>NC_091793.1:102415500-103116500 GCF_041296235.1 Equus asinus
TGAATGAATAAATGCTAATTCATTTGGGTTAGGGACTAGGTTTTATACGGTTGATTCCCAGCAGCTAGCCTGATACCTGGCACATATAAAGTTGTTAAGCTTGTCTCTCTGGTAGGTTTACTGCCACTCTGAGTTCCAAGATTCCACTTTGCGTCTGTGTTTTTATGAGACCTTGCTTCCACCCTACCACACCATAACACACTTTGCTGCATGTCAATTTTCAGTGTGTAGAAAAAAATCTGGTCAGCTGCTGCTTGACAGCTGGAAAAACATAGCTGCATTGGAGCCAAACAATTTTATACCTCAGAAAAGCAGGGAGGAGAGCCTCCTGCCTCATGTGGATGTGTGGGTGGAGGGCTGAATCATCGAGTTCTTTGCATTCCTTCGAAAAAGATAACTCAAAGGAATATTACACAACGTGGAGAAATAGGAGGAAAATAAGCAGAGACATGAAAATGACTGAAGTGTTGAAAAAATATGATCTACAGGGCTGAAAATAGTGGTGATCAAGTTTGGAGAGGAAAAAGCTGTGGATCAATGTTCTAGTGCCCTGAAGGCCATGCATGAATGGGCCCTAGTTTGAAGGATGTTGAAAAGATGTTTACAGGTCTCACAGAGGAGAGGAATGTGCAACAGGCCTAGATTGCCCTCTGATGAGCTGAGACGGGAAAAGGAACAACTTTATTAGGGGAAAGACAGCCTGAGCTTCAACATAACATTATAAAAGAATATCCTCAAGTCCCACGTGACTCAGGCACAGCTAAAAAGGGTGCAAAAGTAACGATGGTATTTCCTGGGTAGTAGGTGTATTTTGCATTTTTCTTTTCCAAATGAGCACTCTAAAATCCCAAGACAGTTTTAAAAGGCATTGTACACTTTCTCTAGAAACTTTGAAAACTTTGAGTGGGATGGGGTTGGGGGCAGGTCAAAATTTCAGAGTCATGCAAACAAATAATTTTCATGTTCTGATCTCTGGCTCATTCGGTGGCTAATGTTTGAGAGACAAGTTGTTATAGCAGCCAGAGCGTGGGTGAATTGCTTACTTCAGCTGTGCCTCATTGTGTTTTTTGAGCAGCACTTTGCAAGCAGCATTGTGAGGATCAGAAAAGTATAGAAAATAAGACACACACTTACCAAAGGGCTCACGGTAGGCTCCAGGCAGTGGATTTATGGCAGTGGATTTATCATTAGTATTATTTTTCACTAACATTATTTTCTTAATTTTTTGGCTAGGATTTCTGAAGATTTGCCCCATCATGACAAAGTTTGATTATGGAAGATCCCAAAGTTAGAAGAGCTTTTGATTAGAATGAAGGGACTGAACTGACTTCCCAGATGGACTCACTGGCTAAAGGGTGATTGTGGGAAGTATTTTATTCAACAGTTTGTTCCACAGCCGGTGTTTGGGCTAGTGAGAAGGGAGGCGCTATATAAGTGTATTGTGCTAATGAATGCCCTGAGAGAGGAGGGGAATTGTGTAAGATGATGTGTTTCTAATTCTTTCTTCTACGTTCATCTTTTCTGCCCAAGAAGAATGTATGTACTTTATGGGCAGGAACCATGTCTTCTAATTTGTATTTATAATAATTTTTTTTTCTCTCTCAGAGTTTTCAAGAACTAAGAATGTACATATGGATAAAACAAATCCAGAAATTCAAGCTACTTGTATTGCTAAACACAAGTAGAGTTTCATATAAACATAATTCATAAAAGGTATAAATGGCAAGAGTTTCTTTCTTCTCAATACTTTTCTGCAACACCTGGTGTACTACCTGTAGTGGCAAAATATGTCAACCCTCAGCCCTGTGGAGACCTCTACCCGGCAGATCTGACCTCCTTCTTGGATCTCAGAGGTTCAAGGGTGCAATGTGCATGTATCTCTACCCCTGAAGTCCTGCTGTCCTCTCCAGGCCTTACAGTTGCTTTGAGAGGGAAACAAGCAAGGCATTCTCACTTTTGAGAGGAGTGAAATAAAACCACCTGGACAGAGCAGGTTCTCTGATTAAAGTCCATGTTTTCCCAAGAAGAGCCTCTGTTTTTTTCTTATACTCTGTTGAAGGCTTTGCTGGTGGCAATTTTCAGTAGCTTTCTCCTCCCTATTGTTTTGATTAGTAAATGGATAATTTGTGTTTAGCAATTGATCTTTGAAGTTTTAGTCAAATACAGAATTTACTGTAAAACAAAGCAGTCTTCATTATTTTAGTAAAAGACATAAACTTAACTCAAACATAACACAGAGTCAGATTTCTGGACCTCTCATCTATCCAGTCATCCCTGTGGGAAGGTAATTCTTATGGATGGGTGAACTACTTTTAGCAAATGGTTGATGGGATATATGCTAGGTGGATATTACTTCCTTTAGGCATTCACTTAATGACTGGGTGACCATTACTAATTCCTCCTGATGATAGAAAGGGGTAAAAAAAACGTGTATGGAAAGAGTAGATTTAAACCATATGAAATTGCTGATCCTTAACCATTTTTGACTCACAGAATTATAATTTCATATAGTATGACTTAATATGTCTAAAGTTAATTTATGAAATAATACATTCTATACTATGTCCAACATAAAATTGAAATTGGAATAGTAACATAGTACACTTAAGAAGAAAAGTTCAAAAATTGCTTTAAATACAGCTGCAAAATAGGAGCATGATAGTATATTCCATACTGTAATAAACCAGTAACTAATGAAAGAAGACATAGTTATGTTATTTTATATCCAGTAATTAAATATGAAACTTATAATTATAAAAAAATACTGGTTTACTATAAACCCTGAAGTCAATAACATTTTGTGAAACAACTCTTTATTGTGTTATTTGAGTTGGAGGTAAATTGTGTTAAGGAGTTTTAAGAAATCTTCCTTTATCTCCAAAGACTCTGTATTTCAACAAGAAATGCTTTAAAAATTTTTAACTACTCTGTACATGAATTAATTGTGCTAACACATGTCCAAAAGTAACCTCCTTCCTTTATATTTTGGTCCCAGATAAAGTAATAATTCACAACTTTAAATTACACAAAAGAACTAATGCTCTTCTTCAGTTTGTGTGCATCTAACAGCCCATCTTAATAAAGGAGCTAATGAACACCTGATGGCATGGTGCAGCATAAACAGAAGGAGGAATGTAACAGGCTCACTAATCATGGAGTAAATCTTTTTTTATGGAAAACAAGAAAATGCAAAATCATAGAATGGCTGCATCTTGACTAGAGAGGAAAAAATGGCTTCTCTCCTATCAATTAGAGGAAGTTAGATTAAGACCCCTAACCCCGTCAAAGACAAACAACTTAAAATGCTTGAGTACTTTATTACTAGAGACTTTCCCTTTAGATGCTGCAGTTTAAGATTCTTAAAGGAAGAGTTATACTTTAGAGCTCGTGAGAAGTCTCCCTTTTCATCACTGGGGAGTGTTCATTTATAACTGCTTCCCATCGAGGTCCTTGTGGTGGGATATGACCAATATTAATTGCTTTAGTGCTTTTCTCTCAATATTCCTGAGAAACCTAACAAACCTTTAGGGACAGCCCACAGTGTACTCTCCCTGCCTCACATCCAGTCAGTCCCTGGACTCAGCCTTCCCACTTCCCAGTCCCCAGAACCACTTTAAGGTACAGGCCACAGCCACTTCTCTTAGTGGCCTCTCCTTACTCCTTGCCCTCCTTTGTCCCTACCCTACGTCAGTTCTCTATATTCTGCTCAGAGAGATTGTCTTCAAATGTGAGCGTGGTTCTGTTGTTTCCAATCCTTTGAGCACGTCTATAAATTCCTTCGTAACATTGCCTCCCTTCCCACTATTCCTGCCACCTTCTCAAGCCTGTTCTTCATTCCAGGCTTTTGTTCATTCAGTACCCTCTTCCAGGAAGTCTCTTCACCAGCATCCCCCGTGTCCTGCCCCTGGATAATCCCTGCTTGTTTGTGAGGTCTGTGCTTAGATGCTGCTTCCTCCAAGTCACCTTCGCAGATCCTGAAAATCTGAATTCCCCTAGCATTCCTCTCCCTGTAGCAGTGACCATGGTAAATTACCGTTCCATTTTTGCTTTTCTGAAAACTTCTACAGGCTACAAACAACTTGAAGGCAGGGCCTCTTATCTGTTTCATTCACTGTTGCATTCCCAGGGCCTAGCACAGTGCCTGGCTCAGAGTAGGCACTGAATGTGTGCTTGTGGAATGAATGAAGGAAGACAGACAGACCAGCACGCAGATACACAATGGTGCTTTTGGCAGAGCTCCTATCTTTGAAGAGCTTATAGTCTGTTTTACTTTCTGTACATTGGAAGACTATGTGGGATAATACAAAGAACACACTTTTCAATTACATCTGGATTTATATCCCAGCTTTACAATTTACCAGCCCTGTGAATTTGAGTAATTTATCCAACCTTCCTGAGACTTAACATATGAATTGGTATAGGGATGAAAGATGTCTACCTCATGGAATTCTTGTAAGTGCTAAAATAAGATATGTTAAACATGTGCTATAATAAACACACAATAATGTTGGCTTCCTTCCTTCCCAACATGCAGCTCTACTTCTACTTAATATCAATCTCTGCTCACCTTTCCAGTGGACTCAAGATGATCCTCCTTCATGTATGTGATCACACAATTTTAAAAATCATATTGAGAAAAGGGTAAGAGAGTTTACATTTATTAAAAATAGTATTCATAAATATAACATTAAAAAATATATATCAAGAATTTTTAAGGGTTTAAAGCATTGTATGTCAAATATCCTATCCTGCTGTATAAAATAAGTACACTTAAAGTTAGATTTCAATGGGCGGACACAGTTTGATAACATTGGATTCAAATTTTAGGACACAAATTTTATAGTGCATTATTTGAAATATTAATTGTTTGTAACTGAATAAACTCTTAAAATTTTAAATTTTGAGTGTAAACTAAAAAATAGAATTGTATTTTTATATTTGGTAATAATGATAAAAATTTTAGATCAAATATTTTCTCTAAATAATAATAGTAATTATTCATTTTACTTGACTATGTAATGAGTTAAGAGATATGCAGAAAAAAGATCTAAGAACTCCTTCATTGCTATTATTTTTTCAGTGAGAACATATGCCCTAAACTAGGACACAACAGAATCAGCTGAGGTAGCCTTATTTCCACATAATTTACAACCCAAGGGCTAGTTTTACATGTTTTCTTTGCCGGCTTGATTGTGGCTGATCATGGCCAAGTGTTTTGTTGCTGTTGGTTTGGCTCTTAAAGGAAACTGGATCCTGACAACAAAGTTCAAGAATTATTGTCGGCTTCTCTGCATAACTTAGAAGCATCTCCAAAGGCATATGTACTATTGCCCTGGCAGACATATATACACGAGTACAGTGTAACACCTCGATCCTCCATGCTTGGCAAGTTAATGTGGATGTTCATTTTTATAGCTGCTAACTTATTAGCTGTGGATTACGTTGTCACTTTGTGTGTTACATTTCCAAGCATAAGAAGTGTGAGTGAGTTCTAAGACATGTGAAATGAAGGATCAGCTCGCAAAAGCTGGTCTTGAAGGCATCAGAGAGTAGGGATAAAGACTTCATCATGCAGTTCATAGAGCCTGCCAATTCTTTGATTGACAGCTCTCTGTATGGCAAGTCTTGAGGGATTGGGTATTTAAATCTTAATTACAAAAAAGTGTTACAGAATACTAAAAATCATTCAAGAAAACTGGAAGGCTTATAATGTAGCATTCCTCTATTAATCTCTTACACAGAATTAAATTTGATTGACAAGATCCATACAAATAGTGTAAAGGAATTTAGGAAATCAGTGCAAAACTGAAGGAAAATTTTAAGCCATGTGCCATAAATGTGTCCTATATTATAAATTAAATTGCTCCATAATTATATGCACAAAAATGAAACATTAAAATAAGCTTTAATATAAGATAGAATCGTAACTGGCCTAGAGAACTAAAATCTCAGTAACAAGATTCAAATAAACAAAAATACAATACAACTAGCTGCTTTGCTTAGAAAAAAAATCACAAGATATTATTGTACAAAAAAAATTTGATTCCAAAAGATAGAAATAAAACAACTGTAGAGAAAAAATTTTAAAACAAAAATTGAGGAACATTCAAGAATACCAGTTATGCTCTTGGTGTTCTCATTTACGTCAGTCCCTTCTTAATTCATGAATTTGATAATCACTTATTAACAGATTACTTTGGTCCAAATCCTTTGTCAACTACAGAGAATATGGAAATAGTGATGGCAGGGTCAGAGTCCAGTGGGAAAGCACTCATGAAACAGGTCATAGCAATAGAATGTTATTAAGGTATAAGTAAAAAGCCTGGATATCTTCTGTTCCCCCTGCCCTTATATCCACTCTCCATCTTGCTCTTTTCCCTGAGGAGGCTGATCTATATCAACTGCATCAATGGGTTCCTTTGCCCTTTGGCTTCTGGTTGGGTTCAGCCAATGGGGACCCCAGCAACAGATCAGAGGAAAGGTTAATCACGAGGTGTTATTGAGTCCCCCAGCTCCTTCCACAGTGGGCTGCCTGCATCCATTGACCAGTCACAGCTTTTAAGGAAATGTCTTCAAATTACCTTTTTGAATGTGCCAGCTGTTCCCTGCCGAGCCCTGACTGATACACTGTGAGAACAGAGGAAGGAAATCTTTGAGGAATCCAGAAAGACTTCACAGAGGAAGTGGCACTTGAGTTGAGAAGTAGGAGGTCCTGAGAAGATGGGAGAAAAGATTAAGTTGGCTGGAACATAAGGTAAATGAATGAAGGGAAGAAAGAAACCAAGATGGTTTTGGAGTGGATTGGGAAGAGCTTTGTGTTTCCTATAAAGGCAATTGGACTGAATCCAAAGGTGATAGGCAATAGGGTATTTTAGGGGGCTTTTAAGTAGAAGCTAGTGGCTAACAGTATCAACCAGTGCTTCTCAAATCTGATTATTACATGCATCTTTTTAATTGAAATGTTTTTTTGAGGACTTTTTCAAGACTTACAAATTATTTTTCTTATAATATATATCCTATATGTATCAGCTTTAACTCATTATATATAAATTTCTTTTGCTTATAACTTTTATATAACTAAGAACCAAAATTAATTTACATAATAAATCAAAACAAAACCATATGAATTCTAAAATTCAAGTTGATATTAATCTAATATGAAGGATTATATTTTGCTGAAATAAATTCATGAAAAAATAAAAGGGTACAACATGCCTATAATACCTTGTTTTATGATGATTCGATTTTTATGCTTCTTTTTGCTGCTCAAACTATTGTGCATCTTTAATCTATACAACATGTGTGAAGTCATTTGGCCTTCATTTGATATATTACGTCTCCCTCAAAACTCAGCTGCTTGAACAACCATTTTATTATGCTTATGGATCCTGTGAATCAGGAATTCAGATTGAGCACTGTGGGAATGGCTTGTCTTTTCTCGACAATATCTAGGGCTCAAATGAGAAGACTCAGTGTCTGGAAGTAACTTGACATCTTCATACTGGTAGTTGATGCTGATTGTTGGCTGGGACCTCAGCTGGGGCAGTCAACTAGAGCTTTGAAACATGCCTTTCCAGACAGCCTCAGCTTCTTCATAGCATGGGACCCTGAGGGTGATCAGGCTTCTTACATGGCAGCTCAGAGCTCCCAAGTGTCCCAGCTCACAAAATAGAATTTGCCTCACATTTTCTGACCTAGCTTCAGAAGTCATTTGAGGTCATTTCCACTGTATTATATTGGTTACAGTGAGCCACAAGTCCACTCAGATTCAAGGAGAGGGGATGTGGTCCTCATCTCTTGATCTTCAAAGAACTTTCAGCCACTTTTTATAACTACCACAGGGTGTCATAATTAATCTTATTAAACACAAACACAGACGTAGGACACTAAAAAAGCATCTTTTCTTATTTATATAGCAGTCATCTGGATGATCTAGAATATGCTTGTTGATAGAATAATAATGGGAATGTTTTTTCCATAAGCTCTAAAATTGACAATTAAGTTCCAAATCTGAGAACAACTGGGTGGTAAATATCTCTCATTTTAGAAGTCTTACTGTTAGACATTAGGTTTATAATTTAGGACTTGAGAAATGCCCAAAAGACTTTGCTTTCTCCTTTCCCGTGGAAGACAGATACCATGAGGTCCTCATGGAGAAACATACAGCATTGTTACTCTGACACCATATGGCATGCTCAACATGGCCAAGGTGGCACTCTGCCATCTGGGCATCTACCTGTCTATGTCACAAGCCAATTATAGGCTACCCATCCTGGACAAAGAGTGAATATTGAACACCGTTTGTAGATCACTCTAAATCATTTCAGTTCACTTCTTTAGCCACTGTTGTGGTGACCAGTTTCCACACAGACTTACCAGCTTCCCACAGGGCAATCTCAACAGCGTCTTCCTTGAGACTCTTCAGTGTGCCTCTGGCTTATTGTCCCTAGGATTCTCAGATGCCATGGCTTTGAGTTCCTGTGTGAATCAGTTTAGCACTTATGCACGCACAACATGGAGATGTGGGAAGATGGATGCCCTTGGAGCAATGTTTGACAAAGTGAATGGGAACTGATGAATCAATGCTTGACCTGTTCATCGCTTGGCATCATTCTGAGGTGCATTTCAAAAGGGTCCCCCAGAAGGTCCTGTGGGATTAAACACATAATGGTGTACCAATTTGGTGACCAATTTGTAAACACATCTTTTTATTGACTTTGCTACCTTTTTACTTCACTGTCCCAGGCTCTGACCTGGACTCATTTCCTAAATAAACTATCTGCATGCATGTCTTTGTTTCAGGATTTGCTTTCAGAGACCCAGACTGTGACAGGGTTCATGGAACTGCTGGATGAGTTCATATGGCAGGTGCCCAAGGAACATTGCCCTAACCCAAGGCCTGTAGTGGGGAGAAAAGAGGGGTGTTGGAGAAGCCAGGCTAGGTCTCCTGTCATCTAGAGGCCCCAACTATATTGGTCATCTGTCTATTTCTGGTTGATGTGTTCTTTGATGGCATGGAGACTAGACAAGGTGACTACTCTTTCAAGGCATAAATGTATCTGTAAGCTAGAGCTTCACTGTCATTTAAAATACTTGCGTGTGCTAGCCAGATTCCAAGATGGACCCTAATAATTCTTGTCCCTTCAAATTCATGCCCTACATAGTACCCTCTTACCTTGTAAAGGGCTCATTTGTGTAACCCGTAGGGTACTGCAGAAATGACAGAGTGTGATAATCAAGGCTAGGTCATGAAAGGTATTGTGGCTTCCACCTTGTTCTCTCTCGGGTCGCTTGCTCTCGGAGAAACAAGCTGCCATGACAAGAGGACATTTAATAAGTTCTATGGAGATGTTCACCTGGCAAGGAACTGAGACCTCCTGCAATAGCAAACATCAACTTTCCAACTGTAATAGTTTCCTATTTCTACTGTAACAAATTACCATAAATGTAGGGGCTTAAAACACAAATTTATTATCTTACAGTTAGGGAGGTCAGAAGTCCAAAAGCCGTCTCACTGGGCTAAAATCAAGGTGTTAATAGGGCTGGTTCCTTCTGGACGCTCAGAGAGGAAAATCTATTTCCTCACCTTTTTCAGCTTCTTGAGGCCACCTGCATTCCTTGACTCATGAGCCCTTCCTTGTATCACTCCAACCTCTTGCTTCTGTCTTCACATCTTCTACTACTCACCTCAATCCTCTTGCCTCCCTCTTATATAATAACCCTCCGTGATTATATTGGGCCCTTGTGGATTGTCCAGGATAATCTCTGCATCTCAAGATTCTTAATTTAGTCACATCTGCAAATTCCTTTTTTCCAAGTAAGGTAACATATTAACAAATTCTGGGGATTAGGACATGGATATCTTTGGGGGGCCATTTTTCAGCCTCCCATACCAACTATAGGAGTGAGCCACCTTGGAAGCAGATCCTCCCTCCCCAGTCAAGTCTTCAGATGATTGCAGCCTCTGTTGACAACTTGACTGCAACATCATGAGAGATCTGAGGCAGAAATATCCAGCTATGCCACTCCTAAATTCCTGATCCACAGACATTGTGTGAGATAATCAATTTTTACTATTGTTGTAAGCCACTAAATTTTGGGGTGATTTGTTACTGAGCAACAGATAATTAATACAAAATGGAAGAGTTCAGTAGTATCTAAAAATCCATTCACATTTTGATAGGAAATAGTAATACTAGATTTGTTAAAGGAAAAGATGATTTTTAGATTCTCTAGAACTTCAGCTGTTGGAAATATTTGATTAGTTGCAAATAAGTGATTTTAATTTTCTTATCTATTTAAGTGAATGAAGTTTTGTTGATATCAAATCCCAAGAATGTGAAGATATAATTATTTAAAAATCTTATTCAGGGCTAAGAAGGAGTGAGGAAGAATAGGGGTGACTGCTAATGAGTATAGATTTCTTTTTGGGGTGATGAAAATGTTCTAAAATTAGATTGTAGCTGTGGTTTCACAACTTGTTAATATATTAAATACCACTGAATTATACAATTTAAGCGGATAAATTATATGGTGTGTGAGTTATATCTCAACAAAGCTATTTTAAAAACCTTATCCAGGCATAACTAATCTATGAAGTTAGAAGTCAGGATAATGATTTTCCTGCCATTGGGGGAAGTGAATAAGAGAAGGCACAAGGTTAGCTCTGACACTGGTTTTTTGATCTGGCTGCTGGCAACATGGATGTATTCACTCCATGAAAACTTACTAGGCACTTACAATTTGTATGCTCTTCTGTGTGTATATCATACTCCAATAAGTCTTACTTTTTAAAAAGCAAACAAAAAAGCTAAAATGATATTATACAAAACCTCATTCTCAGTGATGTGTGCAGAAGTACATGATTATCATTGCTATATCAAACAATGAAAGGGATGCTTAGAAATGAGAATTGTGACAGGGACAATGACTTTCAAGGACTTTTAAATAGAATGTGGTTTACTTACCATTCCCATAAATCACCCTATTCTTTCATAATACAGTAATTTATTCTTAATGTTGATGTGACATTTATAGAAATGTATAATTATAATAGTTACGTGAAAACTCTTGTTTAGAAAGAGCGTGGGACAACTTCATTTAAAAAATCTGATATGAAAACCACACTCAAGGAAGCAAGCTCAAGTTTTTCATTTAAAATTTTGAAACGATTCTATTTCGACACTTTATGGAAATTCAATATTTGGTATACTCCCTCACACATTGTATTGTGTTTTTATCACAATACAATGGCATTATATAAATAAAATGTAATACACTTTGTACCAAACCCCAAAACTCCTGGAGTTCATCCATGATACACCTATAAGTTTACAAAATATTGAGAAATCTCTAGGACTGTGAGATTTTCAAAATGTGGATGTCAAGAACTAGGAAAGATATGAAATTTACCCTACTGCAAGTTAATAGGTTAGTCTGCCACAGTTTCATAGATGCTGACCAAAGACACGAGACTCTTCGGTCAGAGGCAAAGAACAATCTATTATTCACAATCATGGCAGCAGCCAGAGTATCATCAATTTTGCACCAAGTTTACCAAACCTCAGTTCTCACATGGCAATGTGAAAAGTGTCAGGTGACATTTGCGCATGCAGTGGATTGTGTTACAGGAAAGGAAAATGAAACCTTACAATGGACATTATGATCTTTTATAATAAACTTTACTCCAGAGGGAGACATTATCTCCATTATATTCAACAGTAAACAAACCTGCTCTTTTCTCTGGAGGGAGACACTTGTCTCTATTTTTCCACGCTTGTCCACAATAGAAACATCTTTGAAAAGACAGTGATCAAAGGCAGTTGGTGCCTATGCTTGCAAGGCATGCAGAAACACAAGAGACTCATGGGGAATTGTCTTCAACAATCAATGCGGAACTCTAGAGTTCCCTGAGATGTTCACATGGGGGAGTCAATGAGGCCAAAACATTTACAATTGTACTAAACGTTATTTCCTTTTTTCACTTTTATTCTCTCACAAATATACAGTGGAGATTTCCAGAGGCTACATAAAATGAGATGATGTCATCACTCTGGTGGCTAACAGAATGTGAGTTTCTGTATTTATATGTTTTAAAATTTTTCCACTTTAATTTCTAGTGCAGTCATTTTGGTAGCTACAACTCACATAAACAAATCTCTTTGAGATTCTCAATATTTTTTAAGAGAGTAAAGGAGTCCTGAGATCAAAATGTTTGAGAACTGCTGCCCAGGGAAAATTATCAGGGAGATAAGACCTTGGGAATGCTGTTTATATGTGATGTTAGTCCTTCCCCTCTCTGAGTGAGAAGGAGACTCCAGGAGAATTGCTTCCAGACATTGATGATGCCCTAAGAAGGGAAGATCAATATTTCTTTCCTGAGCTGTGTGCCTTCTTAGGCAGTTGAGTGTTGAACTGCTACTATCCTAATTTGGGCAGAAAGAGTAAAGATTTGGAGAGAGATGACACGGTAGAATGAAGAGCCAACAGTGCAATTGTTCGCACTCACATCCTTTGGTGTGGCAAGGGTGCATGATTGTCCTCTGAGTTACACGAGCAGTTTGTCCAGTAGTCAGGCTTCAATCATTTTATCAGTACTCCACTCAAAAGGACTGAGATGAAGAGATTCCAGCAGCAAGAAGCTCTGGGGTAAATCACTGGCGAGAGGAGATGAAAGCTGTGGACGTTCTAGTAAATACTAGTAAATGTTTAACAACTAGCTCTCCAAAAGAAAAAAGATAGAACTGATTTGTAGTTTTTGCCAATTTGTGTAGTGTGAATTCTCCCACTATGACTGATTTCAAGTTACCAATGGATTAACAACCAGCTCACAAAATTTCTGAAAATTTAGCGATTGGCCAGTATGAGCTGGCTCCAGAATACAACTGAATAAAAGAGATTGGAATGAGTTGAGCTGGATCAGATATCTTATACCCAGAATTAAATGGTGTTCTCCCACAAGAACACACTGTGCCCCTAACTTACACTGCCCACAAAAGAGGCGTCACCGGACTCCTGCCGGAGCGAGGGAGTGGATAAACAATCAGTGTAGTCAAGAGAGAACCACAACAGCACCCTTTAACAGGACCCAATTATCCCCTTCCATAACTCCTATTCCCCCATCCAACTCCCCTCACCTGAGCAGCGGAGATGCTCAAAGAAAGGTGAGGACTACACCTCTTGTGCCTTACAGATTTCAGGCCATGGGTCAAGCAGCATGAGCTAGGGACTGTGGGGGTGGGGAGGGCGGAAAGGAACTCTACGAGAATGAAAGTTTTAACAGAATTGAATGGACCGACTAGAAGTAATTTGAAAGTAACTGGAAAGGAGAGTTTATCCTAGCGCAGATGAATGTGGCAACTGGAGAAAAAAAACAACTGCTTTAGGTTTGAACTCCCACCAAGTTCAGACTGTTTGATAAATCAATTATGTTCATATTAAATTGATTTGAAGTTTATCAAAGTAAAAACCAAAAAAGTTAACCTTCTGGATAACTCACACAAAGAAACTCTATGAATAGACTGAAATGAGGAGGTAAGTCAGGAAACTTTTAAATGTCCAGAATTCAAAGCTGAAGATCTTATCTAGCAAAGTGGTAGATAGGAAGTTGGAAGGAGATTGGGGCCTGATTCAAGAGACAATGCTTTCTGATTGGGTGACTAGTTTTATATGATGGGCATGAAGCAAAAGGTGTCAAGATTGACTCCTATTTTCCAATTTGGAAGGTTAATATAGTTTTATGTTTTTGGAACTAAGAGTTTTTTAAATTGGCGTGAATTTAGAAGACATTATTTTACATGTACGTTGAAATTGGAGGAGTCCTATCTGAATAATAAACCAAGATAGAGATGATGAATATGTCTCATAGTGTTAACATTTATTAAGACTCATGCTAATAACATTGTTTTGCTTGTTTTAGAGCTTTATATAAATGGTGTCATACTCTGTTTGATATTCTGGGACTTAATTATTCCACTCATTATGTTGCTAAGATTTATCCATGCTCAGTTGTGTGGAGCTGCAGTTCATCCATTTCCTCTGATGAGTATTCTGTGGGGAGAATATATTGTAATTCATCTATCCATTTTTGGTTTGATGGGCATTTGTACTGTTTTCAGTTTTGTATTGTAATTATGTGTACCACCATGAACATTCTCCTGGTGCACGTATCAGGGATACAATGAGGAAGATGATAGGATATTTAAAATGTTTTAATTCTTAAGTTGTGGCGAACTTCAGAGGTGTTTATTTTATTAGAATGATTTATAGTTTACATGTATATTATGTATATTCTTTTGTACGCATCAAATTTTACATTTTAAAAGAATAAAATAGTACTACAGAGAAAATAAGTGGAAAAGGGGGAATACGGAATGTTGGTTTCTATAGGGAAGGGCTGCAGTTTTAAAGGGGGTGGTCAGAGAATGCCCACTGCGCAGGTGACATTTGGGCAAGACCTGAGGGAAGTGAGGGAGTGGTCATGGGGAGAGCTGGGGAAAGATTGTTAAAATATAGATATCATGTAAAAATAAAAAGGACGACTCTAACAGCTGGTAAAAGGAGTCTGTGGGAGAGGGGAGGGGTGGAGTGTCAGTTATAACAGCTCCTCCAGCCTTCCTCTGAAGCTTCTCCCCTGGCTGTCCTGTTGGAACAGTTACTGCCAGTGGGATATATGGCCTCTAGAAACAGATCTTTTCAGCTAGCCTCACCAAAGTGAGGAAAATCCCCTTTCCTCTTCACTTTTGGGAAACACACACACGCACACACACACACACACACACCCCGGACTTTACCAGAATACCTAAACCTAGAAATGGATCCATTTACAAGACTCGTTTAGTTTGTTGTAAAGAAAGTGAAATATAGCCCAGCTAACATTGGTATCACTTCCGTACTGCAAGTCAAACCTGTCTGGCAAACTGTACCCGAAAGTTCCTCCTTTGAATCTTTGGGTAATCTCTTGTCCTCATTTCTACTCTTCCTAATTTTCCCTCAGGCTTCACTTCTTTAGGACGGAGATAAACAGCTAAATTGTAGGCCTCCTGCTGAGGTGAACAGGTGCTTAGTGAGTTTACAGATTCCTTCCTGCAGAAGGTATCCTTTTCCCAAAAAGACATCAGAAACTTATCCTGGCTTTTCCCCATATCTCCTTTTATCACTTACCCTGTGGTAAAGATATTTTTTTCCATCCAGTTTACTCTTAAAAGTTTGACAATAAGCCCCAGGAAATGAGATTTTTAAATAAACTTTATAGGGAGTTTCTAAAATCATAATGGCTTCAAAAGAAAAAAGCCAAAGGATAAGTAATTTTCCTTAAAAAACTCTGTAACTGGCACAGTTATGATTCCTTGTGCAGTCATGTGCTTCATAATGACGTTTGGTCAATGACGGACCACATATACACTGGTGGTTCCATAAGATTAGTACCATATAGCCTAGGTGTGCAGAGGCTGTACTATCTAGATTTGTGTAAGTACACTCTAAGATGTTCACACAATGACGAAATCACCTAATGACGCATTTCTCAGAACGTATCCCCGTCATCAAGTGATGCATGACTGTAGATGTTAAAAACTTCCCCATTATTCTCTTATAGCAACTAATAATGCTTCTACTGATAATAAGATATGGGAAAACTCATGCAACTCAAAGTCATCATGAGGAACCCATGCATTTGCTGGTAGTGGAAAGATGCTTTTGGCAAGAATGAACCTGCTATGACAAATATAATCAGTGTATTATGTGTGTAAAATGTAAACTGTATTTTCTCAAGCCACACCAACATTGGAGAGGGTGACCAAGTTGTGTCCCATCCAGTGGGGTTTCTGGAACCCCCAAGCCTCTGTCTCCCAGCTCCCAAGCTGATTCTTAATCTTGCAGTGAAATCTGGGGAACTCAGGCCTTTCTTGGCAGCCATGGCAGCCACTTTTGATGTCCTGGTACAGCTCTGGCCTACACATTAGATTTCTCTGTGATAGCTGCTGTCCTGGCTGGACTTTGACAAGACATCTGTTGATCTTCCTTCTTTCATCCAGCTGAGCTGTGAGTAGTCTGTTCCTTGAAGACTGCCAAAAGCCTTCTGTCTTAGAACTACCACAACATACTTAATTTCAAAGCTTTTTTTCCCCTCCCTCTTACAAAGCTGAGGGGTTGGAACAGTGAAGAGGAGAAGGAGGGAAGTCTTCAGGGAAACTCTGCTAGTCCACTGGATCATCTATGGAGTCAGAAGCTGGGGTTTGGTGACAGTGAAAGTGAGAGCTCATTGGTGGGCAGAATAACCACTGTCCAACGAAGGCCTGCAGCCGGCTAGGCACTCAGGAGCATTGGGCACCAGCCAAGGACAGTGCTGTGTGTTGAGTTGCCAGGTTCACATAGCTTGGAGAACTTCCCACCATGGGAGAGGGAGGATGAGGCTGGGAGTGGACAGTTGCCTACAACTCCTTCAGCTCTTTGGGTCTTGCTGGAAGGCCAGGGAGTTCTAAGCAAATGCTGCATCGAATGGGATGATCTTTCAGCCCCAGGCTTTCCATTCACTTTGTGCATCAATCACCTTAGTTTAACTTATATGACAGGAGAAAATGACCCTAAAATAAACACAGTGTCATTTCTTGTTCAGCTTACATGTTCATTGTGCATTGGCTGTGGCTCAATTTGACACATTTGATCAATGACCCAGCTTCTCTCCGGGCATACAGATCTATGGCAGGGAAGAAAAGGTAGAAGAATCACCCTTAAAGATTGTGTTAGGAATTGGCACCAGGCCCTCTACTCACATTTCATTGGCCCAAGAAAGTCACAGTGTCAAGCCTGATGTCAAAGACGTGACAAGGTCTAATCCTACCATTATGTGGGGCAGCCAATATTTGAGAACAATAATACAGTTTGACATATTATGTGAACTTGAGCAAGGCATTTCACCTCTCTGAGCCTCAGCTTTCTCCTGTGTACAGAGGATGATAATAGCATTTTACCCCTCAGAGTTGTTTAGAAGGCAAAATGAAGTATTGCATTCAAATGCCATGTAAGTGTGAGAGCTAAAAGAATTAAAATGCTGCCCCAGGATAGCTCTTTCTCAAATATTACCATCTCAAAAAGCTGTACAATTTCTCCCTCTTCAATTTTTAATTCAATACAGGAAATAATCATAATAGAAAAATGCACATTTTTAATAGAGCTATTTGCACAAGTAAAAGGGTATCTTGTCATTACTGAAATTTTTCCTTAATTGATACACTTCCAAAATAGTTGTGTGTCGAAGTCTTCCCACAGCTTTTGGCCCCTGTCGCCTTCCTCCTGAAGAGAGTTTTTACTGAGATTGCTTGGTTTCTGCCCCTTCTGCTTTCCAAAGAGGCCTTGCCGTTGCAGGTCATGTGGAATGTGTGCTGCAGAATTTGAGAATGACGACAGGCAGCTAGAGCCTCAGGGTCAGGAGGAAAGGAGAGAGTGAGATGACAAGAGCCCTGTCAGGGGGAGGGGAGACGTTTTTCTCTCAGGAAAGGAAAGAAAAGCCTCTTGCGGCTGGGATCCATCCTGGAGACTGCAAGTAAGGAGGAAGTTCTCTAGGGGATTTTAGAAAAGGAGGGTATAGAGATGAGCAATGTAAGGAATTTGACTTTGAATTGTTATAAGATTGCGTTTGGCTGCAAGCAAAGAAAAACCTCTGAATAACAGTAGTTAACCTAAGAGAATTTTGTTCCTGGGTCACTTTAAAAAGGCAAAATGCAGATAGTTTATCACCGTTATGGAAGTTCCGTGACCATCAAGGACTTGAGATCCTTTTCTCTTCTTGTCCCATGATCCTTTGCATGACCTCCCATGGTCTAAAATAGGTTTTTTGGATTTAGCCAAATCATCTGTATTATTGCCAGCACAAAGGATGCCTGGGGACACCCTTTAAGGAAATTTCCCAGGAGTTGTATCTAACACTTGTACTTAAACTCATTGCCCAGAACTGAGTCACATGGCCACACCTGGGAAAAGTTTTATTTTATTCTAGGTGTCCAACCAAATCAGGGATTCCACTTCTAAGGAAGAAAAGGAAAATGGATATTGGGACAGATGACTAGCAGATGTCCCATAGGGAAGGAAAATTCTAAGGTGGTATTCGGAACTATGTTCTTCAATATTTTTAACAGTCCTTGAAGTGGAGAATTGGAGTTATTTTGAAATAAAAGCTTGGCTATATTTCATTGCCTGTGACATAGATTTGGGGCTGAGTCACACGAGCCATGGCTCAGTGCTCATCTAAGTTCTTATTTCTAGTTACCACCCATGGCTCCTCCCACTGAAATGCCTTCCTGTTCCCACCTATATAACATCTGTGAGATAGGAAAAGACTATCTCCCCACCATCAGTACAATTTATTGGATTCCCCAATGGATGGCCTTGATCTCTTGTTCTCATACACTATGGAGACAGATACATTTGATTATATTTATTCTTTCACCTCCTTTTATTCTTAAACTCCTTTATGGAAACTTGGGAAATAAGATCAAATGGTATCATGCAAGTATCATGACCAAAAGCATTCCTCTCTTAAGAACTTCAATGTTCCAGGAAAAAGCCCAGGGACCCGCGACTCTTTCCTGTGTCAAGTTGTGGTTTCTGCTCAGAGGAGAATTTAGGAGATACCCTGCTGCCTTGCTCCTCTAATATAAGATTGTTAACACTAGAGTCCTGTGAACCTCACCCCTAGCCACTGTAGGGGAAGAAGAAATTTTCCTCTACCTTTCTAGGTTCTTCTGGCTGATCTAAGAATTAAATTGAGATGGATTAATAGGAGAAAATCAAATTTATTTAATTTTGTATGTATAGGAACCCCACTTACATGAGAGGTTCAGAGACAAAAAGGTAAAATGGGGTATACATGCCTCATTTTATGTCGTTATATTTCAAGGTATATATTCCTTGAGCTAAGGAAGGGGATAGACGCCTGAGGCTTCAGAGGCGAGGAGGGTAATTCATGGGATGACAAGAAGAGTGGATATTCACTAATTAAAGGTTTGCTCTGCCATTCAGGTAGATCATAAAAAGTTATTTCTGGTAATAACTCTTATTAAGTTCTTTGGGGGGGGGGCGGTGAAAATTACTCTTGAGCCTGCAGGGTTTTGATGGCCTTTAGCTCAAAATATTCCACATGCCAAAGTGGCACATCTTGGGGAGGCCTGTTCTGAACCCCTTCACCATCTTGATGTCTTCATTTTTTATTTTTATTTTTTTTGAGGAAGACTGGCCCTGAGCTAACATCCATGCCCATCTTCCTCTACTTTATATGTGGGCCACCTACCACAGCATGGTGTGACAAGTGGTGCCATGTCCGTACCCGGGATCCGAACCAGCGAACTCTGGGCCGCTGAAGCAGAACATGCAAACTTAACCACTGTGCCACTGGGCCAGCCCCTTGATGTCTTCATTTTAATTCTTACAAAGTATTATATTAGGATTCAGTGCTAATGTGCCATTCTTTTATGGTTGTCTTGGAGAGCCCCACTTCCAGAAAATAAGTGTAAAGATTCATTGTTCACTTTCCTTTTCTCTTAGGATATTAGTTATAAATATACTATATTATAATGTAATTTTGTTATAAAAACAATGTGTGTTAATTGTGGATATTTGGGAAAGTATAAAGAAGAAAAAAGATCCCATTCATATTCTAACCACCTTAAACATGTTCATGGGATTCTTTTTATGAATTTCTGTGAATTTATACGTGTATGTATATGTGTGTTTTAAGAACAATTAGGAATATTTTAAGAATAATTAGGAATATTCTACAAACATACTCTTTTTATGTGCTCTGCTTTCTACTGAACTTGAGCACTTTCCATCCACAAATATTCTTTGAAAGCATGATTTTTAATTGCTGCATAGTGCTTAGTTTTATAAACCATTAAAAATCCATTTCAGTGGGGATTTCAGTTAAGCTTTTTGTTGTTTGCTTTTTAAAGGTGAAATGACTTTGGCAACCACGTGGCAAAGCCAAAATTAGTAGTCGGGACTGCAACTCTTAGTTCAGTGTCTATTTAACTACTATAAGTTTCTTGAGGTTAGGGACTACGCTTGTTTATCTTGGCTAGTCTCAAAGCCAAACCACACCTCCCTGCATTCGTGGCCCTGGGTAGTCCTCTCCTGTGGTGAATCGGGGCTTGTCCTATGTAGCCCGTGGAATTCAGTGGATGTGAGGTGCATGACTTCTGAGGCTAGGTCACAAAAGCTTTGCAATGTCTGTCTTGGTCTCTTTCTAGTCTGGAGGAATTCATAAGTCTGACTACTTGAGGCTGTCTGGCTGTAAAGAAACCCAACTTGGCTTTGTGCTTAGGTCACACGGTGAGAGAGAGACTGAGAGAGAGAGAGAAAGAGAGAGAGAGAAAGAGAGAGAGAGAGATGTTCGGCCAGCCCAAGCTGTTCCAGCCATCCCAAGTGTAAAGAAACAAGCCAACCAAGACATCAAGACCAGTTAAGTCTTCAAATAACTCCAACACCAACCATTATCTGTAAATACATGAGAGACCCTCCATGAGAACTGCCCAGCTGAGCCCAGTCAGCCCACAGAACTATTAGAGATCATGATGAATTATAGTGTTAAGGCATTAAGTTTTGGAGTGGTTTGTTATACAGCAATAGATAGTCACAACACTGTTACATTAACTCCTATTTCTTCAGCACCTAGCATGAGCTGTCATACTTGGTATAGTGTAGTTGACCAGAAAACACAATAAGTGCATAAATAAACTTACAAGATAACTTGCACACAAGTGTGTGTGTATGTATAATTGTGAAATTTCCCTAAAAATGCTAAAAAAAGGTCACTTAGTGTTTTCTTGTTCTCACTTCTCACTGGACTTGATCAGTGAGGACTGATTTGACGTTTGCAAAACAGAGTAAAGCCAAATGTCATAAATTTTGGATAGGAAAATTGTCTTTCAAAATCATTTATTATTTGGTTTGGGAAACTTGTTTTTTAGTAAGTATAATTTGGTTTCTCTTTGAAACTCCAGAATTAAAAAAAAAAGAATTAAGCACACAGTAGTCTCCCCTTATCCATGGGGGATTTGTTCCAGGATGCCCAATGGATGCCTGAAACTTTGGATAGTACCGAACAGTATATGTATTAGGTTTTTTCCTATGATAAAATTTAATTTGCAAATTAGTCACAGCAAGAGATTAACAACAATAATAATAAAGTTGGCTTTGGGACCATTATTTGGTAAAATAAGGGTTACATGAACACAAGCACTGTGATACTGCTGCAGTGCTCTGATAACTGAGAAGGCTACTAAAGTGACTAATGGGTGGGTAGTGCATACAGCGTGGACATGCTGGACACAGGGATGATTCATGTCCAGGTGGGACAGTGCGAGATTTCATCATGCTACTCAGAGCAGCATGCAATTTAAAATTTATTCATTGTTTATTTCTGGAATTTTCCATTTAATATTTTCAGACCACAGTTGACTGTGGGTAACTGAAGCTGAGAAAAGTAAAACTGTGGATAAGGGGGTGCCTATTGTACACAAGGTTGTGTAAATGGTGTTGTGTCCTTGCTCTTCCCACCACACTACAGGGAAGACAGGTGAGGTGTGACAGTGGAGGTGTCATGGAGCCAATGCAACTGTGGCAGGTGCTTACGTGGGTACATTGAATATGAGAAAAAGTATGATTTTAATTGGTTTCTGAGACTTGAAATAAGAGGAAAGGAACTAGAATTGTTTTTAAACTTTCTTTACCCAACCCTATTCTTTACCCTCTTGTGGCAAAAGATGGGCCTTAGAAAAACAGCCAAGAAAATAAGGGTGGAGGAGGATAGATGTAGAAAGAGGAGGAACAGGACACTCTCCTCAGTTTGTGCTTTCTTCAGGTAAGAGAAGATGGCAGTCATCACATGAAAAGCAGAGCACTGTTTTCTCTGTTCCTCTTTTCTCCCACTGCTCCCCTCTGTCTGTAACCAAAGTACAGAATGTACTCTACCTGAGGTCTGGCAGAATAACAAAGGACAATAGCCTCCCAGGAGTTGTAGAAAAGAACTGGGACCTGGGCTGAGGGACAGAAGTGTGTTCCTGCTATGTCCTGTGCCAGGTGCTATGGGGACAGATTTGCAGGAGTGGCAATCAGGGTACTGGTATTTCAGAAGCAGAGAGTCCGACTTCTTTGCTAAGATAGGAAATGTCGTGAAGAGGCCAGAACAGAGAAAACACTCAACAAATCTTTGTTCCTCCTTGTTGTTCAGACTGCAGCACACGGGAGCCTCGGTGCTAACATGGTCAATCTGCACAATCTCCAAGGAGGTGATTTGTAAGTATGGAGTATCTTCAAAAATAAGGAGCACCCTGTGCTATTGAATGTCAAAGCACCTTTAGATGTTAGAACAACGGGCACCAAGATGGGCCCCGTCATGTTATTGAGGGCATCCCTTCCATCCTCAACTTGTGCTACCCTGCCTCAAACAGTTAAAAGCATGGCAAGCATAAACAAATCTTAGAACTCCTACAAAGTCTTGCCATGACCACAAGTTTTATCCTGAGGGGAAATTTTAGCAGAAATTACTAGCACCCATTTGAGACTTCTATAAAAACGACATGAAACACACTGAAAAAGGTGTGTCTACTTAGGTTACTGCCAAATTTCTAATTCACAAAGGGGTGTGCTTTTCTCAAGGTTGTTACTGAGGCCTGGCTACTCGCTGTGTACAGTTGGAGACACCTGAAGAGGCTCCTTCTCACTTTAAATTTTTTCTGACTAACCTAATTCTGACTTTGGCTTCCAACGTTTACTCTGCTCAGATTATCCACTTTAAACAGGCAACCCACTGGCTCTCTTCTCTGTTCTCCTGGGAAACGAGAGCGCTGAGTGGCTTTCTGTGGTACGTGTTACTTGATCTCACCCTGGAGCAGAGACGATTTTACCTTAGACAACTTCAAAAGGCTCCTTTGAGAAATTGACTTTGGTTTCTTACTTAAATATTGAACAATCCAGCTTATTATCACTTCTAGTTTGTTTTTTAAATGAATTCTTTTTTATCACACCCACTAAATTCATCCAAAGAATGTCCAGTTCCTCCTTAAGCAATTAAGAAAAACCACCCAGTGTATCGGCTACAGGAAGGCTGAGAATTGGGGTGTGATGCAATAAGTTGTCCCCTCTGTCCCAGGGTCTTGTGCCTTAGTCCTACCACTGTCAGGCCACCTGTGTGATCTTATTGTATAAACAAGCCAGATTATGTCTCACTAATTCTGAGTGATCAAACTCAGCAGGCTCATTGGTGAAACAGTGGGCCAACTTAAATAATTTACAATGAAAAAAATGCTAGGTCAAACCAGAGAGCAACTGCTGCTAATTGGGATATTGTGTCATCCACGGAATATTTATTGGTGTTAAGCCAAACATTAATGTTTTTTCAAGCATAGTTGGAGAAGTGCTGAGTTAGACAATATGCACTAAAACAATTTTGTTAGATTATCTCTACTCTAGGATTCAACTAAGTATCACCTCTTCCAGGGACCCCTACCTGACTCCACAGCAGACTCTATTCGACCACTTGCTCTGGAATGCAGAGTTGGAGTTACCTGTCTCTGTTCCCCATTGGACTGGGTACTCTTCAAATGTATTAACCACAAGTTTGGCTTTGAAGAGTAAATGAATGAATGAGTGAGTAAATAAATGAATGAATGAGTGCAGTATCAGATGTGTGAAATATTGCAAGAGCATTGCACAGCGAGTAGCTGTATAACCTCGTGACTTTCCCTGAGTAACGATGATAGTATTACCTACCTTGCAAGGTAGTTGAGGAGAAAAAAATGAGATATGCTATCTTATTTTATTTAACAAGCTTATAATTGAGTGTCTACTTGGAGCCAAATACTGTGAAAACATTCCAAAGTGCTTAAAAATTATATTGCTTCCATTTATTTCATCATGGAATTTGGTTGGCCAATTTCTCCAGTTGTACATACACCACGAGGCAGGGCAGCTTTCCATTGTTCTCTAACATTCTGTTTTTGGATGTGGGAGCTAGGAATTCACATTTCCTCATAGATTAACTGCTATTACTACTTTGCAGCATTATGGCAATATGAAGGGTCCCTTAGGGAAGCTGAGCTGCACGTATTCCGATAGCTTTAGTTTATGATCATGCTTACTTTAATTTGGACATTAATCAGGACAAAGAAGAGAGAAAACAGAAAAAAAACTTCACAGATTTGTTTTTTAATAATTAAATAGAATCCCTTAGGAGATGATGCCATTTTATTATAATTATTATTATGCTTGGTGTGTTCCAAATAATCAGTGCAGTTTGGGTATAGAAAACAAATTTGACAGAAATCTGAATCTAAGATTGTTTGGCAACTGGATATCAAAGAGAAATGTAAGAAATATTTTCAAGATTTGAGAATATTTAGATTTTTAAAAAGCATATATTATGTAAGTTAATGTTTACATGGCATTTGAAATGATACATGTACTAATATATGACTTACAGGAAAAGTCAGGAAAAAATGGCATCTTCACTTATTAACGGCTAAATTTGAGAACTAACAAGAGTAGAGCAGGGGCTGGCCTGGTGGTGCAGTGGTTAAGTGCGTACGTTCCGCTTTGGCGGCCTGGGGTTCACTGGTTCGGATCCCCGGTGCGGACATGGCACCACTTGGTAAACCATGCTGTGGTAGGCGTCCCACACATAAAATAGAGGAAGATGGGCACGAATGTTAGCTCAGGGCACGAACGTTAGCTCAGGGCCAGTCTTCCTCAGCAAAAAGAGGAGGATTGGCAGCAGATCTTAGCTCAGGGCTAACCTTCCTCGAAAAAAACAAATAAAATAAAGAGCAGATAATTCAGTAAGTTGTTGCATGCAGTAAACTTATTATGGTAAAAAGCCCTATTTACTTTGAGAATATTCCTATATTTTTCAAAATCACTCATAACATCATTTTGTAGAAAGGATGAGTTTCTTTCAGTGGTCACGGTTTCACAATTTGTAAAACCTAAAAAATGTCTAACAAAAACCTTAGAGTTTTTGTTTTTGTGTTTCTTTTCTAGAGTGCTATGGCATATTAAATTGCTTTGGGTTTTAAATTCCAAAGGACATGACCCCCAAGGCATTCAAATAAACATGCGGAAAAATAGTGTCATTAGCCTCCAGCAGCTATTTAAGTCAAATAATGGATTGTACGTCATTAGAGGCTGAATTGTGGTTCTTAACCAATGAAAACATTGAGTTTCAAAACTTTGAGGTTTGGGTCTCAGACTCTCAGTTTCATAGAAACCCTGATATTAATGATGCATTAGTACCAAAGACACTCCATCAGCCCAATTTAATGTACATGGTTGCTGGAAGGGTAACACCAAATCTGAAATCAAGGAGCCTGTCTCATCGGTGGGGTACCCGAAGTGTTGTCCATGGTGCCAGGGCTGGGTGGTCTCAATGTTTCTCCTGTCCTGAGGCTGAATCCCTGTGAAGGGAGCAGCAGAGCCTTGTGTGGAGAATGATAAAGGTTTTATGCTGGCAAAGCTGCCGAAGGCCAAGACTGCTTCAGGTGAAGGTGGAGGTTTGGAGTTCTGTCCTCAGGGTGTTGTGGTGGTTGCAGCCCAGGGCACTGGAGCTTCATCAGCAACACTGGGGAAGACTTGTGTCGGAGGGTACAGGTGGTGAGCAGATGCTCACATAGCAGAGACAGGGCAGGTATGACTGGGCAGCATGTCTTTCACAAGCTGTGTCTGTAAATCATGTTGCTGTGGTTACTATGGCTGTGTAACAACCCCAAAACCTACTGGCATAAAAAACCCTTTTATTATGTTCCTGGATTCTTTGAACAGGGCACAGTGAGGCAGCTTGTTTCCGCAAGGTCTGAGGTCTCATCCAGAAGACTGGAAGGCTTGAGACTGGAACCATCTGAATGCTTGTTCACTCACATGGCTTATGGCTGATGTCACTGCTGGCTGAGGGTCTTTCTAGGGCTGCATCTGGAAGAGCTTCTTCTGGCTCTTTCTCCATGCAGCCTGGGCTTTGTCTCAACGTGGTGTCTGGTTTCCAAGGGTAAGTGTTCATGGGCTTGTGACCTGTGCAGTCACACAAGGCCCCACACTCAAGAGGATCCTGTGCTTGGTTTAGTGCTCTATTATCATTGCCTTGAAATTTTCAATTTTTGAAAAAAGGGCTGCTCATTTTCATTTTGCACTGGATCCCGCAAATCATGTAGCTGGTCCTGACTGAGAGAGAGAGAGAGACAGAGAGACAGAGAAATAGTCAGAAGCTATATTGCCCTTTCTGACCTAGTTTAAGAAGTCAGACTTCCACTACACTGTATTTCTTAGAAGTGAGTCACTGAGGTGTCTCATATTTGAAGAGAGAAGAATAGGTTCCACTGCTTGATGGAAGGATGTCAAGGTTCTGGGAGGGTATGTGGGAACATAAATATTGCTATGGCAATCTCTAGAAAATGCAATCTCCTCCAAATGCTCTGCATATATTTCTGCAAGTGCCACCTACTGGGTAGAGTTTTTATTTTGGATAATCTTGTGTAATAATAGAATGTTAAGATTAAAGTTAGAGACTGAGACACCAATGTGATATTCCATGGCCAGATCACAATATGCAAAATTTGCATTCCAGGACTTGAATCCCCCCAACCACTTTCAGATGCAAAGCATCGATATGGAGGAGAATTTTGAAATGATTTTTTTGGAAAGAGCAATTGCTGCATCCTGGGGACCTGTGGTGGGATTGTCTTCTTTACCCCATCGTTAGCAAGAGGAGATCTCAGTGGGTCCATTTGGAGAGTTTTGAACCATGTTCCTGGCAGTTGGGATTCTCAAAGGACTTATAACTTAGAAAGCCAAAAAGGGTAATGGCAACAAGATAAAGTGTTATCCTTATTTTTTATTAAAAATCTTTTTTTATTAAAATTTAGTACTTATTACTATTATTTTTAGTTAAAATAATAGTTTTATTTTATTTATTATTTTATTAAAATTACTATTGTTTTTCAAAGGTAACTTAATCAATAGGTTCTTTATTATCCCATAGTAGGGAGCAAATAGGGTAGGTGGCTCTGGATTAAGGTTATTTATGGACTCACCATGTACATCACAGGGGTTACATACAGACTTGACCACATCCCTGAGGAATCTCTTCCCGAGGAGAAACCTAAAGTGGATGCCTCTGAGGCCCCTTGGTTGTCACCAAACCCTCTCAGAGGTGATAGGAAGGAATCTGTTCCAGTGGGCTCAGGACAACTTGATTCTCTCCAGGAAATGAGAAGGGAGGTGCAGGGAGCTGCTTTCTTTGCGCATTTGGAGATAGCCCTTGCAAATATTTGGATTCAGGCAGGATGGAGGGCTTTTACCTCCAGATTCCAAAGGAGCAAAGAAATATTTTCTGTGGACCAGATATGTGGGTCACTGGGGGGGTGGGGAGTCAATGTGGGTTTATCATTGGTTTAGTCTAATGGGACCCTAAAGGGGTGAAGGACCAAAATCCAGAAGTTGGAGCTGATACCAGGTTAATTAAGGGCTGTAGAAGCACCCACGACTAGGGTGGCCTACCATTTTGGTTTGCCCAGGACTGGGGTTGCCCAGGACATGGGACTTTCAATGCTAAAACAGGGATATTACCCAACAAACTGGGATGGTTGGTTACCTTACCCTTGACAACCCATAATAGGATGCATCTGTCTGCCGGAGACAGGGGAATCGCAGGGGAGGGTCCAAGAGAGACCCTAGAGAATGCCTTTGAAAGCGTCTGATAAAGAAGGCTCACTTGTAAACACTGTATATTTAAACAAAGCTAGTTCATGGAGGATATGCCCTAGCCACTGGCCATTTCTCTCTCTTCTCCTGCCTCTGACTTGAAACCAGAAAGTGGTTAGTGAGCTGCAGGAAGAGCACCAGGAGGGAGGAGGGAAAGCATAAGGTGGAGAAATCGAGAACAAGCCACACACTGAGAAGCAGCCCAAGCAAAGGGGCAGGAGAAGGTTTAGTGCTAAATCAGTTCTAGTTTCTGATTATGTAAGGTGTTCTAATTACCGAATTTAACTCTATTTGTTACTAAAGTGACTATAGGATGTCCTTGTCCTGACATAAATACCTGAGAGTGTCTAGGAAAGTCCTAGGATGTGCCTGAGTGTTCATCCAGGGACAAGGGAAAGTCAATTGCACTGAAACATATGTAGGGGGACTGGATCATAAGAACAAAGGGGCTGGGAATTAGTCACGGGTCAGGCTTGCTCAATATCCATTACACCTGAAATTTCAAAACTCCTGCTCTAACAAAAAGGAATAAATTGCTTGTCAAAGAAATAATTTGTCAATTCTTTTACTCCACTTTGTAAGGATTATGCATTTTCCATGAACTGTTTAAAATCCTTCAGATATGATCTAGATAAATATAGGAAAAAATTCCACCCTTCCCACCCCTTGCTCAGCCCCCAGTAGTACCCAATAACCATCCCAGTAGATGCCAAATATTTTCTTCTTCCTTAGGCCAGAGGCCAAAGGATTCCAGGAGATAAACATTAGCTCTTCCAACAGAGAACTGAAGGTTTATTTATTCTCTGGGATGATTGTACGAAATGACTCAGCTTTCTCCATCTCCACCCGGCCCCCTCAGTCAGGTGAACCCACCTGCTCCTTTCACCTGTGTTCAGCTCAGTTTGTCTGCTTCCACTTGAGTTCTAGCACCCAGGAAGCTCCCCTTGCTGCTGGCTTGTCAGTTTGGCTTCTTATTCCCGCCCCATCCCTGCACTCACCCAAATCAGCTATTCAGTCTCAAGATGTGGTGTTGATTGTCCAGTCTTTCTGAACCAAGCCATCTGAAGCTTCTGACTCTGTTGCCCAAGATTTCTGTGTTAGCACCTTGGTTGCTGCTGCCTAGATGCTGCTTCTTGGTTTTCGTGGGTCTGGGTTCCAGTCTCAACTCTGTTAATAACTTTCAGTGTAATTTTAGACAATTGTTTTAACTTCTTGGAGCCTCAGTTTCTTCATCTATATAATTGGGATAAAAATAACTTTATTTTCTGGGGATATTGTGAAGAAACAATAGACATGAAAGCACTTTGTACAAATTAGGTAGTAAATACATGAATGGTATTATCATGAGTACAACCTGGTTACCAAGCTGGAGTTGGGATTGGTAACATTATTACCTTATCTTTATCTTACCTATCATTACTGCATCCCTTGGTCTTTTGCTTGGATCCCTGATCTTTAAGATGTGATGTCCTGAATACCAATATGCACCTAGACTGTCTTCCTTGGGTCAGTGCCCTACTATTGCATCAGGCAAGAGTCAATAACTCTCTCTCCTTCAATCTCAGGTGAGCCTCCTGGGCCTTCTCTGTTTGACTATTTCCCCTAACTCGATCTTCCAATGACTACAGAGATCTGCACAATTCTAGTTCAACCAACACTCTCCTCCCTTCTTCCCTCGTAGCAGTCCTACAGAGGAAAACCAGGAGAGCAAAATGTTGTGGATTCCAGGTGAAAAAAACTGTAAAACGGAAGAAGTGAACAACTCTGTCAAATACTGATAATCCAGGAAGATGAGGCCTGAGATTTGATCATTGGATTTAGCAAAGTGTAAGTTACTGGTGAGCTTGATAAGAACAAATTTGGGGGAGTAATGGTGACAAAAGTTTGATTAGAGTAGGTTCGACAGAGAGCAAAAGGAGCTAAATTAGAGACAGTGAGTATAGACAGCTCTTTCAAGGAGTGTTGTTCTTGTTAAAGGAAGGAGAAGAATGGGCAATCGCTGGAGAGAGAAATAGGATGAGAAGAGTTTTTTATCAGTGAATACGGATGTTTTCTGTAAAATAAAGCATGTTTTGAGGCTGATGGGAGAGACCCAGTAGAGAGGAATAAATTGATGAGGCAGGAGAGAACGAGAATTTCTGAGCAATGGCTTGAATAGGTTAGAGGGAAGGAATTAGTGCACCATTGGAGGGGATGGTCTTTAGGATCATAGATAGCTCAACCATAGTGCAAGAAGGGAAGTGGTGCACGTGCACACATGCAGGTGGGTGGGTAAATGTAGAGGGGCTCTTCTGATTGCTATAGGTTTCTTAGTTACATAGGAGGCAAAGTCATCCTCTGAGAATGAGGGTGGAGGAGGTGTTGGAGTTTGAGGAGAGAGGATAAGGTAAGACACAGTCACTTAGGAGAGTAGAAGTGTAAATGATCTAAGGAAATACAATATAATTGCCAGACAGTGTTAATCATCCACATAATGTTGGTGATCATGAATCTAGATTGATGTCATCAGTAGATTTTTCTCTAGACATTTTCATCTGTGTGGGTGTAGGCATAGAGTAGGAAGAATGTTGAATTTAACCAAGATTGGGCTTTATCCAAGAGAATTTCATGAACAAGAGTAAGGCAAAGAGGTTGGAGACAAATTTAAGGGAGTGATTATAAGTGACCATGGAATTTAAACTGGATAGTGGGGGAAGAGACTGAGGACACAGGAGAAGCAGTGAAAATGCTGTAGAATCAATGGATTGAAGGTGTTTGTGGAATTGAGGGATTGGTGGAATTGGAGCAGAGGAAGTGAGCTGGGAAAAAAAGGTAGTTATTGGCCAGAAAGTAGACTGTTTAAAATTGAGATTATGGAGGGCTTGCAGTTACTGATACAGGTCCAGGTGTAACCATGGGAATGTGTGGCCAAGGTAAAGGGGAGGACAAGATCACTGGAAGAGGGGAGGGCAAGGCACTGAGAGGACAGACATGGGAAGCATTGTCTATATGGATATTGAACTCACTGAGAAGAATGAGAGGAGTAGAATTAAAAACAGAGTTAGAAACTATTTTCAAAGAATAACAAGGAGTAACCAAGTAGTGGTGGGGGCAGTCGTGGGGTGGGAGAGTGGATGACTTCAACTACATGTCACCTCTAGAATGACACACAAGTCTGGCTTAAAATGTTCTCCTAGTTTTTCCATGTGGGCTAGTGGATAATGAGGGACTATTGTTCTATGCTAGGATTCTTATTCTCATCATTATTTTTCAGTTTCAGTTGAGTATGTAAGTATTACAAACGAAACAGAGAGAAAAGAATTTGGAGAAATAATCATTCAGTTAGTTTAATCCAGCTAAGTAATTAATCTCAAAGTGTAGTCTAGAGGCCCCTGGAGTTTCCCAAGACGGTCTTTTCAGGTCATAGCTATTTGCATAATAATGCTAAGATGTCATTTGCCATTTTCACTTTCCATCTTATGAGTGTATGGTGAAGTTTTCCAGAGGCTGCAAGACATACAATAGCACAACAGATTGAGTACAGAACCAGTCATAAAAATCCAGCTGTCTTCTATTAAGCTAGAAATTAAAGATATTTCAGAAAATGTAAAACAATGTCTTTAAAAAAGATTTGTTTTTCTGTTTTGGAAAATATCAGAGTTCCCCCCACCCCATTTTTTTTTTTAAAGATTTTATCTTTTTCCTTTTTCTCCCCAAAGCCCCCCCGGTACATAGTTGTATATTCTTCGTTGTGGGTCCATCTAGTTGTGGCATGTGGGACGCTGCCTCAGCGTGGTTTGATGAGGAGTGCCATGTCCGCGCCCAGGATTCGAACCAACGAAACACTGGGCCGCTTGCAGCGGAGCACGCAAACTTAACCACTCGGCCACGGGGCCAGCCCAAATTTTTATTTCTGTTAATTTGTAATAGGCTTATTCTTTTATTTTATTTAAAAATCCACCCATTTATTAAACAAACTTACTGAGTGTTTACTATGTAATAAACACTGAAGATTCTGAGATAATTTGTACAGCTCACTGCATTATGGAGAAAGCAGATACAGAAACAAATAAAACAGTTATAATGGTGTGATAATATTTTCTGCCTGTGGGTATAGCTACATTTCCCACTTTCTGTTCCTTCTTCCCAGAATGCTCCTCACCTCTATCCCCTATCTTCTCACAGGTGGTTCCTCATCATTTGAGGTCTCAGCTAAAATATCCCCTCCTCAGAAAAAGACTTCCCTACCCTATCAGATAAATTATCTGAAGTATCCTAAGCCAGCCCCCTCCATGAACACATCTGAAGACACTAACCGATAGAATATGCCAAATGTGGTGGCTTACGCATGATGGTATGGTTCTCTCACATAGGACTGTAGTGCTTCTTATGCTGGAGTTTCTCCCTCTCTCCTCTGCTGACTTTGAGGAAGCAAGTGGCCATGTTGGGGAACCCCACGTAGGAAGAAACTACAGGTGGCCTCAAAGAGCTGAAGGCGGCCTCCAACCCACAACCAGCAGGAAACCAAATCCCTCAGTCCTACAACTGCAAGAAACTGAGTTCTGCAAACAGCCTGAGTGAGCCTGGAAGCATAGCCTTTTTCAGCAGAACCTCAAATGGGGCTGAAGCCTCAGCCAAAGTCTTTTTTTTTTTCAGGTTTATTGTGATGATTTGATATACTTATACATTGTGAAAGGATTCCCCCATCAGGTTAATTAACACATCCACAACCTCACATATTTACCTTTTTCTTTTTTTGTGTGTGAGAATATTTAAGTTGTATTCTCTTAGGAAATTTCAACTCTACAGTACGGTGTTATCAACTATAGTCACCCTGTTATATCATAGATCCTCAGATCTTGTTCATTTTATTTATTTATTTTTATTTACTTTTTTTTTTGAGGAAGATTAGCCCTGAGCTAACATCTGCTGCCAATCCTACTCTTTTTGCTGAGGAAGACTGGCCCTGAGCTAACAACCGTGCCCATCTTCCTCTACTTTCTATGTGGGACGCCTACCACAGCATGGTTTGACAAGTGGTGCCATGTCAGCACCTGGGATCCGAACTGGCGAACCCCTTAGCTGCAGAAGCAGAATGTGTGCACTTAACCACTGCGCCACCGGGCGGGCCCCATTATTCATTTTATAACTGAAACTTTGTACCCTTTTACCGACCTCTCCATATTTTGCCCACACCTCAGCCCCTGGCAACCACTTCTCTACTCTGTTTCTAAGAATCGGACCTTTTTTTCTCTTAAATTCCACATATAAGTGATAGCATACAGTATCTGTCTTCCTGTTCCTGGCTTATTTCACTTAGCATAATGTCCTCCAGGTTCACACATGTTGCAAATGACAGGAATTTCTTCTTTTTTAAAGCTGAATATTCCATTGTATACTTATACCACATTTTCTTGATCTATTCATCCCTAACAGATACTTTAGGTTGTGTCCACATCTTGGCTATTGTGACTAATGCTTCAATGACCATGAGCTTTCAAATATCTCTTTGAGGTATGTTTTGGTTTACTTTGGATATATACCCACAAATGGGATTTGTGGATCATATTGTAGTTCTTCTTTTCATTTTTTGGGGAACTTCTATAATGTTTTCCATGGTAGCTTATATTCCCACCAACAGTGTAAAAGGTTTCCCTTCCCTCCGGATCCTCATCAACACTTATCTCTTGTCTATTTAATAATAGTCTTCCTGACAGGTGTGAGGTGATAACTCATTGTGGTTTTGATTTGCATTTCCCTGATGATTAGTGATGTTGAGCATCTCTTCATGTACCTGTTGGCCAATTGTATGTTTTCTTCAGAAAAATATCTCTATTCAGGTCCTTTGCCCATTTTTTAATTGGATTATTTGGGTTTTTTGCTATTGAGTTGTATGAGTTTCTAGTAGATTTTGGCTATTAACCTCTTATTGGATATGTGATTTGCAAATTTTTTCTCCTATTCCATAGGCTGCCTTTTCATTTTGTTGATGGTTTCTCTTGCTGAGCAGAAGCTTTTTAGTTTGATGTAGTCCCACTTTTACTTTTGCTCTTGTTACCTTTGCTTTTGGTGTCAAATGCGAAAAAATCATCGCTAAAACCGATGTCAAGGAGCTTACCCTCTCTGTTTTCTTCCAGGAGTTTCACTGTTTCAAGTCTTACATCCAAGTCTTTGATTCATTTTGAGTTGATTTTTGTGTATGGTGCAAGATAGGGGTCCAATTTCACTCTTTTGCTTGTGATAATCCAGTTTTCCCAGTACCACTTATTGAAGAGACTATCGTTTCTCCACTGTATATTCTTGGCTCCTTTACTGTAAATTAGTTGGCTATGTGTGCATGGGTTTATTTCTGGGCCCTCTATTCTGTCCCGTTGATCTGTGTGTCTGTTTTTATGCTGATATCATACTGTTTTGATTACTATAGCTTTGTAATATAGTTTGAAATCAGGAAGTGTGATGCCTCTGGCTTTGTTTTTTTCCTCAAGATTGCTTTAGCTATTTGAGGTCTTTTGTGGTTCCATAAAAACTTTAGCATTGTTTTCTCTATCTCTGTGAAAAATGCCATTGTCATTTTTATAGGAATTGCACTGAATCTGTAAATCCCTTTGGGTAGTATAGACATTTTAAGAATATCAACTCTTCCCATATGTGAGCTCAGAATATCTTTCCTTTTATTCGTGTTTTCTTCAGTTTCTTTCATCACTATCTTGCAGTTTCAGCGTATATATCGTTCACCACCTTTGTTAAATTTATTCCTGAATGTTTTATTCTTTTCGATGCTGTCATACACGAGATTATTTTCTTAATTTCTCTTTCTGATAGTTTGTTGCTAGTGTATAGAAATGAAACTGGTTTTTGTATAGTGACTTTTCTATCCTGCAACTTTACTGAATTTGTTTATTAGTTCTAACAGTTTTTGGTGAGGTCTTTATGATTTTCTGTATATGATAAAATGTCATTTGTGAATAGAGATAATTTTACTTCTTCCTTTCCAATTTGGATGACTTTTATTTCTTTTTCTTGCATCATTGCTCTGGCTAGGGCTTTCAGTACTATGCTGAACAAAAGTGGTGAGAGTGGGCATCCTACAGGGAGTATCTCAGCCAGCCCCTGGGTGTATGTTAAATTAGAAGCCTGACCCTCAGGCAGCAGCTTTCAAAGTTTGCAGATGGACCCTTTTAGGGAAAGGCTGGGAGCTGGGCAGTTTTCCTTGCTTCCTCTGTGCTGAGCCATGGAGGGATGGCTACAGCGAGTGCTTGCACACCTGTTAAGAGCTGTTTATTTGTTTGCTGTATTCTTGAGGGTCTTGTGGACACAAGCTTCACTGGCTTTCAGAACTAGGTGTGTGGGGGCCCATCCATCAGGCGAGAGTCTTAAAAGTTGGAGCACTAAATGTGGGGTCCGAACCAATACTTCTCAGGGAGAAGCTGGCAGGTGAGAGTACTTTGGAGTAGTCAATAATTTTTAAGAGAGTAAAGGGGCCCTGAGACCAGAAAGTTTTAGACCCACTGACTTTTAACACTCACTGGAAGGTGAAGACTAGCTCTCAGGGAAAGACTGAGAGGTTGGACATGTGAGAAAGGAGTTGAGGGGGAGAGTCCTATCGCAATAAGCTTTCTGGTGACCTTGACCTACAGCTTGAGGTAAGTCACACCATCTCTCTGAGGGAATAGCAGGGAGCATACATGGAAAAGCATCATAAAGGTGCTTTTTGAGCTATGAGAGTCCTTCTAACTTTGAATAATACAAGGGTATTTATTTAATAAATAATTTACATAATTTTATCTATATGTAAGACGATGGCATATTTTTGAAATCTCCATAAAGCCCATTTGTTTTAAAGGTTTAGAAGTTTATTTTTTCTTTTCTGATTATGAAAGCAATAGATGTTCACTATAGAAAATATAGAAAATTCTGAAAAGTGTTGAGGAAATATGAATTAGTTGTAATTCTACACCTGGAAAGAATGAGTTAGTGTATTATCTATTTCCTTCTGTCTCTATCTTTTAAACAAAGTTGTTATCATGCTGTATATATAATTTTACATCCACTGTATTTACTTAACCTCTTACTATGAGCATTTTCTCATTTGACAATCATTTGAAATCATTATATGTAGTGGAGCAAAATATTCCACTGAGATTATGCAATAATTTTTTTAGCCAATCTGCTACAGTTGGACATGAGTTTGTTCCCCCCGTTTTCCTTCTTTTGTAAAGAATATTTGAATGTGTCTCTCTCTATACTCATTTATTCTGTACACACACACGCTGTCATGCACAGGCCAAGAACTCTGCATATGTTCTTGTCTACATCACTGGTTCAAAAATATTCATTCTCCTGAAGGAAATAAATATGGCAAAGATGTAACTTCCTCCAAAATTAACTTATAAATTTATTGGCAATTACAATAAAAGTTCCAGTGGACTTTTTTTTAAGATGATGAAATGAGCCTAAAGTTCATGTGCAGAAGTTAATAGATAAGAAATATTTTGAAATTGAAGACATAATTGTGGAGTAATGGTGGTGATAAAAGATATTAAAATGTATTATAAACCTAAAATAATTAAAACAGCATGGTTTTATAATAAGGATTGGCAGACAAAATAATAAAATTGCCTGGAAACATAATACAGCATCCATAGAAATTTAGTATTTCATTAAAGGTAGTATCATAAATAAGTAGTGACTCTGAGGGATATTCAATAAATGGGGCAAAAAGTACCATTAACTCTTTGGAAAACCAATAACAAAAAGCAGAAAGCAAATCCCATTTCAAAAACCTAGTCGGAGATAAAATTAGAAGGAAAGATGTATGGTGCCATCTAGTGGTTAAACAGGTAACTGCATACGTATTTCTTAACGTAGCATCTACTGCCAGAAATTTAAAATGGATGGAGAATTGAGGGAGGTAAATTATTTATTAACAAAAAGATTTATACCTCACACTCCACAAATTTAAGGAAAGTTTTGTTAATACTGACAAGTATTTTACTGTTTAAATGGTAGCCTATATAGTGATCCTAAGTTAACATGTAAGAAATTATGGTTGCAGACATTCACATAAACAGGCATGCCAACCTGTCATACTTTTTTTTAGTAACACGATGAAACAAAAGAACTACTTGAGAAAAGCATGCTGATTGGAAATTCATATATGAGAGTGGAACCTGCCAGTAGTTATAGTTTTGAATAAGAACACATTCCCAGAAACCTGTTCTCTGGATTGTGGAGCCTGATGGAGGTCCAGAGCTTGCTCTGGGCTTGTGACTAGTGTGGCTGTGTCGTTCCTGGGCTGAATGGAGGCTTCCACTCTCCTCATTGACCCCAGGCACAAGCTCCATATATGCAACCATCTCCATCTTGGCTCTACCTCTGGGCTCTCCATCAACCCAGCTAAACTGCAGCAAGGACACGTGGGCAAATCTGCAAAACAGCCCTTCTATTTTTGAGAACAATCTCTCTTTCCCCATCAAAGTAGCTGCAGCACAGCTGCCCCGTAGTCATGGAACTCTGCTCCCTAGCACGGCTCTTTGGTCAAGAGATGAGCTCCTAGAATACAGCTGGGCCTAGAAGTCCCCTCCATTGGTGTTTTGGATTTAGAAATGAGAGAACTGGACCAGTCTATCTCCGGGTTGTCAAGACTGAGAGTTTAAATATCAGGAGCTTTTGGTGACCATTAATGGAACTAGAGAAACGAAAAGAGCAAGTGGAAGGAATGAAGCTCGAAGGAGCAGCAGTGGGAGGTGAATGGAGCGCCGCATTGCTCCCATGCCTGGCTCTGTAGCTTCCTGCAAGTATCTTTGCTCTTTGCTTAGCTTGGATGTACAGTTCCTCCCTGCATTGCTTATATTCCCAGCATCCTTCTAATAAACTCTTCCTTTTGATGAGACAAATGTAAATATTTTTCTGTCCCTTGAATTCAGAATTGTATTATATCTTTTAAAATAACAAACCTGATCTCCATCTTTCAATGTCTGCTCATACCCTCACATCAAGTCCAAATGTTTTAGCATGGCCTCTGAGGCCTCTGCGGCTCTCGCCAGCCTCATTGCTGACTTCCCTTTACTCTCTCCTTCTTCCCACTCTCCTTTTGCCCACCTTCTCCACCCTCCAAGTTCCAGCTATACACGAAGACTCTCAGTTCCCATACCATGGCATTCTACCGGCCTCTCGGCCGGGCTGTTTTCTGTCCGTGAAGTACTCTCCCTTCACCCTCCCCCAGCAGTTCCCTTTCATCCTGCAGATACCAGCTTAGACCTCAGTTCCTCCAGGAATCCTCTTTGGTCCCCAAAAACTTAGTTGGTTGCTCCTCCTATGTTAGCACCATGTCCCTAACCCCATTACAGCTTTTATCGCTCTACATCAAGATGACCTGTTTCAGAAACTTACTCATAGATACCTGAAACAAACCGGTGGATATCAGAGAGGGGAAAGAATTAGGGGCAAAATAGGTGAAAGGGATTAAGAGGTACAAATTTCTGCTTATAAAATTAATAATTCACAGGGATGCAAAGTATAGCATAGGAAATATCAATAATATCATAATAACTTTGTATGGTGACAGATGGCAACGACTTATCATGGTGATCATTTCACAATGTATATAAATATTGAATCGCTATGATATACACCCGAAACTAATAAGATACTGTGTCAATTATACTTCAATTAAAAAAAATGGCCTATTTATTTGTTTGTCTCTCCCGGAAGACTCGAAGCACCATAAAGCAAGGACAGTCTGCCTCACCGTTGCATCCCCGTGTTTTGTGCAGAACCTAGAATACAGTCAGCTCTCAAATATTCGTTCGATGAACAAATGCATATACACAGAGAACTATATCTGTTACCTAAGTGAGAAACACGAAAGTCCAAGTGAGCTGTGAATCTCTTCAGAGCAAAGTGTCCAGTCAGCCTCCTTTCTGCTTAGACAAGGGTCTGTAAATTTCTGCGAACATTTTTGAGAGCTATTGCCTCCGATTCCAAAACCAGACAAATATTTCTAACATACGCAACTTTCTCTTTTGCTAAATCAAAGCTAAATGCACATGAATCAATGTAAGGATTATCTGTATTTTGTGGACATGGGTGGTCCAGACACCCATGAGGAGATAAATAAATGTTTGAGGTGGGTCCTTCAATGATTTTTACAACTGATGCCAATTTGGCAAGCTTGACCGGGCCCTACCAGTGTGAGGAACCATGATTTTGGTATGATGTTGGGGAATTTGTGGCTTCCATCTGCTGGTTATCTCACAAAATGTGGAGCTGAGAAAAAAATCACATACTGATTAAATCATAGAATCCCACACTTGGAAGGGACGTCATGAGATGATCTGGGCCCGCCTCCTGAAGGTCAATGCATAAATCATCTTGTGCAGATGGCTGTTTATACTATTTTTAAAGCTCTTTAAGGATGGAGATTACACAGCTTCCCTTGGTAGTCTGATCTTCATGGTCAAGAACTTCCTTTTTTAAAAGCTCAGCTTCTCGCTGCAGGTTGGCCCTTTTCCTCTTTTTTTCAGCTTTCTGGGAATATAGAGAGTACACGATCAACCTTTCCTGCTAATTAACTTTGGCCCACACTCCATACTCTTGCAATTAATTATTAAGATTTATGCTACCCTCAAGCTACACAGTTGCAATTCCTTTATTTTTCAAAAGACTTATTTTTTTCCCTCTACAATGATTTTTGTAATTATTTTTTTTTCCTTAGAGTCTATTCTGTAGCTCACTCTATAAGACTGGTAGTAGTATTTCTGCTCAAGTCCTAATCAGCTGTAAACAAACAGCAAAATTTTCTTCTTATCTTATTCCAGTATCATATCTGCTGTTTAAATTACAGCGCTTCATTTTTGTTTCTGGCATAGGTTATGTTCCACGATAAATCTCAAGCCTTTTACTGTCAAACTGCTACTTTCCACATGTCATGTCTGGCTAATTTGTCTTGGGGCCTTGTAGTAGGCTGAAAAATGGCCCCCCAAAGATGTCCACATCCTGATCCTCAAAACCTGCAAATATATTACCTTATATGGAAAAGGAGGCTTTGCAGATACCATTAAAATAAAGATTTTGAGATGGGGAGATGATCCTGGATTATCCAGGTGAACCCAATGTAATCACAAAGGCCCTTATAAGGGAGAGATAGGAAGGCAGGGTCAGAGAGAAAAGTGACAAGATGATGGGAGCAGAGATTGGAGCGATACACTTTGAAGATAGAGGAAGAGGCCATAAGTCTCCTTATCCATAAGGGATGCAGGAAGCCTCTAAGAAGTTGGACATGGCAAGGGAATGGATTCTTTCCTAGAGCCCCTGTGGAGACATGTATTTCTCCTACTGAAACCCATTTTGGGCTTCTTATCTGCAGGTAATAAATTTGTGTTGTTTTAAGCACCTAAGTTTGTGGTAATTTGTTACAGCAGCAATAAGAAACGAATATAACTTTATTCATGAAAATATCCGTGCTTGTCTTGAACTTCATGGTTTTATTGAACAGAAAATTTTTGGATTTATAAAGGTTTCATAGTATTATATTCCCATCCTCCAAAGCCACAAGAAAACTGGTGGGTGTTTCCTAGATTGTTGATAACCTTAACTTCTTATCAATTGTTTTAAAATAATTTAGGTAATAGAGGGTTCCACTTCTTGAAGGGCTTCTATGTGCTAGGTACTGCACCGTGAGCTTGCAATGTGCTATTTCAGTTTAATGTCACCACAAAACCATGGGGTAGGGACTGGGGTTTGGAGAAGTAAAGCAGTATGGCCAGGTGCTGGCAGAGCTGACGTTCAAGCCCCTGTCTGCCTAGTTTTAAAGCCCATCTTCTCTGTCCCCTACCACATTAACCTGCCTCTGCTCAATGCTCCACTTCTCTAGCTGGGGTGTAAAATTGTGAAGAATCTGAAGCACCACAAATTTTCAAGGAAGATGTGTTACTATAAATGTAACTTTCTTGGGGAAAAAAACCAGCTAGTTTCCTAGAAATACTATGTATTTGTCCCAGATGTCAGATGGAAATGATTTCAAACATCAAAGTTGAAATTACAATTGTTGGAAAAGTGAGAGGGATCACTCAAAAACATTGGGGGAAAAGCAAGAACTCTCTCGTCTTGGCAGGAACCTGTAATTTCCCTGGGAAAATATCATTTCTAAAGAGCAAAACTTCAGAATTAGTTTCCAGCAAAGTTATGGTTTAAACTCATATTCTGCCCTATGAAAGTTTCTGAAATTTTGTCGTTCTTCAGGCGGTTTTTGTTACCTAGGTAATTCGACACGTTAGGTAAGGTAGATGCTGTTTTATCTCTGCGTCCTATTCCTTTTCTCAGTTCTCTCTGTTTAAAAGAGAAGAGAGTACAGTTTCATTTTAATACCAGTTTTTCCCAATTCTACTTTCCATGTGGTCTGCCCAGGCTGGGAGGAGATAGAAATGTGTTCTCAAGTCATCTCATCTTCACAAACCCACCAACAAATATTCATCCAACCAACAGCCACCCATTGGTTCTACTCATCAAGCCTCTCTCTCCCCCTTTTTCATCCGAACAATCAGTAAGTTTTCTCAATTTTATATAAAACATTATGCAAATACAGTGTCAAGTCCCGCCCCTCTTCCAACCATACTGTTCCTATGTCCTTCTTATATGTAAACCTTACAGCAGTCCCTACTCCTTTCCTCTCAGGCAAAACTTGAAAGACCACAGTGGTCTACGCTTATCTGTTCCCTTCATTCTCTTGTCTCTTCTTAATTCACTATAATTTGATCTGCTTCATCATTCCCGTGTGGGACAAGTTTATTGTGTTCTTATGGGGTAGGGGTGGGTGTAGAAGCCAACTGGATATCTTTTATATATCCCAAAATAAACCTACTGTTTTCCCTCCAGCCTCTAAAACCTGCTGCTCATCCAGTATTTACTCTTCAGTGAATGATACCATCTAGATGCCGAACCAGAAATCGAGGATGCAATCTCCATATCGCCTTCCCCATCTATGCCACTCCCTTAATATTTTGCCCACCTCTTTCTTTCTTCTCACTCCCAGTTTTTCCATTCAGGTATTCATCATTTTTTAACTGAATTACTGAAATACTCTCCATATTGCTGCTTGCCTCCATTCTTTAAAGTTGTCTTATGAGATTAATAGTTCACTCCAGGTAAAAAAAAAAGAGAAAGAAGAAAAGAAAGGGAACTGCTTAGGTGGAGGAGACACAGATATCTGTGGCCAAAGCAAAAGACGTCCAGAGCAGTAAGATGGCCAAAGGAAGAAATTAAGAAAACGACGAGAAATTGAAATTACACAGAAGACAGGAGCTAAAATGTGAGGGTCACAGTGACTGCCCTAAGATACACGTCAACTAGTGTGCTCTAAGCATTCCCCATCTCCCAGAATATTATGGTATAATTGAGCATGACTAGATGAAATATAGTCTGTGTAAGCATATCCTATGCAATGAGAGTTGTTGAAGTAATGAGAGGAGCTGAGTTTACAGAAGTGTAACCAGAATCGCCAGCCATGGCGACAAAATAACGCTTTATTATTATTACTATTATTATTCATTATTAACATTATTTTGTGTTCATGAATATTTTATTGGGAAGCTGGAAAACAATAACCTCTCCTCATTCTCTTTTCTTATCTTCATTTCATTTATAATTTATTATGACAAATTTAGGACATTCAAAAAGATATGAAGAATAATTAAATGTACACCCATATACTCACCACCAATCTTAAAATAGAAAATTCCAAATACCATAACAATAGAAACACTGTGCTTGGTCTTCCCTTCTCCTCCTGACTCCCAAGCAGAGGTAATCCATTATTCTTGTATTGATATTCTTTCATTCCCTTGTATATTTACTTTTAACCCCCGAATTACAATGGCTCTCTCAGTCTCCTAAGGTAGAGTCTCAGCTACACTACCCAATTGTTGATGATAAAAACTGATGACTAATCCTTGATTCATCATTTTTCTCATCTTGTGGAATGATGATGTGGGCTCACATACTGGGGAGAGGCGATTGTGCACATTTCTTCCCAAATCCATGTCCAAATCCATGTGAGAGATTGGCCATGGGGGGATAGTCACCCATGAACATTGGCAATAACTACAAATCAAGGGTCTTCCCCTCATCCCCCCAGAGAATGGGTGTTAAATATTTACCAACACACTGCTGTTCATCTCCCGTATCCAATTAGTTCTGTTAGTCCTCCCTCCAGATTACATTTCAGATCTGCCCATTGATCTCAGATCCAATATGTATATTGCTCTCATCACTCCACCCAAATTAACAATTATTCCTTTATATTATTTAACACCCTAATTATTTTCAAATTTTCCCAATTTTATCAATATGTCTTTCTATTGTTTGATTCAGGATCCAAATGAGGTCTACCATTGCCTATGTCTTTACTGTACCTCTTTTATTCTATTATAGATCTCTTCCTTTTTTTTTTAATAACAATTATCTGATAGAGAAAAGGAATAATTTGGCCTATAGAATGTTTCACACTTTGCATTTGGTTCACAGCTTCCCCATATTTCTTATTAACTAGTATTTAGAGTAAGTGGTTTCATGGATTCAGGCTCAATTTTTAGTCAAGACTAGTTCAGGGTGGAACTTTCTACTGCATCACATCTCAAGTAGAGGGTTCAGATGTTGTCAGCTGACCCATGCATTACACAATTCCTCACCAAATTTTCACCTCATGGTTTTAGTATCTTTTGATGATGATTATTGTCTGGATCTGTTATTTTATTAAAGACTGCAAAACGGTAATTTTTCTAACCCTATAATTTCTTTTTTATTATTTAACTGAAATTCTATAAAAAATGTTTTCTCTCACCAACCATTTAGTTACTCTGAAGAACAATCTGTGCAGAAAAAGAATAACAAATGCTTGCTTCTTTCTTTATATTTATCATTTTCTTGGAGTAATGAGTTGATACCCCAGCAATTTTCAATGATAATGAATATTTAAAAAAATGTTTTACATAGAAAAATATTTAAACCTACGAAACAGTTGAAAGAATAGTGCAATGAACACTCATATACTCTTCACACTGTTGGTAGTACTTTGTCACATTTGTATCCCCTCTTCGATCAGTCATTGCACATTTCCTTGCTTTCCAGCACAAGATGTTGCAAGCACACCTTATACTTTACACACCTCAGGGAAATCAAGCATTTCTGCTAGGAGCTCTTGATTTTTTATTGGGAAATGGTATTTAAAAACTCCTGTGTGCATGCTTGCATGTGTGCATGCCTGTGTGTGTGTGTGTGTGTTTGTCTGTGTGATGTGCACTGTGACCTTGTTAAATTAACTTTTGTTAAGTAAGGCCCTGGCGTGTGGGCTGGTGAGCCAAGTTTCAACAAAAAACCACAAGAGAAAGTGAAATAGAGTTTATTACTCACACGTCCTGAAGGAGGCACATGGCATGCCTCAAGGGACCACACAGGGAGGTCAAGGCAGGGTGCAGGCAGAGAGAGAGAGAGACCTGGGGCACATGCCTTTATTAGGAATTGAGGGTCAGGTGCTTTGGGATTCATGGGCTAAGGCCAGATTGGTCAATTCAAACCAAAAAAGTGGGGTTTTGGTAAGCTTCGTTGGGGTCTTATCTAAGAGGTGCTCAAGGGAAGGCCTGGGAGGCACGGAGAATGCTTATCACAAGGGCAGTTGCGGGAGTCATCTTGGGGACTTAGGTTTACTTGTTACTCTGTTGACTGTTATCTAAGGCATGCGCTGCAGGGAGAGGGGCTGGTGTATTACATAATAGTTTAGCTAGACTCTCTCCATGTATGTGTATAGATACACTTATGTATGTCTATATGTATATAACAAACACACATATATAATTCATGTATAAGTGTATACACACACATATGTTCATGCACACATATATGTACTAATATCTCCAATTCAAATCCACATAGTTCTTCCTCCCTTTCCTACTCCATATTTGTTTCTCCCTTCTCATGCAGTGAGAACCTGATTCCTAACAGTTTCAGAATTATTACACTAATAACACTACTGAAAACAAATCTATCTTTATGAACTGAGACTCATTCTTCCTTTTTTTTTTGAATGGCTATACAATTCCCCGTTTTGTGGATGTGTCTTGATTCATTCACCCAGTTTCCTGTGGGGGAGTATTCAGGTTGTTTCTGATTTTTTTTACAATGAATAACCTTGTACATATGTAGCTTTTTAAATTGTTGAGTGTGTATCTTCAGGGTAAATTTTTACAACTTGGGCTGTTGAGTCAAAGGGCGAATGCATGTGTTTTTGGTATACTCTCAAATTCTCCTCCACAAGAGGTAATAACATTTTGCATGCTCATCTGCAGTGTTTGGAAGACTCTGTGTACCCACATCCTTGCCAACAGAATATATTGTCAAGCTTTGGAATTAGAAAAAATATCTCAGTATAGTTTTATTCATATAGGTTTTGCATATTTAAATTTATTTATTAAGGCATAATTTATACACAGTGAAATACACAGATCTTTAGTGTACATCTTGATTACTTTTGATAATGTACACATTCATGGAACCCACATCTCAATCAAGAAATAGAACATTTCCATCATTTCAGAAAGTTTTCTTGTACCCTTTTCTACTCAAATTCCACGCCTTCCTCCTGTAGAGGCAACCACTAAGCTATTGTACCACCATTGCTCAGTTTATACTGTTCCTAAACTTCTTAAAAAAAGAAGCTTGTAGTATGTTCTATTTTGTGTCTGGCTTCTTTTGTGCAACCTGCTATTTATGAGATTTATTCATGTTGCTGAATGTATTAATAATTTGTCCTTTTTATTGCTGTGTTATATTTCATTTTATGAATATACCAGGTTTTTTGTTCATTCTTCTGTTGGTGGACATTTGGGTTATTTACAATCTTTTGGCTATTATGAAAGCCACTAAGAACATTCTTGTTCAAATCGTATATATACATATACACATATTTTTTGTTGTTGTTGAGGAAGATTTGCCCTGAGCTAACATCTGTTGCCAATTTTCCTCTTTTTTTATGTGAGCTGCTGCCACAGCATGGCCACTGACAGACGAGTGGTGTGGTTCTGTGCCTGACAACCAAACCCAGACCGCTGAAGTGGAGTGTGACAAACTTTAACCACTAGGCCATCAGAGCTGGCCCCATACATTTTTTCAACGACTGTGTAGTTTTTGATATTGTTGACATAACTTGATTCATTCAACCAGTATCTTATGGATAAATATATGGGTATTTAGGTTGTTTATAAAATCTATTTCTTTCGGTTACTATATACCAAGTAGGTGTATGTTTAACTTTATAACAAATGGTCAAACAGTTTTCCAAGTGGCTATCCCATTTTATACTACTACCAGATATGTATGTGACTTCCAATTGTTCCACAACTTTGCTACAATTTAGTCTGCTGGCTTTTGCAAATTTGATATAAATATATAATGCATTAATTCCACTTTATTGAATTTTGTATGAGGAATGGATGTTGATTTTTGTCCAAGGCCTGTGCAGTGTGGGTGGGGTTAATGATGAGATTTTTCTTTTTAGATCTCTTAATATGATATATTACAAGAAAGATTTCCTAATATTGAACTACCCTTGACAATTTTGGAATATATTACATTTAGTCACAATGTATCAATATTTTTAATGTGCTATTGAATTCTATTTGCTGATAGTTTTTAGGATTTTGAAATCAATGTTTATGAGGGAAATTCGTCCATAATTTTATTTTTCCCCTTTGTCTTTATCAAATTTAGGTGTCAATGTTATACTCACTTTATAAAAAATAATTAAGACATTCTACTTTTTTCCCTTTAATCTCTGGAATAATTTATGAAGCATTATAATTACCCACTCTTTGAAAGTTTGATGGAAATTCCACACAAAACCGTCTGGACCTGGTGCCTTTTTACGAGATAGTTCTTTGACATTATTCTCCATTTCTTCTACGGAAATTGCTTTATTTAAGCTTCTTTATCCCTACTGTGTCAATTTTCTAAAATTACATTTTCTTTAAATTTTTTTCTTTAAAATTTTATGCATCTCTTCTAGATTTTTAAATATAGTCACACATTACTTATTGACAGGGACACATTCTGAGAAATGCATCATTAGGTAATTTTGTCATTGTGTGAACATCATAGAATCTACTTTCACAAACCTAGATGGTGTAGCCTACTACACACCTAGGCTATATGGTACTAATCTTATAGGATCACCATTGTACACGTGGTCCATCATTGACCGCAAACGTTGTTATGTGGCACGTGACTGTATATTTGTTCATTATTTTCAGTAGTTTCGTATTTGTTTTAATTTCATCTGTTTCAATGATTGCTTCCAAACTCATTTTATTTTGTATATTGTTGTTTCCTTTTATGCCTTGCTTAGGTTGACTAGTGGTTTTCTATTTTGTTATTTCTTTTCATGGAATCATAATTTTGATTATTATTCTTGTTGTGTTTTGTTTTGCTTTCTACTCAATTTCTTACTGTTTTTAACTTTATTATTTTCTTTTGAGAGTTTTAAAAATTATTAGTGGGTCTTAAGTTTCATCAAATGTTTGATGAACTTTCTCCTGTGTATTTCTGTTAGTGTTGTGAATTAACATTGATTGTTTTGCAAATGATAAACCATCCTGAAATTCCTGGAATATACCTTATTTGTACTGTAATAGTCCTTTTATATATTGCTACATTGATCCATTCATGTTTTGTATAGAATTTTTCACCTATGTCGTGTCAGATTGGTCTGTTGTTTTCCTTTTCTGTAAAATCTTTGAAAGATTTTTTTCAAGTAATTTTATTGATATCATAATGATTTATAACATTGTGTAATTTTGAGTGTACATTATTACTTATCAATTTCTGAATACACTTCATTCTGCTCACCCCCAGTAGTCTAATTTTTGTCCCTCACCATATATATGTGCCCCTTTACCCCTTACACCCACTCCCCAATGCCCTTCCCTTCTGGTAACCAGTAATCTGTTCTCTTCGTCCATGTGTTTGTTTATCTTCCCCATATGAGTGAAATCATGCTGTGTTTGTCTTTCTCTGTCTGGCTTATTTCGCTTAACATCATACCCTCAAGGTCTATCCATGTTGTTGCAAATGGGACGATTTTGTCTTTTTTGTGGCTGAGTAGTATTCCATTGTGTGTGTGTGTGTGTGTGTGTGTGTGTGTGTGTGTGTATATATATATATATACACCACATTTTATTTATCCATTCATCTGTAGAAGGGCACTTGGGTTGCTTCCACTTCTTGGCTATTGTGACTAATGCTGCAGTGAACATAGGGGTGAATAAATCTCTTTGGATCATTGATTTCAATTTCTTTGGCTAAATACCCAGTAATGGGATAGCTGGATCATATGGTATTTGTATTTTTAATTTTTTGAGAAATCCCCATACTCTTTTCCATAATGGCTGCACAAGATCGCATTCCCACCAGCAGTGTATGAGGGTTCCCTTTTCTCCACATCCTCTCCAAAATTTGTTGTTTTTTGTCTTGCTGATAATAGCCATTCTGACTGATGTAAGGTGATATCTCATTGTAGTTTTGATTTGTATTTCCCTAACAGTTAGTGATGTTGAACATTGTTTTACATATCTGTTGGCCATCTGTATCTCTTTGGTGGAAAAATCTCTGTTCATATCCTCTGCCCATTTTTTAATTGGATTGCTTGTTTGTTTATTGTCGAGTTGTATGAGTTCTTTATATATTTTGGAGATCAACTTCTTGTTGGATAAATGATTTGCAAATATTTTCTCCTAGTTGGTGGGTTCTTTTTTCTTTTTGTTTGTGGTTTCCTTTGCTGTGCAGAAGCTTTTTAGTCTGATGTGGTTCCATTGTTAACTTTTTCTTTTGTTTCCTTTGCCCGAGTAGACATGGTATTTGAAAAGATGCTGCTAAGATCAATGTCAAAGAGTGTTCATTCTTCACAGAAATAGAACAAAGAATCCTAAAATGTATGTGGAACAACTAAGGAAAGCAATCCTGAGTAAAAAGAACAAAGCTGGAGGCATCACAGTCCCTGACTTCAAAATATACTACAAGCTGTATTAATCAAAACAGCATGGTACTGGAACAAAAACAGACACACAGATCAATGGAACAGAATTGAAAGCCCAGAAATAAACCCACACATCTATGGACAGTTAATCTTCGACAAAGGAGCCAAGAACATACAATGGAGAAAGAGAAGTCTCTTCAATAAATGGTGTTGGGAAAACTGGACAGCCACATTTGAAAGAATGAAAGTAGATCATTATCTTGCACCATATACAAAAATTAACTCAAAATGAATTAAAGACTTGAATGTAAGACATGAAACTCCTAGAAGAAAGATTTTTATATCAAGCTTATCTTGGTGTCATAAAATGAGCTGGGAGATATTCCATATTTTTGACTTATTTTAAAGAGTTTATGTAATACTCATTTTTTTTTCTTCCTTAATGTTTAGAAGAATTCAACTGTTAAGCCATCTGACCCTGGAGTTCTGTTTTGGAAAAGTTTTTTAAGTAACAGACCCAATTTCCATAATAGACAGAAGACTATTAATATTTTCCTATTATTTGTGTCTATGTTAGTAACATTTTAAAAGAAATTTGGCCATTTCATCTAACTGTCAAATTTACCAGGCATATAATTTTGTATAATATATTCTTATCGTCCTTTTATTATCTGTTAGATCCTTAAAGATGTTCCTTTTTATTATAGGTATTGGTAATTTTTCCTGTTTTTTTCTTACCTTGTCTTTCTAGGGATTTATTAATTTTTATTAATCTAGTCAAAGAACCAACTTTTGGCTTTTTTCATTTTTATCATCAATTTTTCTCTATTTCATTATTTTCTCCTATCTTTTAAATTTTCCTTTCATTTACCTTTTGAGATTTATCCCCAGCTTTTTGAGGTAAAACCTTAGGCTATTGATTTTCAAACTTCCTTCTTTCCTAGAAAATGCATTTAAAGCTATATTATATGCCTAAACACTGCTTTGGTTGCATCTCCAGTTTGTATTTATGATATCTTCATTATCATAGAGTTCAAAGGTATTTTTTGATTTTCCTTATGATTTCTTCTTTAACCCATAGGTTATTTAGAAGTGATTGCCTAGTCTCAAGCAGTTGTGAATTTTTAAGATATCTCTTGTTTTTGATTTCTGGTTTAATTTCACTGTGGTCGGGGAACATACTCTGAAGGATTTCAGTCTTTGAAATTTGCTGTAATTTTTTGATCCAGGATGAAGTCAATCTTGGTAAATATTCTGTGTGCACTTGGAAAGAATATTCATTCTGTTGTTCTTAGGTGTAATGTTCTATAAATGTTGTTTATTTTATTGATTGAGTTTATAACATCTTACTGATTTTTCTGTCTGTTTGCTCTATCAACTATTGACCAAGTTATTTAACCCTTCCACTGTGATTGTGGATTTGTCTACTTTTAATTCAGTCATTTTAGACCTCATCTATTTTGAAGTTATGCTTTCTGTTGTATAAAGATTTAGAATTGTTATATATTTCTGATGGATTGATTCCTTTATCATTTTTAAATTCCCCTCTTTATTTCTAGTAATGCTAGTTTCTTTAAAGTCTACTTCCTGATATTAATACTCTACACAGGTTTCTTGAATGAGTATTTGCATGTTATAAACTTTTGTAGTCTTTTTTATTTTAACTACTTTTGTCTTTATGTATAAAATATATCTCGTGTAATAGTTGGTTGGATTTTTTTTTAATTCAGTTGGTTGATCTTAGTCTTCAGTACGAATATTTAATTCATTTACATTTTGTGTAAAACTGGTATATTTGAAATTGTATCCGCCGCCTCACTCTAGTTTCTATTTGAACTACAGTGGATGTTCATGATTTGTTGATTCCATATTTGCAAACTCACCTACTCACTAAATTTTATTTGTAACCCCAAATCAATACTCATAGCCATTTTATTGTCATTCACGGACATGCACAGAGTGGAGTAAAATTTAAGTAGCTCTATGTGCGTATTCCCAGCAGAGGTCAAAAAAGGTGATGCTCTGTCATCTTGTTTCAGCTCTTGTGATGTAAATAAGAATCTTTGTGGTGTGTTTAGTGCCATGTTGTTCAGATTTTTGTAGTTTTTGTTGGTTATTTCATTTTACATTTCCATCAACAGTGCACAAGTGTTCCAATTTCTTCATATTATATTATTTTTAATAGACAGCCAGATTCTCTTTTTAAGATATGTGCATCTATGTCCATAAGTGAAATTCATCTGTAGAATTTTGTGTAATTTGGTTTCATGTTTCAATAAAAATGTCACACTCATTAATTTCAGAAAAAAAATTTACAAATTTTTATTCTTTCGGTATGCTGGAATACCTTAAATACCGTTGAGTGATCTGATGTTTCAAGATTAAATAGAAATCCACCGTGAAACCATCTGGTCCAGGTGTTTTTTTATAGAGCAATCGTTTAAAACTTTCTCTGTTTCTTTAGTGGAAAAGGATCTCTTCAGGCTGTCCATCATATTGGGGACAATTTTGGTAAACTATATATTCCTATAAAGCTACTTTTTAAAATCTAAATTCTTAGATGTATTAGCTTAGAGTTGTTCAAATTGGTCTCACTAAAAAAAAATTCCTTTGATAATTATTTCCTCTTTTTCATCTCTTATTATGGTATTCGTGCTTGCCCCCTTTTTGAAAAACAGATTTTTTAGTCATTTGTCTATTTTGATGGTTTTTCTCTCAAAGAATAAGAATTTTTATTTAATTGTAAATTTTGCTACTTGTTTACTATCTCATTATTTTTTTATTTTCTAATAAATTTTTTCTTTCCTTTTGCATTTATTTTCTGTTTACTTTTAGCTTTTTTCTAGCTTTTTGAGTTGTGTGTTTAATCTATTTTCAATTAAATTTTTTTTGTATTACAAATATTTCATAGTAAGAATTTTCCTTTCAATTCTACTTTAACAATATCTTTTAGATTCTGATGTGTGATAGTTGCATCATTGTTATTTTCTATAAACTCTGGAAATTTTGTATTGTGATTCCTCTTTGACCAGAGAATTATTTAACATTGTGTATTTTAATGTCCAAGTGAAAGGAAAGCTTTTAAAAATAACTTTGTTATTCATTTCTAGTTTTATTACATTGTGGTCAGAGAATACTATTTGTACCATAATTGAGGTTTTGTCTGTGGTCTACTATTGGGCAATTTTTGCAAATTTTCCATAGCTCTTGGAGAATATGTATACTCTTTTATCAGAATTCATAGTTCAATTTAGATCTATAAGATCTACCTTATTGATTATGTTGTTTAGCTCTTCTGTATCCTAATTTTTTGCTTCATTGCCTCTGTCTTGGACTAAGAGAGGAGAGTTAAGATCTCCTGTTAATAGTGTATTTCTGACCACTTCTCCTTGAATCTCATGCAGTTTCTGCTTTATGAAAGTGTTTGATGTGTTTTTGGGAGAGTAGATATTAATAACTGTTATGTATCTTCATTATGATTCATACATTTAGCATTTTAAAGTATCCTTTCCCTTACTTAATCTTTTTTTCTTGAGCTCTGCCTTCTGAGGTCAAGAGTGCAACCCCTGCTTTCTTTTATATTTATTTCTGCCTGGTTCATTTAACCTGACTCCCTCTATCCCCATTATTTAATCTTAGCTGTATAATCAAAGATATAAAATGCTTGTACAATCTTATGCCGAATATTCTCCAATAATTTCTTTGTAGAGCATTTTACTTTTATTATATTGAATTCAGAGGGAGTCCAGGGTTTTGTAAACCTGCTTGAACTTAAATTAGGACAACAAAACCCACTAATACAAAAGTAGCACTCAGTAAAATGAGCCTTGGGCATCTCAACCTGACTGTGGCAATCTATATGCCTTTTGATTTTAATTCCCTATGTAATATTCATTCTTTCCCTTTTCCTTACTAATAGAACCCTGATTTTGTATGAGCTACAATATATCCAGCTGAAAGACAATGTTTCCCAGCTTTCATTATAGCCAAGATGTCATCATGGGACACATTTCTGGCCTATGAGACATAATTAAAAATCTGCTAGGGATTTATAGGAATGTTTTGCTTTCTCAAAATTGGTGTATTCCCTTCCTGATTGTCAATTCTCCTTTCCTTTACTTCTTATTCTTGTTTTCCTCCTCATCTTCCTCTTTCTTCTCCTACCCATCTTTCTCCTTTTTCTTCTTCATCTTCCTTAGAAGATAGGAAACATAGGAAACTGGGAGACAGACCAGTCTTCTTTCAATCCTGAGGTGACTGTGAGAGGAAAGCCATTTTTTAATGAGGGTAAAGCAGAAAGACAAAGACCATGGGCTATTGCTGACATGTTTACCTTTGGACTTCCTGCTTCTGGACTTCTTATTTTGTAAAAAAACATATTCCCCTATTTAGTTAAGTCTCTGTGGTTTGGTTTGTATTACACACAGTAAAACATAATAGCTAACTAATATTTTCAACTTTATTTCTATATTTACATGGCTGCTTACTTCTTTAGCTTCATTTCCCATTGTCATCCCTTAGTTTGCCTGTTGAACTTAAGGAAAGACTCATCTTCTCTGGTTTTGACCTTTGGCATTCTTTTGAGCTTGACTCACATTTGCTGTCTTATGCTTCTTTTTTTCCATTAACTCCAGCCAGGTACCAGTTTTCTTAGCTGACTATCTCCCCTCCTTTGTGTGAGCACAGCCTATGGTTCTGAAGGCTGCAGCTTAACTGGAGTGTGCTCAGAGATGTTCTCAGGCTTTTGACTTTGGTGTCATGGAACACATATCTATTCAGTGTCTAAAACAAATTTCAGTTCCATATGCAGCCTGATAGGTCACCTGTGGGTACATTGGTTTCAGAGTGGTAAAGGCAACAATTTGCATAGAAGAAAATATGGTGGACATTATAGAGTTGCATTGAGCTGCTTAGATCTGAAATGTGAAAAATATGGTACTTTAGTCTTATCAGTTGAATGCCTTAACAATCCACAAAGCCATCTACTACCTAAAAAACAAGCAAACAAACAAACGAAAACTCTACTTTGAGAAAATAGTTGTGTAGCCTATGAGCCACCCCCAGTCAGAGGCTTTGGAGGAAAATGTCATGATTTTGGTTCTGGAGAAGCTGGCAGACAATCTTGATACACACAAAAGTTAACTTCTGCCCTGAGTAGCTCCATAACAATGATCTTAGGATGAGTACTTCAGGATCCTATTATTACTGAGACCTCATTGTAAGGTACGTTCAGAGTTATGAACAAAGATTTCTGTAAGATGTGGTGATGATTAGAAAATTTTTATCTTGTTTCTTCACATAAAGAACTTGGGTCCAGAGAGCTTAAATTACCTGCTCAGGGTCCTATAGCCAGCACTAACCTTACTTAGATAACTCTCGTTTTGAAGTTTCTAGCGAACTCAGGAAAAGCTCATCATTATGAATAGCTGAGAGGATTATTACAGATATTAATTCAAATTCGCTCCCATTGATCAAAATATATAAGTATTTATAAACTTTGGAATCTTGTTAGTGGGTAATTTGGAACTTCTAGCTAAGAAGAATGACTTAGAGATAGAGAAAGAGGATCCAAGTAGAAGTGACTTCAGCATCATGGTGGTATAAGTTATCCCTCCTTTTTGAATCCCTTTTTAACAACTAAAACCCAGCATCTATCCATGAACAAAAGTTCCCCTATGGTAGTTGTGGATCTGGAGCCCTATACCAAGAGACCTGGGTGGAGTCTCTCCCATCTGTGCATCTGGTGGTAGGCAGACAGACCTTGATGTGGTCTGTGGAAACAACAGGAGCCTGTGAAGCTGCCCTTGGCTGTGATTGGGGAAAACCTGGAGAGTGCTGATTTGGGCAGACATCCTCAGATGAAAGAGAATTTGTAGAAGTCCAGCCTTCCCAAAGGGAGCTTCCAGCACTCCATTGCAGAAAAAATAAATAAAGTTTGACTCAGTGGAGAAGGTAACAGGAAGTTTGCCAACTCTGCCCCTTCCCCAAGGTGACACAGTGCAGGGCTGAACTAGCTGGTGGCAACCTCTCCCATGGGAGAAAGGGAGACTGACAAGGGAGTTCTTGGCTCCCTGAGCTGTGCAGGACACTGCTGGAGAAAGCCATTTCTCTCCAGAAGCAGCCAGAGTACTGAGGTGGAATATTCATGATTGGGAGGAGAAAGGAGATCAGGAAGGAGACAGATAAAAATATCAAAGGGCATTAAAAGGGACATGGTTCCTGTTGACTGCTTTCAGGACTCCAGCAGAAACCTACCCATAAGCCTCTGAGAGAACTTCATCAGAAGATTCTTCTGTCAGGCTCACAGGCATCTCCAATTCCCCAAGTGCTAAGTCCATACCTTTCTCCACTCTGAGGCTGGCTTTTTGAGCATGCTCCTGAGTGTGGCAGTAAGAGTGAGCTCTAGTAAATGGCTTGCACTCAGAAATCAGATCAGGGTCTGTGGACAGGGAGAAACAACAAATTTGAGCTGTAGTGCCACCATTTGGATAACAAAAGAGATTTTTCAGCAACCAGCCCGGTGAGTTGTAAGAACCAGAGAAGACACAGAAGCTTAAGAATTCTGCCACAAAAGAGAGCAAAAAGTGTGGAGCAGGTGTATCCATACAAGGTCAGAGAAACCTCCAGATATAACAGGACCAATGAACAGTGTATCCCACTTGAAGTCAACTAGTACAGATTTGAGGAGGTGTCTACTCGAAGGAAAGTAGCAATGCAAAACTGCAAAAACATGAAGAACTGAGGAAACCTGTCATTACCAAAAGATAATAATTCTCCAATTATTGAACTCAAAGACATAGAATTTTGTAATCTAGCTGATAAAGAACTAAAATAGCTATTTTGAAGAGACTCAATGAGCTACAAGAAAACACAGAAATACAATTCAACAAACTCAGGAAAACAATATGTGACAAAAATGAGAAATTTCACAAAGAGATAGAAGTCATAAAAAAGAACCAAACAGAAACTCTGGAGCTGAAGAAGTCAATGAATGAAATGTAAAAAAAAAAAAAAAAAGAAAAAGAAAAAAGAAATAGAGAGCATCTACAACAAAGTAGACCAAGTGGAAGATAGAATCAGTGAGCCAGAGGATAGGAACTTTGAAATAACCCAATCAGAGGAGGACAAAGAAAAAAGGAAAGAGCAAATAAAGCCTATGAGGTTTATAAGACATCATAAAAAGTACAAATATTAAAATAATTGGAGTTACGGAAGGGGAAGAGAGGGAGAAGAGAGCAGAATGTTTATGTAGAGGAATAATAGCTGAGAGCTTCCCAAACCTAGGCAGAGACTTGGACATCCAAGTTCACAAAGCTAATAGATTTTCCTATCATTTCAGTGCAAAATGACTGTCTCCAAGACACATTGTAATGGAACTGTCAAAAATCAAAGACAAAGAGAGAATCCTAAAAGCAGCAAGAGAAAAAAAGATTGTAACTTACAAAGAAATCCCCCTTGGCTATCAGCAGATTTCTCAGCAGAAATCCTACAGACCAGGACAGAGTGGAATGACATATTCAAAGTGCTGAAAGAAAAAATTGCCAGCCAAGAATACTCTATTTGGCAAAGTTATGAAAGAGATATTAGAGAGAAATATCATATATCAGATCTCAGATTTCAGATTTCACCAGATATGAAAGAGAAATAGAGATATAAAAGAGAAATAAAGGTGCTGGCCTGGTGGTGTAGTTGTTGAGTTCATGTGCTCTGCTTCAGTGGCCCAGGGTTCATAGGTTTGGCTCCCAGGCACAGATCTATGCACCACTTATCAAGTCATGCTGTGGCAAGAATCCTACATATAAAGTAGAGGAAGATGGGCACAGCTGTTAGCTCAGGGCTAGTCTTCCTCAGCAAAAAGAGGAGGATTGGCGGCAAGCATTGCTCAGGGCTAATCTTCCTCAAATGCACACAAAAAGAGAAATAAAGACTTTCCCCAAAAAACAAAAGCTGAGGGAGTTAATCACTGCTAGACCTGCCTCTCAAGAAATGCTGAAAGAAGTTCTTCAGGCTGAAATGAAAAGATGCTAATTAGCAACATGAAAATATATGAAAGTGACTAAATGCGCTGGAAAGGTAAATATACAGTCAAATTTAGAAAACTCTAATTCTGTAACAGGACAGTGTGTTAACCACGTAACTATAATATAAAGCTTAAAGGAAAAGTAAAAAAGCTGGTATAATTTTTTAACAAATACACAGTATAAAAGAGGCAAATTGTGAGATCAAAAATACAAAAGGGAGGGAGTAAAAGGGTGGAGTTTTTGTATGTTATTGAAGTTAAGTTGCTATCAGATTAAAATGAACTGTTTTATCTATAAGATGTTTTATGTAAGCCTCATGGCAACCACAAAGCAGACACCTAGAGTCAATTCACAAAAGATGAAAAGGGAATCAGAGCAGAAAATCAGAAAGAGCAATCAGAGCAGAAAAAGAGGCTAAGTCTTGACTACTCTTATCTTTGTTAAGGAAAATGGAGAACGAGGCACCCATATGACTCCTGGGGATGGGCTGAAACTGGGATCTAAGACTTCAGTCAAAGTCTTAGATGGGAGATCTCAGGTTTCAACGCTACATGTTGGCAAAATGATGCTCCACCAGCCTTACCTAAAGCTGCTAGAAAGCCTTTGGGAACTGCCATCAGAGCTATAGAAAAGTCAATAAAAAATAATAGACCCCTCATACAGAAACAGACAAACTTCTCTGCCAAAAAGATGACTGAGAAGACGGTTGAAGCAAAAAACTGTTCCTGCTTCAGATGACAGAAATAGAAAAATTCTTTCCCTTTAATCCTCTAGACTTTGATAGTTTCGACCTACCTGAAAACATCAGATTGCACACTTCCCCTTGAATGGAGTGCCTCTTATGATCCTCACTGAAGAGAGGGAACTTGAAAAGCTGTTACACTTGGGCTCCCCTTCACCTCTGAAGATGCCCTCTTCATTATGGGAGTCTACTCTGTTGCAGTCTCTTTCAGGTATTCTATTGACTCTGGGTGTTGAATTGACACCTATTTGCTATGACTTAGATATTTAAGTTTCTTAGTACTCTATAGTTGGTGTGTGTATGTTTTCAGATTAATAAAGCAATTTTTTTTCTTAACAGAAAAAAAAGCAAAATAAAAAATTGTCAAAAGTAAGCAGAAACAGAGGAAAAAATAAACAGCTGAACTACAAAACAGCCAGAAAGCAATTAATAAGATGGCATTAGTAAGTCCTTACATATCAATAATTACTCTAAATGTAAATAAATTGAACTCATCAATAAAAAGACAAGGAGTGGCTAGATGGATTTAAAAAAAAAAGACAACTATATGCTACTTTCAAGAGACTCACTTCAGCTTTAAGGACACATATAGGCTCAAAGTGAAGGGATGGAAAAATATTCTATGCAAGTGGAAACCAAAAGAAAGCAGGGGTAACTATACTTATATTAGACAAAATAAACTTGAAGCTAAAAATGGTAACAAGAGACAAAAAAGGTCATTATATAATGATAAAGGGGTCAATTCATCAAGAAGATATAACAATCATAAATATATATGCCCTCAACCTGAGAGCACCTAAATATATTAGGTGAATCCTAACATATCTGAAGGGAGAAACAGACAACAAAACAATAATAGTAGGAGACTTCAATATCCCACTTTCAGCAATGGATAGATCATCCAGACAGAAAATCAACAAGGAAATAGTAGACTTGAACCATATATTAGACTAAATGGATCTAACAGGCATTTATAGAACATTGCATCCAACAGCAGCAAAATACACATTTTTCTCAAGTGCACATAGAACCATTCTCCAGAATAGGTCATATGATAGGCCACAAAATAAGTCCTAGAAAATTTGATAAGACTGAAATTGCATCAACTATCTTTTCCAGCTAGAATGGTATGAAACTATTAATTGACAAAAAGAGGAAAGCTGGAAAATTTGCAAGCATGTGGAAACTAAACAACACATTCCTGAACAACCAATAGTTCAAAGAAGAAATCAAAATGGAAATAAAAAAAAGCAGTTATTATAGGAAAACTTAAAGTGATAAATGCATATATTGCGAAAACTGAAAGATTTCAAACAAACAACCTAACTTTACAACTCAAGGAGGAACTAGAAAAACAAGAACAAACTAAGCTCAAAGTTGGCAGAAGAAACAAAATAATGAAGATCAGAGGAGAAATAAATGAAACAGAGACTAGAAAAACAATAGAAAAAACAACAAATCTAAGAGCTGTTTTTCTGAAAAGATAACCAAAATTGACAAAACCTTAGATAGACTAAGAAAAAAAGAGAGAAGACTCAAATAAATAAAATTAGAAAAAAGAGACATTACAACTGATATCACAAAAATACACAGGGTCATGAGACTACTGTGAACAATTATGTGCCAACAAATTGGATAACCGGAATAAATGGATAAATTCCTAGAAACATAGAACTTGCCAAGACTAATCATGAAGTAGAAAATCTGAACAGATCAATAACATGTAAGGAGATTGAACCAGCACTCAAAAACCTTCCAACACAATGAAACCCAATGGCTTCGCTGGTGAATTCTACGAAACATTTAAAGAAGAATTAACGCCAATCTTTCTCAAATTCTTCCCCAAAATTGAGGGAGAGGTAATACTCCCAAACTTGTTTTAAAAGGCCAGCTTTACCTGATACTAAAGCCAGATAAGGACACAACAAGAAAAGAAAACTTCAGACCAATATCCCTGATGAATATAGATACAAATATTCTTAACAAAATACTAGCAAACCAAACTCAACAACATATTAAAAGGATCATACACCATGACCAAGTGGGATTTATCCCTGGGATGCAAGGATAATTTAACATATGCAGATCAATAAATGTGACACATCATATTAATAGAATGAAATACAAAAATCATATGATCACCTCACTAGATGTAGAAAAAACATTTGACAAAATACATTCTTTTATGATAAAAGAAAACTCTCAACAAATTGGGTATATAAGGAAAATACCTCAACATAATAAAGACTGCATACAACAAAGCCACAACTAACATCAGACTCAATGGTGAAAGATTGACAGCTTTTCCTCTAAGATCGGGAGCAAGACATGGGTGCCTACTCTCACCACTCTTATTCAATGTAGTACTGGAAGTCTTAGCTAGAGCAGTTAGTCAAGAAAAGGAAATAAAAGTCATCCAAGTTGGAAAAGAAAAGGTAAAATTATCATTATTTTCAGATTATATAATCTTATATATATAAAATCCTAAAGACTCAACCAAAAAACTGTTGGAACTAATAAAGGTATTCAAAGTGGCAGGATATAAAATCAACACACAGAAATCAGTTGCATTTCCACATAGTAACAGCAAAATATTTGAAAAAAAAAAAACAAAGAAAACCATTCCATTTACGACAGCATCAAAAACAATAAAATACTTAGGAATAAATTTAGCTAAGGAAGTGAAAGATCTGTACAATGAAAACCATGAGACTTTGATGCAAGAAATTGAAGACATAAACAAATGGAAAGATATCTCATGTTCATGGATCAGAAGAATTAATATTGTTAAAATATGCATACTACCCAAAGTCATCTATAGATTCAACGCAATTCCTATCAAAATTCCCATGGCATTTTTCACAGAAATAGAAAAGACAATCTCCAAATTTGTATGGAACCACAAAAGACTCCAAATAGCTAGAGCAATCCTGACAACAAAGCCAGAGATGTTACGCTTCCTGATTTCAAACTATACTACAAAGCTGTAGTAATTGAATCAGTGTGGTACTGGCATAAAAATAGACACATAGACCACTACAACAGAATAGATCTCAGAAATAAACCCCTACACTTATGGTCAAATAATATTTCACAAGGGAGCCAAGAGCACTCAATGGGAAAAGGATAGTCTCCTTAACAAATGGTGTTGGGAAAACTGGATGAGCATAAGCAGAAAAATGAAATTGGATCCCTATTTTACACCACTCACAAAAATTAACTTGAAATGGATTAAAGACTTAAACATAAGACCTCAAACCATAAAACTCCCCAAAGAAAAGATAGAGAAGATAGAGAAGCAGCTCTTTGACATTTGTCTCAGCAATGATTTTTTTGGATATGACACCAAAAGCACAAGCAATAAAAGCAAAAGGCAACAAGCAGGATCATATCAAACTAAAAAGCTTCTGCACAGCAAAAAATACTCCTAATCAACTAAATGAAAAGGCAACCTAAGAAAGAGGAGAAAATATTTGCAAACCATACATTAAATAAGGGGTTAATATCTAATATATGTACAGAAGGCATACAAATCAATAACAACAACAACAAAACAATCTTGTTAAAAATGGGCAGAGGAACTGAATAGATGTTTTTCCAAAGAAGACATCCAAATGACCAACAGCGATATGAAAAAATGCTCAACATTACTAATCATCAGGGAAATAAAAATTGAAACCACAATGAGATATCACCTCCCTCCTGTTTGAATGGCTATCATCAAAACAAGAGAAAACAAGTGTTGGCAAAAATGTGGAGAAAAGGAAACCCTTGTGCTCTGTCGGTGAGAACGTAAATTGTTACAACCAATATCGAAAACAGTATGGAGGTTCTTCAAATAATTAAAATTATAAATACAATATGGTCCATCAATCCCACTTCTGAGTATAGATCCAAGGGAGATGAAAACAGGATATCGAAAAGATATCTGCACTCCCATGTTTAAACATTGCAGCATTATTCACAATAGCCAAGAGATGGAAACAACCTCAGTGTCCACCAAAAGATGAATGGATAAAGAAGATGCTATATATATATCACACACATATGTGTGTAACACACACACGCAAATAAACAAATATTCAATGGAATATTATTGAGTCATAAGAAAGAAGAAAATCCCGCCCAGGGCCTGGGGGGCAGGAGGAGTTGGGGAGATGTTGTTAAAGGGTACAAACTTGCAACTAGAAGATGAGTAAGTTCTGGAGATCTAATGCCCAGCAGAGTGATTATAGTCCAGAATACTGTATTATATCCTTCAAAATTACTGAGACTAGATCTTAAATGATCTCACTACAAAAAAGAAATGATAACTATGTGATGTGATAGACATATTAGCTAAAGGGAATCGCATTGCAATATATAAACGTTTCAGATCAACACATTGTACCTCTTAAACTTACAAAATGTTATGTTTATTTTATCTCAATAAAAAAAGAGACAGAGAGGGGCCGGCTCCGTGGCCCAGTGGTTAAGTTCACGCGCTCCGCTGCGGGGGCCCAGGGTTCGGATCCTGGGCGCGGACATGGCACCGCTCGTCAGGCCACGTTGAGGTGGCGTCCCATATCCCACAACGAGAAGGACGTGCAACTAAGATATACAACTGTGTACAGGAGGGTTTGGGGAGATAAAAGCAGAAAAAAAAAAAAGATTGGCAACAGTTGTTAGCCCAGGTGCCAATCTTTGGGGAAAAAAAAAAAAAAAAAGAGAGAGAGACAGAGAAAGAGAGTTGGCAATGCTGTCTACAGCAAAGAAAACTCTCCACCATGGCAATCAGCCCTGGACAGGCCCAACTTACTGGACACTGCAGGACAGGGAGAGAAGAGTACAGGGTATTACAGACAAACTTCAGTGCCTGTGGGGGCCAGGGAAGGGAGATCTATAAATAGAGTGGACCAAGGGAAAGAGCATACATGTGTATATTATGTAGGTGTGAGTGTGTGAGCATGCATAGATGTGTGTTGTGTGCGCCTGTGCACATGTGTAGGGGGCACAATAGTGAGCTAAAGATCATATGACCCTTCAGAAGGAGGCAGCTGGTACCCAGCTCCAGAAAATATTTGTTTGGTGGATCTAATATTGCCTGATGGCCTACTTTTTAAAGAGAAGCCAGAAATCAATGTATTTATATAAAATACCTTGATTTTTCAATATTGGCTCAAAATGTTAAAGCATTGTGCAGCCGTTCAAAACAGGAAGCCAGGTCTGGACACAAGATTTGGCTTCTGGGCTACCAGTTTGGGAAGAAGGGGTGTTTGGAAGGAGTTGGGGCATGAAGAAGAGAGAAAATAGACAATGGTAAAGAAGCCTGAAAATTTTATTTAGGTCTATCTTTGATACATTGAAAGCTAAGCATTTTTATGATAAAAGTTTTAAGAAGAAATTTCTCTTTCCCATTTCACCACTGTGGCTGCCAGTCCTTCCATATCTATTATTATAAGGCAGATGTGTTGTGATTGGAATAATTTATATATACAAATTGTATCATAGAAAAACAATTTCATTGCCAAGTTAAGCAGGTTAAGGTACTTCATCCAAAATAAGAAGAAAATAAGAGAATTCTGCATTTTCAGATTTTAAAGCTGATATTTTAGCAATATTTTGACAATGGTTTATTCAATTTACAGTATTTGGCTACACAACATTAAAGGAAAACTTATTTGTTGGCATGTAAAGCAATATGGCTTCAGAATATGCCTCTTAAAATTTACAGAACTTAAAATTTCAAACATCCCACGTGGCTGGCAGGTGATGTTGTGAAGATGATCTTCAATAGTGACATACTTACTTCCTAGAAATAAAAAGACAGCGATTTAACATAGCTATAATTTGCAGATACTGTAGTTAACCTATCTGGGAAATATTTCAAATATTTATTGATAAAAGTTGTTTATCAATCTTTTCGTGTTATAAATCCCTTAGTCTTGTGGACTTGTCAAATATTTGCATTTAAAGATGGCTTATCCTAAAGTTCCCCTATCAAGAAATTTAAAGCGTATGAATAATTATAAAAAGCAATTACAACCAATCAAGATAAGTGGTTAATTTTTGGTGTTTAGATTTTTACTACTATGCCTATTACATTAAGTATGATACCATGTATCCTGGTATTGTACTTTGTGCTAAAATGTCAACATATTTGGCAATTTGTAATGTGACATTAATATGAGAATGACTTAACATCTCTGTTTTATTCGTGTCTGTGTTCCTGATGTCTCGTCTGTTGTTAACACTCAGGAAACGTTTTTGGAATAAATGGGCGAATGGATAAAACCGTAATGATCAAAAAGAAACATAATAATGTACTCAAACGATTCATAGTCTCGATTACATACTCTCCCTCACATTGGGAACAACCTGTAGCAGTATGATAATATTGATAAAAGTTTTGATGGTTTTCAAAATGAACTAAAATGCAGTCACCTGTCAGTAATTTTGGTCTGAAGCAACCAGTTTATAAAGTCCCGGGTGGCAAGATTATCAAGAACTGTGTTCATCTCATCAGAGAAGGAACCATCGGCGTGTCTGCGGCGGAGTTCTTCAACGATGGTGACTTCTTCTGGGAAACTGAGAAAAAGAGGGGTGACAGCAGTATTGGGTTAGATGTTTTCAATAAATGCTTATTGATTGCCCATCACTGGTAATATGTGTGAGGGTCATTGAGAAAACGATAAGTTCCTATTTACAGAGGGTCTATTATGAAAAGCCTGATAGAAACCTGTACGAACTGGTGCCTATTGGAAAGGAAATTATGGAGAAAATAAAGAGCAGAACTGGGATCTGAAACCAAGCTGTATACCTTCATGCCCTTTTCAATATTCTAGCTGCTTCAGAGATTTTCGAATATTTGCAACACAGAAATTTTTGAGACTATTAATTTGTTTATAATTCAGAAAAATGTATTACATCCTGTAAAACTAGTGATTATCAGAACAGTCTTGCAAAGTGCAGTATTAAGGGATTAAACCTTAGCCTATAATAGATTTTCTCTTTGATCCATTTAATTAGCAGAATTTTTGGTATTTCTTTCAAACGTTATAAATATTCTCGTGTGACTATTTTACTGTTGATTTTGTAAATTTGTTAATGTTTTAAAAATCAGCAATAATACTAGTTCCCTCTTGTCTTGAGATCTCTTTAAGTCTCAGTAAGATTGTTTTAAACCTCACTTAAAAAATTAGAGTTGAACATGAATTTTCTGCTTCTCACAATTCAAATGTCAATCAAAATGATCACGAGAAAATGAGATGGTTCAAGGTTCTGTTTGGCTGTGGCAAGATTCAAGAAAGTACCTAGAAGTCTTAGCCTCATTTTCAAATGCAATAACTTAATGGCTATCTATATGACAGTCCCACAAAAAAACGGATATGTTGTTAAATGTATGGATGTTTCCACATATCTGTATTTTGAGTGTCATTTCATTAACCATCTTAAGTTCAGTTCCTTTCAGTCTTCGTCACATTTTCACCTGAATACTTACTAACACATAAATATATGTTGATCCCATACGTAAAGTCAAACTTTAAGTTTTCAGCATTATTTATTTATTTTTCCTTATCCCTAGTTTTCCTAGGACAGCCCTAGTTTAAGCTTGTTGTCTTGGTGTACTTGTCAAAAGCATGCTATTTATTCTCAAAAGTGTCCTGGATCGACAAATTAGTAGCCTGATTATAACACAGCTATAATGGGGGATAAAAGTGTAACCTGTTTGACTCTATTATTAATACTTGCCACCAAAGATAAGTCAGACTAGACTTTTGTAGACTGTCTCCCACCAATGGGACTTATTTCCTTACTTTGTGAGACTATACTAATTGCTTCTGTAATCCAGATCCATATATAGATAACTGTAGTCTAAGTTTTCAGCATAAAGCAGAAAAAAAATGTTAAATAGGAATGTACAGACTTACTCTCGCCTTCCTCGGCCTTTCACCAGCCAAGCAATGAATTCCTTGGCAGCTTGGCCTTCCAAATAAGAACTTACATCACTGGTAAAGGTCCCTTCAGCATGTCTCTCAAATTCATCATGACGTTTGGCAATGTTATTCCTGAAGGAAATGTGAAAGTTAAATTGAAGATCTGTCTCTTCAGCAATATGGTTCTCACCTATAAGCAGTGGCAGCTTTGGGTTCAGGATTCTATGTAGAAGGGGCTTAGGGAGATTTGGGAGAAGCTACATTAATTATCTGGATTGAAGGTTGATGGGAGAGGGCTAATAACAATTAAGGGAGGTTAAATGTCTACCCAGCACACCCGTTTTCACCTCCCCTGCTTGTCTGTGCCATTGATTATTAAAGCTGCATTTATGCTGTCTCAATATATGTGGGCTATCTTCTGTGCAATGCTACTTGCAAACAAAGCAGCTCTTTGTTATTAGTATGTATGGGATCACAGTTAGTTAATTGATTCAAGAGAAAGCAAAGGACAGTCTCAAAATGTTATCACAAGGACCACTTGATACAAGATTTAAGGAAACGTGTGATGGGCTAGCAATGAGGAAAGCTAAGAAGATGACCCCATATCAACTCAAGTATGGGCAGAAGGCTCTGTGGAGGTTATTGGCCAGCTGCCCTCAGTCTTCCTGGCATACATTACCCTTGGAAGGTTTCATCTTAAACACACAACAGAAACCGTCTGAGAGCGAGGATTGTTTAACATTAGTTTACCAAGTTGTGGCATTCCCTTTCTAGAAATGAGGACAGTTTTCATTTTTTCAAATTTGTGATTTCTCACGTTTTACCAGTGGCCCCATCTGTAGTCCTTAACAGGGACTCCTCCCAGTGTCTGCTCTGACCGTGATTGCTGTCTTCTCTGCAGTTGTACCCTTCACTCTAAGAACTTTTGGTCAACCACTCTGTCTCTCCTATTCCTCCTGCTGGCTTGTGTTCTCATGCTCTCCCTCTCCCTTCTCCATTCTATGAAGATAAATCTATGCCCTTTTCCTGATTTTTAGATTCCTTCAGCTACTTTGTATGCATAACTCCCCCTTGTGGGCCACTCTCCAAAGAAATTGTAAAATTCCACCATCTCTCTTAAACCCTTGTGGATGATTTCCTCCAGTAGCCTAGATGCAGCAAAAAACCCAACACTGTCAAAGAAAATCCAACATTAAAATGTATGCCTTATGATAGGATTGTGTTCTTATTTGCCTTCTTCTCTCTTTATGCTGTGCAGCTAGGCTGTAATTTTAAATGTGTATCTTGGATTGTATTCTACAAGAAAAAGACTGCATCTGTTTCCATTCCTTACCATGATTAACTTGGCTAGAGATCACACTTTGAATGTGATCACAATCATAGTTTGAACCCTACAGGAGAATGTTGAATTTGCTCTTATCTTTTGGTCAGAAATTAGATCCACAAAAGTCAGCTTCCAATTTTAAAGGAAAATAGGCAAGAGAGTAAATACTTCTAAGACCACAGTTGGGAAAATAATTTAAAGTCTATGTCCCACTGAAAGGTGGGTAAGGAGTTTGGAGGGGTGGGAGGTGGGAAGTCAAAGGCATAATACAAAGGATAGTATTATAGACCTTAAAAATCATCAAAATTGAAACAGCTTATGGGCACTATTTGATGAGCATGATAAATTAAGAAAGTCAGGAGAAGTTTCAGGCATATTTGTGTGCAAATTTTGGACCAGGTTCAGACTCTTACTTGTTCCTCTTGGTGTTCATCAACCACTGCACGAAATCCTGGGCACGCCTGGAGTCCAGATACTTGCTGTAGTCACTGGTGAACGTGCCCTGAGAATGGCGCTTATCTTCATTCATCTGATCCGGATCATTGAGTGGGTCTGTCTGGGGAGCTGGGAACGATCTACGAGGAAGAGTGATTGGTGCAACTAAATCTCTCCTCAAGAGTAGATTCACTTGAGGAGCATCTTCTCTACAAAATATAGGACCACATGAAGCTGGAAGGCAGGTGCCTTGAGTATTTCCATTGGTTCAGAGAGACCTTAGCTAGCTATGGGAATCCCATAGCTTTATTAGAGCTGAATACAGTCTGATTCTGAATTCTAGTGACAGATTTTTCAACTGGCTTCTTTTTTTCTGAAAAAAGATTAAACAAATCTTTTTCAACTAATACATCTACTCGTGATTATGCTAATAATGACAGAAGAGAGCAATAACTGGAATATTTTAAAAGAGTGAAGAATTCCACATCATTTTTTTGGGCAGCAAATTTATGTTCCCAATTCTGCTTCACATATATTAATATAAAAAAGTAACTCAACTACCTGCTGTATGGTAACTAATGATGGAAGAGGGACAATTAAAAGTTCAAAGGACAAGAGAAAGCACACTTGGTCATTTGAAATTGTTTAGTGAATAACCCACGTGCTAGCAATCAAGAGTTGGTTCCCATAGTAAATAAGGGGAAATCTTCAATATGATTAATACTCATAAATAGAAATGAGATAGTATTTTTTCCTGTGAGATTAGCAAAGATTAAATACCAGGGAGGATCGTGTGAGAAGAGTATTTCTATATCGCTGATGGGAGTGTGCATGTGTATGACTTTTCTGGAAAGCAAGTTGGCAAGATGTTATAAAGGATTTAAACTCATTCAAACCCTTTGACACAGTAATTCTGCTACTAGAAATCTATCCTCAGAAAATAGTAAGAAATGTAGGGAAAACGTTATTTGCAGCGTTGCCTGCGGGAAAATTTGAAGAACTCAAGTGTTCAACAGAGGAGGAATAGCTAAATAAATGCTGTACATTGGTGAAATGAAATACATTATACGCTTAATAGATATTTTTAATTACATGGGAAAAAGTTAACACAATGCTAAGAGCAAAAGCATAATCCAAAGCTGCATAATGATCTCAGATATATATACAGTACACATAAAATTCTTCATATATTTTTTATCATGAACATGTATGACTTTTACAATTAGTGAGAAATAATGTTACTTTTTAAAAGGAATAACAAAAGGAAAAGTTGGTGTGAATAATTAAAATAATCTACTATGCAGTGTGCGAGTAATGAATGGATAGATAGGATCAGCTGAAGATTTCAAAGAGCTACAATTTCCCATGTAACACATTTTTCCACATTGCCCACCCCTTTGGTTGTGAAACAACATACTCTGATCTATAGTCCCGAAAAGCCTTTATCTCAATGACACTTTAAACATTTGAAAACTGTGCAGAATACTTATTCTACATTGCTAAGACCTACTCACTAAACATCATTTTCACAGGCTGTATTCTAACCATTGTGCTATGTTAGTTCAAATCTAAAGATTTAGTACCTGGATGTCTCCTCTGTGTCCTGCAGCGAACGTTGCCAGCTGCTTTGTACCAGCATTACAAACAGTCCGGCCACAAAGTAGATGCTTTTCATTTTTGCTGCCTGTTGGAACACAGAGTCAAGGGGAAGTGGGGTAGGGGGAGACAGGCAACCATGTTTAAAATGTTGGGCTGAATTAGTTCAATTTTGACAAAGTAAATATTATAAATAGAAATAAAAAGCTAGTCATCAATTTTATTCTGATTATATTTCCAGCTTAATATTAAATAGTAGATTTTTTTCCAGATTTTTTTTGTGTCAAAAAAGGATACAAAAGATGTGTACCACCATTAAGCTTTTTCATTAGTGTAGGACACTTCTGTTAATGATTAGAAGGCTCATTTCCAGACTTGAAATTAAAAATGTCCATGATAAACATTTAAAATATCCACTGTAGATGATATGCTACATATGGTTAGTCTGAATGGCACCTTATCCATAATGCCACCCCCTTCACTATCAGTCTGGCTTTCAATTAATAGTCCTTCACTTCCAAGCATTTACATTATACTGCATTTCAACCATCTTAAAGCAGCCTCAGGCTACAACTTGGCATACCAGCTGTCGGTTCAGATGTATTATTCATTTATATTTTAAATAGTGTAACTTGGTCTAGACTTTGTAATTATAAAGCGGCCAACAGATTTGAGGTATTTTAGGGTGCTTTGACCTGTTCTAAATTAAAGGAAAAAAATCATTTTAAAGACAAGCAATTTGCAACAAGAACTAATGCTTCTGGCAACTTGAACAATCACAACCAAGAAACTAAGAGATCGCTGTCATAAAGAAAATTAATGCTTGCTTCTGAAGTCTTGGAAGTCCCCAGGTTGTCTTATAATTGGACTTAGTCCAGGACATGTCATTCACTGCTAGTGACATCCTAGACCTGGTTGTGGGATACACCTGGTTGCTTGTCCTCGTCTCACAAGCAGATGCCCCAGGAAGCCATAGGATGCCAAAGACATGATGACGCAGTGTGGATGGGGCGGCGACCAACACGACTGTGGGGCAGAATGTCCCCACAGGGCAAGCTCCTCTACTTTCTGAATGGAAACCTCAAGTCCAGTACTTGTCACAGGCTTCTCTTTGCTACTTTCAAATATGACTGTGTTTACTTTGAGAAGTAAGGATTTCAATCCAAGTTTGATTATGCTTATCCACAAATAATTTGAACGAGTATTTTTAGCAAATAGCATTTGGTTTGAAACAAAGATTTTACAAATATTATCATTTTAAACTATCAATCTTTTCTTTAACATCCTAGCCATATTTATTATCTATTTTGGCACTAAAACTTGGAGACTGTAATACCTGCAGTGGTATTTTTTTTCTTTGAAGTAGCGAGTCCTTTTAGATTAAGCGGTCAATCAAAGCAACACAATAGGAATTACATATTCATCCTTCTTCATTCATCAACATTAAATTAATAATTTGGCGTTTTTGTATTCTTCAGTTTATCTAGACAGCAAACTTTGGAAATCTTGCCTTACATGTAGGTACTGTCTTATGATTATAATTCTTAATTATAAAGTCATCCTTTCAGGAATTTAAAAAAATTAAAGCAAGCATTTCTTTTTGGGATTACACCACTGTTGGAAAGCCAATTTAGTCCTAAATAATTCCTTCAATGCCAGATCCCTAAAGGATTTTGCAGTATCTTCTACGATGTTCTACGTAGGTAGCTGTAGAGCAGGTGGTATTCTGCCACTGTTGGAGCCGATGGAAGGAGAAGCAATACAGAAGGGAGTACTCAAAGTCCTCTACAGGCAGTAAGATGAGTTCTACTGAAAGAAGGAACTAATTTTTAAAGTTTCTTTTATTCATTTTGCGAAAGTCTACAGAATTGTGAAAAATTTAAGAATAAGGCTAGTTGTTTGAATACCACTACTGAGAACGCAAATATTTATGTTATTATAGTATCCAAATCTAATTCAATAGGAGAAGAATTTCCAGTTACTCCTCATCTCTTTTAGGTAGCTTAAGGAGAGAATCTGTAGTTTCATAAGAACCACACAGGTCCACTCCAATTTAAAAGGAAAATATAGTAACAGTAGTATTCCCTGTTTAAAAAGTCTTTCAGAAAGATTAATCTTAGACCTAGGCAAAGTGACATTATATTATATCCTTATATATATTGATGTTATAGGCCACATAAATACTTTTTAAACTGGTTGGCTAATTTCCTCTCTTAGGTCATTGGTATGTGTGGGAAAAACACACCACTTTAATCATTTACTCCATTGAGAATCTTGTAAAATTGTTCTTTATCCTTAAGAGCTTAAAGAGGTACTTTAACTTTAGAACATCTGATTTTTTTTCTAAAGAGATTTACTAAAATGTCATTTCAGAATGTGAACATTTAGATATTTTGTTTATTACTACTGGTCCGCAATACATAGTAAATAATTATTAATCTGCAGTTTTACTCAGTTCCATCCAAAGAATTCCCAATAGTCGATATTGTTCTCTGTACCAAATAGGCTATGTCTTATTTACAAAGAACCAATTTCATGCACTTTGAGTTTTTGACAGATGTCAGGAATTTGAATATTTGAAAGATGATGTTGATTCTCTTCTTTTGGAAAACCATAAGTTTTATTCGAGAAGGAGCAATTGCTGTTATAGCCTCTCTAATGGACACATTTCTGTTAAGTTTAAAAGGCGCCTTCTGTTCAAAGTAGTATACACATTTATCAAATCCAGGGAAAAATATTTATTTTTCAAAATCTTACTACTTATTTTTAAAATGCAGTTCTCATAACAGTTAAATCTTGTAACAAGTGCATTGATTTGAAGCTTTTTTCTTTCTGTTTTGCATGTTCGCATTGAATTAGTTCTTCAATTCACTTTGCAGCATCACTATGTTAAAGTATATGTAAATGCATTTTATACCTCTTTTTCATCTCAATTATACCCCATGTATTATTAGTAATAGAGTATCAGGTGAAAGAGCACTTTAATTCACAATACTTTGTCCCCATAAAAATACTTAACTGTGCCCCAAACCGGATTTGCCATCTTACAATCACTCAGTTTTAGTCTTACCTTCTGACACTGTGATGTGGAGCAGAGCAGGTGGAGAGAGAGCGCGCCCTCCTTTCAGAACTTTGGATGTGCTGTCTCCTGAGCTCTCTACTTCTGCGGCAAAGTGCGCTGCTTTTATATACTCCCCAGTGTTGTTTAGCCTCACAGATATTATGCTGACAATATAAATTTCTCATCTGTAAATAATGGGTTTTTGTTACAAACGATTTCACTCGCCTACTCACTTTGCTCATCTGCATTCTACGCTTATGTTGGGTGAGACCTCAGAGAGCAGGAAACTTTTTATTTACTCTCGTGCCTTTTTTTGTTGGGAATGGAAAGGGCAGTTTGGAAAATCACCTTTCACTCTCAGTCAGGCATGAAAATTACGTAAGTCTTCTAAAATGAATTTTGATATTGAAGACGAATGAACTTGAAATAACATAGTCCATGACTAACCCCTTTTTCAGCCTGGCTTCGTTTGAGTGTCTTATGAGTCCTTCTGTTTGCTATTGTCCATGCAAATAACCAATAACCATTCTATAGATAAGAGAGATACAGTGAATTTTACTTGAGCTGGGAAGGCAGTCTCCACAAAGGGAGAAAACGTTTCGGAGAAGCACGATTTGTGGCATGATTACATACCATTTCAGAGCAAAGAACATACATGAAGCATGACAGGGATATATTTTTTTCTCAAAGTCACAAGGAGCTAGTCTACTGAAGTTTAGCACATACACACTAGGTAGACCTGGCCCTGGTTTCTGAGAAGAAAAACTTCTCTTCGAAAGAGTACTGATATTGATGTTAGAAGAGGGGAGGCATCCATTCCTATCTTGAAAGAGCGCATCCTTTACTTTGGGATGATGTTTAATGTTTAAAGCAGATGCACAGTGCATGATTGACAGGCTATAAGTCAGGCTGCTCTAGGAAAAATAAGTTTAGGTCGAATCAGGTTTAAACCAGAATGGCTTCCCCAAATACCTCAATATGTGAAAATTTTTTTATTATTTTCATCACTATTTAGTTATGATGAATTTAATCTGAATATAATCAATTCATTCTTTTGTCTACCCAGATAATAAATCAACACATATGTATTAACAATCTTCTCATCACCACTATATGGAATTAATTTGTATTATTTTGGTGGGGAATTTTAAAGAATATCAATTAAGATTTAATGTATCCTTTGTAGTAAATTGGATTCAGGCAGAAAAGAGAAAGCAAAATGAGGATTAAACATCCAAGATAGGTGAGGCTAATAAGACAGGTTCTAGTATTTCTTTTTTCTTCTAATAGATATTTAAAGGCTAACTCTACTGATGAGAGACCTGGACACTAATTACAAAAGAATGAGATGTGAGGAAAAGTGTTGAGATGAGATGCATACTGTCATATTTCTTGAGCTTTGTGACCTGCCAGTTGGGACTTTAATGATCTATAGGTCACTTTAAAGAAAGAGAAAAATAAGATATAATCTGGACATACAGTGTGTGAACAGTGTCAGTGTAACTAGCTTTTAGTCTGGCTGCTATCAACAAGCTGTGTGACTGCACATTCTCCCTTTCTGCCACAGCTTCCTGATTTGTAAAATCAGAGGTTTGGTTAAATGACTCTTCTAAAATAAAAATCTGATCCCATATGACAAAATCATCACAATATGTCCTAACAAAAGTCCAACATTCTAATATCATCAACTGCATGAGGAAGCTGATATCTTGTACAGAAGTAAATCATTGAGGCAGCAGGAGAAACATTCCCAGTGAACTTAAATTGTTCACTGGTGGATTGGACCCACTGTTGGATATAGCGCTACTTAAAGGCCATATAGATCAGTTCTATGTGAAACTGGGAGACCTCAGGAAGGGTTTTTGTGCTGGTGATTAAAGCCTTTTTATTCAAAGTGTAGTCCAAGGACCAACATCACCTCAGAGCTTGCTAGAAATGCAGAATCTCAGGCCCAAGCTCAGATTTACTGAATAAGAATCTACATTTTACCAAGATTCCCAGGCAATTCATATGCATATTGAAGTTTGAGAAGCATGACTGTATAAAACGCCCATCTCTTTCTTCACTTCCTTCATGGTGCTGACTGGTATTTTGACCTTGGACTGCTTTTTAGCGCTATCAGCAGAGGGCGTGAAAGAGCAGAGAACGGTGGCATCCCTCAGGGTCATCTGGATTAACTCAAATATGGTAATGGCTTGAAAGAGTGGATTAGTTTAACATGTGATCAAATTGTTTTTCTCCCTCGCCTCAATCCTTGTAAGTATATTGGCTATATTTTTATTAATCTTTTGGCATTCAGTTCTATTTTTTTCCCTTTGCCTATTTGAGTCGATGTTTCTTTACCTCTCTGTCTCTGTCTGTCTCTCTGTCTCTCTTTCCTTTTCAGATGCTACCTGTTTGTGGAGCAGTCCTAAGAAGGGAGCTCTGTGGATGATGTATATAAAACCCTTAACAGAGCACCTGGCATCTCAGCGAATGCCCTCTCCCAGTATCTCTCTACAAAACTTGGTTCTTTCCCTCCACCCCACTGCTTTCTATTATTTCAGAAGTGATGATCCCAAGTTGTTTTAGGAAATTTCCTCTAGATTCATCTCCAAACCTCCAACATTGATTCTTGGGGGTCCCCAACACCATAATGGTAAGCATTCTGAGAATGCAGAAGCATTAAGAGCTCCACTATATAGGGCACTGCTTCCCTCCCTAGAAGAGCAAAGCAGGCTCCTTAATGGACACTGTATTCTTAGGAATTGATACAAACATCAAGCGCAGGTTGGACTTTTGGCTCTTCTTCCAATGACTGTCCCAACACTCCACTCTACTTGTTCTTCAGTTTCCATCATGGCAATGATTCAGTTATGGAGATGTGAGGCAGGGAAAGTGGTGGGCCTGTATTTATCTGACTAGTGTTAAAAAGCTCATCTGGAAGCAGGGAAGTTCTGGAAGATGTTATCCAGAATTCTCCCATGAGGCTGTGTGTGGGGTGACTTGTGGTAGTTTAGGGGTATTGCCACACAGTAGTTACAAAATGCCTTGCTGAAAGGTCAATTTGATTTGATATAAGTAATCTAAAACAGAATTATTGCATGGAGTGGAGTGCAAAAATGTGCATCAAGCTTTAAGATAAAATAAAGTACTGTCCCAAAGATTTGTTGCTTTCTTTATGATGCTTAGGACCAGGGACAACTTTCATGGGATTACACCCTGTGCTGTCACGTGGGGCCACATGCTTAGAAAAGACCCCTGCTTGGCTTAATACTCTACTCTTACAGTTTTGAAATTCTTAGTAATTTTTGAACAAGGGCTCTATATTTTTGTTTTGTACTTGGCCTCTCAAATTATGTAGTGGGTTCTGCTTAGGACCACACCTCACAAAATCATGAGGTGTGGGGTTTCTGTATGTTTATTTTCCTCAGCTGTTCAGGATACTTGGGTTGAAATGTTTGAGAATGGCAAAGATCCAGGTTCACAGTGCAGTCTGGTGGCAAGACTATGGACAAGGGAAATTCATATGCATTGCTGATGGAAGTACAACACGTCACAACACATTTAGGGTACAATTTGGCAATATTATCAAATTTACAAATGCCTATAACCCTTGGTCTAGTAAGGCTAAGGCACCGTTCTGAAATTTATCCCATATATATTCCTATCTTTATATGTAATGATGTAGATACAAGGTTCTTCATTGCAGCATTGTGTATAATAGTAACAGGTTGGAACCAATCCAAGGGTCCATCAATAGAGCAATGTTTAGAAAAAGAATGAGGAAGCTCTTTATTTGCCAATATGGAAAGACTCTAAGATATGTGATTAGGTGAAAATAGGGAAGTGCATTATGGGTATATAGAAGGCCATCTTTTGTGTTAGGAGAGGAAGGGGGACAAATACATATTTATTTACTCATCACTACATTTCAAAGAATTGGAAGAATACACAAGAAACTAATGAAAGTGTTTACCTGTAGGAGGCAGTGTAGAGCAGTGGGGTAGTCAGGAACAGGGTGCAAAGAATAGTTCTCAATATATACCTGTTATGCTTTTGAATGTTTTTGATCACTTGATTTAATTATCTATTCAAAACAACAATAAAAAATGCAATTTAAAAAGAAGTGGCAGTACAACTACCTTGGGAAGAGGTTAAACTTTAAAGCTAAACTTACAACTACGCTTTGACCTAATAATTCCACTTTCAAGTATTTTACCCAAGCAAAATGAAAATACATACTCCCTAAAAGATTTGTACAAAAATATTCAAAGCAGCCTTATTTGCAATAGCTGAAAACTGGAAATAACCAACTATCCATCAATGAGAGAAAAAATAGACAAATTGTGGTATGGAATTCATACAGTGGAATACTGCTGAACAATAACAAAAAGAACCAATAACTCATACTGGCATGTTTTAAAAGATATTATGCTCAGGGAGAGAAGCTGGACACAAAAAACCACATATTGTTTGAATCCATTTTTAGAAGTTCGAGAACGGGCAAAACCAAGGTTAAAAAAAGCTCAGAGCTGTGGCTGTCCCTTGGATGAGGAAGGGTGAGGATAGTCTGGGAGGGAACTTTCTGGGGAGATGGAAATATGTATTCCATATTATGAAAGGGGTGTGAGTGGCCCAGATATGTCCAATTGTCAAAATAGTGCCGCTGAGATTTGTGATTTCAATTTACGTAAATTTCAACTAAAAGAAAAAAAAGTAAAATTAAAAAAGGAAAAAGGAGTGTGGGTAGAGGTATAAATAATACAGGCATGGCAGAATATTGATAACTGTTGGAATTGGCTGAAGTAAACAGGGTTTATTATGCAATCCTGCTTCCTTTACATATGTTTGAAATTTTCTAAACTAACAAGTTAAATTAAAACTAATAAAATAAGTGTGGAGGAGGGACATTAGCACCAACTAATCAGTTACTTTGGAAGCTAAAGAGTTTGACCCTTTAGTTACTAAGCCTGAGCGGGCTAAAGTGAATGCACTTCGGAGACAGGTGGCAGCAACAAAGCTTGGAGGTAAAATGATAGCACAGGGCAGAGCTTGGGTAACAGGAAAACTGCCAAGAAGGCAGGGGGAGGGAGCCACCCTTCAGAGGTAATGGGAAATCGATCACAGCTCGCTTCTCAGTCTTCTTCAAGGCCTGCCCTAGGGGATGCCTCTGTTCTGTTACGGAAGACTCAGCAGTGGCCTGTAAAATGATTCTTAGGAGTGTGAGGTCCATTTTTGCTTCTCAGAGATAATCCTCTCAATATTCTCCATAACAAGCGTCTTCTGAAAATAGGCGCGAGCCTTCAGAAGATCAAAAAATAAATACATAAGTGAAATAAAATCGATTATGGATAGCACTGTGAGAGAAAAGTTGACATTAGTTGAAATTTTTTTTTACCTTTGCAGATAAAAGTATAGAGAGTCATTTAACAACAGCCTTTGAAAATTTAAAAGTTGAGTACCTACATTGTAATAATCAGATGCCCTCTATCTCTCTCTGAGTGACTTGATGGGCTCAAGGATCCAGGGACAATAAAACTTCCCCCGAAAGTTCTTAGTTTGTCAGAGGATGTGAGAAATATCTTTACTGAGAGATATTTAAGAAATAGTTCGTGACCCATCCATCTGGAATGATTCCCAGGAAGCCTGCTGGGTGGGGGAACGATTTGGTAATAAGATCAGCGGACAGTCTTCCTGCCCTGAGGCTCTGAGACCCTGTAGGCAGCCCTGCTCATAGTCTGAGCAGGGGACCGTGTGGCAACGTGGCTTTGCATACGTTGATTTCATCTTTTGCTAAGTTCCTGGTATAATAAGATGTTTAAAATTGTTCTAAGTTTCATTTGTTATTTTTATTCATAAAGGGAACAAGAAAAAGAAAGAAAACAAAATCACATTTGTGCAAAATAATCTTATCTTATAATTTATAGGCAGAATATATATTTATATGTATAATACATATATACCATTGAATACATGTGTTATACTTCTATTTTTCGCATATTGTAGCTATAAAAAACAAACCATATGTCATTACATTTATCCAACCTCTTGCTCATCTGGAAAGACTTTTTTCCTCAAGCTTCTAAGAGTCTTTAATGTGAACCAATTAAAACATTGCAATTTTTCAAAGGCTTCTGTGAAAGGAAGTAACTTCAGCCATTAGAAAATTAAAATTTGAAATCTATATACTAAAAAAAGGCAGAAAATGCAAAAATGGAGTTATAAACTCTTTTTCCTATTCATTATGCCTTGTAATCAGACTTGCCCCTTGCCTGAAACTTCCTCAGTGTTGCCAACTCACATTTTATCAGATGTATTGTAAAGATATGCCCAGTTTTTTGGTGATACTGAAATGATATAATTATAGAGTGGAGGATAATTTATAAAGCCCACTAGGCTATTATCCTATTTTTTTTAAAGATTGGCACATGAGCTAACAACCGTTGCCAATCCAATCTTCTTTTTTTTTTTTTCTACTTTTTCTCCCCAAATCCCCCCTGTACATTGTTGCATGTTTTAGTTGTGGGTCCTTCTAGTGATGGCATGTGGGATGCCACCTCAGCATGGCCTGATGAGCGATGCCATGTCCACACACAGGATTGGAACCGGCAAAACCCTGGGCCGCTGAAGCGAAGCGCACGAACTGAACCACTTGGCCTCGGGGCCAGTCCTTCCTTATTATCCTATTTTTAAGTAGAGTCCAATTTATTGCAATTCACTGTTTGGCTATTTTATTCTTCAAACATAGAGAATCAATTTCTACAATTTCATTTTGTAGTAAATTACCAAAAATAATTTATTTTTGCACTTAGAAATAGTTCTATGGCCAGGAAGTCTTCAGTGCTATGTTCTATCCTGACTCTTTCTTGCTGAAAAGTAGATTCTTTCTTTGTTGCCACGTTGTCAGAGGAAGTCAAGACTGATTTTTTCACTTCCATTTTAATAAAAATCTTTTTCTCTTCATAGAACACACTAGCATATCAACTGTGAGCCTTTTCTTCTGCTGAAGAAAGGTAGCTTCTCTCTTTCTTTCTCATAAACCTGGTTCATGCTGATCAGGGCGCTCCTCCATGAACACTGATCAGCCAAACTCTAGAAATCAAAGACCATGGCTCTGACACGTTTTTTTGTATCCTTTCACTCAACACTAGGCATAGCGCATAGCAAAAGAGGTGATTCAATGGATTATCTTAAACCTTGGTTTGATTTATTAAGCACCAAATTGAGTCTAATGTTTTTATGGACCCTTGTCCTACTTAAATGTATTTATTATTTAGGACAGTTGACATTGACGAAAAGAATCAAACATATATTGTACATTCAGGGTATATTTGATGAAATACCTGGATGAAAGTGTAATATCCTTTCATTCTTGTGGTTAACATGCAGGACCAACCACCTGATTAGGTGATTATTTTTTCACTTTTCACCTGGAATTCATATACAGGCTCAATTATAGGCAGTAGATTTAGAAAAAAACAATAATTTGAGTGGAATAGGAAATATTTCTATCGTTTAAGGCCAGATTGTTTTTACTTCAAAGATGAAGAGCAAGTCCCCTAGGATAATACAAATAGCTACCATTTATTGAATGCCTAATAAGGGCAAAACTCTCTGAATATACTGTTGTCTAATTCTCCCAATACACAGTAAGTTAAATATTTTTGTCTTTGTTTTACAAATAATGAGACGAGGACTTAGAACAGGCAACCAAGTTGCTTAAAGTCACATCTGGATATGAATCCAGACCATGCTGCCTTTCTAGAGCGAGGCTCGGTCTTTCTAGAGCGAGGCTCTGTCTTTCTAGAGCGAGGCTCTGCGACGTACTGGTGGGAGCCAAAATCTCCCAACCTCAGAATCTGCCTTGACTGCTGTCTCAATCCATTCACAGCCGCCAGATGGCTAAGATAGCAAGACATCTAAAGATTAAACAATTGGCAATTCCAGGTATTTTATAGTTTAGCTTTTATTTTTAATGTGTATGGTTCAGTGGTTTTTATTATATTCACAATGTTGTATAACCATCCTCTCTGTGTACTTCCAGAACTTTTTCATCATCCCCCAAAGAAACCTTGTAACGATTAACAGTCACTCCCCATTGCCCCTTTCCCAGCCCTTCCCAGCCCTTGACGACAGCTAATCTACTTTCTGTTTAGATACTTGCATATTCTGTACATTTCATACAAATGAAATCTCTCAATATGTGGCTTTTGTGTCTGACTTCTTTTACTTGGCATAATATTTTCAGAGTTCATCCATGTTGTTTTGAATGCTCATCAGGTATAAAGGATGGATCTGCAAAGGCTGAGAGGGTGAATCTTGTGGGTCTCCTCTCTTCTGTGTCCAGAGGTGTGGTGGTGTGAATGATAACTGAATAAAATAAGTACAACAGATTTTAATTTTTTCTTCAGTTGAGAAGGAAAATATTCCTTTTATTGGCAAATGAGGATGGATCAAAATAAATATTCATAAGGCACCCAAGAGCCTAATTTCCTGGAATATACTCTTCTTTTACAGGAAAAGCTTGAGTCTACTAATTCCAGAAACGATGCCATAATTATTATAGATTCCTTATGCTGAAAATCATTACAAATGAAGTTTTGTTTTTTGTGTGTGTGTGAGGAAGATTTGCCCTAAGCTAATATGTGCCAATCTTCCTCTACTTTATGTGTGGGATGCCTCCACAGCATGGCTGATGAGTGGAGTAAGTCAGCCCCTGGGATCCGAACCTGCAAACATGGGCCACTGAAGCAGAGCGTGTAGAACTTAACCACTCAGTCATGGGGCCGGCTCCACAAATGACTTTTTTTAAAACAGATTTTAAAAAAATTTATTCAGAGAAAATTCATGTAACAAAATCAAACCTTTGAAAGTGAACAATTCAGTGGTGTTCAGTACATTCACTATGCTGTGCAACCACCACGTTCAACTGGTACCAAAACATTTCCGTCCATACAAAATAAATCGGCCCATCCACTAAGGAATTTCTCCTCATTTCCCCTCCTCCCATCCTCTGGCAACCACCAATCTGTGTTCTATGTCTATGGATTTAACTATTCTGGATATTTCATATAAATGAGATCATACAATGGCCTTTTGTGTCTGGCTTCTTTTAGTCAGCATATTTTCAAGGTTCATTCACATTGTAGTGTGTATCAGTACTTCATTTTTTGTGGCTGAATAAATGCTTTTTTATGTGTATACCACAATTTATTCATCCATTCATCCACTGATGGACATTTGGGCTGTTTCTACCCTTTGACTATTGTGAATAGTGCTGCTGTGAACATGCCTGTCCGTGTATGTTTGAGAACCTGTTTTCAACTTTTTGGGGTACATACCTAGGAGTGGAATTGCTAGGCTGTATGTTAATTGTATGTTTAACTTTTTGTTTTTTTTTTTCTTTGAGGAAGATTAGCCTTGAGCTAACTGCTGCCAATCCTCCTCTTTTTGCTGAGGAAGACTGGCCCTGAGCTAACATCCATGCCCATCTTCCTCTACTTTATACGTGGGACACCTACCACAGCTTGGCGTGCCAAGCTGTGCCATGTCCGCACCCGGATCCAAACTGGCGAACCCCCACCGCTGAAGCGGAATGTGTGAACTTAGCCGCTGCACCACTGGGCTGGCCCCTGTATGTTTAACTTTTTGAAGAGCCATTGCACTGTTTTCCACAGCAGCTGAACCATCTTGCATTCCCATCAGCAATGTATGAGAGTTCCAACTTATCCACAGTCTTTCCAATACTTGTTTCCTTTCTTTTATTTTTTTTATAGCCATCTTTGTAGGTGTGAGGTGATACTTCATTGTGGTTTTGATTTACATTTCCCTGACTGAGGATATTGAGCATCTTTTCCTGGGTTTGTTGGTCATTTGTATATCTTCTTTGGAAAAATGTCTATCCAAGTCCTTTACCCATTTTTTAATAGTGTTGTTGAATTGTAAGAGCTCCTTATATACTCTAGATACTAGACCCTACAAATAAAGTTATATATATATATAATACACACACACACATATATGCCTATATATGTAAATATGTATATTATACATACAAAACATATATACAAAACATGTAGAAAATATATATGAAATTCTTTTTCAAAAATGGATGAAATTTAAATTAAAAAACTGTACATTTTGGGGCTGACCCAGTGGCATAGTGGTTAAGTTTGCATGTTCCACTTTGGCGGCCCAAAGTTTGTAGGTTTGGATCCTGGGTGCAGACCTGCACACCACTTGTCAAGCCTTGCTGTGGCAGGCATTCCACATATAAAGTAGTGGAAGATGGGCATGGATGTTAGTTCAGGGCCAATCTTCCTCAGCAAAAAGAGGAGGATTGGCAGCAGATGTTAGCTCAGGGCTAATCTTCCTCAAGAAAAAAAAAATTATACATTTTAAACAACTACACATCTTAACAATTGCATTCATAGTTTCTGTGACTTTAATTATTCTCTGGCAAATATGACACAAGGACAATGTGAATATTGAGCAGCTATTTGTAAAGTTTACCACCTATTTTTAAGACTTTGATAATGATAAATTCCCAATATTTGTTAAGAGGAAATACTATGCAAAATACTAAGTATATGTAAAAAAACTGATACTAGAGTTTTCTATAGCAGGTTTCAGTGGGCACGGCTTTTTCACCAAAGAAGAATATGTAAACAATATTTTATGGCTCCTGATACTGTAACTTGAAAAAGTAAATACTAAAAGTACTCCGGATATGTGGACAGTGCTTTGCAACCTGGAGGCACAAATGTGATTTTTTTTTAAAGCATCCATTGATAACCCCTCACTAAAAACAGCAGAAAGATACAAAATGCTTATTTAACATGGAATCTTTTAAATTTTACTTTTTGTTGTTCTCAAAACTTGATCTGGAGGAATAAAAACCTCAGGTTTACACTTTCATTGTTCTTTCTTTCTGGAGCCTCTGCTTAGGCAGCTGCAGTGCTGTTGGCAAGATACATCCTATGCCAATTTGGGGACCTTTCTTGTGTGATCTCTTAGCAGCTTCCTCCCCATCCTGCCCTCTCCTGTAGCTCATGGCCATGGTGTGGAGTTGGTAGGGGACCAGGTGTGTGCAGACACAGAGCAGGGGTAACGTTAGAAGGTGTCCAGAAGAAATACTGATGAGTGGAGATAGGCGATGGGAAGATTAGAAAACTGATGCTATTTTGAGTCCAGTCACGAATTGGATTTGCATATTGAATGGCTTGCCTGTACATAACACAAAATTTTGCTGGGGCCAGAAACAAGATGCAAATCCCATATAAGTCACTAAGTTAAAGGGAGGCACAAAATTCCATTTTCAAAGCAACCCTACAAATATTTATTTAAGCAATCATTTAATGGCTACTTCATTAACTGTACTTAAATTCTAATAACGACTGATAAGGGCCTGCTACTAGGCTTATGTTTATTTATACTCTATATTGAATATTTGATTAATGACGATAATATATAACAAAGCCATCTGAAAAGGCATTCAACATATCCTTCTGGAATACCTGACAAACCACACTGCTTGTATTACATGGAGGTGTGGTGGTGGTAAGAAGGTCATGGTTCAGCAGACTTGAACCTATAAAATCTTAGATAACTTCCACACTTGTAGCCTATGTTCCTAATCGGAAATACACATACTTTAATTTATAACTTACAGAGTTTGGAGAATTAAATTGAGTAATGTATATGGAGTACATGGTATGTAATTGACATCCCAAGAAAGGCAATTAAATTACTTAAAATAGAAATTGATACCCGGAGGCCAAATCTGGCTCACAGCTGAGTTTTCTTTACTCATAAATTAGTTGTTATGGGTTCAAAATTGACAGAGAGTTTACATTTAAAAACCCAATTTTCTGGTTTCTCTTGACAAAAATGAGTCTGGGAAACAATAGGCTCATGTTTCCACATGGCAACAGTTTGAACCATTGGTTGCTATCCCCTTAGATGCACTCACCAGCTTGCCAGAGTCCCACCCTTAGGTTCCTGGAGACTTTGCTGAGCCCCTCCTTGGTTTTCTTCATTCCTTCTGATTGCCTGGCTGGCCTTAGCAGTTGCTTGAGATTGGGAACATTGCTGCAAGGCATTTGTTACATTTGTCTAACACAAGATTCTCGACTAAAATTTAATTTATATAAAATCCATCTCATCAAGGAAGATGGCGGATAGTGATGGTGATGGCAATTCCTTTGAGAATGTTATCATATCAGAATCAAGTGAGATGCCATGGTGGGTCCCTGGCCTCACTTTTACAGCCTAAGTCAGGGAGAACACTTTAACCTCAGTGTTTCTAGGGAATATAAGATTGTTATCCCATCCCATCTCTATAAATAGAGCCTCAAAGGAGACCAATGAGAGCTCCATATTGAGAGGAAACAGAAATCCTCAGTGTAAATACTGTAATCCCAGAAATGATAGATCCGAGGAGAGAAGAGTGAACTAAAGCATGGGATTGACTCCTATTATCCAACCTATGGGCCTCAGGTTTTAGAAGCTGATTTAAGGCTTAGGAATTCTGTGTACTATCCCCTAATGGAACACAGAGGAATTCTTAGGGCTTGCAGACCCATGGATCTAGCCCAGTAACTGTGGCACACAGAGGGAGTGATGGAATCTCAGGAAGAGAAGAAGCTTTCCTAAATCACAAGAAATAGAATTCAGTTCTCTTGATTCAGTTTGGCAGTTTTGCAGTACACAAGGCCCCACTCAGCTGCATCAGTGGGATCCTAGAAAGTTCAATTCACCCATGTTAAATGACCAACTCGAAAAACACTATCTAAAATGTACAGTTTTTGGAAGATATATTTCACTGGCTTATTTTTGGTGACTCCAAGCTTATAATCTGCATTTAAAGGAACCAACCAACCAAACTTTGGGTTTGAACTTATACGACACATCTGATCAGGAGACAGAAACAGTGTAGGACATGGGTATCCTTGTTTTATAATATGAAAGAAACCATTAGTACTTGAAATACATTTACTAAGTAAAATATGTTTTGAAACTCCATTTTTTTTAAAATAAAAGCTTCTAGAGTAATCAATAGCATTCCAGAAATTACTTTGACTTTTTTCCAGTATGAACATTTTGTGGCAAACTTCCTCAGTCTGTAGTGTCCCGGAGATTCATCTAGAAGCAGGGAATATTGGAGATTGGATAGTGCAGTGGGCTGTGTTTCCATTTCCTAACCTAAATTATATTTGTTTCAAAGATAAACGTCTTTTAGATTTTTGGCTAAGATTATGTCCTCCGTTACCCCATTCTCATGACTGTGGGCCACCTGCTGCTCAGGGATTTTTCTTCCTCTTTGCTTTGAGGGGAAACAGTAAGTTCCTTTTATATACTAAGTTGCAAAAAGGGCAAGATCTGTTTCCACTGTGAGATCACACATAAGGATTTGAGTTTCACAGGCCCTCCTATCCACAGAAGATGGTACTACATTCAGCAAATATTTCTCAGCCTCCTCCACTTTATTCCAGGGACCGTTTAGACCCAGGGCGCAGAAAAGTAAAGAGACAGGCAGGCTCACTGCTCACAGGGAGCTTATATTCTAATCTGCGAAATAGGTAACAAGTAGGCACATACATAAATAAAATAATTTCCAATGTTTACCAGTGCTATCAAGAAAGCAAAATTAGATAATGTGGCTGAAAGTCTCTGGCTGTGGTGGAAGCAACGTTCAACCCAGTGACCGGAGAAGTTCTCTCTAAGGTGATAACACCTGAGCTGAGACCTAAATGACAAGGAGACAGCCAAGTGAAAATTTGAGAAAACAACATTCCAGTCCCTGAAACAGAAATAAGCTTGGTCTGCACAAAAAAGCCCCACAAAGGAGACCCGTGTGGCTGGAGTTGGAGGGCAATGGGAGAGTGGTGGAGAGACGGCCAGAGCAGAAGGCCTGTGTGGTGCTTTGTAGGTCGTGCATGAAGCTGGGTGAGTGAACTGTCCATGTTGTTCAACCGCACATTTCTCTGGCAGTCTGTCTTCCCCAAAGGCATTTCCATCACTACTGTCACACATAGTCAACTCCTCAGACAAGTATGGGGATACGGGGATGAACGACTCATTCAAGATCAAGTATCAAGGTGGATGAGCTTCTTTGGACACTCGTGACTTCTATATGGAAGTATTATTATCCTCCATTTCAGATAGAAGGAAACTGAAGCAGAAAGAACTTATGAAAAGTGACCAAAGTTACACAGCTAGCATGTTACTGAGCTGAGACTCAAACCAAGTAGTCTGACTTGAGTATCCATGCCCTTACCTATTACAGTCTTCTACCTCTAAAATGAGTTATGATGAACATAGTATATTTAAAAGAATTGACGTATGAGCTATCTTGTATTTCATTTGAAAGGAAGAAATTTACAATATTGTAAAGCGTTACTTTTATCTTCTAAAGAAAAGGAGAAAGCAGCATTGTTTTTTGTTGGTATATGAAGCACTTGTATATATTAAAGCATCATCACTTTTTACCATCTCTTAAAACTGGAAATTTAGTTAGTGTCAATGTGATATAAGTAAATTTTGTGATGTATCCAAAACTTCTGCTGTGTCTATGAATATCTGAAAGGATGTTTCAGTAACTGAATATACGTGAATGAATAGTAGTTTATAACACACAAATAATTTTTATATTATTTTGCGTTTCATTAAGACATTTATTTCAAAAATCGACCCTCTGTAATAGTGAGAAAAATTCCTGGCCCTAATAACTAATGATTAGCAAAGATGTTACTGTCTTTGCTTGTCAATGAACAGTGCTTATGAAAGAAGGAAGATGAGTTGTCAAACCCTTGCGGCATGACCTTGGCTTGATTACTGCTCTCTCTTACTCACAGGATGCAGACTCTGGATAACCACAGAGTGAAGGACGTAATGCTGTACCAACGAATATTTATTAAAACATACTGTCAAAGCATATGCATTAATTAGAGTATTAATTAGAAGTCAATAAAATGAAATCATATTGTTCTAGCTTGCCAAAGATACTACCTGTGTGTCCAAAAGAAGTGTTTATGACCAGCATGTTAGTATTACATGCCAATAATCTGAGCAGGTGGTCATTACAGACTTTTGCTAGGAGCCAGATCATTTCCCCACGAATAGCCTGGTAAGGTCCAGGCACTTATTTGTCTCTGAATTAGAAATTATTCCACTTCAAATTGCCAAGGTACCTGTCCATAAGGCCAAGGAAATATTTTAGCAGTTCTCTTTTAACACGCTGAGAATAATTTACTGTGTTCAGAATTTTTTTTGATCTGTTTTATTGGATAAACTCAAAATATCTGCTTTACTAGATAAATTTAAAATATCTGTTAGGTGCCTTCTTTCTTCTTTACAAACAGCATAATTGAAAGCATTGTTTTGGTAGAATCTTCTCAGAAGATCACATAATCACCATTTAAATTAGCCCTAATTCATTTTACGTTTGCTTATTTTACTGTTAACTTTCCCAGAACCGTATTTTTTTTACAATTAGAACATCTGAATTTTAATTACATTACCATCAAGAAGCTCATTAAAGTCACTTAATTGGCAACATTTCCAAAAAAACCTTAGCTGGGTTTAATATATTTTAAAGAGTTACTGTCAAAGTATAATTTCACCATTACAAACAGCTTGGCAACAACATTTGCATAAAGATCTGTCAGTTTCTGAAAAATGCTCAAATGTTGGGAAAATCAGATTCGTTAAGTTGCCCTTACTGAAAGAGTCTAGAAATGGAGAAATTGTCATATATTCATCTTTGTAACCCCTGCAGTATCCAGAATACTGCCATGTACAGCTTAGGTACTCCAAAAATCTTTCTTAAAGAAAATAAATCACACATTTTACACTTTGGGATAGATTTAAAAAAAATTTTAAATCTCCATAAAAGTTCCCTCATTTGTGTTAAATTTAACAAAATACCCATTTTCTTGCTGCTTCTTTCTCATTCACTCTAAGAAATAGTAAATGATCACTTTGAATTTTGGAACCTTCTAAAAAAGCTCTAAGCCCAGCATTGCAGGACTAGAATTTGAGATTATTTGAGATGGTATAATCTTTTATGGTTTCTCTCTTACATGTACTAGAATCCCACCAATCTCATTTGAACTTGAATTATAGTTACATTCGTTTCGCATCTTTACAAGACTTTAAGCCCCTGCCTATAGATATATGTCCTGTTTAATATACATGTCTACCTTGCCGGGGTGTGGGGACGTGGGGGGAACCTGCAGTGCCTAAAACAGTGGCTTGCAATTGCATTTGTTGAATGAATGAATGAAAATCTCAAGTTTGTGATATATGAAGGATGATTATACTTTGCAGCCTTAATTAGGATATTGGGACACTGTCCTCCCCAAATCTCATAGGCAAGAATAAAATGCGGTAAATGATAGCTATTATTATAATTTGCTTCCTATAAATAGAAAAGGTAACATGTTTTTGAATCTTCCCTTTTAATTTGGTATTTCCTACTAAAATCTTTCCCCTTTGTACTTTATGTACCTTTTATCTTCCAAGCCAAAAGAAGAATCTAGTAAAGCCGTACAAAATGTGCACATGTAAAAAACAACTGCCTCTCAAGTTGCTGCCTTGCCCTTCGCTGCATCCTCAAAGTCCTGCACAGTGTCTGGTACACATACAGATCCCATGTTTGTTGAATAAATGAAGAAATCCACAAACACATGCTGACGGTCCTGAGGAGCACCTAAACGATTCCACCCGGGGTCCGGGAAGGCTTTATCAACAGTAATGTGGAGAACCTGAGTCTTCCGTGAACACAGACGCATGTACTCACTCACCAATTGGTGAGCTTCAACCATACGCTATGTTCCAAGACATGGACTGTGAAGCTTCTTCTAGGACAGCACCGTCCAATAACACTTTCTCTGATGATGGAAATGTTCTACTTCTAATATCTACAATGCTATTTTGTAGACTGTGGAGAATCGCTGGAGTTTCTACAGGCTAAATGATGCAGTTAGATTCATCTTTTAGAAGTTGCCTCTGTGGCAGTGGGAACAAAGGCCTGAAGCTGGAGACCACTCATTGCACATTGGCATTAAATACCGGCTTTCCATATTCCACAAAAGCAGAAGATAAGCTAAAGTATCAAGGTTGTCTCATTTTTTGTAATTGCACTGTTGTCTCCCTTGGTAGAATACTAGGAAATGACTGTTGGTTATTCTCCTCTCCCTAGTGGAAGAGAGTGAATGGTAAGAAAATTAAGAGGAAACCTGGGCTTGCTTCAGAGGCTGCTCCATGCAGAGCAGAAAGAGAAGGTAGTAGCTTCTTTCTGACCCTCAGGGCATCAGCAGTTCCACGGCTGTGAAGAGGAAGAGCTGTGGCCAGTTGTGAAACTGTGAGGGCGTTGCCCAGGCTCCCTGACTGCCACAAAGCACTTCTTCCTGACCAGCAAGATGGGGCTATGTTGTCTGAGTGGGAGGCATGGTTTCAGAAAGTGGTAGTGGAAAACGTGCTGGACTGAGAAATGTCTAGAAACTCCAAAGGAGTCTCTGGGCTATGATCTCCGAGGTCCCTTCCTGCTGCAATGTGTCATGCTGGATTGGTTCTCCTGGCTATAGAGAATGAGAGAAGGCATGAGGATCTTCTACCTGCAACTGGGAAGAATCAAGCTGGGAATGGGCAGAAAGCCTCCAGGGCAATCAAGGGTTAGGAAGCATGTCAACGAACAGTCCTTAGGCAGTGGCTTCATGGATACTTCCAATATTCATCTAAGAAACAGCCTCTGGTGACCTGATGTGCATCTTTTTAACTCTGTGGCAATCACAGAGATGACAAGCTGCCCATAAATTTCTTATTGACAGGGACAGTTACTGGCTTAGCGTTGCCTTTGGGATTACAGGCATTATGGCTTTTTCTTTTTCTTTTTCAAAATGAACTCTATAACGTAGAACTAAAACCCCAGAAAAATCTTGTAGATATCACGTTTTCCCTCTCCAGCTATTGATGTCCATTTTATCTAATTTCTTGTGTTGTTTAGTTTGGCGTGGTTTGGCAATCTGAAGGCAGTTACCATTACTAATTCTAAAAAGGGATACAAAAATAGGAACATTTCCAAATTTGAAACATTTCTTAAAAGGAGCCCAAATTCAAAATTCTGACTTTATCCTTATGAAATGCTTTTGGCAATGTTGAAGAAATCTTCTGGGAGAAATTTAATAAACATTTCTTGGAAGGACAGCATAGAGTGCAAACATCAGGGTGCATCTATAAAACGCATCTCAAACTTGATTTCTGAACAATGCTTTTCCATACTCTGAGCTGTTCATTCCAGCATTTGGAGGTTTAATTACAGAAATCCAAAACTGCTTCTAGATTCTTCTCCTCCATGACTACCCTAGTATTATTCATGTACTTGCCTAGCAGAAGCATTTCTTTCTGTGATAGAAACTGGAACTCGGAATTAACACACACACAGACGAATTAATAGCACTTTAACTTCTGACTTTATTTTTTTCCTCAAATGAACAGGTGATAAAACACTGTCTGTGTCCAAATCAGAAGGCATGGCTCCCTTTTCTCTCCTTTCACAGAGTACCAGAAAATGTAAACAAGATTTAGGTTGAACTTCTGAGTCCTTCTAATGTTGTGCCAGCCTTTCAAACAACGTTCATTTGTTTGTTTATACCAACATTTAACAGCATAAAGAATAAAACAAGCAAACGGTCTGAGGCATTTATATAAAGTGTTCAGGTTGTGACAGGCTTGGATCGGCATCGTTTTTAGTCTGACAAAGAAAAACATTGCTTTAGGAAGTGGGTCATGTGGGTGTATAAGTGCTTCGTGGACAGGCCGGATATGCCGTGGTTCTGGTCCGAGTACCACTGAAACACGAGAGAAGAAACCTGTTTTATTCCTGCAGCCACACAATGCATCTAGCTTCGACTTTTTAATACTTTCAGGACCTGATAACTTTTCTAATATTGTGGTTGAAATTCTACCTAAGACTACTTGAATAAATAAAATAGTTTTCATATAAACATTTAGAGCAGGAAGATTGAAAGACCTTTCATGAACCTTCACTATTGTTTCGTATTCTTTAAACTGATGCTTTAAATCTTGGTGGCTGACCTTTCCCAGTGGCCCCAGCCTGGGGGATCGGGAGGCAGGCATGGGTTCCAGAGCTTGTGCGCTGGGTCTGTTTCTTTGCTTCTCTGGAGCTTGGTTGTCTCATTTGAAAAATGAGGGGGTTGGATTCGATTTTCCCTAAAGCTCCTTCTGGCTCAAACATTCTCTGAGGCTCTTAGCCTCTGAATCTAATTCCTCTCTGTTGCAGAAAATCTACAACACATATAACCATAAATAGCCTTTATAGGAGTTAAAATAGTATCATTTAAAAAAAACCCAGGAAGCTGGTATTATAGGTTTAAACTTTATAATTGGAGAGATGCCGGTAAGATTATTGTTTTCACTGAATAAAGGTGGCTAATGGTTAGAATGTAATGCTCTGTACTTATAAGCTGAATTTCCTTTGGAGGTCATGATTAAAAAAAGTCGGAAAAATTTCACCTCATGCTTTGTAAATTATTTTAAAAAACAGAAATTTCTAAAAGATCCGGGTTTCCTTTTCTGGGTTCTTGTTCAACATAAGCAAGTGAGGGAGAATTTACGCTCACTGAAGAGGGGGAAAGACAGCTATTGGGGACTGTCTCCCTTGACTTGGCTTTCACCTGATTTTCCTCCCTGCTTCCATTTCCCGTTTCTTACGCAACCTGGATTTTACAGCTAGCTCATTCATTCATTCACTCAGTAAAAATATAAGCTTCTGTGGGGGGCCTGGCCTGTGCCAGGCGCTGAGAACACGTAGATGAAAGGATTCTCTGACTCTGAGTGAAGCTGTATGACTTCAGGGAGCCTCTGAGGTTTCTGATAACATTCTGCAATTGCATCTTACTGAATAAACAGAATCTTCTAGCTGCGTTGGGACTCCCAGGTTTTTGCACCCACAGGCCACGCTTACGTACACAGGAACACAGAACTGCTGGATGTTCGAGCTGGAAGACCACTTAATCTTGTGGACCCCTTCATTTTATATGTGAGTCCATTGGGGTCCCCAGAGGTGACATGGCTTGCCTAGTGATCTTCAGGGAGTTAATGAAAGGTCCAAGGTTCATTTGCTAATGTTCTGCCTAGTCTACCCTACAGCCTCTTTGTTAGGTTTTAGTGAAAAAATAAAAAATAAGATTCCTCCTTTCAGCTTAGGGGTCTAAGGCCGTGAACATGAGTAAAACGAAATTATGTACCATTGCTTGGAAATCCACTTGTGCATTAACCAGAGCTTTAGCAATCTGTGCTGAGTTTTGAAAGTGCACATTATCTGCAACAAAGAGAGAGAGTTAAAGTGCTGCTAAATACCAGAAAGCACAGAGTGACATGTACTGCCTGGAAATGAACACCAACAATTATCTAGTCATGCAGTTGACATTGTCAGCAGTGAGTAATCACACTCATTTATGGAAATGTCCCTGACTCTTAGGTACTGACCCTGAGCATAGGCATAGGAAGATGGTTAATGTTTCTTAAACAAAGTGATGCTGGCTCAGTATTTTTATGTGTAAGAGTCTTGCTTAAACCTCACCATCTGCTGTTCCGTGGATGAGAAGATAGTCTACATTTCTGAAATATTCTGCTCTTGCCATCACAGTTGAATTCTGGAAAAGAGGAAAAATTAACATTTTAGTTGCTGCAAGTTCTAATAGAAAACTAGCTAAATCATTGTGCAATGGACTTAGCACCAATACTGAAATTATGTATTGCTTTGCTTGATAAATATTTAAGAGTCAGAGCAACACATTTTCATCATCATTTGCATTACTTCCATCTGATTCTTAGCTTGAAAAACTGAAAGTTTATGTGTCATATGTTACATATGAGTGAGACCTTAGGCATAAATGATGCCCGCTCAAGCTGTGTAGGGTTTGGGGGTGGGGAGGAGGATGGGGAAAAGGGAGGTTAGGGAAGATAGGATGGGGAAAGAAAGAATAGAATCCAAATGAAGTAAATTCCTTCCTAGTGAGGTGTTTTGCAGCTAACAAAAGATCATCATATTTGCTTGGGGACCCAGCAAAGTGTAAATTCTGAATGACTGCTTTAAAATTATTTAGCATATTTGAAATAAGTTAATGACCTACATAAACAGAAAATGCTTACTTTATAGTGCTTGAGATTATCGTCCTTTGTTGGGAGACCCATGAATCGCTCTGTGTAGATAGACGCTATAAAATATATAAACATATGTTGTTTGCATGTAATATGTCATTTCATTAACCAACAAGACCCACTAGTTTGATAACTGCTACTCAACTCTCCCGTGTGGAGCTGCTGAGGAAGGTTCTTGCTTTCCTTTACTGTAACGCTCCACCCAAGTCATTTGCTCTGCAATCTGCCTCACTTGCGCTAGAGAGGCAATGGAGAAGGAGATGATGGAAACAGGAGCAGCTAACATTAGGAAGGGCTGGTCTTAAAACTTTTTCACTTCTATACAAAGCTCTTGAGCAGGGAGATGTTGAGATAGGAATGACCCCAGGGAATGACCTCATTATAATTTAAAATAAATCACAGATGCAGCTACCTCTAGTACTTTTCCTAGTGTCTGAATTAATCTGGGATGGAAATATGTTCCCCAAATCTTCCTCTCCCAGCACACACACACACACACACACACACACACACACATTTTTTTCCTGAATGAAGATTCTCTACAAGTCACAATTGTCTCATTTCTACCCCAACACAGGGAAGAGGATCTGATGAAAGCTCATTTTTGAACAATTATTAGAGTTAATTCCAAAGAATCATCCTGTATTGATGTTAATCATAAAAATAGGCACACATGGGAGGTGTACTTTGCAAACAAATTTTTTCCTTCTTTGATTTCTGGAGCAATGGAGCTGGCAGCTGCAAATGCTGGTGTGGAGGTGAATTGCTTGGCCCCAGACTGACTTTGTGTAAAATGTGAATAAAAGCCAGTTACGCTGCAACTGTATGCCTGCAAAAACACAGAGTTAGCTCTGATTTTAAAGCTTTGGTTCGGCAGGGAGCACAAGGTTTCTGGGAGAGAATAAGATATATTGGATTTTGGGAATGTCTTCCCTCACGCTTAAGATTTCTTTGATTGTTGCAACATGATTATAATGAATCATATAAACAACCTTGTTTACGGATTATATTTTCCCCAGTGATGCTGGGGTGAATTTTACTGCATAATTTGTTTTCCTAGCAACCTCAAATATAGAGTAATTATGTGTTAAATGTTTTCGCAGCAACATTTATGAAATGTTTCCATACCGTAATACTCCCAGCTGGAGACTGGAGCCACCGCTATCCCACATTTGAAAAGACCAGTTCCTGAAGCAAGGGCCAATGATGAAACGTAACCTCCATAGGACTGTAGAGACGTTGTTACAAGTCAGTCTCAGAATTACTTTCATAAACTCTCCGACATATTTTTACAGCAACTCTACTCACGATTAGTGCTGACGGGAGCCGGGAGCTATGGATAGGGTAGATTAAGTGTCTATCTTGCACCCTTGGCAGCAAGCTCCACCAGACGTACCAGTAATTTCACAACTAATAAATTATAAATTCTTAGTGTGCTGATCACAACGTAATAGGGGAAGTTTAAGAGATAGATACAATTACAAATTTTCTGCAAAAACTTTCTTTTTTTCCTCCCTCTATATTTTTCCAACCAAAACCTTGCTAGAGCAAAATTAGGATTTTACTTGAAAGAAATGCACAAAAAAAGCTTATTCCCAAAATGTAAAGGCACGATACTTCCCACAGTTTGCAAAAGTCATGTGAAGCAGAACTTATATCGGTGTATTTACTTATTTATGGTTACAACAGAATAGCAAGGGAAAGACATCAGAACCTTTGGGATAGTTAAAGGCATGGCCAGAGTTTGTGTATAATATAGTGTCATATATTCTGTTTTGAGGATTTCTGGAATAGCAGCTCAAAGGAGGAAAAGCCATTGGTGTCTTAAAAATCTTGCATATCCTTCCACAAATTTAATAGAAAAACAAAGAAATACAAAAGGGGATACAAATTGCACAGTCAGGAGTAGGTTTAGCTCTCAATTTTCTTCCCCAAGGAATCAATAGGTGATTCAGAAATGTGACTCTGATAACAGAAGGAGATGTCTGCCCATGTCGCTTGGAAATTTGAACCTTTTTCTAAAAATGAGGAAATGAGCAGAGCAACGCAGTAAAGCTGCATCTCCCCCTGGAAGATGAATTTGGTCTGTATAAACGTGCGGGGAGAGGGACGCTTCTCCTGGGAACACGGATTAAGCAGTGTTCTGGGACATGGACCCCCAAAAAGGTGTGCCCTAGATTAGGAAGTGATTCTCAGCATGTATTCTCCATCCTACAAATTATAAAAGGACAATGTGACTTTCCAACTAAGGACATGTCTTGTTTTTAGGACCTTATTACCATGAACTTCTGGGAATCATTTCCCTCGGGTCAGCAGAGATCCTATCACTTTTGCCACAGAAAAGTCAGTTCTTAGAGAGTGTGCAAGAACGAGATGAGTGAGAGCTCTATGGAGCAAGAGACAGACAGACAGATGGTGATGGCAGCAGGTCAGTGGCAGGGGTCTATTCTTAAGCTACAAAATTCATGCAGTGGGAGAATAAGCTAAACAATCCTGCTGAATTCAGCAGTTAAAGGATGAAGTCCCTTACTAGTTTACAGTTTTTTGTTTCCAGCTCTGGGGAATTTTATTGAGGACACTTGGCTTCAAAACCCAGAATAAAAGAGGCAGCCCCAATGATACATGGCCTCCTTTTATTATATTTGGAGAAGAACTAACACGTGTTTTAATAGGGGGGAAATATATTTTAAAAATAGAAGGAACATTTGGGTTTAAAAATGATTTTGGTAAGAGAAAATTCTCTATCAGCTTCAAACATTGACTTATATAAAAATAATTTGTTTTATGAGTAGGTTAGCAACAAGTATTACTGAAAGAGAAGATCTCTCCTTCCTTCTTAATTTTAGGTTCAAACGAGAGCAAAGTAAGCCTGAGTCCTTTAGAAATGTCATTATTGTGTACAGTTTTATGGGAAAAGTATGTTCCTTGAAAATAGCAATTCTGGATCCTTATTCTCCACTCCTATGCCCCAGAACAGGAAATAGCATGAAGTGAAATTTAAAATGGAAAACATTTGCACGTAGTAAAAAGGTTTTTGAACGTTTCTGTTCAAAACCTTAGAAATTGTTTACCTGTATTGACTCAGTGATTAGATGACAGTGCTGTATCTAAATAAAATTCCCTGTTTTAAGGATGAGTACAAATTGTCTCTAGGAATTTGTAAGAGCAAAGCTAGTGTAGCAGCAGCACAACAAAAGAAAGTGTGCTTTAAATTCTCAGGCAGCTTAGAAAAGCTATTCCTATTGTAGAAGTGAAGAGAAAAAAAAAACCCTGAGTTGACTTTTTTCTGCTCTCCCATGGGTGGGGCTCTAAGGCAGAGTGGGTGGCTGCTGCAAGAAAAGAACCCACGGAGCAGATTGGCCATGAGAATTCTAGAATTTTGTCCTTTGCACTTAGATGCCTTGCCATTTTGTTTAAGTGAAGGATATCTTTAAAAACATTCTTAGAAGGGCACAGAATTTCAAGGGGTTTATGGAACACCCTTATGTGAGCCATAATGCACACTGAAACATTTTACCTCCAGGCCGTAATAACTAGCTAATGTTTGTATGGCCAAGGTTATTGCAATGTTCTTTAGAGTCCCACACAATCTGTCTCCCTTCTCCCACCTCAGACCTCCCCCTTCCTCACTGGTTGTCTTGATATTCTTTAAACTCTCCAAGCATGATCTGGCCCCAGGACTTTTGCAAATGCTGCCACCCTCTGCCCGCAACGCTCTTTCCCTAGAAATTGACATGGCTCACTTTCTCCCCATTTCAAGACTTGAGTCAAAAAAAAAAGTCTCATTTGTCTTCTAATCTAAATTGCATCAACCCTGCGTCAGGCTCCTTTCTTGTTCTGTTTTGTTTTGTTTTTCCCCATGGTACTTATCATCCTTTAACATCCTATACATTTTGCTTATTTTTCTTGCTTATTATCTTTCTCCCCAACCATTTCCACCTCCGTAAAGGTAGAGATTTTTATCTGTCTTCTTAATGAATGTATTCTCAGCACTAAGAATATGGCCTGAAACACAGGAGGGAATAGAATAAAAATTTGCTGAATATACAACTTTGCTATTAACTCATCTAATCTTCACAATGCCTTGGTGAGGAAATTATTGCTCATTTCATGATGAGGAAGGTAAGGCCCAGAGTGGACTGAGACTAGTTATGGAGTTAGTAACCAGCAGAGCTGAGACTGAAAACCGGGACACCTAACTCTACAACCCATGCCATTTCCTGAGTATTCCTACACTAGGGCAACCTCATCAGAGAAGTTCAGAGTCTAACACAGTCTCATTAGAGGTGCATTTGTCCTACTTTTATATCGCTGATCACACATAGCAATTTAAATTGCTTATAATTAGTCACTGGAAGAGAAAGGAACTAAGATTAAATCATGAACTAATGCTTATTCAACACCACCTGGCTAGGCCTATATCAACAAAGCAAAGCCCATAAATGAGGTTGTTATTCTAATAATTTAGGCAAAACCCCTGCTGCTCTTCAATTGTCAGAATAACTGCTTCAAGTTTTCTTTGCATAAACCAGGGTTTTGCAGCTTCAGCACTATTGACATTTTGGACTGGATAATTCTTTTTTGGGGGGGTTGTCCTGTGTATTGTGGGGTATTTAACAGCATCTCTGGTCTCTACTCACTAGGTGCCAGTAGCACACTCCCAGTTGTGACAACCAAAAATGTCTTGAGACATTGCTAAATGTCCCCTGAGGGGCAAAATTGCCCAGTTAAGAACCACTATCATAACAGACACTTCCTAGGCATGGTGCTGGGTGCAGAGTGGATATCTGATAAGCAGCTAAAAACAGGACTACTGGGCTTTGATTTGTGTGAGCCAGAAAAATAAAAGGATAAGATAAAAATGCCTCTTCTCCCCTTCTTAATCTGGATAAGGGAAGGAAATGTCGGGTTTGCTGCTTATTGACCAATTAACTACAAAAGAAATTGTGCAGTGAGCTATAGCATATTTTCCAGACCACTAAAGTGTCTAACACTTCATGGAAACAGATACTTCCTTCCCTGATATGGAACATAATAATAGCTAAATAACCCTCATGGTCATTCTAAGCATTGTCTTCTTTCCCATCTCCAATTTCCCATAGGTCCCTGCTTTTGAACTGGAAAAGAGCACTCAGAGCTATACCCTCTTCCTGTATCCTACTTCGCTGCCTAAATTCAGACCCTTGGTATATGTTGTCAGTATTACTGCTCTCCTAGCTCGTTGGCCCACTCCCTCCCCCTCCTCAGGCCATTCTTCCCCTTGCAGCCAAGAATATCTTTCTAAGACACCAATTCCACTCCCTAGTGACTTCAAGAGCACTTCTCAAAGAGGTATTCATGGAATCCAATACTTTTTGGTAACACTGTATTAAACAAAATTTAAGAGGATTCTTTACTATTCCTTCAAAGAGCCTATATATACTATTATATAGAATTCATGATTGACCAAATTATTATACCAGAGAATCTTTTCCTGAAAATTTCCTGGGACACATTTGGGGGAATGTTGACTTAAAGAATTAATTCAGTTTAAACAACATCATAGATCATGAGATGGCCAACTATTGTGTTAACCTTTGAGAAACAAGGCTTAAAAAAAGACAAAGTCCATTTCCTCAATGATCTTACATTCTCATGGGAGAAACCCATAGACAGACAAGATGTTAATTCTTGTAAGAGCAGTATAAAGAGCTATTGGAACACAAACCAAGTCACGTGTGAGTTGGATCTTAAGGAACAAGTATGAATTTTTCATTTTGGAGTGAGAAAGAGGTGGGAATGGAAGAAGAGGATGGATATTGCAGGTGCAGGGGACAGGATTTACAAAATCGTGGGAACAGAGAAGCACAGACATAAGTCAAATTATTCGCAAAGTGTGGGGAGAAGTGGAGAGAGATGAGCCTGGAAAAATAGGTTGCAGCCAGATTGCCAAAGGCCTTGCACGCAAGGAAATATGTTTGGGCACTAGGTTGAGGTCAATGTGTAGCTCTAGAAAATACATAAGTAGAAAAGCAACATGATAAGAATTGTGTTTTGGAACAATAACCACATTAACAACATTGGAGCTTATGAGGCCAAAGCAAGGAGGCTAGTTAAGAGACAATTGGAATAGTTAAACCAGTGGCACCCAACCTATGGTCCATGGACCAAAAGAATCAGCATTACCTGGGATCTTGTTAGAAATGCAAACCTGGAGTTATGAATTGGAATCTCTGATGGTAGGAACCTGGAAACTGTGTTTTAACAAGTTCTCCTGGTGATGCTTATGTGAGCTCAACTTTGAGAAGCACTGGTCTAAATTACATACGAAGAAACTTGAACTGAGGCAACATCAGTGGGGATGATGGGAACAGATTTAGGTGTTTGAAGGTAGAATTGCCAGTATTTACTAACCAACAGAATGTTGGAGTCAGGGAGCAGAGGAAATTGAAAATAGCTCTGAACTTACTAATTTGGGTGACTGGGTGTGTGGTGAGCTCCTTAATAAGATCCGGGCTTATTTAAAAGTAGACTATAACAAGTTTAGTTTGGGCAAGTTTAGGTTGAGGACCCTGTAAGACATTTGGGAGAGATGATCAGTAGGCATTTGAAATGTGGAGCTCAGAAGTGAGTGGGGGGCTAGAGGCAGGGATCTGGCAGTCATCATCATCTTTGTAACTATGTGGATTTCCCCAAGGAAGTAAAGAATAAAGAGAGTCAAGGCCAGACCCAGGAAAACACCAACATTTAAAGAATAAATGGAGTGTAATGATCATAGAGACACAGAAAAATGACAAGAGAAAATGTGTCACTGAGCCATGGACAAAGCCCACTCTCTCTTAAGTGCCCTAAAAGGCCTCCTGTTATCTGGCTACCTACCTACTCAGATTCATTTCTTACACTTTCCTCACCATACACCTTAAACTTATGAAGTTTCAGGCATTCCCAACCAACACAGAGCCCCCATGTACTCCACATTCTTTGTTCTCTCAGGGCCTGGGCAACGTTGTCTTCTCTCTGCCTGGAAGGTTGCATTACTAACCTATCTTCTCCAAGCTCAAATGCTACCTCATTTCTGAATCTCCCCTTAGCTCTCACAGATAGAATTAACCACTATTGTCCCTGGTCTTCTCCACAAGAAGTCACATCTCCCTTAACACATGGAACATTGCTGAGCAATTGCTTTTTCGCTCTACTGGAAGGTCAGAGCTATAACTTACTTTCTTTTCATTTCCTCAAGAACCTAAGGTAAGACCTAGTGAAGATCCAAGAAAAATTTACTACATAGATGAAAGAATGAATGAGTCAATGGTCAGATGGATGGATTAATAAATATGGATTAGTCTTAAACTCAAAGAACTAATAAAAACAGTATAGCATTAAGGTCTTTTTCCTTCAGGACCTTCTGGGTCCTCTTGATGATTTAGGGGCTACTTGAGTGTTGTATCCATTGGTAGTCCACTTATTATTTTTTTCTCCCACCCATGCTATCAGGGTTTACCTCACAATCACTGCCACGTTGGAAAGTAATCAATATAGGGGGCCTAATATACTATTTCTTCCAGAAGCATTTGCACAGACATGGTGAGAATCTCTCATTGAAGAATTTCAGACTGATATGAATGTATTTTTGGGTGATGAGTGGGTTCCTTAAATCATCCCACAGGGATGGTTCTCTACCAAACTAATACCTAGAATGTTCTATAAATGAAATTAAAAGTTCTACTTTACAGTTATTTCAAAGCCTGTACTAAAAGCAAAGTAAAGCTCTTAAGAGAAATGTTAATTACTATATGTAAGTGTTCAGCTTGAAATTTGAATCTTTCAAGGGTTTACTTTAGGAAATTTCATAAAAATGGATGGTAGGTCTTATCTGAAATATTTCACTATAAAAATATTTCATTTATTCTCACCCATTTGAATTCCATTCTGTTTAGATATTTAACATTTGATAGTTTTAAAAAGAACCAAATGGCTTGAAGTAACAACTTTCCACAAATTCATAACAGCTCTTCATCTGGTCACTGAGCTGAGTTGAGCCCAACCCTGCAGATTCCCTTCAATATTGGGTTTCGTTCCCTCCATCTTGTGCAGGCCGCTCTCAGAGAAAACAGCCAAGAAAAACAACCCAAGCACAAACGGCTGCAAATTGACTTGCAAATGTACAAATCCAGACCAAAAAGTGAAACAGGAAATCTTCTTTGAAGGGTAATTATCATAATTTATAATGGGCAAATCTAAACTCTTTCCAATATTTCTCTAAACTTTCCAATGACTTCATTGCCCGTGACAGATAAGTTTTGCCACGTCCTTTTAACGTGTAGTTTAAAAATCTGAACAGCTCCTCAAACCTGGGAAATTATCTCCATGACCTATAATTAAGACACTAATACTTCTCTCCAGTTAGCACAAATTAATATTAGGTTTGGTAAAATAACTTGGTTACCAAAAAAACCCCCAAAAGAATCAAAACAGCCAAGATATGACTGGGATAGGCTAGGTGCTAGGGAATTTATGCTTTGCAAGTTCCTGTAGTTTCAAACTTCAGCTTATCTTTTCACAAAAATGAAATTACAAAATATAAAATAGAAGACATATATTAACTCTGAAGTAACAAAGAAAATTAAACTTCTGATGAATATGGTTCAGTTCAATTTACTATAATCTAATACCAAAAAATTAAGTAAAAATGTATCAATTATGAATTAATTTGCTGTACAGAGAAGAAACTAAATAATTGAAAAAAAGGAACAAACACTTAGAACCACCACTTTAAAGCCAAGATTATCCAAATTGACTGTTTCCATTGACAGATTAAATTATGTTACAACATTAACATTTCATGAGAAACCTTATAAACGAACACTTTAGAAAATGATGATTGCTGAACTGAATAACAGGCATAAAACATATAAAACAACTCACCCAGCCCCATATGGCTATTCTTTTTTCATCAATGAAACCCATTTCTATGAATTTTCTAAAGTAAAAGAAACAAATTTTTAGAATTTTAAGTGTGTAAACATGACATTTACTTCATTACACAAGCATATTTAATCCAAAGATTTAATAGAAATGCTACATTTTCTTTGTTTAAACACATGCATAATAAGGCCACATGTACAAATAATTAAAAGAGTATTATCATGTTTTCTGCAGAGGATAAAAGGATCCTTTAGACTTCATTGTACATCTATTGAGTAGTTCTTTCAGAGCTGTAAGGTCACATGTCCTCATTGTGTGGGTTACTTGGGACTCAAATAGGTCAAGACACGGGCTCATAATAACACAAGAAGTAATAGCACCATGACTAAGACCAAATTCCCAAATCCTTGGCTTTTGGAAAAAAGGCATTTGTTGTTGCTGTTTTAAGTTTTATTAATTTCTTATGACTTGGCTTAGATGTTAATGATAATCACCAGTTCAGTTTTGGTCACATTCATCTGTGGAAAAATATCCATCCTCCTCCCATTTCATACTCAGGTACTCTCAGTTTATCAAGGTATGGACAATTATAGGTATCTTTTAGGATATGGACATGATTCATTTGAGCTCCATCATGGAAGAGCCTCCATTTGAAAACTATTTTGAAAATAAATCTCTCCTTGGGAGCAAGAGGCCATGGTAAAGGGCAGCTTTTAAAAAGTCCTCAGGGAAGCCCTCAGAAATGTAGCTTTGCAAAGTTGGTACAAAACAAGAATGTTTTAGGCTAATTTATTCCATGTCCCCTTGAGGGCTGGTGTTCTAGAGCATTGTGATTTATTTTGAGAATGGTTTGATAAAAACTCAAGAAACTCTCAGAGAAGCAGAAGCAGTGGAATTAAACAGCAAACTGGATGAGCCATTGTGGAGGCCTGGATGCAACACAAGGAGGAGAGGGGGAGACCAAAGTGGCACACGCGGCCCCAGAAAAATACCATTTTTTGTTCCCTTCAGTTGTCTTATGTCCTTTCTCATTCTCTGGAAGTAGGACGGAGTCATTTTCATTAGTGAATAATAGAGTTTCTTAAAGGATTTCACAGCAACCATTTTGCTCCTTGCATTGATTCAACAAGCACGTTTCCGATGCAGAGAGGAGTTGGGCCAATGCCCGGGACAAACAGATGGGAAGAAGCCCCGTCAGTCACAGCTTACCCGACACTGATTCTGAGGGACACTGAGGAGTCTAGAGGGAAGAAATGCAGTAGCGAATGGAAAGTCGCTACCTGTGTGGATGCTGTTCATGGTAAAGCAGAGACAGCATGCAGGAAAGTGTGGCATTTCTGCAATTCTTCCACAAACTTCAAAAACCAAATGAAAGAAGAGAAGGTTCACTTTCTTTGTTAAAAAAATCATCTTGCCACTAGTGCTTGAAGACAGTTCTGAGCCATAAAACCAATCGTGATTTTATGATCTCCCAGAAGCTAGCAATCATATTGCCTTGCATCTGGGGTAAAAGCAAATAACAGGTGATATATGGGAACAGGAAATTCTTAACAACTCCCTTCCTAGGTTTATTCTGAAAGGATGACATTTACGGGAAACGATAGTGCAATAGTTAACCTGGAAATGAAACATTAACACTTAATGTGGCAAGACTAGGTTAAAGGTTAGCTAGATAATCAGAGCATTTTGAGAACAACCAGGCTCTGTAAAATTTAACTCCAAATTCTGAAGAGCTTCCAGGAGGGTTATCAGAAATACTGTAGATAATGTGGTTAAATCAACAAAATGTTAGTAACAAATGAAAAAGCATGATTTTTGAATTTGGGAGGCTGGATTGAAGTTTACAACTTTTCTCTCATGAAAATGGCCCTAGACCAAAGGTTAGTTTGGAAGCCTAGTGATCAATTATTATTCTATTTTGGAAATATTCTTATTGATACCATGTATAACAGTATGATATGATATTTTTTCTTCATGTAATTCTTCCTTACCATTAACCCTCAGGTTATATAAAATTTCAAAATTGTGGGTATGTCAAAAATGCCAAATATACATCAAATGAGCAGAGTTGACTCTATAACTACTGAAGTTCTATGGGTCCCACAAATGTACTGTTTGCAGGGAAGCCTGAAGAAAGTAGGTCCCAGGTTCACTTATGCTTTGACCTCACAAGCAGCTCTGTAGAAGCATTCTCTTTTGCATAGCCAAAAATTGTGATGTTGTATGACTTTTCCCCCCACGCTTTGCTTTGTTTGAATCTATTTATTGACCCTGACTAGTATTTACTGGTGTTTCCAAATATATACGTATGATTTTCTTTTTGTATGTAAAAAATTTAGTCAGATCGCATTTTATAAGAGATTCAAGGGGACAAATTTCATTCTTTGGGGGGTATTTGAGGGCTACCATAGAGGCATTACAACCTCAATTCCCCAGGCCAGACATTCAGCGTCTGATTCCTAAAACACTTCTTGGGGAGACATGTGCTTGAATTATTCCCAGAATTATCATTATGAATCTATCCCTTTTAGCTTTTGTTTTCTCAAAGCATTAGGTTCCAAGGCTTTCTTTTCACTTTTGCAGAAAAATGATTTCAAGCAAAGTCAAGGCCAGCCCCAGCTAGCATCTCCACTGTTGTATGTGTGCTTTGCATGGACCACACGGCCGCCACTTGTTCACTAGGGTGTTTACTAAAAGTAACTAAAAGCAACGCTTTCTCAGAGTGCAGGTGGTTTGTCTACTTCGCAAAGATTGGGAGTGCACTGACAGTAGAAGTTGTAAATTACACAATTTTATACAGAGGGCATTGCAATCACATGTATTAATGTGGGACCAATTGCTGTTAAGTGGTTGAACAAATGAGTGAACATATGCCTGCTGTATAGCAGGAAGGTTTTCTTCAGGTTCAATCCTAAAAATGGCTGAGAGAAGTTGTAAAGCTAGCCGATTACCGCCTCTGGCCCATCTTCAATTCTAAACGCCAAAGACATTTATGCTATTGTGAAAATTGGTAGAATTTGTGGCTTCATGTCCTATGTGTTGAACATCAGAAATAACAACTTTTGTTAAGGGCTATACGTGGGTTTCAGGTTTAAATTTTCATTCCACCCAAGGAACATGTGAATAAGTGATCTGTTCTGTTTCTCGAGGTATTCTTAAATTTGAATGCTGCAGTTTTGGTGGTAAACAAATGCACAAAAATATAATGTATGTTTTTGTTATTGGTGTGCTGTGATTATGAGATGATGATGATAATGAGATTGTTTTTTAACCAATGCCAAAACAAACCACTTTTTAGCTCTACCAACTTTGGAAAAGACCGAATTGAATTACAAATGAGGCATAATTTACATCTCTGTCTTTGATGTCGTCCCAGGATTACCTGTCCTTGGGTTTATTGGATGGTTTAAATACAGAGATGTGACCCACAGTGCTGAAAAAAAAAAAACCAAAACACGAAATTCCTTAAAGAATTAAGTCTATCATGCTCACAATTGTGTTCATATTCCCATTAAGGCACACTACAGTCTTCATATGAGATCTCTTGGTGGACTTTTTCTTTGAATTATCTCTTCTATGTCTCTCTGTCAGGCAGAAGACTCCCCCAAACAAGTTGGCAGTAGAAAGGCCAAAAATTTGCATCAGTAAGAAAGATGGAGCCTCCTAGAAGTTATGTGTGGGTGATCTCAATTTGTGGTTTCATGTCCTACATATCTGTCACTACAGATCTTCTCATGTTGTATAATAATCTATAAATATGTCAGATTTCCCTCAAATAGGCTTTGTTTTTAATCGAATATTTTGTGTTTAAGTGTGTGTATATTACTGCTCAAAGAATGGAAGAAAAATTTGAAAACACATGGGTTGTGATTACTTTTCCATTTTTAAAAATAATTACTTGTGAGTCTAAACTCTTCTGTTTTAATTAGAGGTAAAAATACAGAAAAGCGTTGTCTAGGCCTGGCTCCTAGTTGTTGAATACGATCTGTGTTGTGTATGCTGCATTGAAATCAATAACTAGTAATACTATTAAATGACATTAAGATGATAAAAGAAATGTACTAATGAATTTTCTAAATTGCTCTTTGTTGTGAAACAGTGTTTGACCTTTAGCTGTCATGCATGTATAGACATTCATGACTAAGAGTGCAATTGGCCCCATTTATAAACTACCATTCTCTAACTTCACCTATTCATACCATAATAACAGAAACCCAATAACTATAGAGAAATATCCAGAAGAATCCTGTGCAGTTTTTCCAAATAAGCAATGATTTTGGTGATTACATTCCTTACGTTTTAGGAAAAAAGGACTGAGCCATAAATTGTGATTGAGAATGTAGTTGAGAAGAAGAACTCAGGTTATGAATCTGTCTTTCCTCCTCTAAATGTTTTCATAATATAATTTCTATCATGTAAGATGAATTTTTTGTTAATGAAAATAGGAAAACATTTTCATGCTAAAATAGCTGAACTTCAGAGCTAGTTTAATTACAAATTAATGTCTAACATCTATAAATATACAGTGCTGACAAGATCTTGAGCCATTTCTAAATTTAAAGGTCAAATCCACAATGCTTCAGCAAGTTCAGATGTTTGGGCTCCTACAGACCATCCCTAGAGTTATACAAATTTTTCTGGTAATTATGAACCATGTTAATAAGTGAAAAAATATTAGAAAGACTAAAATATCGAAAGAGTATTTGCCATTTATCACTTTAAATCATTTTATAAGAATTTATTAGCTCTCTTCCATTATTCCATGAATAATATTTTTCTCATGGGCAAAAATATCCCTTTAAGATTAATGATAGCTTTGGACGAAGTTAGGTAAATAGACAAAAAGATTTAAGTCGTTAAGGATGGATAAACCCAATAGTGACTGTGTGACTTTTGTTGCATGTCAATTTCTGTTTGAATGACAAAGCGCTCACCTGACAGCTGTGATCTGGTCCTCAACTTCATAAACACCCAGCTTTCGATACACTGCGTACAGGAGTTTGTCACCTTGGAAAGCCGTTCCTCGACCATCCACCAAGGCGATGACTATCCCTTCCTTACTTGCAAGATAAGATATCCAACTAATAGCGAATATAGACCTTACGCTCTGACTGCAGGGACCACCATACCTAAAGGAAAAAAATATACATAGAATCTCTTATTCCTTTGTAAAACTCAACTTCCCATCATGGCCAAGAATTGCCTTTAGTATTTCTTCATACATTTATATGATAAAATTTCAATAACAGTGGCATTAGAACTGGCTCAAAATCAAGAGAGGACCAGGCTTTTCCCAGAGGTTTGCTACAAGGAAGTTGTTTTGGGACACAGCCTCTCTTATTCCCCAAAACGGATACATCTAGGGTTGGCATTTCAAGGAATATGTGTGGGTTTTTCGTCATTTCTGCCACCTGCCACTTGCTAAAAGCAGGCATAAGATATACTAAAAAAAATTCATGGTGTTTTAAGCAAATTGTGTGTAGGTCAGCACTGATTTTGGGTGTGATTCCACTAAATGTATTCCATTGCCTTATTTCATTTCTAACTCAATTACATAAGATGTTAAGATGATTTACAATATTTTTTTGGCTGCAATTTCTCTATCTCAAAGGTATTCTGACACATTCGGCAATTTGCCATACAAAGGAAATTTAACACAGCAAAGGCAAGCAAGTCCATCTAAAATCTCAAAACTTCCTCAATCTATTTTAAATAGCCATATTTTATTTACTCTGATTAGTTGAGGAATATATAAAAACAGCATCAATAGGAACTGTTACCAAGGAGAATGGTTTATTCTATCTCATAAATGTGTATTTAATTCAACATATTTTCAGTAAATAGTTCTTACACACAAGAAAATACTACATACACTTGAATTAGTAAGGGATACTTCTTCGATTTGTCAAATTGAGGAGGAAGAATCATCTTGTACCATAAAGCTAGGGAAAAAAAGGAGAAAAGTCATTCCACTAGATTGATAGCATCATTTATTTTCTTTAATAATAGAACATAAAACAAATTCATAACTAGCAAGTTAAGAATCAAGAATGTGTTTCAAATTGATTTTTATTACGTATTTTTGTCTAATTTCAAATTATTACAAATCTTGAATTATTGCTTTTCTAGAAGCACACATTCTAAAATTAAAATTAGACTAGCTCTTTTAAAAAAAATATCAGTGTTGAAATGGAGCTACAGAAAAGTATAGGATCAATCCTATTCATAAACATATTAATGGTATTTTGTGAAACTCTACTATTATGGTAAGATTGTTTGAAAATTATAGGATTTGGACTTAAATATTTACCATCTAACTTTTTTTTAAAAAAAGTAAGATAAATGTTCAGCTTCATATCTATAAATAAGAAGTTTTTAAAAGATCTTACTAATTTCATCCACTTCAAGTTTCTTAATTTCCTCTTTAGGCAGCTTGATATTTTTCAAAGCATTTTCCAATTCCTTGTTTTCTTCCAGGATTTTAATTTCTTAAAAAAGGAAAATGTTCATTTTTAATTAATTTCCATAAGAAAATTCCTTTCTTAAAATTCCTTTGGCTTTAATATGGATGAAACTGAATCTCTGCAAGGATTGCTAAGGAGTTTCACATTGACAAGCATATTTTTAAGTCTAGCCTTTAAAGCAAGTATGAGCTTATGAAAGACATCAATCATTGCTGCCTAAACTGTTCCTTACAGCATCAAAACAGAATCATCAAAGCAACAATGTTTATTCAGCCACATTTTCCCATCGCCAACTTTTATTTTTTAATGTAAAGCTATAATCTGAGTAGGTGACATTTTTTGTCATCTACTAAAAAAAAAGTAATAGAAGTAAAATCTATTTTGCTAAAATATCAACTTTAAAATAATTATGTACTTACAAAGTTTTTTAATAAATTTTCAATGTGGGAAGTCAATTATCATTTTCTAAAATTTTTTTTATATCTATTTCTTTCTTAACATTTTGCTGTTGCACTTGGTTAATATAAGATATTCTTTCTTTTTTGGAGGGGGCAGTTGAATTGCTGTGCATCCTGTTCCTTCAAATCCTTTCTCTCATGGCTATAATTAACAAGACAGGAAACAATAAGTGTTGGAGAGGATGTGGAAAGAAGGGAACCCTCATATACTGCTGGTGGGAGTGCAAACTGGTGCAGCCACTGTGGAAAACAGTATGGAGATTCCTCAAAAAATTAAGAATAGAACTACCATATGATCCAGCTATTCCACTGCTGGGTATTTTTCCAAAGAACATGAAAACATAAATGCATAAAGATATATTCACCCCTATGTTCATTGCAGCATTATTCACAATAGCCAAGACTTGGAAGCAACCTAGGTGCCCATCAAGAGATGAATGCATAAAGAAGATGTGACATATATACACAATGGAATATTACTCAGCCATAAGAAATGATGAAATCCAGCCATTTGTGACAACATGAATGGACCTTAAGGGTATTATGCTAAGCAAAATAAGTCAGAGGGAGAAAGTCAAATACCATATGATCTCACTTATAAGTAGAAGATAAAAACAATGACAAACAAACAAATAGAAACAGAGATTGGATTGATGGTTACCACAGGGGAAGAGGAGAGGGAGAAAGGCAAAAGGGGTGATTAGGCACAAGTATGTGGTGATGGATAGCAATTAGTCTTTGAGTGGTGAACATGCTGTAATCTACATAGAAATTGAAATATATAACGATGTACACCTGAAATTTGTATAATGTTATAAACCAATTTAATGCAATTAAAAAAAATCCTTTCTCTCATGGTAGTTATATATCTTAGCAAAACAAGAATATATACACACTATGATCTCTTTTTGTCTTTTACCTTAAAAGATCTTCTAAAAAATTGCTATTTATATGCGAGCTCAGTTATGTTTCACACTTTAATCTTTGAAAATGAACAAATCCATTAATCTCCTGATGCTGTAGATTGGTGGTATATACAAATAAGTTTCTAGCAATGGAGAGCTTTTTGTAAACTTTATTTTGAACTAGAATTGACACCAGGCTTCTTCTAGGGAAAAGACAGGCTTTCAAATAATACGTGGAGTTTTTACCTTTATTTTGAAAAGAGAGTCTGGATGACTTCTGAGATATGGCAACTTCTACAAAAGACATCCTGTGGACTTCTTGTTTTTGTGCCTTTTTAAAAAGTAGTCTTTGAAGATAGGGAACTGGAGGAGTACTTGTAACTACACTAAGTTTGCCAAACCACTTCCCTTGTAACTCTCAGTTTTCATATACTCATGGCATTTTGCTCCAACATGTTATATTTAATCTTAGAACAAGTATAGATGTTTTGGTACGAGTTGTATAAGATACATAATAAATTTCATTTTAACTTTGGATAATCCATCAGGAAAGAGATACTTGTGACATCTTAAAAATTAAAACCAAAAAAATAAAATGAATACACAATTCTAAGTACAATGGAGCCAGCTCTTCATTCTCCTTGTGTGGGTTCTGTATGCGGAGCTATCACCGGATAAAGGGAGTCCTATGGAGAGCAAGCACAGAGTGGCTGCATTATTTACTTATTAGGTACTATTTTTATCATTTTACTAACAGGTACTGAAAGTCCGAGACAAAGTACAGGTGGTGTCAGATTGGTTTGACTTTGACTCCTTTTCCATTCTGTTCCTAGCTATTGAACTTTTCTGATTCATGAATTGCTGAAATGTCAAATTAAATTTAAAGCTTACTAGAGCTTCTACATTTTTTTCTGGATGATAAGTGGGCAACCTTCCCACCCTTGGAGCAAAATGGATTTTCACAGGGTTGTGTGGAGAGGAAGGGGTAGCAATTGCATTATGTGACTTTGCATCAAAAGTCTATGACGAGGGCCTGGCCTGGGGAGAATAGTAGTTAAGTTCTTGTGGTCTGCTTCGGCAGCCCAGGGTTCCCTCGTTCCAATCCTGGGCACAGACCTACACATTGCTCATCAAGCCATGCTGTGGCAGCATCCCACATGGAAGAACTAGAAGGACTTGCTACTAAGATATAGAACTATGTACTGGGGCTTTGGGGAGAAAGAAAAAAAGAGGAAGATTGGCAACAGATGTTAGCTCAGGGCCAATCTTCCTCACAAAAACAACAAAAACCCCCCAAAAAACAAAACGCATACTTTAAAGTCTGTGACCTGGCAAAGGAGCGCTCAGTCCAGATTGCACCTTTAATGTTCTTTCACTCATCATTGTATACGAAGTACCCAGCATACTCAGTACCTAGTAACTGACATGTAGTACATGTTCTCTCTTTATCTGTAGACTCTTCATTTTGATGACATCAAGTGGTAATGAAGATGGATCATGTGTGAGATTTTTGTTTAAATCATATTAACCACAATGGATTGCTCATTAATTAAATTATGTGAAGAATCTGTGGAAAAGCTGATAAATGATATCAATGAGTTGGGTAATTTTAATGAGCACCTACTGTGCCTAAAGTGACTAAGCCTCAACTGACACTCCATGTCAAGTTCTCCTGGGTTTCCATAGCATCCAGTGCAAGTACTATCTGTTATTTTCAAATGACCTCACCCCATTTTGCAGAGAAAATGAAGTCATGGCACTATTTTCTGCAACGTCTACAAACTTTCCTACAATTACGTAGTTAATTTCTTTATTCCCTCTCATCACAATGCAAGAAATTAATCCTCACCTGTTTCTGGAATGCATCTTTTCCCAGCTTCTCAATGACCTCTCTCCTTTATGTCTTCAACCCCTTTTGGTCTCCTAATTTCTTCCATCAGCATTTGCCATGCTCACACATTCATCATCTTTCAAAACCAAAATTAAATATCTACCAATCCCTTCAAGCCATCCTACCTCTTTCCTCCTCTCATTAGCCAGACCTGTTGAAAATACCATCTCTTTTTATTTACCTCCTATGCAGGCCTTAATTTACTGCAATCTGGCTTCCACCTCCACTGCTCCACTGAAACTGCTCTGTCTGAGGTAATGCTAATGCTTATCTCCTTATTGCTAAATCCATTGATTTAGAGAAGGTCTGCCTTCATTCTCTGCAGCACTTGACACAGATGAGAATGCCCTCTCTCTTGAGATCCTCTCCTCCCCGCCTTCCATGACGCCATACTCTCAAGGTTTGTCCTCCTCCCTCTGTTCCCTCTTGGTCTCCTTTACAGGCTCATTTTTCTCTTTCTATTTCTCATGTTGGTGTTCCACACAGTTTTTTTAATTGAGGTATAATTTATATATAACATTATATTAGTTTCAGGTGTACAAGGTAATGATTTGATATTTATATATATTGTGAAATGATCATTGCAATGTCTAGTTTACATCCATCACCATACAATTTTTTTTCCTTGTGATGAGAATGTTTAAGGTCTACTCTATAGCAACTTTCAAATATACAATATAATATTAACTATAGCTACCATGCTGTACTTTATAGTCTCATGACTTATTTATTTTATAAATGGAAGGTCATACCTTTTGACCTCCTTCATCCATTTCGCCCACCACCTGGCCCTCTTGCTCTGGCAAACACCAATCTGTTCTCTGCATCTATGAGCTCTGTAGTTTTTGTTGTTTTTTAGAATCCACATATAAGTGAGATCATAAAGTATTTTTCTTTCTCTGCCTGACTTATTTCACTTACCATAATGCATTCAAGGTCCATCCATGTTCTCATGAATGGCAGGATTTCAATCTTTCTTATGGCCAAATAATATTCCTTTGTATATTTATATATACCACATTTTCTTTATCCATTCAGCCATCTGTGGACACTTAGACTGTTTCCATGTGTTGGCTATTGTAAATAATGCTGTAATGAACATGGGAGTGCACATATCTTTTGGAATTAGTGTTTTTGTTTTCTTTGGATAAACAACCAGAAGTGGAATTGCTGGATCACATGATAGTTCTATTTTTATTTTTTTGAGGAACCTTCAAACTGTTTTCCATAGTGGCTGCACCAATTTACATTCCCACCAACAGTGCACAAGTGTTCCCTTTTCTCCATCTCCTTGCCAACACTTGTTATTTCTTGTCTTTTTGGTAATCACACAGTTTTATTCTGGGCTTACTCTCCATCACCCCCACCCACCCTCATTTTTCCCACTCTGCTATCTCACTCACTTCCATGGCCTTAGTAACCATGTAGTCCATAAACAAGTGACTTCTTGACCATCATCTTCAGTCCAAACCAATCCTCAAACATCCATATCTAAAACTATATCACTCCAGGACAGCTCTCCTTGGATATCTCATCAGTATGTCAAACTCAACATCCAAAACAAAATTCATCATCTCCCCCAAAACCTTCGTTCCACAGTGAATCCCATCCTTCAGTAAAAAGCATCAATATGAACCCACTTGACCAAGTCAGACATCCAAGCAGCATCCATCCCTCCCTCATATTTATGAAACTCCAGTTTGATGTAGCTATCATCATTTCCCAATCCAAGAAACCCAGAGAAGGTGCCCTGTCTACGTGCTTTCATGCCCTATTTCCTCTATCTTAATACTTTACCCCACTGCATTGGCACTGCCCATTCACATGTTTGCTTCCCCCACTGATCTATAATCTCTTTGAGGACACAGACAATGTCTAACCCAGTATCTGCTGATTTTAAGGATCTAGTATCCAGCATAGTGGCTGACTTCATGTGGTAGGTGCTCAATAAGTATTCATTGAATGAAGATTGCTGGCATCAAATGCAATGGAAAATGGGTGAAAATACTACAAATAAATAGAAAACATAGAATCTGCTCTAAAAAGCAGCTCAAAACTTACGTCTAGGCATTTATGAAAAATACAGATCCCCTAGCCCAATTTAAGATCTACTGAACTGGAATCTCTGGGGAGGGCCTGAGAATATGTATTTATAATAAACACCTCCCGAGAATTCACCATCAGGCAAGTTTGCAAAACTGTGCTCTAAGAGAATCTGTAGTCTATTTCGCAAGGTAGAAAACATATAAATACAAATGACATATATGAGAGTGACATGAACACTGCACCTGTTTTGTAAGTACTGGGTGAACTAATAAAGCTTCATAAGCAGTACAAAAATTGGTATCTGGCAGGAATATGAGAAGGACAGTAAGAAAGTGGAAATTCATGCTATAGGAAAAGGACAGCTGACCTTTACTTTGCAGTCTTGATAAAATGGGAGTTATAGATTTATGGTGATTTCCATTAAAACAAAAACTTACAGATTTGAAAGTAGTACTGCTTTAAAATTTCTCTCCCTGAAGGTTGGGATGAGCCAAATTGAGAAATACAATCTGTTATTCTTAAAAGTGTTTCATCATCAGACACAAGGTAAAAAAACCCTTCAAAATGAAACCAAATTCACGGTCCCATTATTAAAATGTCTGTCCTGTCCAGAGCTCCTGAACTGACTCTATTTTTCCTCATTACCTTATTTTCACTTCCACTTGAGCCATTGAGCTGGCAGACAAACTAATCCCAAAGCAGTCTCTTGAATTGTCACCAAAGCTGTCCAGGGATGATCGAGTGCTGGAGTCCCTCATTGTCCCTAGTCTCTGTCAACTTCAACCCTCTAATGTTGTTTAATAGTAAATCAAAAGATAGAGAACCTCAGGAAGAGTATCAGGGCAATTATATACTTGGACAACTCTCTCGAGAGCAAAAACAGTTGTCTTTGAGCTGTGAACTATTTTGAACCAATATCGCAAATATGGGATGGAGGGCTGCCTCAACAGCAGTTGAAAATGGAAACAACCTCCAAATTTCAGGGCTTTCATACGTGGCAATAGTGTGATGTAGCTGTTAAAACACAAAAGCTAGCGTGAACTGAAGTTATATCTGGAATTTGTCTCCAGTTTGGGATGTTACAAAAAAACAGGAATTCTTACTTGGGAGGGAGGTTGTACTAAATATCCTGAGTTTCCCTCTGATTCTAGGCTTCTGTGTTTTTTATAAGGCTGATTAGGGAAGATAAGTTTAATCCCTCTACTAAAACTCATCTGCGATACACCAGGTTCTTATCGCAAATAATTATTGAATTTCACATGATTGGGTTTGATTCAAAGAATACCCAAATCTGTATAATAATAAGCTATGATGATGGAGTCCATCGTAATTCTCCCTGTTGGTCTGGGGAAACAGTCTCGCTTCCTCTAGTGTAGTGTCACTGAGAGGTCAGGATTTCTTTAGACAAGACAACAGCATGCAAGAGAGAGAGTACCTTGATCTGTTCTGCCATCGTGAAGGGTGGAAATGGGGAGGCCTGGGCCTGTGCACAGGATGAAAACAAACACGTGGCTTAGTTTTAAAATAACATAGTTTACAATAAGAACTGCTGGTAGTATTTGTGATTAGTGTCAAACTCAAGTACATCTTTTAATTCTGCAGCTATATTGTTCCCATAGAGAAGTAAACATCACCTTTTAAGTTACATTTAAACAACACGTGGTCTCAGATCCCAATCAAAGAACAAATATGAGAGAGGAGATACTTGTGCACTTTTCCAAGAGTGCTCCTGAACAGTCAGGATCTAATTACACAAATGGACCCCAGAAACTTCAGTGATAAATGGGATAAATGGGGCATCTTCTGGGAAGATGTCATGCTATTCGAGCCAGTTTTAGCTGCAACATTATTAGCAAATAACCTTCACTGGTACCAAGATTGTATTTTTAATCTGGCTTCTTGGTTCAATGCTCAGTTTATTTTGGTAGGTAGAACCCAACATCTTTTTTTTGCTGTAATTAATATATGCAGAAGCAAATTTATATAGAATATGTTGCCTGTTCAAATATTCTGTGGCAGGTCACATTGCCCCCCAAAAACAGACCCAGAAGGAGTTTTGTGGGGCCAAAGTTTACCTGGGGTGGGTATTAGGATGCACACTTGTGGGAGAAGGAGAGGAAGGGTGGGGCAGCAAAGGCAGGGGGGCCTCTGCACAGTCACAGCACAGGCCTCCGCAAACGCCACAGGGAGCTCTGGAGCTAGACAAGCTGCAGAATTGTCTTGCATGGGACCAACAGGGCCAGCTTTTATAGTCCAGAATGGAACGGTCATTGGATGTGGCCTGGGATAAGAATAATCTCATGAAGGGGTGCTCAGCTGTGAACTGTCAGCCACCAGCACTCTCAGCAGCTGGAGAAATGAGTGATTCAGTCCTGAAGGTAGAGGGTCTGGGTGGCATACTGGTGTCCACTATATATTCCAACACGGAATTCAGGGTCTCTGTGCAGAAACTGATTGTTTTAACAAATCTACAATCAAACACTAATTATCTATCACTTGAACTATAGATTAAAATGATACCTGGAAATGCACTTTTTTTTCCAGGGAAGATTAGCCCTGAGCTAGTATCTGCCAATCCCCCTCTTTTTCCTGAGGAAGACTGGCCCTGAGCTATGCCCATCTTTCTCTACTTTATATGTGGGACGCCTGCCACAGCATGGCTTGCCACGCGGTGCCATGTCTGCACCTGGGATCCAAACCAGCGAACCCCGGGTCGCTGAAGTAGAACATGTGCGCTTAACCTCTGCGCCACCGGGCCGGCCCCTGTAAGTATACTTTCAAAGGATAAATTTGCTCAGGTAGTCAATGACTTAGAGTAGCAAACACGGAGGGTGGGAGTGAGATGTTCATCTGCGCTCGTGATGCTTCCTTCTATGTGGAGGGAGTGTCCTTAGCGTAGCACCCTTGGTCCCAAGCAAATGGAAAGGGAATGACCTTTTTGGTGAGTTCTGGGTGTGAGAAGCTCTTTCTGCCTCATTCCTGGCATCTTTCTCCCTGCAGAGAACATGCTTTTGATCTGCTTTTCAGTGATGCGTGACAGTGCCAGGCCCCATGGGGAAAGCCAGTGGCAGTCCACTTATACCCATATTTGTGTGAATAATTGTCATTCTGGGGTGCAGTATTAGGAAGCCACACCTTAGCCACATTCTCCAGCTCACCTTGGTAGATAATAAAACTAATCTTATGATTTCCTGCCTGGCTTCTCAGTACAACTGGGAGGGAGGAGAAGGGATATTATTTATTAGGCTCCCTCAAAAACCAGCAGTTCTTTATTGTTTGCATTCTCAAAATTTTATGCGATTTAATTTCAGAGATTTTCAGTTTGGCCAGCTTTTCTTCAAAGTTATTATAAGGGAAAGCACATATCACATTTTTGGTCAGAATGCAAGGAAATGAGACATGAGTCTGCATTTCTAGACTTCAGTCAATCAGCATCCACTCTATGGAATTTTCATGGATGTACAATTCCAGTAGTGACAATTGGCATATCTTTTTTGCCCAAACTATGAGACAAACTAATGACTGACCACCATTGACACAGCTGCCTGAGGACGTGGTCCTACTGGGATAAGCATCAATTACATAGAGTCCCTCCTCTGCATTGCTTTCGTTCCATAGCATCATCAATATCTTTTTACCTATTTTAATTCTATTATCTGAGATTTACTTACCCTCTCTCTTGGAGAGTTTGAAGTTACATAATGAGGCTTTACTCTTAGTCCCAAAGGGAAAGATTTCAAGGTTTTTCCTATGATGGCTCAGTGACTCATTTTACTGGAGCTTCAAAAACACCAGACGATGTGCTGCTTCCCACACAGTGTATTTTTTGCTAAATGGGAAATTACCATACTGCCGAGGAAAAGCGAGTGTGGAAAAGTCAGGCGATTCAAGTTCTAGAAAGGACTTTTCCACCAACTTTTGATGAGAGCTTAATCTTTGCTCACTTTTCTCTTTAGTGGGCACTTAGGCTCAAGTAGATATTAGGAAGACAAAGGGATATAAAAAGTGGTATAGTGCCTTCAAAAAGCGTTAAAGGATTGTACAAATGCAGAATGCCGGTAAATATACATATAAATACAAGTATGTAAATGTAGGGTCACTGATGTCTTTGCAGTATATATATCAGCACAAAAATGAGTTTTTTGGTAGCCTTTGCAAAAGGCAGCAAAACTTTGATCTTGTCTAGTACCTATGTTCATTCAGCAAACTTTCAATGTTTATTATGCATTAGCCTTATGATTATAAAGATTAAAAGAAAGTAGCCTCTGCCTTCAAGAGAGAAAGACAACCAGAAGATTCAGTACAGTTAGTTCAATAACACTACTTTCCGGGCACGTAAGCTTTCAATATATCCTGCAGAAATACATAGCGTGGGTTGAAAAATGTTGCACATAACTTGAGAGGGACATTTAACATATACCTTTAAATGCCATAACCACAATCAGCACATACGGTCATGAACAACAAACAATCTTTTGATTTTTCATAAATGCCACTGACCAAACATTTTGGGAAGGCGTTGTATCAAACTGACATCTTGTGTCCATTTTGATGGGAGCATTTGGGTTAAAATGCTTAGTCATTTCTACATAATCAAATGAGCTCAGGTTCTGGGGCCAGGTGACTGGACCTAGGGAAGTGGCATGTCAGGGTGGCCTTCCTTCTGGGAAGTAAAGGGAACCCCAGGGTCCTCTGCAACTGAGTGGGGATCTCAGTCAGTCAGATTCCATTTATTCTCTAAGCCGCCCACCTCCATGTGGAGAATTGATACCAGAAAGAGGAGAGTGGCATACATTTTGTTATAACCCCTTCTGTTTTCTGAACTTCATCAGGGAAACTCAGGGATTAACCAGGGGGACAGGACAGAGAATGAAAGGGTAATTATTTTCCAAGTCAGTTTTCCAAATCCTCATGATGACTACCAAGACCCCAACATACCTCATGATCTACTGATCGCCTAACGTAGCCTGTTTTATTGCATGCCACTTGTTCAAGATGTAGATAAAATGTTATGCGTAAAGTAAAATAATTTCGATAGAAATTATTCACCAAATTATTCACACATGGCCTAAATAGCTAGGAAATGTTTAGTCTATTTTATTACCTATTTTTTTATTTGAATGAATTACTTATTGTTTTCCATTTTAGAAAGGACATACTAGGTGACAAAAGTTCATTTTCCACCCCCATTGAAGCTGCAGTTCAAAGAGTTATTAGCCTGCAAGGAAAGGAGCTCAGGTTTCTAGGCCTTTGTTCTTTCCCTTGGCTGTAGGAGATGGACATTTCTTCGGTAAAATGGGGCTGAAGTCCAGCAATCATTTTATCAGAGAACACTTGTTTTTATGATATTGTTTGAATCCTGCTGTGGATAGCTGGTAGATAGTGTTTGCATACCACGTCATGGTGCAGTGGTACGTGGTAGGTAAAGAGCTCAGGGTTTACCGTAAACGACCCTTATTGCCATCCTGGCTCTGATGCTTACCAGCAGTGTGGACATTTGCAAGCTACTCTGTTTCCTCAACTGCAAAAAGGGAGATAATGATGTTTTCTTATCTTCCTTTCATTTTTTCCCCATAAGCCTTAGATAAGATAAGATCCTCACATATAACAAGGACTGAATAATCTGTAGCTAAGGATTGATCAGATGGCAGTAACAAGGATGACGACAGTGGCAGTGGGATGGTAGAACTTGTGCTAGGGGCATGACCTACCATAGCAGACGAGTGCGTAGTACTTGGCGTAGTCACTGAAACTTGCTGTGTAATATTGGCACCTTTCTTTCCTTAGATGGCAAGTGACGCACTTCTTTCTTGGAGGATAGCCTCCAATGCTAATTCTAGAGGAAAATGAAAATAAAACCAAGCTGAAATTTTGAGATTGTACTTATCAAAATGTAGTACTCCATGTAAAATGACTAATTTACATATTGACATCAAACCCACTTTATTTTTCTGTTGCCAATATCGCTTAAAGTAAAGGGGAATCGTAGTATTTTGATGTAGCCTGATTTTCAATCCATCTTTGCCTGAAGAGGCACAAACCTTGAAGGGAGGCCCTTTGTGTTTTCCTGGGGTGGGAGAAATATCTAACACCTTGAATGGGAGTGAGGTAGTCACTTCCTATAGCCATTACTCTTACACTTTACCAATTTTATCAGAGAATGCATAGTTCTTCATTGTCCCATTGCTCTTTTTGTGCTCCCACAGCAAAACATACAAGGAAAATCTAGCCATTTCACCAAGAAAGGAGAAGGAGAAATTACTAATAAGCAAATTGGAAATAAGAAACCACAGTTCTATGTGGCTACTGTGTCTTTCATTCCTTGTGGCGGGAAATTTGGGCTCACGGGATCTCTTCTTGGGAATGCTCCCTCCACACATTCCTGCACAAGCCAACCTGCACCTCCCATGTTGCCCCCTCTCTCCCCAGCAGAGCCGTCTGTGTGGCTCCTGAACAGAGTGATTGGTTTAATACATAGACTCCGGGACCTTTCCCCAAACCCTCAGAATCAGAATCTCATCTGGGGCAGACTACGTGGTATTGAGCCAGGATAGGGGCAGGCTTGGAGCCCTGTTGTGGCTGGTAAAGTTACCTGTGGCCACCGCAGTATTTCTTCTGTGGCTGCCCCTGACCTTGCCTCGGGCATGGTAGAGGGTAGCAGAGAGGGATTCTCCCAAACAGGTAAGGAGCCATGATCCAGAGGGAACAGAGGAACGCAGCAAGGGGAAATTTATTTTCTCTACTACAGTTGTATTCATGTTCACATTTTGATGTGATCTTGGAAACATTAGGTAGGCAGTTAAAAGTAAGGAGGTGAGGTCAGCATGCCTAGGTACAAATCTGGACTCCAACAATATCACCTGCCTCATAGAGTTGTGGGGATTAAATGAAATTACATATGTAAAGCAGATAAAAAGGTGCTTGGCATATAGTACACTACCATTGTTTTTATTTCTACATCCAGAAGGGGCTGTTGAGGGCATCTTTCCCGTCACCAAGTGAACCACTGACTGACTTAAACACTAATTTAGAAACAGAGATGAGTTACTTCCAATCATAATAGACTTAAGCCAAAGTGAGCCATATTACAAGAAATCACACATTATGGGGAAAAAATACAATGCTTGGTACACAGTAGGTACTGAATAAATGTGTGTTAAGTGAATGAATGTCCTTAATTGCCTCTAAATTTAGTTCAAGGATTTAGTTTCATATTTGCATCAGCACTAGAATTTCTTGGTTTTTGTTTTTGAAATGAACATTTTGAGTTGGCCAATATTTGGGGGGTGGATATTTTTTATACTGATGTAGTGTACAATACTCTCTGAATGTTTTATCTTAATTCATAAATTATTTTTATTAAATTTAAGACAAAAAACATTCTACATTTCCTGAGAACCCTGACATATTTTTATTCGAATATCAACATATAAAAATACTAGAGTGACTTGACAAAAATTACCTGTAGATATTTCTTCTTCCAGGATAGCCTTCAAATTCATTGCTAGAATAAAACCTGAAAATGTATTCAGAAATTGCTAAATAAGTGTTGATGACTAAATGGGGATACAATTGTTAGTAGTAATATAATAAACAATATAGTCCAACGTTCATCTAATGAAACTATTGATTGGCATTTATGTACCCGTACCCCTGCTGTTCATAACTCTGAATTTTGTGTGTTTACTCTGACTTTCAACTCATAGGAGAAAGATTAAACTACGCAGTGATCTTTTTTGTTATAAGTATATTATATTCTGATTCGTTAGTTTTGAGCCACACAAAATAAACTTGGATATTTGATTAATAGCACCCCTTTCCTTCAAGATTAGCAGTTTACTGGTTTCTCTATGCTGTAGTATTTAATTTTGTCTGTGATTCTGAACATACTTTGAATTTATTTTACAGAAGGCCTGACAGTAGATAAGTTTGTTATAAATCAGGAAACTCACCCACACTGGGGTGCCACACAAAGGGACATGTTAATTTACCCAGAGGCAAACCAAGTCACAAGAGAACATACTGTTACTTATGTATCCGGGTCCCAGTTCTAACCTGTCTTAATATAGCCATGAAGTGGGAAATCCAATTTAGCGACACAATTTTCACTCCTCTCTTGAGTTCATCTGAATATCACAAAAGTAACTGTCCTTTTTTTTTTTTTAGGAAGAACATAATAGGGATGTGAAAAGTTTGGAATAGAATACGAAACTTTGGTTACCAGTTTTTAATTCCTGGGACTGGTCAGCAGCCCAGGTACTTCCATCTCCTCACTCATAAAAACCTGCATATTCCCAAATAAAAAGAAAAGGCAACAGAATACAACTCTCTCGGTATTAAATTTATCTTCTAAAGGGCATCCTTCTACATATCTTCACTAACTTCACATGGCTCCAATCATCACTGGCACTTGCCTTTTCCACATCATCCCAGACTACCCGTGAATAAGCTACTCAGTATCTTTTACAAATAGCCCCCTGAAGTTTTCTTGTTATGTCAAAGTTTTCACGATTGTCTTCGTCTCTAACACTTGCAGTAGAATCCGCTTTTCCTTTTCCCTCTCAGCCACTGATTCCCCAGTCCTTTCCAGCCTCCATCTGTCTTACTGTGTATCTACTCTTCCTCTCATTCCTTTAACAAACATTTATCGAACTCCAACTCTGCGTCAGGTACTGTGTCAAGTGCCAAGGATGCAAAAAAATGAGGTATAGTTTTTCCCTCAAAGAGAGTTCATATTGCATTACCCCTATCCTGATTCAGACTTCTACCACCTCAGGTTGAGATTGTGACCATGGCTGAGCCTTCCTGCCTTCAGTTTTCCCCTACCTCCTAAACCTATTATGACTGAAATTAATCTCCCTTCTGTCTTTATCTTGTCCTCTTACACTGGCCATTTTAATGGCTGCTCCATAGAATGTCCAAACCCCATTGCTGAATGTTCAAAAAGTTTCAAGGATTCGCAATGGGGTTCTGACAGGTTTCTAATAATCTTCCCCTTTTGCTCCTAGAATTCCAGCTAACGGCAGGCAGATTATGAGCATGAAGAGAATACCCTGGGTTTAGACTTTATTAGAAGTTAGGAAAGGAACGGTACATTCTTGATCAGAGAACTTTGATTATAAAGGATTATTTTAAGATGGTTTATTTAGACAGTATACAGGATGGACTGAAAAGGAAAGAACTGGAAGAAATAAGTCCCATGTTGAAGTTAACTATAAGAACCTTAGATTTAACGTGTTTTGAGTTTGAATTCTAGTTTTGCCACTAACTACGTGGCCTTGGCCATGTTAATTAAATTTCTGAGTATCAGCTTTCCCATCTGTAAAACTGGTATAATCATTTCTACTTTACAGTACGTAGTATACAGTAATTGCTCAATAAATGACAGCTGTTATAGATAATAATCTTAAACTTATGTAACAGTGAATCACTACAAAGGAATCTATAGACTTTTGAAGGTCGTCTTTGCTTCAAGTGCTGAAGAGTAAAATTTGCCTGGACAGCCAGTTACTATTTAAAAAATTTTATATGATTATCTACCAAGTATCTGAAGAAAAACGAAGACTTACTAAATATTCTCTCCAAAAGGAAATCAGGTTGACTAGTTATTAAAGAACATGCAATCGTAATGAAATTACGGCTGTCTGAACTACACTATAGAGTAAATAGCAAAAGTGCTCTTAACGAAAAGCGGGTGCAGTATCCTTTGTACGTCCATCAGTGCCAATTAAAACTTGAATGGCGCATTGTGCTTCATGCAATACTTACAGTGAATCCTGTGTTACTCTGAATATATTTATGGCCTCCCACTTGCCACTTGTAATTTGAATAGCATTTTCCTATAAAAAGACAAACATTATGTTGTGTGAAGCCGAGCGTTATTTGAGCAACCTCAAGTGAATGATCTTTGAGGAGATAAATCTTGGAAGGAACGTACCACAGTGTCTTTGATATAGTGAATATGTTTGTAGCCATCCTTGTCGCTAAATATTTTGTAGTATGAAATAGCATCATAGCTGAAAACTGGTGTTGAAACAAAGAACTGAAAGAAATTAACAGAGGTTATGTTCAAAAGACAAACTGAACTAAACCTACAGATTTCTTTTTAAAGCAATGTCTAGTGACAAGTATAGGAACCAGAATGCCTTGACTTCCCTACCTTCCGTCACACACATCTGAAGCTCCATTCTTTCAGAAAGACAGCTTTTGTAGTAATTCTAACAGGCACTTGCACATTCCAACCACTGCTTGATTGTTACAACACATCTTTGGGTGTATCATGTTATATTTGACTGAATGTCTATGTTCTAAGTTTATGTGGTTTGAAAGAGAGTTAAAAAAATCACAAATGTATGTTGATATTTAACCAAGTCCAACTTCAAAATGCGATATTTGACCAAAGTGTGACTTTCATTAAGGCTCATAGCCCTTTTAATTTTTGATTTGTCTGATGCCAAGCACCTAATGACAATGACTCAATGAAGACATTTTAAAGATTAAAATATCACGGCCTACTAGCCACAGTTTTTAATGGTAGGGATGGATTTCTGGACTTGAGAGAAAAATGTCACCCAGGGCAAGCAAACGGGAGATTTGCTCTTTGAGCTCGGGGAGCAGAGCAGACCTCATTGCTCACTCTGACCTCTTCCCAGGGCCCCCTTGGCCACCTGCTGGGAAGCACTTAATGACCTGTGGAGTCCCTAGTGTATCCTGGAACAGAGCACCATCCTGAATGGTTGTTGAATCAACTATCCTAAATGGTCAGATAGCTAAAATCCTGCAAATGTCCTCACACTAAATTTACGTAACAGTTTCTCCCTTTCAAAAACTAGACTGATCTTACATTTGCTGGCTTCTTTTTTTTCTGGTCATCAGGTTGTGAAAGGATGCTAAATGGCGAAAGGCCTACATGAGGAAAGAGCTACTCTACATCGTGCAGAGTAGATAGCCCCATAAGTAATCCCAAACCAGCTCTCTCTAGCCAGAACACTTCCACACGATGGCGACCAAGCTGTTCAGCTCCTTTAGAACTGACCAAGAGACAACCACCAAAAGAATACCAGTATCTTTTAGCTACAAATACCTATCCTACTGACATCCAGTCTGAGACCTACTTTTGGGTAAGAAGAGGGCAGGGGAAATCTCTGTAGGCTTCCTTAATGATGGCCCCATGTGTGATCTGATACTTGGTGCTTTTTGATAAAATGGATGATTATTATTGTGTGATATTAAAATTCAATTTATTTGATACGGTATCTATAGTTATCCAAATAACGTTCCCCAAAATTCATTTTCACATAGAACCTCAAAGGTGACTGTTATGGACTGAATATATCCCCCCACAAATTCATATGTTGAAACCCTACCCCTCAAAATGATATATCAGGAGGTAGGGCCTTTGGGAGGTAATTAGGATTAGATAAGGTCATAAATGGGATTAGCACCCTTATAAGAATCACCAGACAACTCACTTCCTCTGCTCTGCTCTCCACCATGTGAAGATACAACAATAAGTCAGCAGTCTGCAACCCAAAAGAAAGCTTTCACCAGAACCGAACCACAATGGCACCCTAAGCTCAGACTTCCAGTCTCCAGAACTGTAAGCATAAATTTCTCTTATTTATAAGCACTCAATCTGTGGTATAGCAGCCCAAATGGACTAAGACAATGACCCTATTTGGAAATAGGGTCTTTGTAGATGTAGTCAAGGTAAGAATCCGATCAGATTAGGGTGGGCCCTAAATCCAATGTCTAGTGTCCTCATAAGAAAACAAGAGGGCACAAAGACACACAGGGAGATACAGAGAGGAAGGCCATGTGAAGATGGAAGCTGGGATGGGAGTGATGCAGCTGCAAACCAAGGAAGGCCAAGCACTGCCAGGAGCCACTTGAAGCTGGAAGAGGCAATGAAGGATTGTTCCCCGGAGCCTTCAGAGGGAGGATGGCCCTGCTGACACGTTGACTTTGGACATACAGCCTCCAGAAGGGTGAGAGAATGAATGAACTTCTGTTGTCTTAAGCCACGAAGTTTGTGGTAATTTGTTACAACATCCCCAGGAAATTAATACAATGTCCCAAATCTTATCTCTTTGGCACAGAATTGGTAAGTCTTTAACAAAATGAAAAATGGAATAATAAGAAACTGTTGTCTCTTTACATGATTCTCTTGTTAGTTTCATTAATAATAAGACCAGCCTCGGTAGGAGTTTGTGTATTGAGACTAATGCCTCTAGGTGAAATTGAGGGCCAAGCGGCCCAGGAACAGGAAATTGTGATTTGCAATTTTGTGGATGGAATTTTATCAGCATAGGTCTAGCAAATTACCCTTTCATTTTAGAGTAAATTTCTGCTCTCTGAGCCAAATGATGATATAGTTACTTACTAGGAACCACTTTATGATGCGTCCCTGTCACTCCTCAGGGTGAAAGACAAAAACTGGCTCTTTAGTGTCTTCACCACTAAAATGGAACCAGGGTCACAAAATATTTTAAGGTGCCAGAGTGTAAAAACATTCTCCTCACACCTGCAGCTAGTTAAGAAACTCTAAAAAGAGGTTTTGTTCTAGACTAAAACTTAAAATTTCATTTTCACGGAAAATAAAGAAGACGACAGGGCAGAGTGTGACGTTTGAAGATATTAGAATCAGGCAAACAGGAAGAATATTTCTGCTAAGCAAAGACTGTTATCTTCTCCCCTTTTATGGCGCACATCAAAGACAGCTGCTTTCCACGCACAGGTAACTCGGGTGAGGTAAAGAGAGTGTGAAATGTTTCCGCATTCACTTTGCCAGAGCTGGGTCCCTAATGCATTTTGAGTTCAGTGCTTCTTGCAGCACGTCACCCTGGGCCCTAGAAAAGCACACATGGCTAGGTGGTCCTCAATTTTAACAAGGCCTCTTTGCAGGTCCCTTGATCATGCTTAGATTTTCTGAGAAATTTACTCATCTCTACGTGCAAAGCCATTTAAAATATTTTATTTGGAAGGCAAGATTATTTACCACGAGATAATTTCTTGCCACCGTTGGTAAAAGACCTGAGGTCCCACTGATCTACGGCCGAGGCCTAAACTGAGTCCACATCCAGTCAAAAGCACAGACTTTCAGGCGTCAAATAGAAAATTCATTTTCCTGAACCACGGGATTTTTGCCAGCCGCCTAAAGGAGGTGTAGTGTATTGCTTGATTATTTTAAAATAATTTAAATGTAGCTTTGCCATCTAAGCGTTATGGCTCTAGTGTTTGTTCTCCAAATTTTAGTGATTAAATACTAGATTCTTTGATTAAATCTTCCTTTTTGTCTGTTCTCTACAGGGCAAACAGCAATTTATTTAACGTGAATTTGTTGTTGTTTTTCTGATCAGATACAAAAGAAGAAGTTAGGTTATTTTTCCCAAATTAAGACATTGAATATCTCATGCTGGAGGAAGAAAGTGATTGGTAAAGCTCTCAAGAAACTGTTTGCTAGTTCTGTGCCTGCAACTAACAGATTAATTACTTTTAGCAAGTCATCTAATCTCACTTTTCCAATGTGTCTTTTTCCGTTTAAGTCTGTTTGATAAATTCTAAAGGAATAACTGCTCTAAAACTGCTCTTTAAATTTATACTAAGATGACTAGTCTGTACATTTTATCTAAACACCTCATAAATATTACTTGAACTAATATCTGAAAGACATACATATTTCTAGGTGACTTCTGGGTAATTTTATTAAGTCACTGGTTTGATTATAGGTCAAAGGAAGTTACACAGCATGTTATGACATATGAGTTATGACTATATAAAGTTGTGACCTGAATCTTTTAAAAGACATATCAGAACTATCAAAATCCAATGAATGTCCTCTTCAAAGCAGTTGCTTTGGGAGAGTATGAACTTACTCTTGAAAGCTACAATTACAAAGAGTTTCTGACAGTTCCTTTTCCGGTATTTAGAAACTTTACTGACTCTTGGATAAATTTTAAGAGACTGAGATTAATACATAAGAAAAATAATTTTTTGCAATGGAATTCTAAAGCTGCAGATATCAGAATGCTCTAGAGCAGAATCATATGTTGCAGATAAATAATTCATTTATTCACTAGAGTTATTTTGGCATGACTTTTGATTTAATGTAGGGACCTCGTCTTCCCTCACAGGACACATATGTGCCTCCACTGAGGGTATTTAAAACAATGTTCTATAGCTTCCGAAGGTAATTAATGAATTATTCATTCGTCCATTCATTCAGCTAATGTTTGCTGAGATTGCAAGGTTGGTGCTATACAGATTGTAAAAACTAAGATACAATTGTTGACCTTAAGATGCTCATAAATAGGAGATTTCAAAAGATGCAATCTAAAATATTTCAGAGTGTTTCGAAGGCTGGTAGCATTTTCAGAATAAACGTGGGTGGATTCCTAAGATCATGTCTTTGAGAAGGTTGTTGGTATCATTGTTTATCTATTTGTAAAACCACATCATTTATGTTACTTTATAGTAACTCTAGTCACAGTATCAATACGGAAAACAAAACTAAAGGAAGTTTTCCAGCTTTCTTTCTTCCCCTCGTTCTTTACTGGAAATCTTTATGATGGGAATGAACTTATAAATTAACTTTCTCCTTTTCTCAAGTTTTCAAATGCAGATCTAGGAATTACTTTTGTGGAAGGTGAGCTTCTGATTGACCAAGAATTCAAAAAATTCAGAAAATCCTGTTCTTTCACTGAATACTCCTATTTTTTTCCTGTACAGTGGCAAATAGTGAATTCAAATAGGACTTTCCCATTTTTTCTCCTGAATTACACACTTATCCTTGTTACCTTGTTTTAGAATATAATTTACATTTACTTTATACAATTAATAACTATTCTCTAGTCAATAAATAAAACCAAAGTGTCTTTAACTGAAAACAGGGAGCAAATATATATAAGCTAAAATTGCTACATTCAGAAAAGTGTACAACAGTTTTTAATATCTGAAGATTTTTACTTTATAATTTACCTTCTCCCTACCCATCTTAACTTTGAATTTTTACAAGACTTGTCATCTTAGAATTGACTTCTGAATTCTTTATTGTCCTTGTATTATGGGTTAATGTGTTAAACCAGACCCTAGGAATTTTCGTTTTCTTTGCATATGTCCAAATCTCAGAGAAGTAGCCGGTTTTTTTTTTTTACACAAATGCTAATTAAATTCAATCATATGTTTATGACAAGTGGCAGCATCCACACAACATCCACTTATTTTCTATCCTTTTGTGTGTTCTTCATATAGGATATAAGATACAATTGATAGTTTCCTAAAACATGATTTTTTCTACACTAAAAATCCTCTTAAATCATTGAATAAGCCTATTCAAAAAATTCAGATGTAAGTGATCGCAAACCATAACAAAATTCATTTTCCTATTTGATACCACTTTACTTAAAAGGTAGAATGAATACACATATAATTCACTTTTTCATTTCAGGTTATATAAAATTTAATATGAGGTAGATTGTCTCTAAATTACCAAGGATACTGAACGTATTTTTTTTTTCCTGGATTCAAGTGACTGGCTAATAATTATTAAGATTATTTTAAGCAGGTCAGAGATTGTGGTCCCTTTTGAAAAATGATCTTTATTGTATTTATTTAAGAATTAATATTAATTATGGATATTTGAGAGTCAGTTGAAAAAGTTAGGGTTGAGACACAAGGAATGTGATTTATTTTCAGTTGAATTCCAAATATATAGATATTAAAATTGTCTGGCACGAAATCGCTGAAAGAATCACTACCTTTGTGTTTTTTACCTTGATATTTTTTCTATGGAAATGAGTGCCAGTTTGGACACATTTCAAATAGTACTTTGGTAGCTGAGAATCTGTCAAATTTCATTAAAATATAAGGAAAAGATAGCAAAATCATACTCCACCAGCCCATCCAGTGCTGCTTTCTTCTATATGTTCCTGGGTCTAAAAGAAAAAAAGAGATCATATCAAATATATTATTAGGAGGACAGTTTTTCCTAAATATAATCTGGGCATTTGAACCAGTTAAGCTGCCTGGTCAGAGTTTACTATTACTAGTCAACTCACTTCACACTTGAGTTTAAGATGACTGTATTCAAAATTTTATACAACAGCACTATTGCATGCACATGGGTAATCTAAGGGCTGGATCTTATTGCAAATCTTTAATAATCCTGGTTAAATTTTCCATAAGGTAGTGACTGAAATTTTCCCAACATCTATGGAGTCCCAGCATAACCCAAGCGCTTGGAGTTCTGCAGCCAAAAAGGCATTTCACAGTGAAGTTTAAGCTAAATTCTTTCTTAGTCTTGTGAATTAGCGAGGAATCTTAAAATTTGCACTGAATCTTACTTCAGCGTATATTTTCGCATAATACAACCAATCACTTACTGAATAGATATTTAGTAAGTGTAAAAGGATGAACAGGCTTTCCTAGACAAATAATTAGAGAAAGAAGATTCTAAACAGAATGAACAGCACAGAGACCAGGCCAGCTCAGTAAACCACAGGTGGTTCAGATGGCTGGGTGGAGAGTGACTACAGGAAAGAGTTAGAAGATGAGGCAGAATGCAGAGGTATCAGCAAGATCTTAGAGAAACTTTTATGCCATCCTAGGACGTTTGAATTTCTCCTGTGGGTAAATCCTTGGAAGTATTTCAAAATCACCATTTAGAAAATATAACTGTGGATGATACAGAGAGTGGATTAGAAGTGAGTAAGACAGAAGGAGGTAGAGAGGCCAACTGAAGACTATTGTAATGTTTGGAAAAGAATGATAAAGACCCAAATCTAGGCAGCAGTAGTGATGATGGAGCAGAGAAGATGTAGCCAGAGATGTTTAAAAATTCAAATCCTCAAAATGGATTTGAGGGCGAAGTTGTAACAGAAACCTCTGGTATAGACAAAAATCACCTAAAGTGAAAGTAGAGAGTTGTAACAGAAACCGTAAGATATTCAGCAACCATTTCTTCTTTTTGCTGAACTATTAGGCTACATTTCCAAGGCCCCCCCACATCCAAGTGGATGTGGTCATGTGATAAGTTCTAACCAATGGTGTGTGAGCAGAAGTGACTCATGCTACTTTTAGGCCTAATCTATAAAAACTTCTCATACATTATCCTTCATTCTTTTTCCCATCTCCCAGCTGGATGCTCATGCTCAGATTTGAATAATCTTGGACTAGCCTTGGAAGCCACTGGATGAGGAAAGCAGAAATACCATCAACCTGGGTCCTGGAACGATGTATGGAGCAGAGCACTCCATCCCCGACCCTTCACCATTCCCCACTTACCTGGACTCGCTAATGGAGGCTTACATGAATGTGCAAAAATTTTCTACTGAATTAACCCACTGAATTATTGGAGGGTTTGTTGCTGTTGTTGTTGTTATAACAGTTAGCCTGCCTTGCAAATGCGTTAACTTGGAGGGTAATAAGATTTCTAGAGAAGTCTGAAGAAGGAGAGCTGGAAAGGAAAAGAACAGTCAGTGAAGGAGAAAGAGAACTTTGAGAGCGTGTACTGTCATAAAAAGCAAAGGAGTGATAAATTTTAAAAACACAGTTTGGATTTTCTCCTATAGGAATAGGCTGGTGCCTTAGAGAGAACAAGTTAAGACAAGACTTGAAAAAATAGTGAAACTTTTTTGATTCATTATTTTTAGCCATAAAGATAAAATCAATTTTAATTTCATTTTCAGAGAAGAAAGAATAATATGAAATATGTTTCTTTCCCAAACTACAAATTTCTTAATAAATCTCATTAACATAACTATACTACAAATAACTACTGCCAGTTTTGGGTATGACTCCCAACGTGAATAAAATGTTGCCAGGTCACTTAACCTTAAAGGTTATTTGATTTCAACACACACACACATATCAATCATGAGTATGGTTGCTAAAAAATGTAATACTTTGTTGTTCTTAAATCTGAAAATGTGTTGATGTATTTATAAGATTATTTTGAAACAGAGGTAGTTTTGAAATCCTAAGGTTATTCAAACCTGGTATTCTAAATTGAATCACTGTTTTTGGCCATGAAACTAAAGTTTGTATTCCAAGGAATTCCATGTCTCATTGAATGTGCATCGTATATATTCTGTCAGTTTGGATTAAAGTTGTCTCAGATTTTGATAAATTAGAATTTCAGATTCCAAAGCAATCATAGTTTCTAAATGCCTAGTTTTAAGAGCTAAAAATTGCATCTAAATGACCAATCTTATAGTTTTAAACTGATAAAATTAAGGCAATAATTTCTAGTATCTAGATTCAACAAAAATTAGACCAAGGGTTTCTAATTAACTAGCAGAATCAAGATTATTCTACATTTTTATTGCTTATGATACTTCATTAAAGCCAAAATCTTTCTGCTTTGTATATTAAAATATAAATAAGATAAAAATAAGCTTCTAGAATATTACTTCAGAATTAGTCAAGCTTCTTACAGACACAGTAGTGACTTAAAAAATATTTTTAGCCTGAGTAATGTTGACTGTTATAGTCCTGATATATTTCCAAACAGACTCATATGACTTTTCCCTTGCAAAACATAATGTTTCAATTTCAACATGGAATTTAGTGATTTACTTTGATTGCTCTCTGCTATTTTCTTACTTTGTAAAATAGGCTTATTCTATATTTGGTTTAATGAAACATTTCTTCATAATTAGAAGTCTCATGAAATGTACTCATCAAATTTACTGTTTAAAGAAAACATTTTGTATTTCTTAGTCTCTAATATGAGTACTTATGAATAGGCTTATTTTAAAGATTTTAGATTGGTGAAGTAGTTTTCTGACTCATTAATTCAACAGACTATGTTTGGATTTGAGCAATAAAAACAATTAAAACTAAACAATAAATCTGTGCCTAGTTTTCAAGTTTTTTCTCCCTAAAATTAGCACAGTGTGGAGCACTCTCCTAAGATAACAAGACAACAGGATAATTCGATTTGATATTTCAAGTCATGCTTTCAGTCACCCACTTTTGATTTTAAAATGGGAATATTTAGCTTTATTTTGATAATATCTATTTCCTTTGAAATTTTTATTTTTTACTTTTGACAAGGAATAGAACATGCTGCCCTTTGCATTTTTTCTTTGGTTCTTTTGTATAGAACACATCTGTTTCCCTAATAGACCCATCTTATCTTTTCATCTTTATTATTTTGCTTTTTGTTGACTGCCAATTTTGTAATCTCAAAAGGATGGATTTCCATCCTAATCGAGAACCAGCTACCTGATCTTCCCATTATTGCATGGTTTCATTTAGTCTTTTTCTCTATTAGATTTCAACTCTAATTCAATTTCTCATTCAAGAAAACAGCAAGTATCTTATTTATTTAATAAAAATAATGGACCTGTGACTAAAGTGTTTTGTTGTTTTTTTTTTTCCACAAAGCAATCAGGAGTTGAATGCAATAATTCTGGCTTTATAATATAAACTGTTAGCTATAAACAAGTCCCCACTTTTGTACTTTCATCTTCAAAATACACCTCTGTGGTTTTCATATAACCTACCTTTGGACAGTCCCAAGTCTGCCAGTCTTCTCTGAAATCACATATAGACAAGACTGAAACATTCTGGATTCTTTTTAGCCACTGCAAACATATTCGATCATCAGTAACCCACGTGAGCCAACTGAAATAATAATCACTGCAAATAAATCAAAACAGAAAGTCACAACCAGAAACCAAGTTCCTATTCAAATAATTTCTTTTTTTTTTGAGGAAGATTAGCCCTGAGCTAAAATCTGCCGCCAGTCCTCCTCTTTTTGCTGAGGAAGACTGGCCCTGAGCTAACATCTGTGTCCATCTTCCTCTACTTTATATGTGAGATGCCTGCCACAGCATGGCTTGCCAAGCGGTACGTATGTAGGTCCACACCCGGGATCCCAACTGGCGAACCCCTGGCTGCCAAAGCAGAGCACGTGAGCTTAACTGCTGTCACTGGGCAGGCCTCCAAATAATTTCTCAATTTCTGTTTTCTAATGGATGTATTTTATTATTATGAAACAGGTATTCCTTAGACAAGGAAGGCAAAACTTTTCTTTCTTCACAGAGAAAGTTTATACCTGCTGACTTTTAAAGAATATCTAAAGGAGAGTGCATTCAGTTAATGGAATTATTTCATACTTGACTTTTCTCTGCGTTTTGGACTTTTACATTTTAGGAAAAAATTTAAGACGTAAGGCCAAAGCTACTGGTCAATCTAGACGGGAAAAAGCATTAAACTGGTTATTTTGCATAGACAACTCAACTTCTCGCCTTTTAACTAATTGAGAGAGAGCCGAGTGTGGTAAAGGCCGTCTTTCTCTCCAGGCAGGTTTGTGTTGGAAGCTGAGTTTTAGCTATGACCATGCTCAGGGTTCGAAATTCAGATTAGTATGATAATCAGAGATGAGGTACACGAAGTAACTCAAATAGAGCTTGGCACATAGCAGGCGGCAATGAACGGCTGCAATGATTGCTTGGCTCTGAGGATGAACTTATAGATAGAGAAGATCAATGTAATTGAACCGCAGATTTTTGGACATCAATGTAAAAGAAATCACAGAGCTGGAAGGGGTCTCAGGCTCAATTTCTGGCTTTATCTCCTGCTTACACTACCTTAGGCTTGTCACTTAACACATCTGTGCCTCTCTTTATATAAAATGAGAAGAATACTATTACCAATTTTAAAGGTTGTTGTAAAGATTTGCTGAGAGTCTTTAAGTGCTTAAGAATTATGCCTGATACATAGTGAGTGCTCAAAAGATGTTAGTTATTACTATTATATTATTAGTGTCTTACAGATGCTCAAACAAGCCTCTTGACTCCTTGTATGGTGCTCTTTCTATCATTCCACTTTAAAAAAAAGATGCATTTAGTTAAGTTTTCATCAACTAGATTGAGGTGGGGAATAACAGATAACTCAAAAAGTTCAAGCCACTTTTAATTATTCAAGAGTGAATTCACCTTGGCAAGGCCCAGCGAGGCCTCTGATGAGGTTCTCTCTCCTATTAGTGATCAATCATTTGGCCCTGGCTGGCTGTCCTTCATGAGGCAGGAGGAGAGGAGTCAAGCATTGGCCTGTTGGAGTTCGGGAAGAGGTAAGGAGTTCCACCAGGCAGGGCTTGGGGAATCTCTCTCCTTTATCCACTTCAACCAGAATGAGCATGGGGGACTGATAGGGGGCTGGAAGGTTGCTGTCATCAGGATGAATCAGACAAGATCTACAGAGGGCACCATGCTGGGGAAGTGAGAATGCTTCATGTCCCTGTCTGAGTATAGTTAATCCCCAAACAGATAATTCTACAACCAGATAATTGAGAATAAACTGCATCCTAGTGAAAAATGCTATTTGGAGAGTGTTGGCTTATCTTCTGTTGTTATGCACATGTGATAAGCATTGATCCACACACCCCAGGTTGGAAAGAAAGTAAACCAGACTTAAAAGAAGCCAGCTGAGGATGTATATGAATTTTACTATCTCTGCCTCTTGGTCTCAAGTTTACATTAACACATCTAAAGAAAGCATCACTTAGATTGACCACTGTGTTCATCTTTGTATATGTGAAAAGGACAGATATTTTAAACCCAATTTAAGAAACTTATTGGTGATTTTAATCTTGTATGTATTTAGCTTTACATGCCAATTTTATTTATTTATTTATTTATTTATTTATTTATTTATTTATTTATGCTTATAGTATACACATCATGAACTCACTAGAAAAGAAATGTAAATGCTGATTAAAAAATTTCAGTGTTAAAATGCAGTTGAAAAGGTGAGAAGGATCTGAGATTAATATACCTTGAGGCTATAATTGCTGGGACTGGCACTTCTCTGGGACCTACATAGTCAGGGTAAGTGGCATCAATAATAAATACCCGAACAACAGGATTCTTAGCTCCAGCCTGACAAGAAAATGGAGATATATAAGCTCATAAAATTCTAATTATCACCAACATTTTAAAGACACTTTAGGAATATAAGTATATTTTCATAAGCTAATAATGTTAACTATACTACTGTTGAAAACATTCTAATTATAACATGACCAGGAATTTCATTTCAATTTTACTTGCAGGGCAATTACAAATATTGTGTCAACCAGAGTGAAAACTCGTAATTTATTTTATTTTATTTTATTTGTTGAGGAAGATTAGCCCTGATCTAACATCTGCTGCCAATCCTCCTCTTTTTGCTGAGGAAGACTGGCCCTGAGCTAACATCCGTGCCCATCTTCCTCTACTTTATATGTGGGACGCCTGCCACAGCATGGCTTGCCAAGCAGTGCCATGTCCCCACCCAAGATCTGAACCGGCTAACCCTGGGCCACCGATGTGGAACGTGCAAACTTAACGACTGCGCCACCTGGCTGGCCCAAAAACACCTATTTTAAATGATTAATGAGGGAGATTTGATCCATAGGGAAAAATATTTTAGATATGACAATGTAGTTCTGTAATTAATATTCTCTTTTCTGACTTTCAAGACAGATATTTCCCATTATTATTATTAGGGTAATTATAATAACCATTTCTCCATGTGCTAGGGGAAGTGAAGTAGGGGACTGGTTTTTGGGAGAAGAGTGTAAAGAATAAAATGATGAAATATTTGAAAGATACCTTTTGGTTTTACCCTATAATTTGGTCAAGGACAATCACCACACCCAGAATCTAGCTGGTTACATTACTACTACCACCATCCCCAAAAGATTAGGGAAATTTCACCTCCAAATAAAGTGTCCATAGGATTTATACTTTTCTTGTTTTGTGCTTTCTGTGCTAATACACACTCTCAATTTACATGACAGTATAGTTCAAGCCCAGACAGCTTTTTAGAGTTCCTCTGTTATTTTACTACAGAAAAAGAGAATCTTAAGAGTTGTTAAAAAATTTAAATTCACAAAATTTAGGGATGTTGTCTTAAATGACTCCATGCTGTTTGAATTTATCTAAACAATTGTCAAGGCTCTCCTCCAACCTCCCTGTTTCACTCCAAAGTTTAGCTGGGACTGTTTTCTCACTTATTGGTCCCATGTCAGATGTTTCAGTTGCATCAGTCTTAAAAGAAACATGAGAATTTGGGTCCCAACTTCTTTGTCAGTGTCACTTACTCCCAAGTTCTAGGTTTCTTCATCTCTTCCTGCTCCCTCACACCCTCTCAAAGATCCAAGTTCTTTTACATGTTGGGTCTCAACTATTGCACCTCTCACTTCCAAACATCTCCCGGTTTCAGGTTTTCTACACAGCCCTTGAGGGGTCTCCTACCTAAACACTCATGATCTATCCATTGCATTTTCTCAAATGACTTTTTTTTCTTCCCTCCCCAAAGCCCCAGTACATAGTTGTAGTTCCAGTTGTCCTTCTACTTCTCCTATTTGAGCCACCGCCACAGCATGGCCACTGACAGACCAGTGGTGTGGTTCCACGCCTGGGAACCGAACCTGGGCCACTGAGGCCAAACGTGCCGATCTTTAACTGCTAGGCCACTGTGGCTGGCTCTCATATGACTTTTAACATAAGTATTAGACCATCTGAAATTTCCTTCTTTCACTACAGCCACTTTGGCTCACTTCAGAATCCACTTGTGTGTATGCACACCCATCTTATCTTTGTCACATATAGGGATCCACTGGATCCATATGACAGTGTTCCCCTTGACAAGTAAAAACAATAGGGACTAAAGGAGAAAGAACTGCATTCTAAAATCACTGCCACTCCTTGTGCAAGAGGAGAATTTATGCTTCCATCTCCTTTCAGATTTCTTGTCTAAATTAAATTAGGATACGATGCTTCTCCACTGTGACCTGGCCATTGTCCTACTGCACATACAGGTCTCCTCTCCTTGGACATGGGACTGAATGAAAAATACGTGCACTAAGAATGTTTATGCAAGAAACTTTGTGCTCACACCATATCTAATTCCCTCAGGGAATAAACTAGGCTCACAAACTTAACCTACCTCGTAAGTCCAGAAAAGATCGTAACTCATGCCTGCTTCTACTTGACAGGAACATCAAGTTCGGCATTTATATTTCCCAATCTAGTTTGCATTTACATGAGAATTCAAGAGGGAATTGCAAAACAGAACTTTACCCTGAATTTGGAGCATGAAATATGAAAAAATTAAAATTAAGTTAAGCTTGTTTTTCCTCCATGATCTAGACCATATGTTTTTCAAAGATTCTGCAATGGGTTTTGCAAAGACTTCTTCATCCAGCACAACCAGATGTCCAAAGCAACAGATGTCCACATAAATAATAGAGCACAGTACAATGTTTGCCTTACAATGCACAAGGATAAGAAGCTCTCCAAACTTGTTGATCCCACCTCTATTCATGGTATTGGTTGCTCATTTTGACACCATAGAAATGAAAGCATCTACTAAAAGTATGCAACATACCTTCGGATATGGAATATTTATTGTTCTAGGATATTGTTCATCACCGTAATAGGAATAGGCAATAACTGGTATCTCTGTATCATTAAATTCTGCATATGCCAAAAATTTTCCATTAGGAGACCACCACAGAGCGTATTTTGTAGCAAGCATTTCCTCTGAAAAATAAATAACAGCATATTAACTACAATTACAGCTTACTCTTAAACTCGTTATTTAATATATACTTCATATATATATATACTTCATATATATTATTTAATATATGCTTCAAAATATACTGTATATAGCCATTTGTTGACTGAAATAATTTATTCAATGTGGATGTGACATACGTCATACTTTGATTATTAAAAGATAAATAGTCTGGGTATAGAGGAATAGTTTAACCTTATACCCCATACCAAACATCTATTAGTCTTGTTAGGAATTGACATTAATCAGAAATGTAACTTTTTAAATAAATAATAAACATCTCAGCAATAATTAATTTTTCCTTTTGAGGCAGCTTCTGATTTTTATAGTCACCTGAAGTAGCCAAACAAGGAGAACTGCAATTATACTACAGGGTGACATAAACATTGAAAGCTGACTTTCTCTCCTGGGAATATTCTTTTTAAAAAGCACTTCAGTTATATTTTTTAAAATAAAGGCAAGGACTAGAAGATCTTTGAAAGTCCGATTAAGTCCTACATCCTACATAAACTAGAAAGAGGATAAAATTCATGAAAGTATCAAAAACTGAGAAGATTTTATCACAAAATAATATTGACAGTTGTTTAGTTTTAGAAAAAAGATTTATTTCTCAAGAAAAAAGAAACCTGAGAGAATGTGCTAATACAGCATCTAAGAACCACATATTTCCTGGAATATAAATTATTACCACCACTTCACAATGCTCACGAAAATAAATTCTACCAGTGTTCTGATAACAAGAATTTATTCTTTCAGAACATGCACACCTGGTTCACAACTTAATAAAAGCTTTCAGAAATGCCCCATTCAGCTAAAGAGCATACCCCTCATCTAAATCTTACTAAATGTATGCAATTATTTTCAATTAAAAGCCTAAAACAGCAGCAGTAGAAAAAGAATACAGCCTACCTTCATAAACCCAGTCTGGGACCCCATTAAATATTTTATTTTCTTTTCCATTAAATGTTATTTGAAAAGATGGTTCTCCTGGTCTTTGTTTCAAATAGATATTGTTTTGATAGACATATGCCTAGAAGAGGTGGTAAGTTAGTTAATAAAGAGAAATTCCATAAGAAATACAATGCAGTCTGCATATTTGTGTTAATTATTCACCTAATACCTTTAAAAGGAGTGGTAATCCAGATGCAAAAAAAGATTCACGACTAAAATGTCATTTTAATAAGTCAAAAGAACCAACCAACTCATATTAAAATAGCTAACGATTTTTAAAGTCTATATCAAATTAAGAATAAAGTCTGCTATTACATTAGTTGTTTTATTATCCAAATAGATAGTTACGTACATTGACAGAAAGTCAAATAAATCTCTGAATATTAATAGCTAGCCAGATCTAATCTTTATTTAGAGTCCTTAAATAAGAGCTTGGACAAAATTTCATGTTGTCTGAAGCTAGTCTGGGAAACTTGTGAAAACCATATTTTTCCTGAGCTTTCTGGCACAACGCATTCTGGCTCAGTATAAGGATAAAGTTTTTGACTGCGATATTTAAAGAAGTCTATCCATGAGCTTGAGTTTTTGCTGAATTCTCAGATGGGTTTCAATTTATCAAAACTCTTCCCATTTTTAACCACTAAAATAGTCATGAATTTTTTTTTTCTTTCAGGGAGGGAAACTTAACAAAGGCCAAATTCAAATGGCTTCTCCTTTATTTAAATGATTAAACACTTCTACAATTTAAACACTTACTAATTTACTCCCAACAGGCGACCAGCATAAATACTGAATTGGACGAGGAAGCTCGTTTCTTCTTACAAACTCTCTAGAAGGAAAGAAAGAAAAATAAATAAATAAACCTTGTTGTTAAACACACAAAAAAAATCAGTATAAACAGAAGAAATAAACAAAGAATGAAAATGAAGGATCCTCCTCTCTGCTTCTTCAAACCTAATGGAAAGAATGTGGCATCATGAGACAGGAGACATGGGGTAGTAGTTACCATTCTTTGTTTGTCACATAAAAGTCACTTAACTTGTCTAGGTCTGTTTTCTGACCTTTATAGTGCCGTGAACGGATTAAAGATGTATAAACTGTGAAAGTGGGAATATCTCTAGAAATTATCTAATGGAAACTCCTCACTTTATAGAAAATAAATGTGAAGTTAGAGAGATGGTGTGACTTTTTAAAATCACATTGCTCGTTCTGGGCACACCCCTAAAATTAAACTGCAGTCTTTTAACCCTCAGGACTGTAAAATTTGTACACACCAGGCTGAGATGGTCGCTGAAGTGCTTTCCAGCTCTCATATTCTATAATTGTGCTGAAGTTTAATATGTACTCTTCCACATTCTCATTCACAACCCCCATCTCTGTGAATGCATATGCATTTCAAATTTTTGAAAATAAGATGCCATTTGACAATCTCCCCGGGGATCTGACTTGAAATCAGAAAAGGAAAGGAACATCTGATCTCAAGCTAAACTGAAAAGCAGATCATATACTGGGCAGTATGCCTTAAGCTTGCAAAGTCCTCCACCCATGGGGAAATTTCAAATATCCTATTGGCCAAAAATCTCACTTTGATGCTTACAGTCGCCCTGCAAATACTCAATTCACTGACTTGACTGTGGAGTTTTTGTCGTTCTTCAGCAAGAATGTGTTCAGATTTTTATAAGTGTTAAAGAGTCATAGGATGCCATGCTAAAGTTTTGACTATTATCTTCTTGAGGATTGTATTAATAGTTTCACTAAGAACGCTTTCATGGAGCTGCGAAACAAGACCAGCCTCCAAGATAGAATGCGAGGAGCCTGAAGGAAGTCTCCTTGGCCTCCCTCTCCAAAGAAATCTCTCCAACCTGGCCCTAACACGTCTGACATTTCTACTTTTCCCATTCTTTTAAAATTTGGACAGCTGTGAAGACTTGTAACACACATTGCCTTAATTTAACTTATTAGGTCATGCAGCATGAGGCCTAGAGAACAATGAGGGAACTTGGCAGGGGACAGATCAGTTTTTTTTTTTTTTTGAGGAAGATTAGCCTTGAGCTAACTACTGCCAATCCTCCTCTTTTTGCTGAGGAAGACTGACCCTGAGCTAACATCCACGCCCATCTTCCTCTACATTATATGTGGGATGCCTACCACAGCATGGTGTGCCAAGTCGTGCCATGTCCGCACCCGGGATCCAAACCGGCAAACCCTGGGCTGCCGAGAAGTGGAACGTGTGAACCTAACCACTGCCCCACTGGGCCAGCCCAGACAGATCAGTTTTAATTGGAGAAAAAGTGACACCTTTGGAGGAAGGAGACCATTGGTACTGCAGTGGGAATCCTGACTGCCAGAAGGCGGTAGTTGAGCCCCAGGCCCCTGGCAGGTCTGGAACATATTGAAAGACATACAAGGGCACAGGCAAAGGGACCACCCAGAAGGGAAGCCATTCTTCACCTGTTTTACAACTGTTTCAAGCCAATATTCGTGTCACCTTTGACATTGTAACACTGCCTTAGGTTTCCACAAGCCGTGGAATCATCTATGCAGTCATGTAGACAGTGCAAAGCTGAAAATCTCGGGGCACAGTCTCTTCATGACTGGCAAGTCACCACGGCTGCCATTTTCTCTGTTTTCTAAGAGATTAACAGTATGAGAGAAAGTGGAGGAGGCTGCCTTACAAAGGTTGTCATCTCCTCAGTACTCCTTCCCTTGCTTGAAACCAGAACCATCTTCATTTTCTCTGTGGTAGATATTTATAGACTTTCCAGAGGCATATAGAAGACTTGGAATTTTCAGTCTTGCCTTGAAGCTCAAAAAATTTGTCATTCCTTAGTTTGTAAATTACACTGTGTTTACCTCAGAGAAAAACAATCTGGCAAGTTAGATAGGTGTGCAGGAAAAACAAAAACCAAAGGTTTGATTAAACGCACTGCATAAAAGCTAAATATTTAAAACGATTCTAGGCCATAAAGCTTATACAAACTATGATTAAAATATTAGTACTGTCATATTCTTGGAATGCTGTTTGATTTGGTGATCTTCAACAGAGGTAGAACATGGAGAACTTCAAAAGGAGGAAAAGAGAAACAAGGAAATGGTTAAAATCTTTAGAATTCTACAGAAAGAGTAAGATTTCCACTTCACTAGTCTAAAGGATTCTTGAGAGTAGGGTTGGTGCCTCGAGTTCATTTGTGTCTTCCCCATATATGCTTTTCACATAGATGCTCAATAAATACTTCGTGAATTTGGTGATGATGTGGATACAGAGAAGAGAAAGACTCAGAGTTCATTAGATGGATTTAGATTCTACTTTATTAAGCAGTTTCTAATTCATTACTTGAAAATTTAAAGTGGTCAAAATTATTATTTTCTGACCATTTAAAAGAAGTAGTTAGATAAATCTTTTTTGAATTTTTGTGTTCTTGCTAGACAAAAGGCGAAATAAACCATAAGATTTTTCAATACCTCTTCAAGCCATCTAATTATTTTTCCCCTTTTATATAACAGCAAATAGGATATCACATTAAGATGAGTAACTAAACCATTCTCCATACTTAGCCAGAGTGATTTTTCTGAAGTGCAAATCTGATCATGTCATTTCCTATTTAAACCCTTCAGTGAGTCCCTATTGTCATAAGAATGGGATCTAAACTCTTTTTAATGGTTTCCACATTATTATTTGACCCATGCCTCCTGGCCCCAACGCCTTCGCAACCTTACACCACCTCCCACTAGTCAGTGTGCCTTCCTCCAATTTCAACTCAACTGACCTACTTTGAGTTTCCTGAACGCTCCTTGCTCTCGCTTCCCTTTGGGGCTTTACATATATTCTCTTTGCCAGGAATTCTCTCCCTCAGTCCTTCATCTACTTACTCATTCATTTACTTTTTTTTCTTTTAAATTGTAAATATTTCAAATAGTTAAACACACAGATAAAGAAAATAATACAGCAGATGACAATTTATCCACCATCTAATTTTAAGAGATGTTAACATTTTTCAATTTAAAAAAATTAATTTAAAAGCAATTAATTGATATGTGTTCAGATACAACTAATGCTGCTTCTTTCTCCCTTTCGCTTCCTTCCAATGAAGTAGTCACTCTCCTAAAAATAGTATATCATTCCTATGTGTGTTTTTGTACTTTTATTATGTATGTTTACTTCTATAAATGATATATCTATAATGTGGTGTTCAAATAGGAAGGTAGGAAAAATAAAACTATATTGTGTATAAAAATGCAAAATATTAATCAAATAAAAAATGTGAATATTCCATAGAAGTATTTCCTATAATTTCTTAAGTTTTATAGGTATACATAAAGAAGTAAGAAACTACTATCAGTAGCAAGATAATGTAGTCTTAACCTCAAATCAGAAACAGAATGAAAAAGTCTATACATTAGATTTAAATAGTATTAATAAATAGACATGAAGTTTTACCCATTTGTGATGTCATAGATGTGATATGTTGCTGTGTAAGAATATCTCCAAAGCTGTCAGAAAGAAGAGAGGTAAAGACAAATTATAACTCTTAAAAAGCTTATATCAATAATGTATAATCATAGTTCATTCAACTGAAGGTTCAGAATTATAAAAGGACTATTTTCACAAGGCACTAGGAAGGATATGTTTCAATTCCAAACAAGTCTTCATTTAAAGAGTTTTACTGGGGACTTTTGTGTTTTTTGTCCAAGTTCCAGAACTAATCTCAGCGGTGATTCAACTCTCACGCCATAAAAAGCACATCCAAAGACATTTCTTAATATAAAAAGCTTTTCTTTGACACACTCTATCCTAAGAATTTTCCCTTTATGCTTTACCTTGATTGAAATAAAACCAGGATGATTTCCGTGGCTCATAGGATTACCCTGCACCTGGGTAATTCAGTATAATGACACCCTTTAAAACTGCATAAAGAGAATTTCATTCAGTGTACAGTTTTGTTACAGAATTCTTGCCTTTTCTAGATAGTTTTCTCTTTTTTAAAATAATAGAAATTAAAAAAATAAATAGGAGATATATAGCTTATAATGACTCCTTAAAAAAACTGCTCTTTTTGTCATTGAGTATATTTGTGCTGCGGTTAGTGAATAATCCAAGTATTAACTTGGATTTTGTTTCTTAAAAGGGCTTTCAAACTCTCGGCAAAGAAGCTGCAGCAGGTTGAAACACGTCTTCCTGACAATTGTCAGAGAGATGTCAATCTTTCTGAAGATTGCTGGTGATCAGGACTTGGTCCATTGGAAAACAATCAGCTGATTAAACAACCGAGGAGAGCGAAGATTGACTGTTCATTCTGTATATCAGCGAGTTTTGCAGGTTGAATTGGTTATGAAAAATGACAGTTAAAACAAAAGGTTTTTGATCTAAAAATAATTATTAGCAATTTAATTTGATAGTAAATTCTTTTGCTTTTTTGCAAAAAGAAAATCATCTTCAGGATATATAAGTAGAAAAATAAGATGATTAACTTCCCTCCGTAACTTCATTCAGGAAGGGGAAATGAAGTAAGGCTAAATGGTCTGGTTTGGTGGCTGCTCCTACAGTAGGATTTTGAAGAAACAGACTTAAGCCCTGGTCAACCACTGACTGTGTATTATCTTGCTTGAGCAAGTGAGTTAAATAAGCTACATGTTGATTTTTCCGTTTTCAAGAATAATAAACATTCACAAGGTTAAAATAAGTGAGAATTAACTAATGATTTATAATGTCAAATAGCTTTAGAAGTATAAGGTAATTCTCTCATTTCTGATGAATATCAGTGTCCCCAAATGAAATTTTTTTCCTCCCAGAGGAAAGTAGTTTCTACTACTTGATAACCAGACAAGAATGCCAAATTCTGAATTATTTGTATACATTTCAATTATGCTTTTTGGGCTCATCTAGAATCCACATTAATTTTTTGAATATTTAGAGATATAGATAGATTCTTTGTTCCTCTTACATTTATAAACCAATCTGTGGATTAGTAGGAAATATAATCAGATATACACAAATTAAATAGTCAATACCTTTAGGTAATCACTTTCTAGATATGCAAAGTGCCGATCAGGTGATAAGCCATAATTTGAAGCATTCACAGTTTTCTGAAATTATGAAGTTGATTAGAACGCATAAAAAAAATAAACAGCCATGTAAATTTGTAGTTCTAAAAGAATATTATATCACTGATACACTCCTATATACATGTACTTTCAATGCAATTAAAGAAAATGTTTATGAAGTACCTACTATATACAAAGAAACATTAAACACTATGGGAAGAGAATGTGATAAGATATGCTTTGTGATTTCAAGAAGCTTAAAATGTTAAACCTGTAAATAAGCAACTTACATTACGAACTAGAAAATTCTGTAAAAGAGATATAAACATAGCACTGCAAGAGCATGAAGAAAGAGGTGATTGAATCCACATGAGAGGATCATTGCTTGCACAGAGGAGGGAAGTATTATTAACTTGACTTGAGTAGGAGGATTGAGAGTCCAGGAGGACAGAATAGTGTGTGTCCACATATCATAGCTACCATTTATTGAGCATTTATCCTCTGTTAGGCACTGTCCTAAGGACATTCAAATGTTATTTCATTCAATTCTTATATTAACCCAAAGAGTATTGCTATTCTCGCTTGACAGAGGGAGAAACTGAGGCACAGTGAGGTTGGTGTAGTGTAGAAGCTTACCCAAGTTTCCACAACTAGTAAGTGACAGAGCCAGAATTTGAACCTCAATTTGTCTGACTATAAGGATGGAGTTCTTAACTGAGTTCTTCACTCAGTCCTCAATCTCATACCACAGGAAGAAAGATGCTAGGTGATTTAGAGGAGGCATGGACAGTAGTCCAGTGTGACTAAAAGAGAGAACTGGAGGAGATCTACAGGGGAGATTGAGCTGAGAAGGCAGTTTGGGTCCAGATCAGGTGCTAAGAGTTCGGACTTTCTTCCTTGGTCAGTGGAGAGCTGGCAAAGGTTTTGAGGAGGAAGATGATGTTGGATACATACCATGGTGGTATTACTCAAAATGGTATAAGATTCTCCTGTTTCAATATTATAAAATACTATATTATTATCTGTAGACTGATGAAGATATTCTTGTCCTTTAAATAAGAAGGAAAACAAAACTTGAAATGATCTTCCTTAATATGAAATACATTTATAACAGAGAAATCTCTTCTATTTCACAGATTTACTTTCTTTCTCCTCCCTGTCCAATACATGTTGTTTTGTCAGATTTAAAATAATAAGGTGATGGTGAAAGGGAGGAAAGGATGATTTTTTCCACTTTACACAAAGATGCTATGTTTGCCAGTAGCAGCCCTATTCTAACCAGTTCAGGGTGCTCAGGGATAAATTGGGTTTTCTCTGTGTTACGAAGGGGATAAACCAATGAAAAATGGTACATTTCTTTTTCAATAAAAAAATGCATTTGGTTTGGTTTTGATTTAGTTTAAAACCTATGTTGTGTGTGCTTTATTTTTTGTGTGCACTTTATTTTCTCAAGAGAAAAATGAAAATATCAACTTTTATTGGCACTTTAGAAATAAACTATGATGTCAAAAACTATTTAGTTGACCTTACCATTTGTTAGATTGGACTTATTTGACAACATCCTATTTTGAAAACCTATACCCAAAAATCAATATTGTGGCCTTAAAGGATTTGTTGTTAGGGTGAGAATTATCCGTTTCTCAGATTATCCAGATTAACAATGGAATTTCGCTTTTGGTAAAATTCTCATGAGCTCTCTTAAATAGGTGCATATCTCCCATTCTGAAAAACTATACCTTACACTCAGATTATTCCAACAATGCATTCTCTATTTTTATTTTTCTGCTAAAACTCCAATTGGCATCATCGCTATTGGGTAAATCAGCTCTAAAGGGTTCTGTCAAAAGTGCTTTGGCGGCCACTTGACTTATCTAAATAATTGCTCTTTTTTCCTATGTCAACTTGTATGGCTTCCATTACCATGGAGATATATTGGCACTAAAAACAGAAAACAAAAACATATGTTTTAAAAAACGTGAAGAAATTATTTACTTACCTGAAATCCAGTTTGGAAAAAATGTTTTATAAGTAAATGTCCCATTTAAAATATCCTTCAGTGCGAGCGCTCTTGCTGTACTTCTTTCAGAGTTCTGAACTTTGGGGGAGGAAGAAACATATTATCACTAAAAAGAAGGTTAACAACTCAAATAAATTCTAAAGGTGTCTCTGATCTTTTCTTTCTCATATAACGAAAAGATCTGCCATTTGCTAAATACGTGTTTAACTATTGTCTTAATAGCTATAAGTATTATTTCCTTTTTTATAGGTAGGGTAACTGAAGCATAGAGGTAGTTTGATTGCCTGAAAGGGAACACTGGTGGGAAAATGTTGAGGAGTTTGAAGGGTATATAGGAGCACCATGCTGAGCAGTGGGGATGTTATTCTTTAGGCAGCAAAGAGTTGACAGAGGTTTTGAAGAAAGAAAATGAGATGAGGTTCCAAGAACTCTAGGCCTTGCAAAGCTGGGGTTGCAGACAATGAGGGTTTGACTGAAGACCTAGCCTTTTAAACAGTTCACTCTGTTTCCTCATATATGTTTGCCTTAGATTTCTACTTATTTATCAATGACGTATTTTAGCATCTCAGTTGATCAGATGAGACCAGCCAGAATCCTTACCTTCAGACATCTCAGGAGGGACATTAATGAATATTCCTAATATCTTATCTTGACTAGGGAGTCTTATAAAGAGATACAAAGACTGAAAGAAAAGAAAACGACACCATCTAGACAAATGATCTTAGAAATTCCAAGAGTAGAGGTTTTCCGTGTAAAAACTAACTAATGTAGCTCCAAAACCACAAGCAAATTTCACCTATATTTGAATCCTCCAAAACAATTGTGTTTTTCAAACATGACTCTATTCTCAGAACAAACTCATTACAGAGCCCCGAAACAGGCAGATACGCCAGATGGGTAGTATGACAACCAACGTTCAATCCTCCTTCATATCCATACTGCCACTCTCCATCCCTCCCACCTCACCCCTTCTCCAGGCCACCACTTCCAGAACCAAAACTGAGAACAATGTCCTATACCTGGAATAGCATTTGGGAATCTGGCATTCACCCATGTGAAAATAAAACTGTCGAAGAGGAAAGCTGTAACTCTATCCTCCTGCTCAACTCTTCCATAGCTTTCCGTGACTCTTAGGATAAAGACCAAGAATGTCAGTCTGGTCTACAGGCCCCAGGTGGTCTGGGACAGCCTGCCCCTGCAGCCCCTTCTTGCCCCTCACTCATTACTTTCTAGTCTCCAAACATGCTGGGCTTTCTGTTCCTCAAATACTCCTTTCTCTCTCCAGGGCTTCTGCACCTCGCTCCACTCTCTCCCTTCTTATAGCTTGTATCTAGCCTTTAGTGCTCAATACAGGGGCCACTTCCTCTCAGAAGCCCTTCCTGACCCCCTGGTGTGGGTTTGGTTCCTTTATTATACATTACTATATTCCATATTCTATTTTTTAGAGCATTGGTCTTGGTTTGTAATCATGTGTGTATTCAAGTGGTTATTTTATTAATGTTTCTCCACCTCCCATTGTATTCTCAAGGCAGTCACCAGAAGGCCAGGGACTATATCTAGTTTTGCTCACCATCACATCCCCAGTGTGTAGCACACAACAGGCATTTAATAAATACCTGTTGAATGAACGAATACGTGAAATGAAAGATGGAAGGATGGATGGATGGATGAGGTCTGTGCCCTCTTCTTTACAAAATGGTTCTACTACAAATTTCCTGTATGGCTTTAGGAAGTCAATCTCTGATAACACAGCTTGCTCACCTGTAATACAAAGGACCAGACTAGAAAATGCTGACAATACCTCCTAGCTCTATCACACTAGATTTTGAAATTTGAGACTCAACATGCTATAGTAACCTTGTAGTCACATAAACGTACTGCCATGTGATAAGAACCAAATAACCACTTGGATAATAGCATCTTCTATTATTTTAACAGATTTACACTGATCTATGTATGACCTGCACACTTGTTTAGGGTCATAGATTTTTTATTAATTTACTAAAAATTATTCTGATGGCTATAAGAACACAAGTTACTGGTGAACCCCTTGGCAACCAGACACTAAATACTTAATAACATTGGTACTCTATTGTTTTAAATAATCATCTGCTTACATTCTCTTTGCATCCTAAGTAAGGTTGTACATGTCATACAATTACTTATAATGAAAGTTCTTCTGTTAAATTAAATGGTCTCGTGCAAAATTCATACTACTGATTTTGTAATTCTCATTCAACAAATAAGACACCATTTTGCTACAATAGCATTAGAATAATTGTTAAGTATTTGAATTCAATTTTATTGAACTCTCTTAAGAGCAAATTGCAATCTGTTTCTAACGTAGTCATGAGGAAATTCTAAAAACATTTGTAGTGGAAATTACTTTCCATTTGAGATGCATTTAATTTGTGTCTACACAATCCTGAACATCTAGATGAAAATGTTAAAATTTAATGAATTCCTTTATTGTAAATATCACAAAAACCACAACTAGATAATTGTTTTTTAAAAAACTTTGTTAGTTTAATAAATGAATATAATCTTGGTGATGTCTTTTTTTTGTCTATCGTAAATAATGCTTTGATTATGGCTAATGACTTGTATAATAGATTTTCCTATTTAAGTATCCTTGCATATAATTTTCCATACTTGCAATTATGCTTAATTGAAAAATTCAAAGCTACAATTAGTCTTATTTTTATAGAAAGTTAAATTAAGTAAATAATTCAAGTGAAACATTTAGCTCTTGCTTGGCACATGGTAAGCAGTCAATAAATATTAGCTTTTGCTATTATCATAGCTTATCAGTATTCTTCAAATAAATATTTTTGATCAGTGTTTGCTAAACTAATTTGACCACCAGAACATTCATTTTTTTGTTTTTGAATATCCACTAAAATCATGGTTTGGAAAATGCAGTTTCAGATTAGACTGTTAGAATATACAATTAATGTTTACTTTTATTCTAATACAAAGAAATTTATCGATTGTACTTAGAACATTTTGGTTATCATATAGCTCCATAACTGAAATATCACAGTTATGATCATAAGTATAGTTAGTACTGATATTGCTTATATGGCTAAATAAAATTCATTAAAGTCAAGAGTTTCAAATTATTTTTTAAATAACTAATCAGTTTCCTTCTCATAATATTAACAATCATGCTGATCCTTATCAGATTTCAAAAAGACTTTAAGGATCATTTACTCTTTTAGAACCTCCAACTTAGATTATCCAGGAAAGTTACATGAGAGTATATTTTATGTTACTTCCTAGTTAGTCATTTATTTTAAACAAGTACACAGTAGCTATAAATGCCAATAATCTATACAGAGAACTTAGCATACGTTGTATTATGACTCAAAATATCTGTAAAGCAATTTGAAACATATATTAATTGTACTACTAATTACTATAATGATAATAGACCCCACTAGCACCCAAGAAGTGATGAGTGGATATACAGAAAATATATCCAGAAGAGCTAGCTGTATTTACGTGGAAATAGGGTTCATGGCACATATTTGGGTAGATGATTACTTGTAACATCACAGGTGATGTAGCCAGGGCTCAGAAGGTGTGATTACGCTGGCGTCAGTCTTGGCGCAGAGTGAAACCAAATTAAACGCAAAAAATTTAAATTAAGCATTCTTTGCTTTCTGCTGGAAATGACTGCACGTTCATAAATGCAATGGAGTAATGTGTCTACTCTGAAATGCTGCCTTAGGTCACATATTAAGAGTTATGAAACATAAAGTTTATTTAGAATTTTGACTCTAAGTTCTGGTTCTTTGTACATCTAGAAAGATCATAAACATAATAATGTTTCACTACGCTACCAGTGTTGACCCCTATATCAGTCACCAAAAGAAATGATCTTCCACTGGACTCTATGAAAATTCCATTGGCTTATTGCTATCTCAATACTTACCCAAATTTGTTGAACATGAACCTTTTTCATCTCTCTATATATGTGAATTACATAAGGCATAGGTCTTTACCCTTGAGAGTAGAGTGTGTTTGATTATCCTCACTATTATATGCCCACCAGCTAAGGCAGTGCTTGGCATATAGTGAGAGCACAATAAATGTTTGTTGAACGAAAAACCGAATCAACTGGACAAAGTTTATGTTAACTTGTTTTCACTAATCCTCCCCCAAAGAGATGCCCTTATTCTCTACCTTCCTGTCCATGTTGTAAATTTCATAAATATACTCTTGTACCTGGATATGCCTTCGTTTAAATATGTATCAAAATTTAGTCTTTGGAGTCACTTGGAATGCTTGTTTGAAAAACAGATTCCTAGTCCTTATCTCAAACCTACTGATTCAGAATCTCTGGGGATGAAGCCCTGGTAGTTTTCATTTTTACCAAGCCTCCCCAGGCAATTCTTCTGCAAGAATCTTAATTATTTCACTGAATCGGCTAGCTCCAGTGTACTCCTGTGCTTGTCAGTGGAATCACTCTTTGCCTATAAACCCCTGGTAGGTGGGTGCGGCTGGCCTGCATAGGAATCCACACCTCATGGACATAGACTCCCCACATCTAAGTGTTGATCGTGGCTTTTAAGGAATGTTAATGGTCTTCTTTAACATTTATGTCCCTATTCAGTCCTCTTGCTCATTGTCTTTTGATGCTATGTCCAAATGAACTTTTTTTAGGTACATTCCCTCTGCTGATCCTTGAGGAATGGAAAAAGGGCAAGGGGATTGATTCTGCCCCAGATTAGATTCAAGCAAGAATGCAGGAAAAACATTGGGGGTCATTGTTTTCTAGTGTTTCGAATGTGTGTGTGAGTGTAAATCAGTACAAAGTGCATCTCTATAGCATCAATCACACTAATTAAGTTCCAGTCACCTGAAAAATATTCCACTGAGAATTATTGCTTGAATAAATAGATTTTCATGCCCCCTTCCAAATCGTGTTTTAATGCTGAAATAAAATCTTTTGATAATTTTGGAAGTTTAGTTTTGGCATCTATAATTTTTCAACTCTAAATAGTCGAGCAAAAGTGGAAATGAATTCTGAAAGCATCTCTCTCTTCCATACGTAACTGACACTTATTTGATTAACACAATTCGTGACAGTGCCCTTTTATTCAATTTGGCCCATCTTTAGCACAGTTACTCACTCACTGCTTAAACACTCTAATTAACTATATTTTAATTATTTGCATTTTTAACTTAGGAAAGCAAAGCTGAAAATTATTTCAATTATGAATCCAAGAAATTACAGTTCACAGAAATGATTCACAAGTAAGTAGTGATTCACTATTCTCTTAACTCCTTCTTAAAACTTTGTGTTTACTCTTTAGTAGGATTCTATTTCTATTTCTGCCATTTAATTTTCTAGTCCTGAAAAACTGGGAGTAAGTGTCAGAGCAGAGACATCTGACGTTAGCTCTAATATTCATCATAAACTAAATGAGAAAATATGGTTTATTAAGTGGGCATACAAGTGGCTGGCAGGTCCTTTTGTTTTCATTTTCATATTTGACCAGGAGCTGATGCTTATGAGGCCACCTCAAGAAAAGTGACATGGACTCCCAGGCACACTGTACCTGTCTTTCTGCTGCCTCTGCAGAGATGCTGTCTATGAGGAGGCATCTTCTCCAGCCATTGCACCAGGTCGGGGCAAGTATAGGAAATACTAGTGTGGGAAATATACTATTTTAAACTAATATTATATTGGAGCAAAGGCTGACAACTTTGAAAAAAATGGACCTAAGATAGCTTTAGACCAATAATATGAAGTGTTATAACTTACTAAGTCCTATAGGTACCAAGCAGTCTACATGCGTGGTCCCATTAAATCCTCACAGCAACTCTCTGAGAGAAGTACTATCATTAACACCATTTTACAGGTTAGGAAATGGAAATTAGGTAAAGTAATTGGCCGAATACGTAACAGAGCTGGAGATTAAATCCAGCTCCATCTGATTTTAGAGGCTGGGTGCTTCATCACTATACTATGATTTCAAGTGAAAGCATAGCAACAACACATAACAAACACACAAGTAAGGTCAAGAACCAAGCAACACACAAGAGGGATAGAATGATTATACCTAAAAACGTAGGTTAAGAGAAAAGACGCAAGTTGAGCTTTGTCAAAGCAAAGCGGTCACTAGCAAGCTTTCAAGTCTGGCTGCAGAATGTAGGAGCTCTCAGCTCTGAAAGCAATTTTCCTTGGTTCTCTCTACAAACAACACTGAACAACATAAGTTATTCAAAGGAACTATCAGCGTTTTTAAGTCCATTTGTGTATTACTTTATTGTTGGGCTGCCAGCTCATCTTTCTTTAATCTCGACTTTAACTTTTGGTGTGGCTCGTATTGGGTAACTCGGGGCTTGAGGAAGAGCCGCTTTCCCCAGAAGTTTCATTCTCCCAGAGTTTCTATTTCCTATCCCTAGGCTGACTCACCCCCACCATCACTGCCACACCTGAAACCCATTGCATTTTCTTCTCTGTATTCCAGACCTGTATATTAAACTTCCTCCTTCACATCTCCACTTACATATCTCACAGGTTCTTCAAAATCAACACGTCCAAAGCTAAGAAAAAAGAAGTTCCAAGCTGCCCCTCCAGATTTCTCCAAGTCAATGGCACTATCATCCACATAGTTCCTCAGTTCAAATGCTTGAGGGTCACCCTTGACCTCCCCCTTCCCTCGTCGCCTTTATCCAACACCCAGGCCTAACCACTTTATCTCCAAAATCTTTCTCTGCTTTGTCTGTTTTTCTCCATTTCTACTGCACCCCCACGGCCAAGCCATTTCTCACCAGGCAGGCTAATTGCTCCACCTGTAATTTTATTCCTGATATTTCATTTTGGTTTGATTTACATTTTCCTAATGATTAATGATGTTGAGCATCTTTTCATGTGCTTATTGCTTATCTTTGGGGAAATGTTTATCCTTTGTCCATTTTTAAATTGGGTTATTTGCCTTTTTATTATTGATTTGTAAGAGTTCTTTATATACTCTGGATGCAAGTCCCTTATCAGATATATGATGGGCAAACATTTTTTTCCCATTTTGTGGGCAGTCTTTCACTTTCTTGATGGTTTCCTTTGCAACCCAAAAGTGTTAAATTTTAGTGAAGTCTGATGTATGTGCTCTTTCTTTTGTTGCCTGTGATTTTGGTCATATCTAAGAAACCACTGCCTAATACAAGGACATAAAAATGTATATCTATGTTTTGTTTTAAGAGTTTTATAGTTTTCACTTTTACATTTAGATCTCTGATCCTTTTGTTTTGGAGGAAGATTAGCCCTGAGATAACATCTGCTGCCAATCTTCCTCTTTTTGCTGAGGAAGACTGGCCCTGAGCTAACATCCATGCCCATCTTCCTCTATTTTCTATGTGGGACGCCTGCCACAGCATGGTTTGCCAGTGGTGCCGTGTCTACACCCGGGATCTGAACCAGCGAAGCCTGGGCCACCGAAGCGGAACGTGCGAACTTAACCACTGTGCAATCAGGCTGGCCCCAATCTCTGATCCATTTTGAGTTAATTTTTATGCATGGTGTGAGGAAAGGGGTCCAATATCATTTTTTGCTGATGAATATCCAATTGTCTCAGCACCATTTGTTGAAAATACTTTCTCCATTAAGTTGTTATGGCAGGCTTATTGACCAATTAACCACAAAATGTAAGACTTTATTTCTGGACTCTCAACTCTATTCTATTAATTTATATGTGTGTCTTTATGCCAGTACCACGCTGTCTTGATTATGTAAGCTTTGTAGTAAGTTTTGAAATAAGGAAGTGTGATTCCTCCAACTTCATTCTTCTTTTTCAAGACAGCCGTTTAGGGTCCCTTGCATTTCTGCATGAATTTTAGGATCAACTTGTCAATTTCTGCAAAAAACTCATCTGGGATTTGGATAGGGATTGTATTTAATCTGTAGATAAATTTGAGGGGTATTGCCATCTTAAAAATATTAAGTTTTTGACCCATAAGCACAGGATGTCTTTCCACTTATTTAGATTTTTTAATATTGTTTATTGCTAATGTATAGAAATATGATAGATTTTTATATATTAATCTTGTGTCCTGCAACTTTTCCCAACTTGTTTATTGGTTCTAGTAGTTTTTTAGTGAATTCCTTAGGATATGCCAATTGAGAGAGTTTTACTTCTTCCTTTCCAATCGGATACTTTGTATTTCTTTTCCTTATCTAATTGCCCTGGCTACAGCCACCCATCAAATATTGAACAGAAGTGATGAGAGCAAACATACTTTCTCGTTCTTGAAGTTAGGGGGAAAGCACTGCATCTTTCACCAGTATGATATTAGCTGTGAGTTTTTTGTAGATGCCCTTTATCAGATAGAGGAAATTCTTCCTATTTTTAGTCTGCTGAGTGTTTTTATAATAAAATGGTGTTGGATTTTGTTAAATTCTTTCTCTGTGTCTATTGAGATGATCATGTGGTTTTTGTCCTTTTTTCTATTGGGATGATTTATTACGGTAATTGATTTTCAGTGTTAAACCGACCTTGCGATCTTGGGATAAATTCCACTTGGTCTTGGTGTACAGTCTTTTTTATGTATTGCTGAATTTGGTTTGCTGGTATTTTGTTGAGGATTTTTCCATCTATATTCTAAGACGTATTGGTCTGCAACTACTGTCTGTAACTACTCTTCTTGTGACACCTTTGTATGGTTTTGGTATCATGGTAATACTGGCCTTATAGAATAAACTGAGAAGTGATCCCTTATTTTTTAGAAGAGTTTGTGAAGGATTGATAATAATTTTTCTTTAAATGTTTCATAGAGTTTACCAGTGAAGCCACCTAGGCCTGGGGTTTTCTTTGTGGGAGGTTTTTAAATCACTAAATCCATCTCTTTAGTTGTTGCAGTACTATTCATGTTTCCTATTTATTCTTTAGTAAATTTTGGTAGTTCGAATCTTTCTAGAAATTTGTCCATATCATGTAAGTTATCTGATTTTTTCACATACAACCTTTCTATCCTGTTCCTTTAAAGAATCCTATTACAGTTTTTCTATTAAGTATAAAATCATAATCTTACAAAAAATTTAATTTAGATACTAAGCAATCCTATTCTTTTTTTAATTAATGGGAATAAAACTTAATAAGGATTACAAGTTATTCTGTTTTTACTGCATAATTTTTGTTACTTCAGAAGGATACTGAAATGAAGAATAAACTCTTTGCTCTACATATAACAGGAATAAATTTTAAAAAGACTGAATAGTATTTGATTATCCTATGGAAAGATCATTTCAATCTGTGCCTACTGTGTTAATTATTGCTATATTTTAAGGCTCAGTTTGACTGCCTCTGGTTCTTAAAAACTTTTAGCCCTGATCCTACATCCCCGATTTGAGCTCTAGAACATGTAGTTTTCAAGGTATATCTGTGACTAGATATTTTTGTATAAGTTTTACACAATCGCTTCAGAAATCAGAGACAGGTAAACTCCTCTGCATTATGGGAATTGTCCAAAGACTGGGATTATTTTCTAAATTATTCAGAATTTGGCAAACCTCAAAGAGAGTTTGCCAAGCTTTATCTTCTGTGATTTTAAAATCCAAGTGCAAATTAGAGAAATGTAATCTGAAAAGTTGATCTGTTTACACTCAACTCAAAAGCTCTTTTGTGTCCGTGAACTTTCTGAACCTTTTCCTCAACCTTTTCGATTCCCCCATATTTCCTCCAAAGGAACAGTGAATAAATAAGCTTAAAACTCTTAAGATATTTGAGGGAGTCTTTCACAATTCTGAATGTTGATACTGGGAAAATTTCAAGCCTTAAAAATATATTCATGTCTTCTTTGAAGATGATTTCATCTCATATGCATCTTATTTTACAAAAAGTGATTGTTGAGGTTGTAGTAGTAGCAATAGCAATAATAATGATAGTAATAATAACAACAGTGGATTTCTGCCTAAAATACTGACATTCCAAATGACATTTCTTCTTATAAAATATTGATTTCTGTTCTGTCTGAATTGTCTGTGACATCAGATGTCTTCTGAAATAAACTATATAAGGCATTACTTAGCTAAGTAAGCAATCATTATACATTTTATATATATATATGTATACACATATTTTACTATGTTAATTTGTTTCCATAATTTTGGCATCATACATTGGTCTCCTTTTGGTTCCTTGAACTTCCCAAACACTTTCCTGCATCAGGGCCTTAGTATCTTTTTCCTCTGTGTTGAGGGTTTATCACCCAGCTTGTATCCTCCCTGTCCTTAAGGTGTCTGCTCAAATATCATCTCAGAGAAGGCTTCATTGACCAGCTCTGTTATGGACTGAATTAAGTCTCCCCGAAATTCATAGAGTGAAACTCTAACCCTCAATGTGATTGCATTTGGAGATAGGGCCTTTCAGAAGGTCATCAAGGTTGCATAAAATCATGATAGTGGAGCCCTAACCCAATATAACTGGTGTCCTTATAAGAAGAGGAAGAGACACTAGGAGTGTGTGGGCGGAGAGAAAAGGCCATGTGAGGACACAGCAAGGAGGCAGCCAACTACAAGTCAAGAGGGGAAGCCTCTGGAGAAATCAAGCCTGTCTACACCTTGATCTTGGACTCCCAGCCTCCAGAACTGTGAAAAAATAAGTTTGTGTTGCTTGTGCCGCCCAGTCTGTGATATTTTGTTATGGCAGCCCCAGACGTCTAACACAACCCTCACTCCAGTTGTTCTCTACAGCACTTACAAGAATTTGAAACTGTGAATTTATTTGTTCACTTGTTTATTATCAAACTACCCTTTCCTAAGGGCAGAAACCTTGTCATTTGTGCCCTAGACCGGTGCCTGGTATTTGAAGGGTTCTTCATAAATAATTGTTGGACAAATAACCAGTGTCCGGGAGCTGCTGTGGACTTGCCATTGTGCTAATCTCAGTCTTTTTCACACTCAGTAGATGGTTATTTTTAATCCCAGGAGGAACCGTATGCCTCCTTCAGTCCAAAGGCTAAAAATCCACCTGTTCATTGAGGTTGGACAGATTATTGTCAAGGAATATGGCATCTTGTGCATAATAAAATAGAAAGTTGTAGGGTCTATGGCAAACTGGAGAAGGCATTGCTCATTTAAGGGCAACAACTGCTTCTCAGCTATTACCATGGGCCCAATATCGCCAGATCTAATATTTAAAGAGAAGCCAAAATATAAATTCTTATGTGAAATCTTATGATTTTTAAAAATTGGCAACTAATACCAATTTGTATAAAACACTGAAGGCTCAAAACAACAACAATAAAAGGACAAGTGTTTAAGGGTAGACAAGAGGGCTTCAGGGTGATCTGAGGCTTCACTCATGCTGGTTCTCCTTTCACTGAGAGGTCCTGGAGGCACAGCACAGGCACGCTGGCTATTTCTCCACACTGCATACCTCTCTCATTTTTCTTTCACTCAGCTTTATTCTCCACATCCCCCACCCCAGCTTCCTTTATCTTTTCTCTTCCTTTCTTCTCTCTTGCTTTTGCTTCAGAGCTTCCAATGTCCTGTGACTGTCTTGCATACAAAAGTTTCTGAGAAATATTTGCCGTTTTTGATCCAAGGAGGTGGGAGATAGGAACAGGGATAATACCCACAGATGAAGAATTAAGAAGAACTCAGAATTAAGAAGAACACTGTTGAAATTGAAACACACCACACAAAAAGGGCTAGTTGCTTTCTTTGTGTGTATGTGTATATTAGGCTGAAGAACACAGTAAAATTCTAGCTATCACTTATTAAGCAGCTGCTACAAGTCAGAAATTGTAGGAAAATAATAGCTGATATTTATTGAGTGTTTGCTCATCACCATGTGGAGAACTCTGCACTCAATAGAATTCAAGGAGAGGACAGATAACTCCCATACTTCCTTTCACAAATGAATATCACAAAGTCAGGTCCAAGAATTCAGAAACTATAAATCATGAAGCTAGGCCATATGGAATTTACTTTTGAAATTCTGGAGCCTCTGTTACTTTTCAGTTCTAGTTTTTTGTTTATTTGGTTTTTGTTATTGTCACCTCTGTAAATATCTTAAAACGGGGAGGTCTGTGTGTTTGTCTTTGGGGTTGGTAAACACCAGGGGAAGATGTGGAGCTTAGTTTCCACCTTCCGTCTGATGGCATCTTCACACAGGAAGAGAATTGATGCTTGGGAACAAAAGAAAAGGTATAGAAGCAGGAGAGTAGAAAAGGAATCAGTTGAAGGGGAGTAAGTTGAGGCCAAGGAGGATAGCCTGGGACTAAGGGGCAGAAACCCACATATGTTTTGCGTTTGGTGAAAATAAAACTGAGAAAATTCAGAAGTTTCAAAAAAAAAGTCCCTTATTTTTATTATAATGTGAGTAATCTAAACAGTTCTTCCTCATTTTACCTCTACATTTTCCTATTTGCCCCTAAACTCCTGCCTACTTCCTCCACATTCTTGTAATCTTGAGGCTGGTGTTCCTGGGACCCTTTCCCTCTGTGGAAAAGCACCTTTCTTTTCTTTTCTCACTTCGACCTGGTTGGAAATGACAGAAATCCTTATACCTTATTGGTGGTGATGACTATGTATCCTTACTGGGTTCCCATCCTGCCGCTCAGAGGGAAATGTAGACTATTGTACCTTTATTTCAACAACTGGCACAACAATGAGCCGGTAGTTAGTGGGATTAATTCATTAATATATAAATAAATGAATGAATGTTTCTTAAGTGGGTTTTTAAGTTTCTCGCAGGAAGACTGTCCTTATGCAGGCTCATAAATTCTGGGCTAAGAATGTGAGGGCACCTAAGGCAAAGGTGAGGTAATGGGATTTCTGAGGAAGTGTGAGAAGGCCAACTAGAAGCTTACTTGGCTGTGAATTCTCCAGTCCTCCTTCCCTTCTCCTGCCTTGTCACCTCAGATCCTGTCCTCACCAGGCACTGGGCAGATGTGAGTGAGAACTGGACCTGCAGCTTCAGACTGGGGATAGTTAAGGAGTGGGGTGAGAAGAAAGGGGTGAAGTCAGAAGGACACATACAACATCAGGGCTGCCTATACCACTGACTTCAGGAAGGGCTTCAACCCTCGTCCTGCTCAGGAAAGTAGGGGAACGAATAGTCCCAAGTACAAGTTAATTGACATTCTGAAATGTTCTTCAGCCAATTTAGAATATAAAGTGATGATATTATGATAAAAAAAAATTAGTTCTCAGCTTTTTCATAATTTTCCAGTTCCTGAATGAGCAATAAAATTTCATCTAAAGTTTAGTGTGATTATTTCATTCCACCAGGGAATTACTTTGCTCTGAAAGCTATCCTGTTGGTTGAGACAGAAACTTATGTTACAAATGACATAGGACTTTTATAATATATAATTATGTTAGTTCATAACATATATTTATGTGTATAATGTACATGTCTAAACTTGGGAAGAGGGTAAGGATTGGGATTATATACAATTACACAAATGTTCACATGTGTGTATATTTGTATACTACTTATAAATGTATGATTATAGTATATTTCTTATTAGAAATTGTGGCTCAAATTCCAAAGTGCAAATGCAATCTATCCTTGTCTGTGGATGTGGAGGCAGGCTCACAATAAAATCCACACACTTCTGTTCTCTGAACATTTATTCTGAGGAAGCGAAGTGTCAATTTCAAGTACTCATGAGTTTCTTTAAAAAATCAGAGCTAATTTTGAATGGATTAGCATTCAACAGTCAATAGGACATAATCCACCACCTGACAATTGTTAGTATGAGGTAAATATAACCCCAAAAGCACTGAGGTGAAATACTGCTCTGAAAACAATTTTAACTCTAAAAAATACAAAAAATATGGTGCATACGACACATCTCAACAGCCTAAGAATAACTGTGTGCTAGCAGAGAGCAGGAATAAGGATGGAAGATTAATACTGAAGATACAAGAGCGTTGCCTTCATCTTATTGGTTAACCTCTTCTTTTTGTAATTCTGTGAAAATCCTATGATCATTTTGAATTTTTCAAAATATTTTTCTATATTTCATTTTTTTAAAGCAACAGATCATTCAAGACTCATACATTCTTCATTCAGTTGTATGTATATTTATATTCATATATTCAATATACATCCTTTATTGTCAGTTAATTTTTAACCAAGATATTTCCCACCTTAGCTCTCATAAGCTTTTAGTATTTGTTAGTACATACTTTTGCCCCTTCCCTAGACCCAAAGGCACAAGACCTGTTATTGCTGTATGTTTTTCCTGTTTTAGAACTTGAGCTTCTCTTAATAAAGAGTTTATAAAAACCTAATTCCCCTAATACCCTAATATCACTGGATTATTTATAGCTGGAGTCTTAATTTAAATTAGCCCCAATATCAGTCCATAGTGTCTTCCATTTTTCAGCAAAGTGAAATCAATCTTAATCTAATCTTTTCTAAAAGGATTGATTTATCAATAAACATAATGCTTGTTTAATAATATTTGGTCTTCTAATTTGATGGCTCATTGTTGCTGCATCTAGAACAGCAATTTCACTTTTCTATGCAGCTCTTCCTGAGATCTCCATTCTTGACTGCCTCCCTAAATTTTTGCAAAGGCTCCTAATAAAAAACTCCATGGGTTCTGTTTTAACTTTTCAATTCTTACTCATCTTTACTTTCCATGAGGCAATCCAATAATGAAAAGCAACGTTAGTTAAAAATATTGTCTCTAAAGCTTGTGATTTACATATATTTTGGGAGGATGTGGGGGTGATACAGAACAGTGCTTAGGTTTTTCTATTGCCGAAATAATACTGGAAATCCCTTCTTACCCTTGCCTTAAATTCCTCAGTATTTCTGGTTTCTCAACAACATATCTGTGAGCTTATACGTCTTCTTAGCAATAACAGACTTGCTTTGGAAAATAAGGACTTAGGAAACGTTCAGTCACTTGTGACCATGCATTAGAGCATTCTCCAAGCTATTCTAGGCAGATAGAGTAAATCAGAGAAAATTCTTACCTCTTAAAGGACGTAAGACAACGCACATTACCAATAAAGCAAGCACAGCAGAGGTGGCAACTCCAAACACAATTTTTAACCATGTCTACATAAAATAAAATAGAAAAATTAGACATACACACAGTTTCTGCTAACTATTGGAAATGGCAAGACTTTGTTTACAACTAAATCCTGTTTCTCCCTCCCCACAAAGCCTTTGATTGTATTCCACTGATCTGGCTATAATTGCTGGAATTCTTCCAGCTCTGCAAGGACAAATATTTCTATGGTATATTTAGAACAATGTCCCAATCCCAACCCACTCCAGGAAGTACATACTTATGTACGAATCCTTACCTTCTAAACAATAGAAAACTTTGATCGCACTCAATTCAGCTCACCCTCATTCTTTAGCAATACCTGAGGCTGCATATACTAACCTTCATTTTTCCAGATGTTTCTGAAAGTTAGCTAATTCTGACTTCAGAGCGTGGGTCACTAGATCTGTGAAAACCGTTGAAAAGAAGCAAGTCTGCCTTCGTAGTTGGAAGCCGAAGCTAGGACAAGGTTTTTTTTTCTTTCCACGGACTTTTGAATACCGTGCCAAATTTCAAAAGATTTCTGTAAAATTAGAAACAGATTTTGGGGGCGTTCTTGGCCTTGAAATGAACTGTGAATGGCTCAAGGGAGGTTTTATAGCCTTCTCATCCTTGTAAATTCTACACCACATCTGCTTACGTTGACATACAGAGGTTTTTAAATTGTTTTTTTACAAGTTCAGGTTTATGTTTCATTTTCTTCTAGAAATCACTCACGGATCACTTTGGCAAGCCATTGGGTTTTGTATAAGCTCTCTATTTGCAACCAAAAGAAGAATTTAAAATAATTCAAATTTCCAGGTATGTACAGTATACATATGTCTAATTTTTAGCAGAGGAAGAAAATTAAAGCCACATAAAATTTTGAGAGAAATAAACCATAGAACTGCATTTTTTCTTTCTCTGGGAGATTAGGAGGTACTGCAGACAGAAACGTTTTTCTTTCAGCACAATTTCTTTGTCCATATAGCACCATATGCACTTTCAGTAAATACAGAAGTTTAAAAATTCAACTGTCTAAACCCACGACTGCTTTACTTTAAAGAAACAAAATGCCATCTGGTGAAATTTAGTATGGGTTAGGTGTGTATGCACAGGCCAGAAAGATGGAAAGATCAGTAAGAATAATTTACCAGCAGACCTTTGGAAGAATGGAAATGGCTTTGCAAAAGTGATATTTTTCTTCCCTCTCAGAATATCTTCTGAGAGAGAACATTTAGTAATTACAAAGCCTTTGAAACAAATAAAAAAGCATTGAAAAGCGAAGTAAGTCTTATGTTCAATTTCATTTTGGCTAAATCTACATAATTCCAAAGAAATTGGTCAACCTGACAGATCAGTAAAATGGTTGACTGAGTTAAAAAAAAAAGTACACACACAACAGTTTCCTGGAGTATTCTGGCTGGTTCAATGCAATTCACTTGGATAGATTCTGTGGTTCCACATATACACCGTTGTTAGCCTACTGTATCTTTAGTTTTTCCACCAATGGTTTTCTTCTTTGGAAGTCTGTAATATTCCCAACCTGACTAAAACAAATTTCTTGGTGATCTTTCATGAATTGTTCATGAAAGGTAAGGAGGAAATGTTACTGAAATTTGTTGCTGTTTGTTTTGGTCGCTCGTCTGTCTAGCATGGGAGGCTTTCTCCAGCAAACGGCAGGACAGTGGCTTATGAACTTCCTCTCAGACATTCTCCAGACAGCCCTCCCGGAATTCCAGCCTTATGAAAATTCTGTTGAGGAAAATGAGTCATTAAGCACTTACTGGCAGACAGATGTAGCCACTCCAGCTTCTAGATGAGCCTTCCTCCTTCGCCGTTGATGGGGCCAGCTTTTCACAAACTGTAGCAATCATTAAGAGTAATATTCAAGTTATGGTAGGCACTTGTAGGCATCTCCATGTGATTGTGAGATCCTCAATCCAAGATAAAAGCCACTAGCCAGGCTCCAAATGAACTGCTCTCATGTGGGTCCTCTCAGATGGAATGCCTTCTTTGGAAAATTCACACAGGCTGTTCTCAGAAGTTCTGTCCCAGGCTGCCAAAGCCCCAAAGTCCACAAGCACTTTTTAGAAAGGGTTTGCTTCCAAGACTTTATATTCTGAAGAGAAACTGACTGTAATAAATGATGAGGGTGTAATTAAGATGGATACTATTTGCATCAGCAATTAAAAATGCACTGACATGTGACCGGTCTGAGTACCACTTAGGATTGTAGCCAAGTGTGGGCATCTATAAGAGACTCATTTGACAGGTTCTCTGGAGAAATTGGGGGGCTTTAAGAGGAACAAATTTAAGTTGAAACTATTAGTGAGGGGGAAAAATTACGAGACTGAAACTTGTTTATTTAGTTTTGTTTGTTTTTTCCTCAGGAGGTTGGGTGATTCAAACGGTAACTTCTGGAAAATTCTTACTGGTTTGAACTGTAATAAGAAAAATGAGACTGACTACAGAAATAAAGATGTTAGGAGTTTTTCCATCTGATGAGTTAGGGATATATTGCTTATAACAGAGCCACACACAGCCATTCCTTTGAGATAACATACAAATGTTCCAATTTTCATCCAAATAGGGACTCCCACAAAAATTTGGATTCTTTTAATATTATAACGTCTTTACTGGCTTTTTCTCCTTTTAGAGTCAATATGAAAATGCTTATGCTGATGCTTTTTTTTAAACATTAAGGAAACTGACCACTATTCTTAGTTGGTACAGTTAGTTAACGTCCAGTCAACAGTTTTGTTAGGAAAACAATATGAGTAAGCCATGGTCTGTGTCCTCGGGGAGCTTACATTTTAGTACAAGCATGGCAGGTAAACTCTTACATATTTATTTCTCTTGCCTTGCTGGAGATCTTGCTGAGCATGAGCCTAAAGCTCGGTTTGTGCTTAGTAGGAAAGAGCACCCTGACTGGTTGGTGATTTCTGTGTGGACTCTGAAGGAAGGACAGAAAATACACGTAGTGCATATTTATAACCCTTAATTCAAGTCTAATTTTTGTCAGGACCAGGACTTTTCTCAAAAAGCAACTCTGGATCGATTCAAATGCTATAAAAATGCAAAGTATGATGTAGATTTGTAAAAAATTGAGTAAGAATTAGATTTTTCTAAAGATGGACCTTAGATGGCTTAATTTGGAATATGACTACATTCTTGTAATCCCATTGGGTAAGTTAACTATAACATAAATCCTTAGCTTACTAAGAGAGCTTTCTAGAACTATTTAGTAACAGCCATCGTACGTCTGCTCCAAAATGATTTTGATTTAGGTGTTTTCCCAGGAAACACATTCAGCTATACCATCTTAGAGTGTAAAGGTAAGACTACGCTGAAAGCATAATTAAGGATGTTTTCTTTCTATTGGAGGGTAGACAGATAAAGAAAGAGGGATACATTCATTAACCAAAGGCTCAGACAGATTATTTAAGGACAAGTGACAAGCAAGGGAGGGCAGGAGTGGAGCCAACATAAGCCTCGATTTTATCCTCTTCAAATAAGAATGTGCTCCCAAGAAGGCCATGCCTGCCCATTTGATTCCTCAGATTCAATAAAAATTTCCTGTTCACTATTTATACAAAGTTATTTAATACATTACGTATTTCATTTAACTCATATCAATATTCATTTTACTGATTAGGAAATGGAGTTCAGAAAAATTAGATAACTTTCCCAAGATTCTATCACAACCCAGTGTTATATTACATTGCTTCTTTGTGGTACTTCCTGAAGCTGATTCCAAAGTAATAACTATTTTTTTAAATTTTGATTGACATCTCACTGATTTTTCTATTGAGAGACATCTTAAGGGTGTGAACTGAATCACTAGAACCAAAATATGCACAATCCTCCCGTCTTCGGAGGACACTGTTATATGTCTCGGAAGACTATAGTCTCATTCCACAGGGAAGTGACTGAAATATTAACTTGGTTAGCGTTTTGCTAGAATTAGGGTCTAGCAATCAGAGCAATACTTATATAGTCCCTGGGATTAAAAAATCTTCTTCTGGGGACTTGTTTAAATTAAGGGATTCACCAGAATATCCACCATCAAAGAAATTTAGAGATCCAAACTAGGAAGAGGCCTGAGATCTCTACGTTCATGATAATTAGCATATGGTTACAGATCTGGAAGAAGTGGCATAACATAGCATCAATGAGAAATGATACAGTTTAAACTACATTTTGAGTCTGGTCTATTTTCTAAAACCACAGTTGTTACATAAGGGAGAGTATGAAGCAACAGGCCTCTCGGTTTCTAATTGGTATCTACTACCTTAATAGATGTTATAATTAGATGTCAGTGGCTCATTATCCTATAATAATTAGGGCAAGTTCTCCTTGGAGGTGTAGAGAGTTAACTATCAAAGTTGAATTAGAAAAGAAGCGTTAGAGAAACAACTCATTTTTTGAGTGCTTTGATGTAGTTTAAAAATGCAAGTATTACATCTCTTTAAAAGTGGTTAATCAATAGGAAGACTGACTGGAGAGTATAAATTGAATGTGTAAACACCTTATACACTGTGATATAACTTATTAAAGTACACTGCTATTTCACTAGTATTTTTACATTGGAGAATATTGTTACTACTCGCTAATGTTTATTGAACACTTTTATTGAGCCTGATGTTTTTCTTTTTTTTTTTTTTCAGGAAAAGTTTTGCCCTGAGCTAACATCTGTTGCCCATCTTCCTCCGTTTTTTTTTTTCTTCTTCCCACAGTCCCAGTACATGGTTGTATATCCTAGTTGTAAGTCCTTCTAGTTCTTCTATGTGAGCCACCGCCACAGCATGGCAGCTGACAGATGGGTGGTGTGGTTCAGTGACCAGGAAGCAAACCCAGGCCACTGAAGCAGTGAGTCCTGAACTTTAACCACTAGACCATCAGGGCTTGCTCTGAGCCTGACATTTTTCTAAGCCCTTTACATATACTGTCTCATTTCATCCTGAGAACATTAGTACTATTATTATCTTCATTTTAAAGATGAGGATGTGAAGTCACAGAAAATTTAAGTAACTTCCCAAAAGTTACATAGCTTATGACTATGTGTTCATATGCTATGTGGGTGGTAGAGATGAAACATGAACCCGGACAGTCTAATTGTATAACACAATTTAGTTGGTCCATGTTTAGGGTTCTGGCAGGAGGGTATATATAGGTACAGTGATGGAATGTGTAACTGAGGCTGGATCAAGGAGGAGGTGAAACTGAAGGAAGAAATTAGATGGGCTAGTAATCTGGATATCTGGATAAGGCCAAAAGCATGTGTTTTAGTAGTAACTGAGTGATAGAGTGGAAAGTAAAAGAAGTTGTTACCAGAAAGCAGCAGGTTTCAGTTTCAGATTTCAGTTCAAGGAACTGACAAAGTCTAGGGAGTGGCTAGAGAAGAGTATGGCTGAGGTAGAGGAAAGAAGTGAAAGTACCTAGAAATATAGTTGACAAAAGAGTGAGAGGCTAGGGTGTCACTTTGGATGTCTATCTGGAAACTTAATTCACTTCAAATTATAGCAATACTTGGGGAGGGAGGAGAAATAAGCTGAATCCCATTCTAAACTCTTTATAAAAGAGTTGGAGGGATTTTCAGTTCAAGATGGTGGACTGAATATGTACATCAACTTCTTTGCCTTCTGAAACTCCATTAAACTGACTGTTAAGGAAGGAAAAGAATAAGACATACAACAATGGAGACAATGGAGAGAGTATCATCAGTGGATAAAGCAGAACAGAAATGGAAACTGTCTGGGACACCCCTAGAAAGGAACTTGCGCGGAACAGTTCTGGAATTGAGATGGCATTTACTACTGAGGGTAAGAGAGAGAAATAGGGCTGAAAAAAGAAGACTAGTTGGACATCCATATATGGACTCTCTACCTCTGGATGCAGAACAATCTGTAGCTGTGCATTTATTCCAGGTAAAAAGAGGAGATTTAATTTCAAGAGATTTTAAACTATAACTGGAGAGTACTAGAGGAGCTACCTGGGAGTCAGTGCACCAGAGTAAATCTAGTCCTCCAGCTTAATGGTTTCCTGACTTCTTATCCTTAAACAACATTGGCCAGCAAGCCCCACCTGCATACGAGGGTCTCTCCATCCTTACTTCATTCTTGTATCTGCTACAAAAGCAAGAATTAGTAGACAAAAATAAAAAAAAATTTTCCTAAAAAAAGAAGAATCAAAACCCTGAAACATGAAAGAAAAAGTAAAGACACTAAGAAGAACAAATAAGAAAAAAAAAAGACACTCAAGGAAAACATAAAAAATGACCATGGAGATAGTTCTGAGAATAGAAGACAACCTTTAAAAATGCTTAAATTCAGCAATCCCACTTCTGTCTACATATCCAAAGGAAATGAAAACAGGATATCAGAGATATCTGTACCCCCATGTTCATTGCAGCATTATGCACAATAACTAAGATGTGGAAACAACCTGTGTCCATCAATGGATGAATGGATAAGGAACTGTGATATATATATTATTATTCAATATATATTATGGAATGGAATATTATTCTATATTATTCAATACACACACACACACACACACACACACACATATATATAAAATGGCATATTATTCAACCATGAGAAAGAAGGAATCTTTTCATTTGCAACAACATGGATGGGCCTGGTGGGCATTATGCTAAGTGAAATAAACCAGGCAAATACAAATACTGCATGCTATTATTTATATGTGGAATCTAAAAAAAAAAAGTCAAGCTCATAGAAACAGAGTCGAAGAGTGGTTGCCAGGGGGAAATAGGGAGGAGGTTGGTAAAGGGTACAAATTTTCAGCTATAAGCTAAATAAAGTCTGAGGATCTAATGTAAAACATGGGGACTAGAGATGATGACACTGTATTGTATAACTGATATTTGTTAAGAGAACTGAACTTAAATTTTCTCACCTCTCACCAAAAAAATAAAAAGATAAATAGATGAGGTGATGGATGTATTAGTTAATTAGATGAGGGGAACCCTTTTGCAATGTATATGTATATCAAATCACTACAATGTACACTTTAAATATCTTAATGATTGTTTTCAAAGTTCTGAGAGAAAATGCTTGCCAAGCTACAATCTACTTAGCCAAGAAACCAGTCAAATATGAGGACAAAATAAACATATTTTCAGATGAGTGAGAACTTAGAAAGTTTACATTCCAAATATCCTTTCTTAGAAAGGAACTTGAGGGTGTCTTTCAGCAAAATGAGGGAGTAAAGTACTGGATTCATCATTCAGAGGAGAGCAAAGCTGAGCCCAGAAGTGAAGAATCTGGTCTTTGGAAACCAGAGGCTAATGTGCGAGCCCCTATCTCCAGCCATTTTTTAAGTCAGGTCTATTCTGTTGAGTAAGTTTTTTCTAAGTTTGGGTTGTTTTTCATGCTGCTTGTAAACATGAGTCCCAATAGTTATGTAACTGATGGAAGTAATTGATGGCATGTAAAAGTAGAGTCTTAAGAACATTCTCTACTGAGCAGCATGAGAAGTGCTATTGGACCCACAGAGAATGAAATGTAGTCCTACCAAACTGCTTAACTCAAAAGAATATTTACATAGTCACAACAGTTTGAGTGTTTATTGTTTTAAATTTTTATAATGTACTGTAGACAAATCACAAAAGACTTTTCTGTAGTCAGAAATTATCAATCAAAATTATTTATCATTTATATATCAATAAAATTAAACAAATCCAATAGAAGTTGGAAAGTGGAAGAGAGTAAAGAAACACATACAGAAAATCGGGAAAACTCATGCCCTCATCTCCCAAAGCAGGCAGTCAAGAGCTTTCATCTGTGATGGACAGAAAAAGAGTTGGAGTACACATAACAGTCCCCACCATATCATCTCCAAATGGTATAGAGGACACATTGTAGGAGGGGAATATTTACATTAGTAGAAACAGAGAGCCACATGATTTTTTATATAATTTCAGAATTTTAAAAAATAAATCTACAAATTCATATGACGGATATTAGCAGGTCTTCTTCACTAAGCAGCCTCATACTGTAGGTGACACTTGTGCTCAGAATCTTTTTTCCCTCTTTTGCTTCACAGCGCAACAGAAAGGGCAAAAACGGGCAGTTTCTCTAGGCAAATCCACAAATTGTAAAATATAAAAATATTACTATAGAAATATAAACATAATGTTAAATATTTCTAGAAATCAAAGAAATGAAAAGTAAAATACCAAAATGGGATATTTTTCATTTATCAGATTAGCAGAGATTAAAAAATGGTAGCACAGGCGCACAGGAGAAACAAGCACTCTCACGATCAGCTGATGGTAGAGGAAAGTACCACAAACTTTCTGGAGGGCACTTTAGGAGTAAATATCAAAACTATGCATCTCCTGTAAGATAGAAATTCTACCTCTAGGAATGTACTTTAAGGATGACATTGGATAAGTGTGCAAAGACGCAAATACAAGAGTATTGTTGAAACTCAGTGTAAAATATCTAGAAACTGAAAATCGTCTCAAAGCCCATCTGGAGGGAATTAGACAAATCCATTAGGGACATATAAAAATGAATGATGTAGGTCTAAATTTGTTGACATGGAAAACATCCACAATCTATTTCTTGTTTGTATAATATGATCCCATTTTTGTAGAGGGGTTTTGTGGAAGAAAATGTTTATGTAGGTATATACATAGTAGAAACTCTGGAAACATATGCCTCAGAGCATTGGGTACCAAGGTGTGGTGTGGTGGGTGTAGTCTTTCTTGGAAGCAGAAAATAAAGGGAATGCACTATCTATAGCATATTTACAAACAATAATAAACCGACTAAAATCAGCCTGCTTATTGTTATCACCACGTCCAGCAATTCTAAACAATTTTAGTGATAAAATGCTCCTTCCTCCTGAAGCAGACCACTCCACTCCCACCATAACCCACCCTGGCTATGCCATTCCATCAAAGGTCAAAAAGATGTATCTCAGTGAGATACTAAAATTAGATCAGAGGGCCAGTTGGTCAAGAAAAATTGTATGAGAACATATTTCTTTGTGGGAGTAAAAAGTATCCCTCTGTGTGTATTATGCAAAGTATATGAGGGCAAGTTTAAGACCTTACAATGCTTGTCTGATCTCTCTCTGTGCTCTGTCTATTCCTCCTGCCCCCAATTCGGCCCCTGATCTACTACCAGTGAAAGACTGGGATCCTCTGTCTGTAAACCTGTCATTCCACACTACAGATGCAACCTTTTCCCTCCAAGAATGTGAACGTTTTTTCTTGAGTCTGATTCCCATGGCAAATTTGAATTTTAAAAAAGAATTGCTAATAATGCTATACTTTAATCGAAAATAACGAATATCTTAATAGTGGTGAAATCAGTCAGTTTGGCTGACTGATGGGAAGGTTATGTAACTTATTTAGAAAGCAGATTTTAAAACCATAAAGGAACTGGGAGAAGAGGAGATGGGACTTTTGGTAGCACATCTCATGTCACATCTTTTAGGTGCCTACCTACTGCTACCATGAGTAAGGCCAGGCCTCTTAGGTTTTCAAGAGAGAAATCATACGCTGCCCTGACCTGAGGTCTATGAAGTCTTAAGCCAACACACAAATAATTTTTCTTATGAGTCTAGTATATAGCATCAAGAAAGACAAAGAGAATGATAGCAGAGTAAGATTTATAGATGAAAAAATAGGAAAGACATTGCCAACATGGGCTCAAGTTCTTGCTGAAATGTCACCTCCTTAATGAGGCCGAATCACTCATGTAAAATTGACCTCCCTCAACTTCCAGATTTTTTTAAACTTCTTCTTCTTTTTTCCCATAGATTTTACCATTTCCTAATAACCTGTCATATTTGTTTATTTATTTATTTGTTATTTTTGTTGCTTATTCCTCTTTCCCCCACGTATAGCTCCATTTTTGGTTTATTTCACTCATATATTCCAAGGATATGGGAACAATGCTCGACATGAAATAGGTGCTTAATAAATACTGCTGTCAGGAGGAAGGAAGAAAGGAAGGAAGAAGGGAAGGAAGGATGGAAAGAAGGAAGGAAGAAAGGAAGCATGGAAAGAAGGAAGGAAGGATATAGAGGATATGGAGCTTACCTGCTGCTCATTGTGGGCCCAACCTAAATAATGCTCAAGGAGAGTGCCTCCAGGTGTGACCAGTAAAAGGCCACGATCATTATTGTCAAACAATCAGATATTAACCATTGTTATCTAACAACGGTCATTTAATCCTTGTGCTACTGCTTCAGGTTGCCTTTCAACATGAATTGCAGTTTTGTTCGTTATAACATGGAGAATTAGTAACAGGAGACTGCACTGCAGCTATTCAGTTATTTCTTCCTGAGAACTATGGAAAGATTACCAACTATTTGTGAGAAGTATCTGTTTTATGGATTAGTAAAGTGAGAATTAGTTGAACTCCATGTCTGCTTCCTTTTGACATTCTAATTAGCACAATTTCAATGAATACATGATCTAATCAATGTTGTGTTCCACTCTGATAGTTTTTTCAGCAATTATAGTTAAAAAAATATATTTACATAAATAATAGTATCAGAGCATTATAATTGCTTATAAGAGCAGTCATTTGATTAAATTCTGGAAATGCCAGAAATCTAGAAAAATCTTTGTGGTGGGGTTCACGTGCCAAAACTGTGGAACTATTTTTTTGACAAGTGATTTGCCATGCTCGTGGTGGAAGACTTGGTATAACTATCAATTCAAATGGCAAAGCTAAGCCGACATAGTCAAGATGAAAAGCCTGTGGTGCTGTCTGGACCATCACGTGGCTGAGGGATTGGGCTTTTCCTCTAATTAGCACAAACTCTGGCGCAGCAAGTTCTCCCTTTCATGAAGTCTCCTCCTCCAGGCTCATACTGATGAACCATCACAGAGGAGGGAGTTGTGAAGGAAGAAGGAAGCAGTAGGCAGGAGCAAGGAAAAGCAGGAGGAAGTGGATTGTGTGGAACGACACAATCTACTCAGGCATTAATTTATTGTCCTATAATGTGATGCCGCAACAACTGGCCACAGTGAGGCATGAGCTCAAACCCTCAATTTCCTGGCAAACACCGAAGGCTAAAGAAACTACTTTTTTTGTGATACTGAGGCATGACCTTCTATTCTTTTGTAACCTTGTTCCTACTATCAAAGGAAAAAAGAACAAGAATATTTCCTTCCCTCCCATCTCCTGGGAAAATGCAGGAAGGGCCGTGCCTGACTGCATGGAGGATCACCCTAGTTTTGCTTACATTCATCTAATAGAAATATCCAGTGTGCACTATTGGATATTTTCCAAACATATTCTCAGAGCCTGAAGTATTATTTATGCCAGAATCTCCTTATTCCTATTATTCCCGCATGTTTTTCCTTTACTAATTGTAGAGTCCTTCCTTTGAAATACCCTCAGTCACTGACCTTTCAGTACCATTACAGCATCACCATGGTGGTGTCGGGAAGGGGGAAATTCCCCCGTTCTACCCTTCTTATGTTCTCATGGCTGGACTATTCATAAAATTGACACAGGGCCAGATTAACAGGAGAAAACCCCAATTTAATTATGTGTACATGGAGAATCATGAAAATGATGCTCAGAGTGAACGAAGCAGGCGGTATATACATCTTTTAATCAAAGAAACAATCAATATGTGAGGAATTGACGAGACAAAGAAACTTAAGTTTGGGGTATGTAATTAGTGAGGAATTTAAACAGAGTTTAGGCTGGAGATAGTGAATTAAGGTTTGTTTCTGCAGCTTCTCAGCCGGGAATTCCCAGCTCTGGTGATACGGACACAGGGAGAGCGCCTTTCACCTGGAAAACTTATTTCTGAATTTTACCAATAGCAAAGAGGCAGTAAGCTCTTTGAGGAAAAGAAACACTGCCTACCTTGTGTAAGATTTTATCCAATCTTCTAACCTGAATTTATAGACTAGAAAAGTTTTTCAGAAACATAAAGCAATTTTTATCATTATATTGCTACAGTCTATGAAACAATTAGATAGTAGAATCCTTCAGATACTAAACCAGTCACAAAAACTTCAGTAAGAGACCAAATCAGATGGAGAATCAATGTCTCCTAGTTCTCAATTCAGGTCTAAGAACTGACTACTGCATCCTTTTCAGAGGACTTCAGCCATAGGGGAGAGGAACGGAAAATAATGGGGAATAATGTCTCCCTTCTTCCAGTTCCCTACGTTTTAATGGTCCTAGCTATAATAATCAATTGATTATAACTTTGTAAGATCTGAAACAGAGCCAATAGAAGTGCTGTGCAGAATGTCATTAGCCTGGATAAGTATGTGTATATGTGTGTGTGAGACAGAGATATAAAGTCATCAAAGAAGGCTAAAGCAGGAATGGTACAAGCCAATATCGTCCCAGAGAATGATCTTACTTGTTTGAGAGTTGAAGATCTTTGTGTGGCAGACAAGCACAGGTTTTAAAACAAGGGGGATCTTGATGTACCCCCTTCCCATCCCCTAAGAGCTTTAAAACTTTGGACCAGACTATCCATCTAAGGCTTTCAGGTGCCTGAAGATGACCCAGAGAGTGTTCTAGGAAGACAGAGACTCACAGACGCCAGCAAAGGGATATAAATATTGTAGGGAAGGAAAACTTTTCCCTTCTCTTCTAGGTTCTTTGGCTGGTCTAATCATTAAATTGGCATAAGACAGATTAACAGGAGAAAAAAAAATTTAATTTTGTATATACAGGAACACCAAAGATATGAGGCTCAAAGAAGTGACCAGAGCAGGCAAATTTTACACCTTTTTGACAAGGAAACAATAAGTTTGTGAAGAATTGACAAGGCAAAGAGGTTTGGGTTTGGGTAGTAAATTATTGAAGAAGTAACAAGGTTTATTTATACAGCTTTCTCAGCCCTAAGTTCCCTATCTCGAGAGACAAGGATGCCTTCTACCTTCCTGGTATAGGGAGGGTACCTTTCACATGGGGGGTTTATTTCCTGCTTTCAAAGTGACAAAGGGCCAGAATGTTCTTCTAGTACCAGCTATTTCTTGAGTAACTTTAATTCAAAATAATCAATATGGCAAAGTGCCACACTTTGGGGTGGCATATTCTGCTTTCCTTCAGTATAAAGGTGAGAAAGGTTGGACTTTCCTGAGGAAGAAGAAAGAAATGAAAGGCAATAACTGCCTTAGAAGATGAAGCTTCTGTAAACTGCAAAACTGTTCTGCATCTCCACCCATATAGGTAGGCGCTGGAGAGCCAGGAAAAGTAAAGACAGTACTCTGTTGATGTCAATAAATGTATGGGCTATGATGTCGTTCAGTTGATATCTTTTTTGTTTTGCAATAATTTTCTCATGCTTCATCCCAATGCTGTTGATGAATCCCAGTTTTGGCCATACCACTTGCTCAATTTTCACTTTGTCCTTTGGGAGAGATGTGATATAGAAAACAAAAAAGAATAAACATGAAGAGAGGGAGGGTCAGAGAGAGCTCTGGCCTAACTCACCTGTGACTAAATATAGTTATAATACACAGAAATGATTCAAAGCCTGGCTCCTGCTTTTCCCCCTCCTCGCTTCAAACACTGCTTATAATCTTGCCTTGGTAGAAAAGAGACTACTGTATATTCTCTGTCAAACTGGGTTCCCTGGAAACAGGCTCTGAGATGGAGAGATGCAGCAGGGTTTATTTTGGGCGTAGGGTAGCTGGGTAGAGAGAGGTTGCTCTCAGGAGATATACCTGTAGGGAAGTGAAGAAGGCAGGATGTGGCAGAGGGAGACACTGACCCACAGTACAATTGCAAAGGAGACCTCAGTCTACCTTACAGGGACCTCAGGAGTGGGATGGCCCTTCAGAGTTGTCCCAAATGGAGTAAAGAAGGACAGGCTTGTGTCCTCTTATCAGTCAGTTATTTCGCTTCAGGCCACCCCCAAGAGGGCACAACTTTAGGGAGGGAAGTTCCCCACAGACTAGGGTAATACCTAATGTGGGAGGCCGCTGGGAGCTGTCAGTAGCCATATTCCCAGACCCAAGGATGGGTATCTTGGCACCGAAGAGAGGATCTGGGGAAAGAACCATGGTGTCCATGACATGTTCTCACAATTAATTGTTTTATAAGCTATAGAGATATGAAAATCAGAAAGATAAGAAAATTTCACAGAAATAAGAGAAAATAAGAGAATTCAAAGTTAGGTGATAACTTGTAAGAAGACTATTGGAATTTCATGTTTAAACTGAATTTTATCTATGTCTTAAAAAATAAAATGTCTAGAATTGCACTATCCACTACAGAGGCCACGAGCCACATGTGTCTATTGAGCACTTGAAATGTGGCAAGTCCAAATTAAGATGTGCTAGAAGTATAAAATACACACCAAATTTTTGACACTTAATAGGAAAAAATAATGTGAACTATCTTATTAGTAATTTTTATATTGATGACATGTTAATAGGATTTTTTGCTATATATAAAGTAAGTTATTAAAATTAATTTCACCTGTTTCAACTTTTTTAATGTAGGCATTAGAAAATTTTAGATTAGTTATGTATATTACATTATAGTTTGGTTGGACAGAGCTGGTCTAGACTAATCTCAAAGTCTGACAAAGGTGTTGTTACATCAGCCCACAGCCTAAGGCAGAGTAGCACCGGAAAGGGCCACAGATAGGGTGCAGAACCCCTCTCTACACATTCAGAAACTCATTCCCTAGGCCTTACTAGAACAGTAACCCAAAAGCATCTTACTTTGTTCTTGAAAGACCAAGATATGACCTGGGTCGTACAACCATTATGTTCCCACTGGTAGGGTGAGAACGGATGTAGGAAATAGTCAAGATTCATTGTGCCATCCTTCTTGGGATCCAGAGCTTCTGAGAAGTAAAAACATTTGCTTTAATCACAAATCAAGAGATTCTGACTCATTTTAAACCTTTGCTTCAGGACAAGGGATTGTAACCATCACAGCTCAGTGATCAGTATGGGTGGACTAGGAAACAGCTGGAGCTCAGTGAGTAAGTCCTTTGGTGCAATGAAATAATTACTTCATATGCCAGGAATACGACCACATGTGGCACTAGATGAAGACTAAGCAGAAATATGAGTCATAGAGCAAAAATAAGGTAAAGTAAAAAATACTTGTATTTATTTCTACCACCAACAGTGCTGTACTTTTGTTTTTATTTTGTTTATTGCCGTCAATTCCATGCCAGCCATGTTTTCCCCAGCTCATGATTTTATTTCAACATCATCCAGAACCACTCATTCCTTCCACCTCACTGCCAATGACCAAGTCCAGATTTTCATCACCTCAGCCCAAATGTTCCTTCCTTGATCTTTTTCCTCCCAATTTTTTTCTCTTTAGTCTCTGATTTCGCCGCCAACTTCTTGTAGAAGATCTTTTCTAAAACATGTCACTCCCCTGCTCACAAAACTAGAATGACTTCATATTGGTTACCCAACCAAGCCCAGGCTCAGTGTGGCATCCCAATAGATAGGCAAAATATGTTCATTTTCCTTTTTCCTTCTTCCTCATTCCCTCCATTTAGAATGTACTTCCGACTCTTCTTCACTTTTTAGATTATTTTAAAGAAATATGAATTGAATGTCTAATGTACACAAGATATTATTCCAGTTCCTTATTCACTCTATTCCAGAAGCTTTTCTCACTTGATTCTTGACTTTCCTGAACTTATGATACCCACAATTTGTATATCACATGATTGCTGTATACTCATATTTTTTTCAGATAATTTTATCTGCATAATCATTGAACTTGCAACCAATTTGTTAACTCTCCAAGGTCAGAGATTACCTCTTCTACCTCAAATTGGAAAAGGAAATTAATATTTATTGAATGCTTTCTCTGTGTCAGGCACTGTAAAATGCGTTTAACATTTGTTATCCAGAATTCTCTGTATCCCCTTTTCCTTGTGTCTGTGCTCTCCCTTCATCATTTCCACATGGCCCTGCCAGACTGCCCTGACTCCTGATGCCAAAAAACACTGACTCAAGTATGTAAGGAGTAGATTTACTGGTGCTTTGGGACAATGATGGTGGAATTTCCACTGGTAATTACTACTTGGGCTGCAGCCTCCTGCTTGCTCCTGGGGTTCCCTCTCTCTTCAACATTTTCTCTCTTCTTCTCTAGCTCTTTCTCACTGGTCCTGTTTTATGCAAAAACAGTTTAGTTATCTCTTTGATTCATTACCAATGGAGCCTTAAGAAGGCCTGATCTTTAAAATTAACATACGTGTTAGGGTGGTTCTAAAACAAAGACAGTTTCTCTCTCTCTCTCTCTCTCTCTCTGAGATATTCCGTGAGTTTTAAGTAATTTTTTTCTCTGTTAGACACAATTTTCTCATTTGACGCTCCCAACAATCCATTTCACAGCAGCTAGCAATAAATATTTATTGAGTGTTTACTACACACTAAGCTTTGTTTTAAGTGCATTATCCATATTATCTCATTTAACCAGCACTATAAACAAAAGAGGAAGGTATTCTTATTATTCACATTTTAGAGGTTAGGAAACAAAGTGAAGGTAAGTTAAACAACTTGTCCAAGAGGACTCAGAGAGTAAGTGAAAGAGCCAGAATTAAAACTCAGGCAGTCTGATTCCAGAGCCCAAACTCTTAACAACGTTGCTGTCCTGCTTCACAGAAAAAAGAAACTGAGACTTGCGAGATGAAGCGATCTGCTGTAGTCACACAGAGCATGACTAGTGTGGCTGAAATCCTTCTCCGTCCACCAGAGGATGTTGTTCCATCCCCTGCCTTGTTTGGGAGATAATTGCTCTCATCCTGTTGATGTGCTTTGTTTGTTTGTTTAATGTCAGTATTGTCTGGGATTTTTCAAAAAGTTTCTAACTTTTTAGAACAGTTTTAGGTTCACAGCAAAATTAAGAGGAAGGTACAGAGATTTCTCATACACCTACTGCCCCTAGACTTGCACACCCTCCCCCATTATCAACAACATCCCCCACCAGTGGTATGTTTTTTACAATTGATGAACATTGAACATTTACAATTAATGTACATTGACACATCACAATCACCCAAATTCCACTTTACCTTAGGATTCACTCTTGGTGTGGGTTTGAACAAAAGCATAATGACACAGATCCATCATTACAGTATCATACAGTATTTTCACTGCCCTAAAATTCCTATGCCCTGCCTGTTCATCTCTCCCCCTTCCATAGTCCAATCCTTGGCAACCACTGGTCTTTTTACTGTCTCCATAGTTTTGCTTTTTCCAGAATGTCAGATAGTTGGAACCATACAGTGTGTAGACTTTTCAGATTGGCTTCTTTTACTTAGTGAAATGCTTTTAAGATTCTTTCATGTCTTTTCATGGCTTCACAGCTCATTTCTTTCTAGCTCTGAATAATATTCCATTTTCTGGATATACCACAGTTTATTAATCCATTCACCTACTAAAGGACATCTTGGTTGTTTCCAAGTTTTGGCCATTATGCATAAAGTTGTTATAAATATCTGTGTGCAGGTTTTTGTGTGGGCCTAAATTTTCAACTCCTTTGGGTAAATACCAAGGAGCGTGATTGATGGGTCATATATTCTGATGTTTTCAGTTGGCTTCCCTACTAAGCACTCAAAGTGACTTAACTGAGTATATTATATTTACTGAGATACAAAAGACAAGTCAGTCCTTTTATAAGACTCATCCTTAATTCCTCCTTTTCTTTGATTTCTCCATATCCAGCACATCCAGAATCTCCCACCAATATGCCCCTTTCTGGTACATTCCATTTCCATCACCCTAATTCACGACAGTCAACTTGTCTGGTGCTATCTAACTGATCTTTCTGCTTTTATTTTGTCTCTTCCAACTACTTTTTCAGAGAGCTGGAGAGTAAATCAATTCCCATCACTCCCCTGATGAAAATCTCTAATGACTTCTGATTACCCTTAGACTGAAATCCAACTTTAGATCATTGCCAACAAGGCCCTGTATGTCCTGGCCCTGCCCTCCTTTCCAACCTCATCTTAGGTCATTCTCCTGACTCATCACATTCAACCACACTAGCCCACTGGCCTTTTCTCAGTTCCTTGAATAGACCAAGCCCTCCTCATTTGGGACTTTGCCTTTGTTGTTGCTTTTGTCTGGAAAGTCCCTTCCCTCCATTCTTTAAGATGGTTGTCTTGTTTTCCAGGTCACCTCCTTAAGTTTCACCTCTACTCAGAGTCCTTTCCTAACCTTTTATTCTCTCTCATGCCATATTTGCTTCCTGTATAATAGATTAATGAAAGACGATGAATACATTCATTGGAGAATGGATAGGTGAAATAGATGAAACTTGAATAGGTGAAATGAATAGATCCATTGGAGATATAAACAAAAATATACAAAATGATAGAAAACAAGTTTAAAGTAACGTGTAAAACATGTTTACTAGTGTGCTACAGATTAAATACATCATCTGTGAAGGAAGTCCAAACAAAGGCGAGAAGATTAACATAGGAGTTAAAGTTGGCTTCTTGGAGGCAGTGAGACTACTCTGGAACACTCGTGGCTTTGGATTGGCAGAAGTATTATGCACAGGGGAAAGCTGTAAGAAATTCAATCCAATAGAAACAGGCTTTATTGGAACAGTAATAATAATGACAATCTGATGTCAGTTTGTGATGCACACAAGAAGTGACATGTTCGTATAGCAATTGTAAATTCACGTTAGTACCTGATTTTTCCAGAAATATAGCAGAAATTACACTTAGTCTAATATTGCTCTTGTCGCTGAAAACTTTTTTGAATTATATCTTGTAAAATGGCCTGGAAGGTACAATATACATTTTTTTTCAATATTCTGGCAAATATTCACTTTTTTTAAATGTCATTTTTGAAATAGCCAAAAGTCATCTAGAGCCAAGCCTAGTGAATGAAATGGTGATGCGCTGTTATTAATATCTAGGATCAAATGTAAGTTCTCATTCTGAAGTAAAGGTATATGTCTACATTATCTATCATCTATCTATCTATCTATCTATCTATCTATCTATCTACCTACCTACCTATCTATTACTCCTAGTATGTTCTGAGGGTCTTACAATTGAAGAGATCCCACGACCTTGTGAACAAGTACAGCATAACTGGAATTGGATACAGCTTTCTAAAGGGGGGAATTCTTATTTACAAACATAAGTTCTGGTGGTTTCTTTTAAAAGAATCATTCTTCCTTCTTGTATAGCCACATTTTTAAAAATAAGAACCTTAGAACTTAGGTCATAAGATTCTAAATACTTTTATTGCATTTACAACAAGCAGATTACATAAAAGACAAATGCCTTATTTTTAAGAATTGGCTATGTTGGCTAAGTCAGCACTCTATATGGGATTTCTGTGCCAGAACCAGAATGTAGTGATTCTTTGTAAGAGAATAGGGCCTTGTTTGCTTTGGGATCCTGAAGGTAACATTAAATGTCTTGCTGTAAAAATAAAGCATCCTTAAATAAAATAATTTGGTGCACAGCACTAAGGATAGTGCCCAGCACATAAAGTATATTCAATAAATGTTGGTTCTCTTTCCATTAATCATGTTTTGAAAGTTTAACATCCTCTATAGTTTTATTTTACTTTTTTTCCACGCTAAGCCACATGTTTTGAACACACAAGAGCAGTGGAAGTGGTGGCCTACGTGTAGAAGTTTAGTAATATGGGCTTTTACGTAAGGTAGGAATTCTTAGTTCAGTTATTGTTATTATAAAACTGGCTGTTTGGATTTCAAAAATGAATTATCTAGTTATAAAAAACATTTTTTCCTGTTTCTAAATTATTTGTTAGAGAATTGGTCAGATGCATTTGAGTCATTTTCTATGTGAAATACAATGCTATACACCAGAGTAATTGGATATTTGAAAATTATAACTTCTAATGTACTAATTCTCATATTTCTTTAGATATTATTGTATGAGCCTGAGTAGAATCTGGTGGGAGAAACCGTATAGTAATTTGAACAGGTAAAGTTTAACATAAATAACTATTAACTATAACGGGATTGGAGTAACAAAGGATTAGCTAATAAGAAGTAAAAAGAACTCTAAAGAATATGGAAATAGATATCTGAAGCAGCCAGTTCTCTTGTGGCTGAGATAGAGTACCCAAGACTGAGATCCAGATCTTATCCGAGAGGGCAATCATAGGTCACTCAAAGCAAAGAAGTTGCCATGGTGCCACCGGAACTTGCTGGAAATCTGTCTTTCGGAGCTTGCTGGAAATGTGCCCTCTGGGTACCAGAGAAAGCTGTTCATGGGGAGGTGTCTTGCTGGAGGCCCTCTACACAAAACTGCCTGAGGAGGTGCAGTTGCTGGCCACTGAGTACTGCTGGCCGCCATATACTGCAAGAGCCTGGCGCTGGAGAAGCCACCCATCCTGCAGAAGCTTACCGAGCAAGCACGCCAGAACCAGGAAGCAATACCCTTTCCTTCTGCCCTGTCTCTCTAGCACCCTCTACAGGCAAAGGTTAGTGCATGCGAGCTGGCAAGGTAAAAACATTTAAAGGGCCCAGATACCTTTTTTAGGAAGCAGATTAAAAAGGTTAAGTTTGGAGATGAGAGGCAATACCTTGATAAGCGGTACTGTTATTTTCTGATATTCCAGGGACTTAAAATATTAATATGAATATTCACAAAAATTTCCTCTCTAATGCCCACTTCTAAGGTAGAAAAAGCATTTGTGGCTCAGGCATCCATCAAGGTGAGGATAGTGAACAGAGAGACACAAATAAACACAGTAAAATTTTATCGATTTACAGTTTAAAAGAAAGAGATTGGGAGAAGAAGTCAGGGAGACAAAAAGCAATGCAGGATGATTTTAGGGAAATCGTTTTGAGGAGTTTCGAAGAGAGAAAAAGGGTGGTAAAGTATTTCTCACTTATTCTTTGGGAAACACAAAGTTAGAAAGAGTTGAAAATATTTGTCTAACGTCCAATTTCCTTTGGACTTTTTTATTTTGCATGCCAGAAATAAATATTTAGATTACTTTTTAGTTAATTTGGATGTTGATGTTGAGTTTCTTCTAAATACAACCTTATGCTGAGAGAAGCCACATACTTTATTTGGGTTACATTGACCACAGCATTTTCAAAGCTTTTGAGTCCATCAAATTTTTAAACATTCAGTTTTTTTTCCCTTTTACATTACATACCAAAGAATAAATAAAACAGAACTTAGTCTAATATCCTGCACATAAATATTTATTAAATCATTGGCTCTACATTTATCATTTCCAATTCAGCCAGTCTTAGTACTGCATGGCAGTCCTCTTACTAGTTTCTAATTAGCCATTTTGCATTCATTGCCACAAGTTTAAAAATCTGTACTACTTTCCTTATGTCCCTATGTCCATTCTCAAGTCCAAAGCCAATCTCAGCAGACAGCCTGGTAATTGACGCCAGGAGAATGAATTCTATCAGCCTCCTGCTTTTGTACCTTCACCTAAACTGTCTTGCATTCATATTTACTTCTCTCCTGCTTCAGAAGCAGTGGCAGCAATAGCTATCCTTCTATCCAAACTTAACCTTTTCCTGTGCTCTTGGTTTCCTCCTCTTCCTTCTTCCCATGCATTTTACTTCAACACTTCTGCCCTCCTCTCTCCCCCTTGAGTCTTGAATCTCTCTCCCTCTTTCCTGACTCTTACTTCTCATCCTGTAAACAGGCTTGGAACTTTGGATTGATCCCCTATTAATATTTTCCTCTCATCTCTTTCCTTCTCTTTTTTACAATGCCCATTTAAAGATCATCTATGCTTGTTACATACGTTTCCTCACCTCCCCAAATTCAGTTTTTGTTGAAGAATATCTACCAGGGTCTCTTGGTATAGGTCAGTTTTCCTTAGCTCAACCACAGAGTTCAAATAAAGCACATTTTTAAAAAGATGTTTTTAACTGTCTTAATCGTTGGATGTTGTTGTGAACGATGATGTACACGGCACCAACTACCCATCTGCCCATCTGCTACTCTGGTTCCAAAGAAAACTATGATTGTCTGGGCATTCTTTTCCTCAGGATGGTTGTGAAGTAATGACCTTATCTGGGCCAGCAGATGACTGTTGGACCAGTTGCTGAGGCCTTTGTCTGCGAGAATGTACGAAAAATAGGATTGGGTCTCAAGACACCTTTTGAACAGGATGGATGTGATCAGGTATCTCACAGTCTTCCTCCCACCTCCAGCTCCATTCAGAGAAGTCCTGACCTTTCCCCATGATTGTTACATCAGAAGCTGGCATCTTCTTTCATTAGTTTATTTCCCTCTCAGACCTTACAGAGGCATTGAATCTTATTAATACTACTTTAACTACTTTATAATTTCTTAGGTAAATAAAGTTTAGTAATATTTTTTAAATCAATGTTATGTTATCTACAAAATTAGCTTAAACTGATTATACACTTTAAACCAAAAAACATTTTATTCTAAACATAGTTAGAATGACTTTTCCTTTTCTAATGGGAGGTTATCATAATAATATTTAATAATAAAATTCTCTTTTATGGGTTGTCATATGTTCTCCCTTTTTCTTATCTCCACACTATCCATCCTCAACACCTCTAGCCCCAAAATCGGATAACCCCAAAAAGGGCTTTGAGAAATCTCCTGGGACCTCCACAATCCAATGCAATCTTCTATCTTCCATCCCTGTTGGCAGTAATCTCACCTTCCCCTCTCTTACAGCATTGATCACTATCTTCCATATACTATTGATATTTATGAATATGGCTAATCTGTATAGGCAAATCCTAAAAACAAGATCCTTATTTTACTCACTATTGAGTAAACTATCCTCACTATTGGGTAAAAGATCTTGTGGACAAGATCCTTATTTTACTCACTATTCTCTGTGCCTAAAATATAGTACCTTACAAATAGTAGAACTTAAAGATACTTGATGAATAAAGAAATAATTGGTCATTTATTAGATGTATGTATATCCTTCAGTTAAATTTATTTTTCCTTCTTCCCTTCTCATTTCTTTGTCTATGTGTTTTAGTGTGAGTATCTTTTTATCCTCTTTGCTTCTATCTCATTTTGTTTCTATTTATTCCCTTTTAATCTTCATTTTCTCTTCTTTTGCCACTCCTGCATAGAACATAACATTTTACGTGCACTTAAACTTTTTGTTTGTTTCTTGCAGTTATTTGAGTTTTACATTTTATCTCAAAATAAATGAATGATAAAAATAAAATGCTGACTAAGTTGTTTATTACAAAATTTATGGAAACTTAATTGGTCTTTCCCCATGAGGTTAGTGGCTTGCAATGAAAAAACTGTTCAGTCTAATTAAACAGAAGATAAATCAATGTTTTAGAGAAAGATTTGGGATTCATTTGTTAAATGAGATAAATTTTTGAAAATTATATTAAGTTGCAATGTATTTGAACTCAACAAGTTATTTAGCATGAAATGTACAAAGTCAAGTCATGAATATATAAACCTGGGTCGAAGGCTAAGGAAAAAAGTAAGTTTAGTAGTTGAAACCTTGATGTGGTACTAAATTGATACTAATCTCAGGTGAGCAACCCTGTCCAAGGTAACACTAAATCAGTTTTTCTGGTCAATGTAGTATTATACAAATCCTTACAGCTTGATGAATTATAATCCTTTCCATGTCCTGTTAAGGGATTCACAGTGAAAGAACTAACCACCCAGCAGTCCATTCATCCTATATGTATGTAATAAAACACATAAGCTTATAAAAACAACAAAAGACAGGGTTTGAAGGAGATATTTAAATTGGAAAAATGCTCATCTTTGGCTCACTCTTATTTTCTATATGTAACTGAATTAAAATTTAAAATGTTTTTCATGTGTTAATATAATGCCCATTTTAAAAATTAGTATGTAAAAAATTAATGAACTTCATCAAATATATTTAACTTAAAATCGTGGCACAAACGTATTGTAACAACAGCATGGCTAAATATTACTTCCCATAAACAGTCTGTTCCTCTTCCCATGGCCCCCTAGGATCTGGCCTTTAATTTGGATTTAAAAACTATGAACTGATAGGGCTCACCAGCGTTCACATTTCGTCTTCAAATGAGACGCTTAGGGATGCTTAGAGATGATTAATTTCACAGAAAGAGGGACTTGGTTATACTCTGTGTGGAAAATATCTAAAAATTATCAAGACTATCTGCAATGCATTCCATATATATTTCATGTTTTATAATCTATGACCTAAGAAAAAAGTTTAGGGATGTAGAAAGAAATAAAAGACAACCGTCATTTACGCTGGACAAAAATTACTGTTGACATGCTACCACCCAACTTCGCTCTCCCTCTTTTTTATGCAATTGCTGATCAGGTCACAACAATATTATAGTAGATTCTTGAAGATGAAGACAGAATCTAATTAAAATTTTATTTGACATAATCGACGTAAAGTCCTATAACCACTTAATAAATAAATGTTGACATTGATATTGATATTGATACTTATCTTTCTGTTGCATTTATAAAATACCTGGACACTAAATCTTCCCCCAGCTACACTGAGTAACATGCTCATAGAAATCATGCTTCATTACAGCTACTACTCCCTTCTTGAAATAAGCACTCTAGGCTAAATATTGGATGTATGGGGCTCCAATCCTACTTGTATCCTACTTATTATTAAACATAGGCCTAAAACTTACTATTATTATGCTATAGCTATAGCTGTCACTACTATAACTACCCCTGCTACTATACTCTATCCGTTAATTCGTACTATGCCGATTGTTAGATATGTTCCATACAATATACACACGCTCTTGCAGTCCCTCAAGGTTGGTATTAATTCCCTAGAGTCACAGAGATTGAGTGACTTGCCCAAGTCACAAAGCTAATGAGGATCCAAACCCAAGTTTGCCTCACTCCATGCTCTCTCCATAAAAATAAGGATAAAATTGTATATCTAGTTTGACTAATTAAGGAGACATTCATAAGCCAAAGAAGACAGAAGCTTGTTGTCATTTCAAATTAACTTCATAACTCTTAGAAGGAAATAAAGTAATTTTCCTGTCTTTTCTTTATTGCTATGACTCATGTAATTGTTTACCAGATTTTTAAAACGGGCACTTTATTACGCTCAGGATGAGTAAATGTTACTTTCGCTGTGTGTTCTCTCCGTTCTACTCTGAAAACATGAACTGTGCTAGATGCTGGGAAGTGACATTTGTTTTTGTCTTTGAAGAACTTAAAGGATGTTTGCTGAAGACGTGGCAAAGAAGGGTTTCTAACCGTGCGCAAAGGCACACATTTGAGACAGGATCAGGGTGACCAGGAAAGACTGTAATAAGAACATTTGGTAGAAAATATCAGAGTAGCCAATGAACAGTTTCCTCAGGGGTTGAGCACTGCTAACATTGTCCCACTCTCTGCCGTTCTTGCACGTCAGCTTGCAAGTGTGCTCGAGTCTCTCACATCTTCAAAGCAACGATGACAATAACCCAACTTAATAATGGATAATTCATATTCTCTTTGGCTTTGTGTTCAACTGAATTGAAAACAACTTTCTTTTCCCTAAGGCATAACACTCCAACATAGGGACTACTGAATTGCAGAAAGAAAAATATTCCCCTCTCTTACAGTATTTTTCAATTTCAACAATCTCTTGCGACAAGCACTAATCATCCTTTGGAAAACCATTCCTTATCTATTTTTATGTTGCCTCAATGCCTTACATTCAAGATATTTGTATAAACTGTAAATTACTGTATTTTAATTTCATATGGCCTGAAAGGATCTCTGATTTCTGGTATAAAACCTTTACATTTCTTATCCACAGGTTGTCCAGTGGTCTGTTGACTTGGAAATGCTTGTATTTTAAGATTTCCTGATACTTTCAGACCCTTCAAACCTGCCTTGAGACACGACTCTGGCCATTGTACCTGTTCTGTGAGACCCCTGCAATGCCCTTAAGCAATTATGAGCTCCCTTCAAATGTGGAATGTATTTAGCAGATAATTAGCACACAGCTGGTATTACCACAAGTCATTAAACGAGGTCTTAAAATGAAAGCAGACAGGGAACCAGAAGCATGGACTATGAGAATGCTAGAGCTGTAAGGGACCTTTGGTGTCACTTAATCTAGTCTCTCATTTTCCAGGAGAGGAAACACAGGCCCTGTGAGAGGAGGTTGCTCAGTCACTCAACTAATTGCAGTTTTGTGGGGACTGAAACTCAAGCATCCTAACTCCAGACTGATGTCTATGTGTCAGGAGCATATGTTGTAAATGACCCTAAAATGTTACAAGTATTAACTGTTCGGTAACAATAAATCGAAGTGCTACAATTATGACAATTGTTTTGAAATGAAATACATGCACCATAGTTTGAGTTTTCAGGTACCATCACATATTAAGTTTTATACTATTTGAAACACATATTTTAAAACTTTGAAGTAGAAATAACACTTTATTGAAAAAAATTACTGGAAAACATCGATGAAAAAACCTGATATTTGTTGACACCTCAAAAACAGTCTGCATATGTTACAGTAGTACATTTAGCTATTTTATGCATTTAGTTTCTTGCATAGTTTCCAAAATGTTCTAGAAGATAGCAATACTTTAAATGGAGTCAGCTGGAGTTTTAAAAGTATTTTAAGAAAACCATAGGGCAGCCTGGTGGCACAGCGGTTAAGTTCGCATGTTCTGCTTTGGGAGCCCGGGATTCGCCAGTTCAGATCCTGGGTGTGGACCTACACACCGCTCATCGAGCCATCCTGTGGCAGGTGTCCCACATATAAAGTAGTGGAAGATGGGCACAGATGTCAGCTCAAGGCCAGTCTTCCTCAGCAAAAAGAAGAGGATTGGCGGCAGATGTTAGCTCAGGGCTAATCTTCCTCAAACAAAATAAAAAAGAAGAAGAAAACCACAATCTTCTTTGTCCTCTTGCACTCCCAAGAGCTCTGATTGGTTAATATTCCTCTTGGCTTAGGTCTTATCAAAAAAAGATTCGAAGCTATGTTTCCTTTTAATTTTGCTTCAAATTTTTAAGTGTGCTTTCATATGTATACATATATCACTTAATCACAAAAACTGGGCAAGTGGTGTGGGAGGCAGAATTCTAAGGCAGCCCCCGGGATTTCTGCCCATCACTGTGTATGCCCTGAAAAATCCCCTGACCTTGAGTGTGGGCAGCACCTACGAATATGATGGGATAGTCACTGCTGTGATTACAGTTAAGACTTCATCTTAGCAGACTTGAGACAGAAACTCTCCTGCATGCTTTGAAGAAGCAAATAGTGGTGCTGTAAGGGCCCGTAAGCAGCCCACATGGTGAGGGCAGGCCCCAACGGGGGCTCAGAGTGATCCCCAGCGAGCAGCTAGCAAGACAGGAATCCCAGTCATACAGCTGTAAGGAAGCAAATTCTGCCAACAACTTGAAAGAGCTCGGAAGTGACTCTTCCCCCAGTGCGTCCAGATGAGAACATCATCAGGCTGACACCTTGATGTCACCTTCTGAGACCCTGAGCAGAGGACCCTGCCTGGACTTCTGACCTACAGAACATGTGCAATAATAAATAGGTGTTGTTTTAAGCCACTAAGTTTGTGGCTACTTTTTATGCAGAAATAGAAAACTAATAAAAACAAAAGTAAATAACACTAAAACCATTTAACCAATAAGGAGACTGGTTCAGAAAGATGAATGGACTTGCTTAACTTTATTCTGAAAATTAGTGACAGGACTGAAATTGGTACCCTGGATCCTCATTTATACTCCAGTATTCTTCCCACAGTACTATAGTGCTCCACAGTAACGAGTATTATTGCTAGATTTCCTTTACCCCCGCCCACAACCAAAACAGATAATTGAAAGCATAATATACTGTCTTCCTCTTTACAGTTAAACACAGAGTAAAGAAATGACTTTATTAATTCTCACGGCAGTTCTGTAGTATAATAAAAACATTAATCAAAATCATATTAATGTTCAGTTGGTAATATTTTGAAGGAATCTTGAACCAAATGTCAATCCTCATCACTAAACACACAATATTCTGAATAGTCAAGACTGCGAAATGTGATAGGTAATTCTACCCACTTTTTGTATTGTTTCTTTGGTGAATTACTTTTGAAAACCACTACAAAATTCTTTATTTTGAGACAAGGCAAATCCAAGCCTTTGTGCACCATCATCGTTCCCCAAGCCTGGAAAACAAAAGAGAAAGTGAAAAGAAAAATTAAATACGCATGCGATTAAGAATTCGTTTTGGCACAAAGTAAAATTAAGCCCATAGTCGTTTACTCACTTGGCCACAATTTTGGCAGATAATCTCACCATTTGTTTGATAGTCTGCAAACTTCTTTTTCAGTGCTTTGTTTTCTCTCACAATGTAGAGTTCCCTAAAATTATCAAGGAGTAAGAAACATCCCCGAGAATTCACAAAGGACCAATATGAAGGCTATGGGTATGTATTGTTGGGCCTGAAGTTTTTGGACCCCATGCTGGCATTATCCCATACCGCATTCTTTCTCTTCTTCCTGTCTCCCCAGATCATCAGGCAAATGCCCCATTTCTACATACACCTCTGAAGGCGTATGTTGCCTTTTGTGGCTTCTTCCAAGTCTCTGGATTATTTTAACCAGACTTAATTGCTTAAAAAGTTGAGAAGAAATATGAGTAATTTGATGTGCCTTGGATCAAAATGACTTTGGGTCTTACACCTCTCCCTCCTTGCCCCAGTGCACAAGTAAAAGGGGAGAAAAATACATTACCATGCAAACTCTAATCTTAAAACTGGAGTGATTACAGTAATATAACACAGCATATTTGAAAAATTGTTTGAAATAGGGACAATATTTAGGGACTAAAAGAGGGGAGGTTCTGAAAAATAATGAATCTCATTTGTACTACTTTGGAAGAACATTTACGATACAACCTGCCTCACCCCTTATAAAGAAACTTAAAATTGAGTCTTCCTGGACTTACTTGAATTCTGGTGTCATATTGACATGGTGCATGTTCTCAATTACGTAGATATCTTCTCCAGTGCAAGCCAGCATACTGCAGTTTTTGCATAGGAAATTTATTAATGATGGGTTATCCTTGTAATGCTTTGCGATACTCCTCTTGGTTTTCATTTTCTTTTCCATTATACTTTGCATCTGTAATTCCCAAATCTGCATTGAGAAAAAATATTCAATTTTTTTTCATAGTTTCACTGAAGTAAGTCTCCTGGAATTCAGAGATCTTAGTTCTGAAAACAGACACTTGGTCCATGGTCTAGAAATAAAATAATGAGGTGATGGCCCCTCAAAGAATTTAGTAGATAATCTCCTGTAATCATGGAAATGTAGGAGCCTCAAGTGTTCAGAAAAACTGCCCATTCCATTTTACAAAAGTTGTATTGTTAGAAAGTTTTTTGCAATATTCAACCAAAAAATCTCTCCCTCTAACCCCCCCATTAGTTTTAATTCTGTCTCATAAAATAAGTCTAAACTTTCTTCCCCAAGGAATCTCTAAAGAACCAAACATTGTTATTACTTTACCTATAGTTTTCTCTTATATGTGACAAGCCCCCCAGTTTCTTTCATCTTTCCTCATGTGTTGTTAATTTCTAGACATTCCGCTATCTTAGTCAATCTCTGCTTTACCCATTTGTGGCAGAAACTACTAGTTTCCCATCCAGGGGAAACATTTCCAAGCCAGTGGCCATTGAGACTTAAGGAGATGTTGAGTGAGATTTCCAGAAAGTCTGCTTAAGTATCAGATAGCTGGCATGTGCACTTTTTGCCTTTTCCACCTTCTTCCTCCTTACTGCCTAGAATGAGCATGTGGCAGGTGAAATTTTAAAAGCTATCTTTGTCCTTGAGAATGGAAGCCAAATACTAAAAGGGCAGAGAAGAGAGAGAGAGGGAAGAATCCTGGCTTCTTCATGACATCACTGAGCTATCAAGTGGATCTAGATTGCCCACATGCTTTATGTGAGAGAATAAGCCCTTAAGCCACTATATTCCAGGTTCTGTGGCTAGTGGCCCAGCTTATTTCATAACAGAAACAATGTGGTTTATGAGAGATATAAAACTTGAGAGAGGGACTGGCCCGTTCTCACACCTACATAACATCACAGTAGAAAAACCTGATTCTTAAATAATTTACCTCCAAACTGAACCTCTCATCAATGACAAATTTATATTAAATTATAGAGGAAGCCATTGTTTTCCTTAAGACTGAAGGGAAGTTTTCAGTAAAAGTAAATTATCGGTGCAGAAGAACAAAGCTGAGTGGCCCATCTCTTTGGCTCTTGCCTCTATACTTTAGGCCTTGACTGGAGGCAACCATATTTAGCACAGAAAAGAACAAAATCTGGCAAGCAAATCTGTGGGCCATATCACAGTTTAATCAGACAAGTACCAAGAATAATTTCCTATTTAAATTACAACAACATAATAAATTGAAGTAGTCTCTTCCCTTAAAGTTTATTTAGGTTGTTCTTGAAAGATATTTATGGTTCTATGAGCTGATTAAAAGATGATTTGGCATAGGATCACATACACGTGGGCAATTAAGAAACACCTGTGAGTGCGACAGAAAAAATAAAAATAAATCAAGGTCAGTGTATGGATATGTGACTAGGACACCAAAAACTAAAAGAATAGCTCTAAAATAGTAAAGAATGTAAACTAACTGGAGGAACAAAAAAAGAAAAGAAATCATAATAAAAATATGGAAGGCACAGCTATAATCAATCAAAGTCCAAATGAAATGTAACTAATGTGGCAAAACTTGTTGGGGCAATGCCAGGGAAAATTTTAACAATCTTCAACTTGCTCCTACAAGTCTGATTTGATTTTAGAAGCTTTTAGTTATGTATAAACCCTGTATATGACATAGAAAATAGACCTCACTCTCTGTGTCAACTCTCACCATTTCTTAGCAGTTCTTCTGAACATTGTGTTGAGAAGGATTCTCAGATCAGACAAAATGAGCGTTGTGACCTGGTAGCAATGTCTGATGAGGGCTTGGAACAGAGTAGTGGTGGCACAAACCACACATTATTGTTGTCCCTACTCTGAGTTTGTCTACCTGTAGTAGTTTTACGAGGGTAGGTCTCTTAGCCAAAGGAGACCTACAAAGGTAGTCCATTGTGGGATCCCCAAAGGGATGGTATCTTGTTCTAAAGATTGTCTGGAAAAATTAGACTCATAAACTCCAAAGGTTATTCTAGAGTTTACCCAAAACGACTGGTTTTGAAACATCAACCTTTGAAAACTTCCATGTGATTCATTCATTTAGGACATTAAATGTAAGGCAATAACTTTCCAGTGGTATTACATGGCCACAAATGTTTGATTTGACACTATAAAATGTTTGGTTTGCCTTATATTTAAAGGGGTTTTAAAATATAAATTTGTGTAGAAACCTGGCCAGGAAACCTTGGAGTTGGTTATAGCAATGCACACCAATTTGAAAGCATCCCTTTCGTGAAACTCTATTTAGGGTAGAGCCAAATCCAATGTTAAGAAACTAACATTCACACCCATATGCAAGGGTGTGAATTTTCTTCTAAATGGATTGTTTGCTATTATAGTAGTTACAGTCTTGAATTCAGTGGTATGGGGGATTTCCTGAAATATTGTAGAAATACACTTCCCTCACTGTATTTCTCTCACAACTCAAATGACTCTATGTTAGTAAGTTGAGATGCAGCTCGAGGACATATTATGTATTTTCTTATTATTCAGAGTTAGCCTCAGTGTCACTCACTCTAAGAGACCCTTCGCAACCACCCAATCTAAAGTACCCATGCAGTGACTCATTTCATGTCATCGTAGTCTAATCCCCAGCACTTATCTCTACATAATGTATTTCTTGCTTTATTTCTGTTTATTGTGTCTCTTCCTCAAATCTCACCATGTACACACTAGAATATAAGCTTCATATGCCAGGGGTCTATTTCTGCCACCATGTTCTTTGTTTCTAGAACATTACCTGGCACACAGTAGGCATTTTGTAAATATTTCTGGAATGAAAAAATTGTACTTGTACAAACAGATTGGACCAAACCAAAATAACCAGGTTGGGTTAAATGAGGGAGTTGCACTAGTCTTTCTGGATTGAGGGCAGCCTAATTTTATATTACCAAAGTTTATGGTTGGTCCCACTGGAATGGCTTCCTGACAATTTCTGCCTACCGTGGATCTTGATGCTTTGTATGTGAATCTGGACTAAGCACAGCTCATCAGACTGGAACTTATAATTCAGCACAATTTCTGTCTCAAGACTTAACCACAAAGATATTAATGGCAACCACATGCAGACATTTTAAAGTGAAAACTAAATTTAGAGAGGGCCAAAAACAATACCTTATGAGCATACTCTTCTGGTTTCATATTTTGAACATGGTCTATAGCTTTATACATCATTTTCTCTCGGAAAGCATTAACTGTCTCACGTTCAACAACTCCTGATCCGCTGTGGGCAACCAGGACATAGGTGCTTTCATCAGCTCTGGCTCGACCACGGGCCTGAGAACAAAGAGAAATCAAGTGAACTCTCACATTTTTGTCCTGGAATGATATTCATTGCTCAGCATCCTAGCCTTCAAACGATCTCTCTATTTTCAGTAAAGTTAGTTATTATACATTCTTTGCAAGTTGGCTATTTGAAACTCAAAATGCACTTTCATGAAGAAGAAATGTTCTAGAGTGATGATGGTTAGATCCCCACACAAGCCCTCAAAAGCTTCAATAATGCAACACCATCCTGTCTAGCCTTTTTGTTCCCCCGGACCTCTCTCTCAAACCCTAAGAACAATAATCAGCGACTTGGACTGGGCAGCCCCCCTCCCCTCGCCTGGTAGGAGGGATGAATGAGAGGAAGGGGCATCTCTGACCTTGACACCAGGGCTGTGGAGTGTGCAGCTCTGTTCCTGGCATCCTACATTGGATTCTGAGCACGTTTTCCCGTGAAAACATGCTCAACATGGTGATAAGTTTCTATAGTCTTCTTTATACAGTGATATTTAATCATGTTTTGAGTAACAGAAGATTTTGCGGTCTGGTTCAGGAACCTAACTATTACCTATTATATTATCCTCATGAAAAATGCATTCTGAGTAATAAACTGCTGACTAACAAATCAACTCCTGAAATACAATTACTTCCTAATTTGGTGACTATCTGGTTATCTTAGTCTTCTAGGACTTGCCTTCTATTTGAGGATGAAATTTAAAGTATTGAAGAAAAAGCCTTTAGTTCATTTCATAGGAAGACTATTATTTCTATTAATCAGCACAACTCCTGTACCTACTCAACAAAAGGTAACAATCTATTGTTAACATAGTGTGGATAAGAACTAAAGTGAAATTGAATGAAAACTGAGACACTGTGCTATTTTTTTCTCTTTTTGCATGTATACGCCTGCTCCCTCCAACATTTTATTATGAAAAATTTCAAATATACAGAAAAGTGGGAAGAATAAGGGCAGAAACAGCAGTCTTTCTAAGGTTTGGTATGTCACTTTGTCAGACATTTGTGGGACATTGTACTTCAGATTCCTGGTTCTGCGGGCTCACAGAAATCCTAGGAATAAGGGGGCTAATTTTGATTCTTGTGGATGGGGCCAGTGTCATGTTCCTAAAAATCTTAGGACACATAAATAACAATCAAAGAAGAATTTTTGCTTAAAAATACAACAGGTATCTGGTTGTCATATGAATTAAACAATATAAAAGGCAGCAGCATGCAGCTCTTCAAGATTTCCCTTTTGATTTTTATTGAATTATAACTGACATATGACATCATATAAGTTTCAGGTGTGCAACATAATGATTTTATATTTGTATACCTTGCAAAATACTTTCTCTTTTAGTTGGAAAACATATATTTTTAAAACTGTGAGCGCTGTTTTACTAAAAGAAAACAATTAAAATAAGAACACAAAATAAAGAATTAACCTCTTAGAGGTATTTGAATGTACCTGGACCATGGCTATTTCGTTAGTGACGAGACCGTAACGGATAACGATATTACATTCTTTAATATCCAGACCTTCTTCTGCCACTGTGGTAGCGATAAGCAGATTTATTTTTCCTGTGCGAAATTTACTAATGACTTCTTTTTGTTCATTCTGTAGAAACATTTTAATAAATTAAATTTTGTGATGCTAAACACATGAAAATCTTCTAATTAGGAGAAGAAATAATAAATTACAACTGGTCAATGTAAATCAAAGGATTAGCTCATACACGGATTTGCTGCCATCTGTTTTTGGCATTGAACAAAGACATGATGGTGAGACAACATTTGACTTCCAATCTGGGATTACCACACAATAACAAAAATATTTCCATCCTCCAGTCTGGAGGTGGGAAGACCATCATTTATGCCAAGGAAATAAATTGATGGGTGACTTGGGAGGAAAAAAGGAGGCGAAGCTTTTAGTTGAGAAGAGGATAAGGTGATGAGAAACTAAAATGGGTTTTGCTTTTCACTACATTAATTTCAGAATCTTTAACATTCAGAGAATAAGATGCAGTGACATTTTTAAAGATTGTTGAGTTTTGAGTCAACAGAGTCATTCAAGCAAGAAACGTATGGAACATTCCTGAAAGGACATGTGAGCAACTGAAAACACTGGCTGCTTCCAGGGAAGGATGCTAGAAGACTGGAGGACAGCGGTGTGCCCTGTACCTTACTAATTTTGAAAGAGGTAAATATGTTATCTATTCAAAGGCATGATATAAATAAAAATGAGAATAAGTTATTAAATCAACTATATTTAAATTTTAAAAATCTGAATTTTTAAAGTTAATATAGGTAAGAAATTTAAATATGCACTCTAGCCCTTGCATAGGAGGAATGGGTGATCATAAACCTAACCTGATATGGCAAGTGTAGTTTTATTTTCATAGCCACTCTCACCAAAGCTGTTGGTACAGTTGGCCTTTGGTGCACATTCAGACTACCTTTTGCCCCCATATATTAAACAAAAATAAACATGTCCAAATGACAGTGTGTTCTCCTATCTCCTTCCCTTTCTTCTCAGACGTGTCTTTATTTGACTCCTAAATGCCGGACAATCTTGCAGAAGGCCCCCTCTACAGTCTTCTCTGAGAATTTCTCCCTGTTGCACTCACATCCACTGACAAAAACTTACATGTAATGGATTTTAGCAGACGTCTGTGCCTTAATTCAAAGGAGTAACTTTAATAAAGAGAATTTCAGACACAGTGTCAGACTCTCAAATCACATCAAGTAGATGTCTAATTCTTTTCCCAATGAGTAAGTACAACTCAGTTTACAAAGTGAGGATGTGGGGAGTAAGAAAGGTGGTGGGGGGGGGGTTGTATATTTTGCCATGCAAGCCCCAAGTCTGAAACGGATAAGGAGCAAAAAGTAGCTTGAAAACACATTTTCCATTTGACCTCGCCTCTTTTCAAAGAGGAGCTGAGGCCACATAAAATCAAAGTCATACTACTAAAGCTAATGTAATAGAAACTTAAAAACAAGACCAAAAACGAAAGAGTATAGATGTTATTTCTTGTAAGGATTAACAGAGAGGCTGCGAGATTGAACTTCAGTTTTGCACATGAGCTTCCCGGAAACTAGGGCAAAAAAGGAAACATGTTAAGTAAACTAGCGCTCATCACAAAGGAGGAAGTAAACTCCTCAGCCAAGGAAAACAATGCATTTTCTGGCATAAATCTTAGAGGCAACTTTAACATGAGTACACGTAGAGAATATATCGAGAGTTATAGTGGACAATTTCAAGAACTATTTCTTTTCAGCCAACATTAAAACAAATTTAATTTGCTCCATTGGATGGAGAGATGATGACCATAACAGAATTGAAGTGTCCCTTTGTCCAGCAAGACTCAGGATCAATAGGACTTCAGAAGAACAGTTTACTTTAACAAGCCATCATTGTTTCATCCATGCTTGTAATGTCTCCAAGCGCCTTTTTTCTCTCCCAAGTGTTTTTGACTGTGCACATGATAAGTAGTATAATGAAATGAAAACAAAACAAAACAAAATTCTTAAAAAGGAAAAGAAAATCTCTTTTATAGTCTCAAATCTCTAACACATCAAATGTCTTAATTTTTCCAAGTTCCCTCACAGATCTCATCCTATGCAAACAAATTTACTTAGTTCTAATTATTATGCACACATTTTTGTGGAGATATGATTTTTCCACTTGATATTATATTGTAGCCATTTTCCATTTTGTCACTAAGTTTAAATTTCAATCATTTTCACAAAGGAAACTCAATATGGAAAGCTCCTCCAAGTATGTGAAAAAAATGACTACTAGGACAACGCATAGCCTGTCAAATACCACAGATTAGATTGCTATAAAACTCACATTTTATTTCAAGAACAAGTGTTTCATTATGTAAAATTATTTGTTGGGTGGTGAGAGAATTGATGAACAAAAGACTGCAACTAATTTGGGAAGAGCAATAACCGCATAAGAAAAGAAATCCAGAAGGATGTTTATACCTGTGTCATTGGCTTGAACTCACTGCTGTGTCCAGCTCCAATCAGATGATGGGCTTTGACTCCTACTTCTGCGAACTTTTCATTTTCAGTAATCCACTGGGAGAGGGCATACGCACTCTGTCGTGTTTTTGTGAAAATTATTCCTCGTGCCGATTCCTCAGTCCTTGTATAATGTTCCATTATGGTGTTTCTTAATTTGGTCAGCTTTTCATTTTCACATTCTGGGTTTTCAGCCAACTTTTTCAACTTTTTTTTGTTGTCTTTAAGAAATAATTAGCTTAAATTAGTAAAATACTCATGTGAATAATAATCACACTGGAAGATTTTATATAACGGTGGACTAGGATGTGGCTCAACTACAGTTAGTCTTGTGTTATACCTAGTTAACAGACTAGTTTAATAAATAAATTTATTGCTGTCATCTTGACAATAAAACCAGATGACCAATTGATTGATTGTGATCATGCAACTCATGGCTAATCTGATCATATCAATTAGAAATGCCCCCAATATGAGTGGCATTTCTTCTTTCAAAATGAATGATTAAGAGGGCCTTTTGAAGAGCTTTTGAGAAGTAGCAGGTTTATGTCAAAGAGATAAATGGATGAGACCATTCAGTAAATGTTACATAGATTCTTACCAAAAAATAAAGTCATGAGAAAACTATCTGTCTCTTCCAGTTCCAAATGTTTCTTTTCATCAACCTCATCTTCATCACCATTGTCACCACTCTCATCACTATCATCTTCTAGGACTGCAAACTTCTTTTCTTTCTCATCATTATAGAAAGTTTCAAGGTGGTTATATGCATCAATCATTCGGATTGTGTCATTAATTTGTAGGGCTTCATTGTACTTTCTCAAATGTTCTGCACAAACACGGTCTTTGCGATTTCCTTCTTTTGCAGCTATGAAAGAATATATTATGTATAGTGAGATAACGATCAAACACACTCCCTAAAGTTATGCTGTGGACTTGAACATGTTTATGATACTGACCCCAGAACAGGCTTTATCTTGTTTTTGAGATGGGCAAGTTAACACGCAAAATGTTTCATGGGCTCTAAAAGGGGGCAAGTTTTCTGACTCCTAGATTTGCTGCTTGAGTTCTGCATCAGCAAGAACACATACCTGATCCATGCTGACTCAGAGGAATGGCATGAAAAACATATTAGTTGAGTCTGTGATTGGTGATAGAACTGTTAATATTTATCTTAATATTTTAAATACACAATAAGTGAAATACTGGAAATAGAGAGAAAATGGATGAACTGATGCTTCTTTCCTTAGAAAAGGAATTAGAACATTTATCCTTTTCCTACTCAGAAAAGAGCAATCCCATTTGATGTTAAATTGACTTTCAGTTTGCTTGGCAATATGTGATATAGTCATCTGAAATCTTGGCACAAACATGGAATAAACTGTTAGGTCAAAACTCAAGTTACCTTTTTTTTCCATTTTAATGGCCCATTGTTCATAGGGTTGAGTTCCAAAATCTGGCATTGGATTCATTTGGCAAAAAGTTTGAATCCTTGTCATTATTTCCACAAGTTTGTCTTTAAATGGATCCTAAAAATAAATTATACACTTATTCTCACATGTTTATATTGTTAACGGAATCACATTATCTTTGTGAAAATAATTTCCACGTTATAAAAAATTTGACTTAGAATCTTTGTCTAGACAAAGTAGCCAGTTAATCTCTGATCATCTCTTTGTACATTTATTTTTTTATTAATTTCTTTTATACCTCTACTCTCAAACCACATTCACACAAACACTGTGAACCCCTTCTGAAATTTCCAATTTAAAAATTTTACAAAAGTAAAATTAATGAATGATATAAACCTGGAATGTTAATAGTCACTTTTAAAAAAAATATTAAAGTAATGCCACAATTATTTAGAAAGCTTGCAATATAATCTAAGAAATATTCCTCTTTGAAGAATGGTTTCAGTATGATTTCTACCAAAATAAAAGTTAAGCGTTAGAGTTTTGAAAAAAGTCAGAAACAGAAGAGTGCATACTACATGATTTCATTCATCCAAAGTTCAAAATCAGTCAAAACCCAGCTTCGATGTTAGAAGTCAGGATAGTGTCTGTCTTTGGGGGATGGTCACTGGAAGGGGGAAGGAGGGGCTCTGGAGTGCTGGAAATGTTCTGTCTGTTGATGTGGATTTTGGTTACATAGGCGTGTTCAGTTTATGAAAATTCAGCAATCTGTATACTTACAAATTTGTACTCTTCTGTATATGTGTTATACTTATTAAAAGCATACCAAAAGTTAAATAAGTTAAAAAGTAGGATGGCAGATTCTTTTTAAAAGATATCTGAGACTGTTGTGTTTGGTTTTTTTAATGAGTATCAGCAGAAACATGCATTTAAACTTGTCAAGTAAACCTGAACAAGTAACACAAAGTGAAGGAAAATAAAGCATATTCAAACGTGCTAGTTCAGCTGAAATGGACATTACTTTTTTCAAAATTTCAGGAAAGATCTATGGAAGTTGGCCACTAACATTGGTTTAGTGCCTACCACATTTCAAACACAACTATTACTCATTACACATATTTAATATCATTTAATCCTAGCATCTTTTTGAGGTAGATTTTCAATGATCACACTTATTATCAAGTACATACAGCTAAAATTTATCATGCTCTTAAAATTTTATGAACAAAAGTATCAACATAATGTACTGGTAATAATGTTCAAAGTAACTCTCAGTTGCAGTTTTTATAGACTGTAGTTAACATATTCCTTGCAGGGGCCAGCCCCACGGCCGAGTGGTTGAGTTCGCTCTCTCTGCTTTGGTGACCTGAGGTTCGTCGGTTCAGATCCTGGGCATGGACCTACACATTGCTCGTGGACCTACACACTGCTCGTGGACCTACACACTGCTCATCCACTCATGAAGCCATGCTGTGGCGGCATCCCACATAGAAGAACTAGAATGACCTACAACTAGGATATACAACTGTGTACTGGGGCATTGGAGAGAGAAAAAAAAAGAGGAAGATTGGCAATGGATGTCAGCTCAGGGCCAATCTTCCTCACCAAAAAGAAATGCACACCTTAGGAGGAAAAAATATTCCTTGCAAAAGCACCATTAAAGTAAATATTTCATGTCTTTACCATGTCAGTAATTTCCTAAGAAAGTATATATGCAAATCAGGTAGGATTCCCATTATCATTGACAACTGTAATCTGGTAACAACAAAATGGCTCTGTGGAATGTCAGAAAATCAATCCTGGAATTCACCAAGAAAGTAAAAGAAGGATAAAACAATCTATGGTAACACCCCTAGCTTAGCTGTACAACCCTCCCCACCCTTACCCTCCAAGGCTCCTATGCAGTCAACCAATTACTGAGCTACTCTTCATATAAACCAGAAGACTAAAAGCAGGATGAAAGAGAGAATTCACAGTAGTGCTCTGCTGCTTAATATCAATTAAAAAAAATAAAACTGTAACTTCTTTGCTAAAAATTTAAAATAATATTGTTTAGATGGTCGGTATAAAACAATCTTTGCATCTTTCAGTTGAGTATGGTATCACCAATCAACTAAATATAAAATTTTAAGCACATACTTCTCTCGTGTCATCTGCGATAGCAAACTTTTTGCATGGCTCCTTTATTTGATCTTTGAGTTGATCAATATTTTCTTTCACAGTTTTAATGATAGAGGCATCAAGATTGGCACATATCTGGAAAAGAGACAATTCTCAATTTTCAAATAATTACTTTTCCCTTTCAATTGATTCAATGTAGAATTCTTTTTCATGTAAGAAATAAGTACCGGGACTTGCTAAATATAACATTTTAGTATTGCTTTACTGTGGATCTGAGTAACCAATAACATTTATCCTGATAGAGTAAAAAGGAGCTTCTAAATAAAATTGGTGGATACTTCCAGAAAAGAAATGTATTTATTTTCATTTCCTAAATTCCATTTTCCAGCTGGAAAAGCTGACATGGAAAGAGTACAGCAAATTGCAGAGATCAGCAGAGAATGGTTGAGATGACCATATTACATGAGGCATTTTAAGGGTCACCTGACATCCCTGGATCAGATTGCCACCCTCTCCTACACATAAAGAGGACAATGCAAAGCTAGGAGCAGCTGAAGTTCACGTGCCTGGATCTAGAGTGGAGTTAGTCCTTAATCCCAGTAATAAATTGTATCTTGGAACCAAAATCTTTGTCTACTCTGCATGATTTTTACTGAATTTGACTTAAAGAAAGGGCCTTAAAATATGAATGCAATTGCCTTGGTGCCAACACACTTCTTGGGTTACTCTGAATTCATTTAACACTAGGGACCAACAACAGTACTTTATGTGGTGTTATCATTTGAGGGCAGTTGACAAGTAATACATCTTTAAGTAAAGATCCTCATATCTCCATTTTCCCATTTAATTTGAATTACCCAGCATATGAGAATCACACAGAACAAAAAAGACGCACAGATGCAATTTTGAAACTCATGGAGTAAGTACAAAAATTAGAAACTTTCATAGTTTACACATATTTCCATGTCACATAGATCAAGTTTAACAATAGGGGTAAATATTTTTAAAGAAGATATTTCATTTGTCCCATTTTTCATTAATTATATTTGTTCTCTATAAATTTCGTGATATTGTTCTGTGGCACAGTTATTTATTAAGGCATATTACTGTTCCGTAGAAGATTGAGTATATTATTTTAACTAAAGCAAAGAGATTTCATTTCACTGATGATCTCTGAATATCCTTTCATGTACTCCATGGCAATTGGACCCAATCTTACTGAAAAAGCCCAAATAGCACTGGCATTTGTTTTAGCTTTGGTTGTTTTGGTTATACATAAGGTTAATGACTTACTTTTAAAATGTGTTCTTCAGCTTTGGCTTGCTTGGTGGCTCCTCCAACACCAGGTGAAGCTGTTAGTCCCAGTATTTGAGGTAGGGGAATCACTGGTTTGTTTTCTTTCTTGAGTCGATTGTTTTTCAACTTCTGTTTCAAATAACGCCTCATGATGTTATTATAGACTTCTTCTTTGTTGGTGTGATGGCATTCATCAATGATGATGAGGGAAAAGTCTTAAAAGAAAATTCAGATGGCTCATTTGTCCATATCAGCAAGGTCAGTAAAAAAAGCACCTTTAACCTAGTCAGTTAAGCTCTATGGGGAGGTTCTTTCTTGGGCAGAATACTGGCACAGCACTCTTCCACTTTTTAAGAGGGAAATGTAACGATGTTAGTCACCTGTACATACAGAAATTCATGTATATCAATCACAAAACTATCCCTGTTAGATATTATCTCCATTTAATAGATGAGTTTCGGAAAGTTTATAGATCTAAAAAGTGTTATGGGATGGAATTCAAACCCTGGCTTATTGCCAAAACTCTCAGGATTATACTTTTGTTCTTCAATAAAATATTTAAGTTAGTAAACTTTAATTTTTATTATATCAAATGAAAACCACACTATTTACAGAGGGATAATTTTGCTTTGTTTTATCATTGCATTTAATTATTATTATTATTTATACTTCTTTCCCTTACTCTCTCCTACCTTCTCTTCCCACCCCCCACCAAATAGAAAGGACTGTATTTTTAGTCTATGGAGAAGAAGGCAGATCTAACAGGATCCATTAGCATATAAAAAGAACTTGTCAGTACCTACAAATAAGAAGTAAATGCAAAGCCCAGTGAGTGCTTGATTTAATAATGCTATTCTTACACAAAATAAAGTGATCTAATTAAAAACTTATTAAATTTTTTGTCTGTTTCTTTCTCCAAGGAAGTAGAAGGATTTAAATGAAAATTGAAGCAATGAAAGACAATCTAAACCAAAGCTAATCTTTTTTTATTGACATTTTAAAAATTACTTAACTAATACAGCCTCTTAACAATTATTAATATTATTACTAATTCTTCTTTTTGCAAATATAAACACTTCAACCAACCTGACAACACGACACCAGCATCTTCTCCTTTTTCTGAGTTTAAAAGAGAGTTTTCAAGGATTTGAGCTGTACTGATAATAACATCATGGGATTTGACAACTTCTGGAAATGATATTTTCAATTGAGTATCACCACTTAATCTAGTAATACGATACCATTTCTTCAAAAACGGATTGAACTCTTTGCGGAAGAGTTGTTCAACTAACGGTACCTTTAAAAACAGCAAAATTAAAAAAAAGAAAGAGAGCATGGTCAAAGCAAAAGGAATATTGATCAAAGGTCTACTATGTGTCAAGCATTATCAGAGGTATCTACATTATCAGTTAATAAGGCATAACAGTCTATCCATCATTCCATTCATTCATCTGTCAATAAGCGTTTATTGAATGCCTATTAGGTGTAGACATCGTGTCTGGGACACAAAGATGTTTAAGATATGGTCAACAACTTTCAGGAACTCAGTCTACCTGAGCACATAGACCAAGACTGAACAAAACAAAACAAATTATTATAACACAACGTAGTAATTCTCCCATAGAAACATACAAAGTGACGGCAAAGAGGAAAAAACAACTGACTGCTCAAGAGAAGGGTTTAGAAGGATTTTTAATCTTGTAAACTGCAAAGAGATAAATTGAAACCAAGGCTGGATAAGAAATAAATTTTGAATTTGTAGAGCAGGGCTGGGCTATAAATGGCTGTGAACATCAAATAGAGTATTTGAAATTTTGTATAACAGTTCATAGGACCCTTGTGAACTGTGTTGCAGAGTTGATTTATGCTTGTTGTTTGTTTTGGGATAGAGCTAGAGGCAACATGCCTAAAGAAGGGGAGGGAGCAGAGAACCAAAAGTGAGGAAGCAGGGGACTGCTTAGGAGAATGGCTGTGAGGTGAAGGAGTGGACTACTGGAATAGCTTTGGTGGCTGAGAAAGAACAAAACAGCTAACCGGTTTGGCAAAAGCAGTGGAAAGTCTTTCAGAGGCAACTAGCACTGTCAAGTGACAGTGTGTTGGTGTTGAGGTGCCTTGACCTGATGGGCAATTCTTAGTATCTTCACATTCGCCAACAGTTCAAAATGCAAATCTTTGTGAGGACTCTGACCTGAAAGATCATCACCCTAGAGGTGGAACCCAGTGATACCATGGAGAATGTGAAGGCCAAGATCCAGGATGAAAAAGGCATCCTCCTTAGCCAGCAAATGCTCATCTTTGCAGGCAAGCAACTGGAAGATGGCCTCACTCTTTCTGACTACAACCTTGAGAAAGTCAATCCTGCACCTGGTCCTCTGTCTGAGGGGTACTATTAACTTCTTCAGTCTTGCTTTCATAGTGCCCAATGATTGCATTACCCTGTACTCTTGCCATTTGCCCCAATTTAAGCTTAGAAATTACCAGTTTCAGTAATAGCTGAACCTCTTTAAAACGGTTTTGTCACATGGTAGCAAAAATAAACGAAAGAAAAAGAGTCCTTTGTAGCTGAGTCTCTGTATGTCATAGTGTCTGCTGAAGTTGGCTGACTTGACATCTCAATGCTACACGCTACCAGTTATTCACAATACCTCCTGATTAGGGGAAAGGAATAAGCAGGCCATCTTGAAGGTCATATCCTAGAAGAATTCATGCAATGAAAGCCCAGGGGTGTACAGTGTTGGCAAACAGAGAGTTGGCAGGAAGAGTTTCAAGAGCAAGTATCAAAGAATATGCATTATATTCCTCATAATGTAATTCCCTGATAATGTGATCAGTGGTTACCTTTCCACTGGTCTGCAGGGCATGTGTTATTCATCAGTTTACTTGAGGTGAGCCCCACTTATGTGTAAAATGAAGGTTGACTGATCCCTGTGAATGAGGAGAACGGTGTATGAAGAACATTGCTTTGTTTTATTATTTAGCAGAAATAGTGAAGTCATCTAAGAATGAATGGGGGGTGGGGCAGGGGGGTTGTAAAATGGAATTCAAGAAGTCCAAGGAAGCAAAGTGGAGTTAAAATGAATAACCAAGTTCGGTAAGTGAAAGAAAATAACACAGGGTGGAAAAAATAAGGAGAGAAACTTTGCTAGTGCTCTTTTTTTCCAAAGTGAAGTCTCCAGTCTACCTGCCATGAGATCACTTGAGAGATTTGGAAAACGCATACTCCTTCGCCTCACTCAAGAACTACTGAATCTGGGCACATTCTCTGGGGACAAAGTCTTGAAACGTGCACTGTTATGAAGCTTCCCATGTGAAGTTAAGTCTTTACAATTTGAGAACCACAGCTCTTGTCTCTCTGCCACAAAGTGGTTTCTGATGCATTTCTCTAGAATTGTTCTTTTCATTCCACTTACATAGGCATTTTTCACAGAAATAGAACAAAAATCCTAAAATTTGTATGGGACCATAAAAGACCCGAAATAACCAAAGCCATCTTGAGAAAGAGGAACAAAGCTGGAGGCATCAAGATTCCTGATTTCAAACTATATTACAAAGCTATAGAAGTTAAAAGAGTATGGTATTGGTATAAAAACAGACACAAAGATCAATGGAACACAATAGACAGCCCAGAATTAAACCCATGCATATATAGTCAATTAATTTATGACAAAAGAGCTAAGAATATACAATGGGGAGAGGATAGTCTCTTCAATAAATCATTTGGGGAAAACTGGACAGCCACATGAAAAAGAATGAAACTGGGCCACTATCTTACAACATACAAAAAAGCTAACTCAAAATGGATTGAAGACTTGAATGTAAGATCTTACATCATAAAACTCACAGGAGAAAACATAGGTAGTAAGCTCTTTGACAAAGGTCTTGGCAACGATTTTTTGAATCTGACACCAAAAGCACAAGCAACAAAAGCAAAAACAAACAAGTAGGGCTATATCAAACTAAAAAGCTTCTGCACAGCAAGAAAACCATCAAGAAAATGAAAAAATCCACTGAATGGAAGAAAATATTTGCAAATCATATATCTGATAAGGGGCTAATATCCAAAATATATAAAGAACTCATACACCTCAATAACAAAAAAACAAGCAGTCTGATTAAAAAACGGGAAGAAGATCTGAGTAGATATTTTTCTAAAGAAGACATACAGGTAGACAACAGGTACATGAAAAGGTGTTCTATATCATTTGTCATCAGGGAAATGCAAATCAAAACCACAATGAGATATCACCTCACATCTGTTAGAATAGCTATTATCAAAAAGACTGGAAATAACAAGTGTTGGTGAGGATGTGGAGAAAAGAGAACACTTGTGCACTGTTGGTGGGAATGTAAACTGGTATAGCCACATGGAAAACAGTAAGGCAGTTCCTTGAGAAATTAAAAATAGATCTACCATATGATCTAGCAATTCCACTTGTGGGTATGTATTCAAACAAAACAAAAACACCAATTCAAAAAGATACATGCACTCCCATGTTCACTGCAGTATTATTTACAATAACTAAGAATATGGAAACAACCTAAGTGTCCATAAATAGAGGAATGGATAAAGAATTGTCAGAAATAATATTCTAACAATAGAATATTATTCAGCTATAAAAAAGAATGAAATCTTGCCATTTGTGACAACATGGATGGGCCTCAAGGGCATTATGCTAAGTGAAATAAGTCAGACAGAGAAAGACAAATACTGTGTGATCTCTTTTATATGTGAAATCTAACTTTTTTTAAATTTTAAAAAACTAAGTCATAGATAACAGAGAAGAAATTGGAGGTTGCCAGAGCTGGGGGGTGGGAGGTGGGAGAAATGAGTGAACCGTTTTCTGTTTGTTTTAGTTTAAACAAATTGAATAATAATAAAAAAGATACAGGAAATAATCTGAGAAAGAACTCAGGAAGAAAGATTTTGAGAAAGAGAAAAGAAATTAAATTTAGTGGAAAGAGAGGGTACGATCCAGAGGAAAGTCAGCTCTGAAAACAACTACTCCAACCACTTGCTTATTGTGTGACTTTGGACAAGTTACTTAATGATCCCAATCATCTCAATTTCCACATTAATAAAATGGGGATAATGTTAATTTATGACAGAGCTGTTGTGAAAATTAAGTGAAATAGAGGTTAACATACTGCCAGTACTCAGAAAACTTCCCTGCTACTTCACCTGTCCTTTTTTTCTAGCAGTAGAGTCTGGGAACAAGAGACAATCAGTTAACTTCAGAGGAAAAGGGTTCAAGCCTCAGCTCTGCTGCTTATCGGCTAGATGATCCCTGACAGGCCAGAGTCTCAGTTTTCTGATGGGTAAAAAGGGGATAGTTACGGTTACCTCATGGAGTAGCTGTGTGGATTTAATGGGATCCAATAAAAAGAATTAATAGTATACTGTAAAATGTAATACAATATTAATTATTATATTATTAATACACATCTTTCATTTCCTAGACTGAAGATCCTTGAGGACAGGATCTGCATTGGATTTGTCTTTAAATACCCTCAGGTTGCTGAATGATTTAAGAATCTCTATACCGTGGAGTGACATAGCAACCTGAGGTTCTGCCCATAAAGGGTGAGTCAAGATCTTCCAAAGAAGCAGCACTTCTGATCTACAGAATGAAAAGAAGTTGTCACAGGAGGTAGCAAGTGTAGGAAACCCTGATACTCACTCTGGGTGGTGCTAACTCCCTAGTGAAGGACACAGAGAAAGCCAGATGCAAGTGTGACATGGCTAATTGGGAGGTGTGTGGTCCTCTTGGAATCTTTTCCTGAGATGTGACAGAGTGCCTGCCAAGACTAATCAAACCCAACTGTACCCACTTCTGCTGAATCATATGGGGCTGCATTACAGCATCTGAAGGAACCTGGGATTCATCTCTCGTGATGTTGAAGCCCTAGATAGGAAATAGAAAGTCTGGGAACACAGGTGGTGTTTTCATTTCTCCTTGCATTTGAAGGCAATAACTTTGGAAACGATGGAGGAAGGGAGATGAAAGTAAATGGTGTTAGGGAATAGGATTTCTCTTTTCTAGATCAAAGGTTATAATACCTTGTTATGGGGCTAAGCACAGAATGCAGGTTGTGTAGACTTACGGAGCCAGAGATTCTTAACTCAATCAAAAAGAATGAAAGCTGAAATTACCTTAACATTCAAAGAAATGGGATAATAAAGTAAACAATTATGACATAGATGAAGAACTAGTGGAGGGATTTCTAGTAATTCTTAGGGGAAAATAACAGGAAAGCAGGTCAGGAATTAGAGTCATGTCTTGAAATGTCTATGCAATAATGCAAAGAATATGAATAATTAATGAGGATAATTTAACATTTAAACATGGCTATAAATGTGGACTAATAGATTCATCTAGATGCAATGGGATGAAAGATTTGTGACTAGAATACAGCATCAAGAGGAGAAGGAGTTATCATAGAAAGGAAGATGCATTAGACTCATAAAAACATGAGACCTGAAATGATCAATCAACATGAAGAAAGAAACATAAGTATTTATATTTAGGCTCAAAATTTAACTCCACAAAAATCACTCAAGAAAGTTCTAGTTTAACAGATTTTCAAATGAAAAGAACCTGAAGCTTTTTAGCTCATGGCAAGCTCCACGTGAGTCTGTGGGTGCCAACTACCAACACTGGTGACAAAGGCAAACCCAGTCATAGGCTAAGTGTCACATCTCCTTTCTCCTACACTGCACTGATAAGACTATATCTGTAGTATCTTGTCCAACTCTGGACACTGTGTTTTAAGAGGGTTCTGGATAAATGTCTGGAAATGTAGGAGTACTCAGGATGATGGAAAGTCTGGAAACCACGTTATATGAAGAAGAGTTAAAGGAACTCGGAATATTTATCCCATAGGACAAGAAGAAAAATATCTTAGGTGCCACATGATGCTGCCTTCTCTGTGTGAAGGGCTATCATAAAGCAAGAGAATTAAGACTTATTCTGTACCATCACAGAGGAAAGAACTCTAACCAATGAGTGTGGTTTCCAGAGAAACAGATTTTGGAAAATACGTGAAGGGCTTTCTAACAGTGTCAATTGTTCAAAGAATGGATCGAGCTGTCTTGTTAGAAGGGAGACCTCCTTGATATTAGAAGTTACTCAGCAGAGGTGACAGAACCACTCCGCAGTGGAGGAAAGCTGGATCTTAAGGGCTTCTTTCAACTGTAATATACTATGATGCTGTGACCTGATAGGGAAGTAAAGGAAGCAGATGAATAAAAAATAACTCCTAGGTTTTGAGGCTACTTGCTTTGGAGGAGTGATAAAGAGAGAGAGAGAAACAGCGGAGAGCCTTCTGGGTGAGTAGATGATGAGGCTGAGTTTGAGGATATACCAGAATATTCAAATGGTATCAAGAATGTCTGCTTAGGTAGTTTTGAATTCAGTTAATTTTGTTCTTTTTCTGGACCTGACATTTAAGACCCTATTCACTGGTGAAAGAATTCCATTTCATTAGTTGTGAAGGCGAGGAGAAAGGAGTGGGAGAAAAACCTAATATTTACTGAGTCATTCCTAGATTAAATAGATTATCTAGTTTAAACTTCAGAACAACTGTATTGGATAGTATTATTTTGTTCATTTTGCAGATGAGGAAACTAAAGTGAGAGATGTTAGTAATTTGTCCAAAGTCAAATTACTGGTAGGTAGAAATATTAATCAAAGCTATAACTGTTTTATTACAAAAGATAATGTCCTTAATAAAGGGAATATGTGAAAGGCTATGGGCAAATAAATTCTGATGGTATCACCATTATCACAAGAGAAGTAATAGTGGGCATACAAGTCTAAAGGAGAGGTCTTCAGACTCACTAGATACATACTAAATGACTACATGATGGAAGTCATTCAGATCATGAATTCTGAGTACATTTCTTTAGTACTGAAAAGCAAGTTGCAACTAAATCTTTTAGCATAATAGAAACCCAAAAAATATAGGAGAGTTGTGTAATCTATTACTATATTTTCTGTGACGGAATAGAGGAGAATCTAGTTACCATAGGTAAAGGAAAAAAGACTGTTTCTGGTCATGGAAAAGTATATTCAATTTTACTCCATAAAATGGTAAAGATTAACACCCTGAATTCAGAAATTTATAAATTAATAAACTCTCATTTATCTTAATAAAGTTCAAATAACGAGATTTTGTTTTACAGAGAAGGAGATTTATACCTGTTTATGTAGATTGGCCTTCAAATACCCCAAGATATGAATTAGTAAAGAAAAAACATAGTTGCTTTTAATGTAACTGATACATATATCTTTACGATATATATATTATATATACTGATATATGTAATCTTGAAAGTTAGCTATCTATTTTTCTATTTAACTAGATATAGATCAGTCAAATATTCACTTAATTTTCTCTTTATCTTCAAATCAAACTATATATATTCTAGATAAAGAATATTTGCCACCTTTGACTACAGGTCAATGGTTAAAGATACTCTGACAATATTTGATCCTAGATTCCAGTGATATTTTGAAATCATTTATGTTTACATGCAATGATAACTTAAATTAGCAGCAGTTAACCTTAAAGAATACCTGGGTAAATATACTCTTTATACCTAAGTTAGAGTTGTTTGATTTAATGTTTTGGTTTTATGGAAAAATTTGCTTTAAAGGCTAATAACTTAGATATTACATATAACTGGAAAAGCAAAGATTTAAAATAAAATAAATTACTTATTTTGACATTACTTCTAATTAAACTAAATCTGTGTGATCCATTGCTCCAAATGTCATTATACAAAAGCTTCAGAATGCTAAAATGAAAATAGCATTATATGATGCGCCTTTTGAATACCTTATTGACAAGGACTATAACTTTTCCAGGTTCGGATGTTTCTTTCTTCTTGTCCAAGTGATCCTTGGTAACGTACACGGCCACCCTGGTTTTCCCGCTCCCTGTGGGGAGGCATATAATGACGTTCTTCCCCTCCAAGGCTGGTTGGGCAACTTCCATTTGGTAAGGCCTGAGATGCAGTTCTGGCTCAGGGGATGCTCTTTCTGCCACATTCTCTTCATCTGAAGGAAGTTAAAAGGAAGAAAAGTAAGGGAATGGACAACAATGTAACTGAGACTAGAAAGCCTGAAACTCTACATAAGCTTCTTGTGGTTTAAATTACTTTTCATGTGTGGTCCAAACCAATCCATTTTCTATTTTCTGCACCCAAAGTGTGTCAGCTCTCTGTTTGCATTTGCAGGATACAGCCCAGTTGGTCTATCATGGAAGTGGCCTGGGGCGTAAGGGTGCAGAAGGAGTGAATTAACAGGGTAGAAGACTGGGAGGGGGCAACATGGGGGAGTCTTCACAGAGTGGGCAAAGCCAAGGGGAAATCACAGAAATGGCTGTGATGCAGGATTTGCAGTCAATGGTTCTGAACACATCAGACACTGCATTTCTTTGTTGAGCCATTATGCCCTACCTCTTTCTCTCAGCCCTTCCACCTACAAATCAAGAGGAACTGTGAAAGCAAGAATCATTAGTCCTTCTTGTTCCATATTCCCCCTTACATTTTATTGCAAAGATATTATAGCTGATGCTACTTTCCTTCAATTGAAAAACTTTATCTGACAACCAAATACCAAAAAGCATACCTATCTGTCTGTCTCTCTGTCTATCTTAAACATAGAAAAATGACCCCAAAAATCCCACTTTTGCCATTTGAGGAAAACAGATTAAACAGAAGCAACATTTAGGGAGAGGGGAAAAACTTCTCCCATGCCAGCCTTTAACTAGTAGGTTTTCATTGAAAGATGAAAAACAGTTTTGTTGGTTTAAACTGAATTGTGACTAATTTTGCAATTTAGTTTTGAATTGTGATTTTTATCACTTCCTTATATGTATGCCTCCACATATTCTTATTTTCCTGAAACTCAAAGCACAATATATTAAAAATATTTCCAATTAACATAAATTTCTAAATTTGAAATACTGACAAAGTAAGTACTAACATACATTACTTTTATAACTTATCATGTGGAATGCAGTAAAATAAATATTGTAACAATTTAAAAGCCCATTGTATGCTTTACGTAATCATAAGAAAAAATGAAATGACAGCACTTATCAGTATTTCTCTACACATGAAGTAAGTGTTCTTTCCCTTATCAATGATTGCAATAAAACTAAACTAACATAATGCCATTAACTTCAAAAAAGTTGCTGATGGTTCCATTTTAGCAACTGGATGACTCTATTTAATTGGGTTTTAACTTGTTGTGATAGTACTATCTGAACAGGTAGGAAAATTCACACCAAATACCCACTCAGTAACAATCATCTACTAACCTGGCAGGAAATTTGCCTTCCATATGGATGAGTAAACAGAGATGCAATACATGTAAGTTATCATTAGATCAGCTGCTGATTCATTTAATAAGATTTTCAGGAAAAATTCATTGAAGCTTGCCAGCACTTAAAAATATACATTTACAAGTTTTCTTTCCATGCTTGTTTTGAACTCTACAGCAATTATAATAACTCATCTTCTATTTTATTTACGTAAGGTTCAAGTTTATTTAAGAATATCATTACTTATCTCTTAACTGGTTTTTACAGACTATCAAAATCCTAATATTCCACCTATATATGGAAGATTTTGTCACCTAATTTTTTCAAAAGAGCCACAATATTTGCAAAAGAAATGTATTTTAAATTGTGTTTAACACCAAGATTCAGGAATTTACTTTTGCTAAATTGCTATTTGATCTAGCAAGTTTGTTAAAAGTTATTAGCAAATTCATTTTAATTTCACTCAAGGTACATTTCTCATAGATTTAAAAAACAATAATAAAGTTCTGGTTTCCTCATAACAGTGGCATGTACTGTCAAAAATAATCATTTGCTTCTTTTGCTTTTCATGCTTACTCCTATATCCTTGGGTAACAAAAATTTAAAAGAAAAGCTTAGACCAATTTTCTAAGTCTCTTTGCCAGGAATCTAAAACTAAGTCAAACGAGTAAAACATCAATATCACTCATGCATATTAGATATTTATTTAAGAAGAGTTAGAATGTTGAAACGGCTATTGTGTTCAAAATTTAATTCTATAACTGAAGTCATGATGTTTTACTGTCACTTAATTAGTCATGTACCACTAATTCATTCTGCAGTAACTATTTATTGGGTGCCTATATGCCATACACTCCCAAGAATACGTCCTTGTCCTCAAGGACTCCAGAGTCTAGGGACTCTTATACTGCTGCTACTAAAAATATGTGGCTATTAGATGGACAGCTAAATTATCTTCCATATTTTCTTGTCAAGTCTAGGAAACGTAATGGGTAGCCCCAAGTTTATAAGAGAAGCACGGAGTGAATGTGGAAAAAATTGAAGTTGGATTCATTGTGAGAATAGCATCCAAAGAAAAAGAGCTGGGTGAGTGCTAAATATTCAGCCTGATTCTTGCCTTATCACATCCTCTGACATAGGGATGGAAGAATTTATCCACATAAGCAATGAAAAGAAAATTTTCTCTTCTCTGTCACCAGAAGGAGAGAACTGGGCTGGTGTCAATGAGCCAGGAGCCAATTTCCTTTGTGAAAAAAAATGTTTGGGTTTTGTTTATTTGTTGTTTGTTTCTTTTTGGCTCTCTTTGAAAAGCAAAATCAATTAAATGCAATAATGAAAACAATGTTTAAAATATGCGCAGGTTTTGAATAACATTGTGCTCTTCCTCTACAACAAATATTGATTGAAACCTTAAATTTACACTGTATCATATAAATGGTCAAAAACTGAAATCAAATAGGGCTTAAATAATAACATTCTATTGGAACTACACCATGTGGCAAATTTCATTCTCACATTGATTTTGACAGCTGAGTTATTCTTGGAGAGAAAAGGTCTGTCACTGCATGTGTTTGAAATCGACAAAGTATTCCTTTACCTATATGTAATCATGAAAAAATACACCACTCCAGCTGGACAAATATTAATAGGTATTACTTCAAAATAGTAAGAAAACACTTTCTACATATCAGGTCAATGTGTATTGCCAAAAATATTGCCACTTTGTGAGAAGCAGTATATCTCTCTGAAAATAAGAAACAGAAAAACAAAAAAGCCTTCCAAAGTATAAATAGAATATTTAAACTTTGAAAGTACCACTAATTATATTTTACAAAGGCGCTATGCTTCCACAGAGGAACATAATGTTATGGTATTGGGTCATGCCCGTGATTTTTATGGCTCACTATGTGACCTTTGAAGATGGACAAAGGACAAATGGAATAAGGGGCCTTTGATGTCAACCTCAAAGGTTAAAACACAATCCCAAGCATTGTAACGCTTTTCGGTGATTCAATACATGTTTAACAATTCACAATTTAGCTAAACCTTTTCTTGAATTGATTTTTATTTCATCCTATATCATGTACCTGAGGGAAAGGAATTTAAGAATTTTATAATTTAAGAATTTTACTATCCACTATGCAAAGTAATTCTTTGTTCCTAAGCACTGACCCCATCTAGAACGTCAATGGGTGCACTTTGAAAATGTGTTTGTCTTCAAATGTATTTGCCTTTGAAAATGTATTTGCTTTTTAAAAGTAGGTTGCATTTAGACTTATCACGTCTTTCACGCCACATTGAGGACTGAAAATCAGTAAATAGTTACATTTGCTAACAGTTCCAAATAGACAAAATGCCCTGCACGTAGAGGATGTGCATTAAATATTTATTGAATGAGTGAATATTGTTGAAACGCCTTTACTTAGACAAACAAAAATTAGGATGAGGTCCAGAAGCTTAAGGCAGCCCATAAAAATGTTAAATATTAGCTAGGGCACATTTTGAGTTCCAGCATCAATAGCATTTAATAAAAATGTGAATTATTAAATTTAATGACTGTATAACAAGCATAGAAAAAACAAATACAATAACAGAAACAAACACATGGTAAGAACTTAATAAACACTGACTAAATTGAACAGAAAATGAATTAACCCTTTTTAATTAAAGTTAACGTTATGACTGACATTTGGTGAATTGAGTTTCCTCAGACCAACTTGTTCTACGGGATTCAGGAGTGTTATTGTGAAAAAAGGACATTTAAATGAAAGAGGTGGTACATTCCAATTTGGAAAGCGTTTAGGGCAGATGATCATCTTTATGTAAACTATTTTACCCCTTTAGGTCTGTTGTAGATCTAAATTTCTATAAATCTTCTGACAATCCAGGATAACCTGAAGTATACAATATTTTTTAAGTGTTTTCTACAACTCAATCACAGAACAAATAAAGAATAAAGTAATTTGTTTCTTAATTGGACAGTTTTTTACTCCTTCTTGGCTGGCCGTGTTGCAGAGCATTTTTTTTGTTTATAACCCGTTAATTTTCATTATGAAATATTTCAAACGTACAGACAAATATAGACAGGTGTATAATAGACATCCAAGGACCAGGACCGATTACCCATTCTTAAAAGGTGTTAACATTTTAGCTCAGTAATAATAATGGAAATACACATTCAAAACATAGAAAGAAGAGATTTGAAATCAATCAGACTGACAAAAGTTAGGAAATCTGATAACAGGAAGTACTGCCAAAATGTGGGGATTGGGAAGAGACACTCTTGTTTATTGCTGGTGGAATATTCACCTAACATGGAGAACAATTTGGAAGCACCTAGTAAAGTTCTCCTTTAGTGATGGAAATATTTTGCAAACTCTACTGCAATGCAAGAGATATTTATACAAATGGGGACTCTTAACTAGATGTGTAATTTCTAGTTCTTCATTTTAAAAAGGACTTTTGTTATCTGCAGTTATCTAGAGTCATACTCATTGATAGTATTAATTTTTTATTTAAAATGTATTTTAAAAATAAATAAAAAATTAGGGTTTGGGAATAAATGTACCAAACTGGATACAGAATTTAAAAGCAGTCAAATTAATTGAAACAGATCTCATCAATAAAATAGACGACATGATTCTATGGAATATGGCATGTGTCAGACCAGAAAGATATGTACTGGATCAAAATTAGAGAGCTCGATTCTAAGACTTTTGTAAGTTGTACTTTTAAAGAAAGTGAATGGCAAAGTTCCAGAACTACTTCAACTGTAGAAAAGAATTGCTTTAATTGCATAAATACATTAGGGAGGGTATGAACAGCCCCCATGCTTTCCACTATATGGTGTCTTATTTCACACTTTTTAAGGTTTACACAACAGTTAGGCAGTACCTGAATCACTTCCCATGGTGCCTGAATCACTGCCCATGTTGCTGTTATGTCCAAGACTTTCATCTAAGCAGCTGACACTTCCTTCTGCCAAACTTGTGTCTGATTCTGCAAAGGAAAACATTTTAAAATATTTTTAAAATATTTCTGAGAATAAACGTATTTTAACTGCACACCTCTACAGCACACAGTACATACAGTTCAATGCAAGTGGGGAAGGCACACCCAGACAATTATGAATAAAAGGTAAGAGTTTCTGGCAAGCTGCATTTAAAAACTCCACTATGGATGAGCAGCTGCCGGGGAGTGAATCAAATACACATACCTACTTAAAGTAGCATACGTCCAACATGACAGCTAAGGCAAATTTGCAAGGATGTATGACTTTTGTCGTCCCCCTACATGTAAACTTTGTCCAAAAAAAGAAGACCTAGGCTTGAAAATGTCATTTAAACAAAGAGAATAATATATAAAGCAGTGAGTTATTTTCACGTAAAATGGTAGGGAATTAACAAGGTAAAAACAAAGTATATGGATTTACTGATTAGTTACGAAAACAGCAGTTCAGTGATAAAAATAACTTAAAATCAAAAAGAATTTGCTCAAAAAAAAATCATTAAAGCCTGGCATTGCAATTGTACTAGAAGCTTACGTGAGGTTGGAAATCAATTTTTTCCCTCTCTATGATTAAACTAAGCTTCCATCAAAGAGGTACAGTTAACATGAGTAGCAAGGTCACATCTTCTCTTGTGGATCCCGATTTTGTGTTTTCAGTACCCAGTATCAATTTCTTTTGAAAACCTTCTTTCCCTAAAAGGAAGACTTCCCTCCTTACGGTTTTTTTCCAAGGACTAATGAAATCCCATCCTCAAGGATAAGAACAACTCCTAAACTGATAAAAATAAATGAAAGATGGCTACAAATGTCAGTGTTGGAATCGGAAGGACTCGTGAAATTTGCCATTGATGCTGCTCTGTGCCTAAATTCCTCTTATTTAAAATGGGACTAGCATAATTTACCTCATAGCATTTGATAACCATTAAGTAATATGAGGTACAGTAAGCTCTTAGCACTTTAGCTTAATTGCTGGTAATTGGAAAACAAAATAAAATTCAAGTAGTTGGTGTATTACTAGAGCAAGAGTTTCACTTAATAATGTTCTTCTTATAATTAATAATATTTATACTTGTTAGATAACTATTATTTCTTGCTAAAGCTGCCAAATGCACTAAATAAAGAATATTAAAGTAGCCTTTATCTTTTTAAAATTAGTCTGAGTGTCACACATTTAGGGCTGGAAAGAGAAATGGGTGAAAAACAGACACACAGTAAGTTATCAATGAAACTTCCCTGAAAAGAGACAATATAAAACTCTTTAAAACTACAGATATCTTCTCTTTCTTTAACCAGCTACACTTTTTAAGCCAGGCATATTGAGGTATAATTTACATACTATAAAAATCATTCTTTTTAGAGATATAGTTTGATGAGTTTGACAAATGTATACAGTTTTATAACCACCATCAAAATCAAGATTTTTCTATCACTTCAAAAGTCCCCTCAAGCCCCTTTTAGTCAATTCCCTCCTGCTTTCCCCTGGCATTCAATGATTTGGTTTTGTCTCTATAGTTTTGTCTTTTCCAGAATGTCGCATAAATGGATTCATGCAACATGTAGGCTGTATTTTTGGCTTCTTTGACTTAGCATAACCTATTTGAGATACACCCAAGTTGTTGTTTATATCAGTAGTTTGTTCCTTTTTATGGCTGGCTAGTATTCCACTGAGCACCTGTGACACGACATTTCCCTTCCAACGTGGGTAAACCTATTTAGCTTGGGAAATATAAAGGAATTACAGCCAATGCCAATCAAATATGTAAAATAGCTTTCTTAAAAGTTAAAAGAAAGCTGATAAGAAATTTGTAGACAAATTCTCAATGGACACACATTCTGTTTAAGTATATTAGCACAACATAAATACACTAATGTGAAAATACTGTGCTTATCAGTTGTCGTAGATTAGCTCTAAAACTCAGATTTGAGGAATCCCTTATGATCACACGGGAAAACCTGCATATCTCACTGAGAGATTTTAAATATGGCACTTTGCAATTCCCAGAGGTAAGCCTTGTTAGAAGCTCAGCGGCGAGTGTGGGATAGAGCTGTCAAGTAAAAGAGCGTTTTGGGCAGATGTACTGATGAAAAGAGAATAAGATTTGTAAGGAAAAGGCAAGGTGTAAAATGAGATGGGGAAAATGTCATCGCAAGGATAATTCTAGACCTAGAAATATAGACCAAGATTTTTGAAGACAAAAAAGTAAATTTTGACATGCTTTTCATTTGTTGTTTTAAATGTGGAATTGAGAACTGAAGACAATACCAAAAATACTGAAGAATACTAACAAATATTATCTAAAATCTAACATTGTATCTTTAAGTTTCCCACAAGTGTAATAAAAATGGAGATTACATTTGATTTTCACTTAATTTTCTAATCACCAGTAGTTGAACCATAATCTCAAATCTACTTCATGTATATATAAAGTCAAGATTTTCCCCAAGCTTTGTTCTAACATACATAAGGTTTGGGGCAGCTATTTAACGTAATGTACACTAATAGTTATGAATATTAAAGAAAGTTGCTACACAAAACAGGGCATTATTAATTGTTTATTATCAGGATTATTTTGATTCAACAAATAAATTTGCAATGTGTCAGAAAGACACTGAGCTCAGTGCTTTCACAGATATAATGCAAATTATATTTTAAGCTCTTAACATCCTATGTAGTAGATACCCATTATTATCTTAACTTTATAGGTGAGAAACCAAGGCTCAGAGAGGTTAAATGGTTTATCCATATCACACAGCTAGAATGGGCCAGAGCTGGGCATCCCCATTTTCTGAATTCAAGTTCAGTATCCCAGTGCTTTGTACCCAACAGCACGAATGGCTACTGACCTGCATGAAGCTTTGTAAACAAGCAAACAATCCTGTATCCATAGTGTTAAGTGAAATGAAAGGTTTTTTTTAAGCGTATAGACATTTTCACTGTAATGTCAAATTTTCTATAAATCTTGAAACAGCTTATCTTTCCAAGAAAAAAAATTGAGAGATTGTTTTATTTTGCTAACATTTCTGATTTCATCAATAGACTTTAGTTTACTTTACATTTAAACACACACACTTATATTCAAACTTTTTTTGTGCACACAAAAGAGGAACACTTCTACCCTTGGACAAAATTAATTGCAATAATTCTGCTAGAGATCATTAGGAAAAGGAAAGTGAACATATAGACGACTATTTCTTTGTCATTTTAAGGATATATAATTTTCCAGTTTCTCAATACAAAAATAATTTTGTTTCCTAGGCAGCAAATCCTTACACATTTAATATATATATTTTTTGATTTCATAGAAACAGAAATAGTAAAGGAAATAATTTTAATAACATAAGAAAATATATTGTATCTCCCATACATTGATAATGTCTTCCGTGAGATTTTCTTCCTGCATTCACTTAAAAAAGTCACGTTACACACACACCAAAACGCCAGATCAGGAAAGTGCTTATATGATGCCCAAATTAAACCGGCTTATTGAGTTTATAAGCCGAGAATTCCTGCAATTGATTATCCAGGATTACCTTGTTTCATTCTTTGTGCTTTTCACAGTATGTCAACCTGGACTTATGTCCTAAGTGAATAAAGTCATGTGTCTATGATTTTAAAATAGATCAGATAGAACAGAGTCGACTGGAGGCAGGGGGTTGCCGTGAAAAGAACACGTGCTACGGAGTCAAACAGATCGGTCTCCAGATCTGAGTTCAGCCACTGCTAACAATTGACTTAACCTTTAAAAAATTTTTTAATATAGGTTGTAGTTTCTACTTTCTCATTTATTGTAAGAATGATTCTCTTAGATCAAGGAAATGAATCTTGAAGTGAAACCTCAAATTCGTGTGAAGTTGCTGCTTAAAGAGGCTTTGAATATTGGAGTTACGTTATATAATAAGTTTAGTTAACTTTTATATAGGTGTTATTTCCTCTAGGGAAAATATCAAAGCTAGCTGTGAAACAGATTAGAAAATGCTGGAAATATCTAGCTGTTGAAGAAAAGCAGTTATTCATATCAAACTCTGTTGGAATGAAGGAAAATGATACTCATCCAGTTAAAAGATAGGATTTTCTGTAATAATTTTGTAAATAACACCGAAAAAGAACAGCTTTGCTTACAGTGATAGTAAGTATCTAAGACCAGTCCATAAGCCATGGAAAAAAACTGCCTCATTTTGCAATCACATGTTGAATACTTTACTAATAAGACAGAAATATTAACTGGAATCTGAGGAGTTTCATATTTAACACCTTCTGGAACCTTAAATACTTTAAAATATTTTTAAACCATTTAGAAACCAAAAATATTGAAGTTAAAAAAAATTCAAATGAAAACCTCTCTGTTGACACCTTTCTAGATCTATTTCAATGTAAAGTGTGCCCTCTGCTGGAAAATGTTATTATAACAATTAGTTGACAAGTACATTGTTTATGCACCCTAAGAGCTAAGCTTCATTAGGTAAGATAGGAATTGGTTCTGACTTCTGTTTCTGCTGGGTATTGTCTCTCGTATTTTCAGCCTAGATGCATTTCTCATCCACAGAATATTTCTCCTTTCTTATGCCTTGCCTCAGGCTGTCATACGTTCTCTTTGCTGGAAATTGGTTTTGCTTTATGGCAGGAAGCAGTGCAAGGGGCCAGGGCCTCTGTGCATATTGAGAAAGAGGAAGGGCAGCAACAGATTCCCTTCTCCTGAGACACAGTGCTTACAGGGTCTGCAAGTAGTGTAACGTCACTTGTCACGCTAATTTTATGTTTATGCTAGCTCTGATCTTGTGATGCATTTTAACTTCACCTCTTTAGCTATGCCCATCTTCCCTCTAGCTGCATAATCCCCACAGCCTGGAATGTCAAAGACGACCCCTAAAACTTCAAATGCTTGTGCACGTGTAGGCACACACACAAAGAGTGCATAGGCTTCTTAAGTGTGCTTACTTTCTTACTACTAATAATACAAATTTCCCTTTCTTTTGAAATAATCTTTTTTGAGAGGAAATAGATGACTTTTATTTTCAGCTTTATGTATATGGATTTGTGCATGCGCATGCACACACACACGCTCACATTTTGGTCTGTCAGATTTTGCTCTCTGTGCCAGGGAACATGTGTTCCCGCAGAATGGAGACAAGCCACCTCCACCCACCTTGCATATTCTCTCCTGGATCCAAGCTTCTAGGAAATGAGTTCCCCAAAGAGAAAAAACTCTCCTAGAGCCACAGGCCCACATGGCTATCCATGGAGCTCCTCTGCTCCTGTTTATAGAATTCATACTGCTGAAATGTTGCAGCCAGAATTAAATTTGAATTGTGTGCCATGATGTTGGCTTCAATTGTAACATCTATGCCCTTTAGCCTTTGGACTTGAGTCTCAAGTAGAAAGATAGTTATTAAAGTCCAGCATTGTGGGGATAACCCATACTCACTAGGATGACCCATTCATTCATTGCCAGCCAGTAACAGAGGCAAAGAGTCCTCGAGTGGCATATCACCTCGCTTATGGGTGATACGCCAGATGACCACATGGGAAGTAGGTGTTGGCAATAACAAGGTGTAGGGATGACAAGATAGAAGAAGAAGAATTGGAAGCCTCTTTGGTAGGTACACTTCAGGAAGAGCTATTCAAGTTAAGACCTGAGGAAAGTATTGGGAGCAAGACATTTAAGGGTATCCTGGTAAATGTTCAACAGTCGGCTCTTTGGGGAGAAAAAGCCACAATTTAAAAGTGTTTGTCATCTTTCATGGTGTAAATATTCCCACCGTGGTTGATTTCAAGTGGCCAGCATGATGTCACTGAGTGGAGTCGGGTAGAGATGTGCACATTTGGCTCTTGTTCCAGCATCCCACTGGATACATTCCTCTAATTAAGGACTTTCCCACAAACACCATCTGAGATGATCACACATGCATTGTGTTAGTAGTTCATAATTGTCCAAATAAGGAACGATAAACATTTAAGAGCATTTTTTTTTTTTTTTTTTGCCTTAGGACAAGCATTTGTAAAACTCATAGTTAGAAAAACCCATTAACTCTCATTGATCTTAGAAATCTTTTCTCCTACCACATTCCTCCACAATGTTCCCCTCTAATCAAACTGTTCCTCTAAACACACCTCTGATAGAATTTTGCCGTGTTTATTACAACTGGATTGATTTTTATAGACTTTAGTTTTAGGGTAGTTTTAGGTTCACAGCAAAATTGCACTGAAGGTACAGAGATTACCCATACATCCCTTCCCCCAACATATGCATAGCCTTCCCGATTATCCACATTCCCCACCCTAAATTCTTTCGAATTTTCTCATACCTGCGCTTTTGTTCATGGTGTTCATGCAACCGGAAATGCTGCCTGCCACTTCTGTTTACCAATCCGACACAGGCCCTTCCAGGCTCAGACAAAACATCTCATACTTTTCCTCTGTGAGCTGTCTCTAAGTCTTCTTTCTTTCACAAGTTTTCTCTCCTCATTCTTTAATACTTTCTCTTTTGCTGTAGGTAGATTACTTTTTCTCTTTGAGAGTATGTAACGTGTTTTCTTGAACTGGATTATAATTATAATCTCTTTGAGAGTCAGGAAAATACCTCAGTACCTGGTTCTCTCAATGCAGTAAGACAATCTGACTACTCACTCTCTGCCTTCTGGTCCTCATTCACAGCCAAAATAGAGCAGGTAAGGTCTAATAATCAAATTAAAATTAGAAGCATCACCTTTGTTAAAATCCTGCTAAAAAAGCTTTAGGTTTGTAGATATAAAAGAATGTCATGAAAATAAATCCAGCATATATTAGCTGCACACTAGGGAGATTTCTTTCCACCAAAATACCTATGTCCTCATTCCTGAGATATGAACACTAACCCTTCCAGAACTATTGTGTAATTGTAAGTCATATAACTGACCTAGATGGCTCCTGGTAGGTTTCAAATAAAATACCAACCTATGTTGTCCTTTAACAAACACCAATAGCAGCAGCAGCAGTAGCATCTCTCTGTCTCTTTCTCAGCTCAAATTAATATTTGCCTTTTGGATTGCCTCAGTAGTATTTCTAGTTCCCAATAATTAACGTACCTAAATTTAGAAAATACAGAAGTGAAAGAGAGCTATCTTAATTCAAACCAATCCTGTAATAGTAAGGCTGATTGTACACTGCTGTATCAATTATCTTTCCCACTAAGGTCTCAAGTGCTATATGATATTTATTTCTAGAGATTCTAAAAATCTCTAAATTTCTAGAGGTTAGTGCTGTGAAACATTATTTTGGTCCTCAAGTGCAAGGATAAATTTTGTGGCATTTTTACAGAAATTAGTATAGACCAAATCTAAGATTGGACTTTGGTCTATAAAAAGGCAAAACAAAACAACAACAAAAAAGTGCTATAACAGATTGGGCCAGGGAGAAGGAGGCTGTTTTATAAAGGTCAATTTTTAAACCCCTCCTACAGAACATGATCTATGCAAAATATATCCACAATATATTCCAAAGCATAATGTCACCGGATAAACCTAAGGAGTGGAACATATGGGGGAATATGAAAAAGAAGGTATTAAAGTCTGAAAACAAGCAGGTTGGTAAGCTCATTAGCTGGGGTGGAATTTTAAAATCTTCACGTGAACGAATATATAAATCAAAATATACACACGCATTCACAGTCATGCGCACTGTATATTCACACATGGTACACTCTACACTGTTACATTATATCTCCACGCTGGAACAGTGAAATTTCATTTTCTTTATAAATGTAAAAGCGCCCTCTGCTGGCCAATCTGAGGTATTTGCATTTTCTAGTTTCACAACAGGGAGATTCAACATAGAATGAGGAAGTTTGGGGAATTTTCTGTAGAACTCTGCATTGAAGTCAGTTTATTCCAAATACAATAAATTTTCTTCATTTTTAATCTCATTTATTTTACTTTTATTTTCTTATAGAGCATTAATTCCTATAGTATAATAAAAATTTCGATGTAAAATAACTACTCACTTGTGACAAAGCAACAGCAGCCAGACAACTAAAAATGATTGTACAACCAATTTTACTTAAACTTAGAGAATTAAAATAATCCAGATAATTATGTATTTGCTATAAGGAAAATATTTTTAATGAAAGAAAATGAATGTGGGCTTGGTGTTCCTCTGATGTTTTCTAGGGAAGCGTGTCCTAGTGAAACACCAAAGTTTTCCAATATTTTCTTGTTATAAATTGATCAGTGACTTCAGAAAGCAGAACTATAATATCCAGCATTAAAATTCTACCAATAGTCTGAGAACTACTGAAATACGCTTTAGAAATTATTGTGTTAATTCAGAAACAGGTAAAATAAATAACATTTTTGGTATATCTTAATTATTAATCACTTTTTTAATAGGAAGCAGTTGGAAGGAGAAAGGAAGAAATAGTAGCTTCCAGTGTGGAGACATGAAGAAATCATTCTCCAGAACTATCCACTGGGAAACTCTGATATATCACCCCTAGGATGGATGAAGGAGAGATGATTAAAATTGGTTTCAGGGCGGGCCACCATTGTTAATGCTGGTGTGTCTCACCCATCAGGTGTGTTAAGAAGTAAAACGGGCTGAAAAACAATCTATAAAGAATCTTTGCATTAAAACTATAAATAATTAACATTGTATGCACCAAGACTACTATGCACTAAAAAACAACACTTCAGAAATTGATTTGGAAATAAAAATTAGAGAACTCAATTTAAAATTAGAAATAATTTGAGTCACATTTCTTCCTGCATATCATATTCACAGAATGTGTGCAGCTTAAGTAACAAGTGTCTTTCAATGCCACTTTGGTTAACTGTATTTAAAATCTTAACCCGATATATTGGAATTCAAAATAAAGGTTATACATTATATATATATATATATATATAGGAATTCAAAATAAAGGTTATACATTATCAATATCAACAAGATACACAAAACAAAATTATGCAAATGCATATTATAGACTATGGAATACTTTCACATTTATATTGATTGTTAATTCTGTCAAAGAATGCCTGTATAAGCCAAATCCTTCTACAGTAAATTTTGCAACAAAAATGTCAATCAAAAGAACTCCAATAACTTCTTTGGGCTAATGGTACTTTACAAGTTATTTATGTCAGTAATTCTTAGTTCCGAAGAGCAACAAGAAAATGAAACAGACACTGGAATGATCCACAGCATCTATCAGCAGCAGTGTCTAACCCCTAAAGCAAAGGCACTACATTTTCAGAAATAAGTTACCCTTTGTTACTGCTCTGGAAAAGGCCAGAATGGATTGAACTAACCTGTTTCCAAATCCACATGAGAAGTCCAGATATCACAAAGATCTTACAGACTAGAAGATTGTTAAAGTCTGTGAATTGGATGGAGTCCTCAGATTACTGTACGGCTCACTGTACTCTCACATGTCCTCAGACTATTACATATTTCAATAGTCCTTACTCGTCTTTCACAGTACTTATTATACGACTATTACACAGGACTTGCTGTGCAGCTATTTAGTGACAAGTGTTTGGTTGACACGCTCATCAGTTGAAAGTGCCAGGGAGCAGAAACCATTTCTGTTACATTCCCCCCTATTTATGGTGCTGAGCACTGAACACTACATGCCTGGCATATAATAGGAGTTTGATAAACATTTGTTTAAGGAAAGAAGAGAAAGGAAAAGAGGGAGGGAGAAAGAGAGAAAGGGAAGGAATCTAGGAGGGAAAAAAAAATCCTTTCTGTCCTCTAAGGCCATTATTAAGATCCAGATTTTTTTTCCCCCACAAGATGCAGCTTTAAGTTTTATATCAAATAGCAAAAAAATAGAAATTTTAAAAAGTTTTGCCTTTAATTTTGTCCACTTCGAGACTCAGAATCCTCCATAGATAGATAAACCACAGGCTGACAAGATGCATTTGTCTGGCTACTTTTGATGAAAAACCCTCATCTGAGATGCAGGATCATCTCCCAGCCTCCATCCTGTCTTCAGTTCTTTCTAGTGTGGATTTCGAAAATACCAAGCAACCCACAGAGATGTCAGGTAGCCCACCAGGGAAGTTTATTAAAAAGTGAGAACCCCAATCAGATAGTGGATTTTGGCATTCCTATAGAATCATGATTTCTGAAGGAAAGCACAGCTGCTCAAATTGAAAAAAATAACCCTCTAGAATTCAGGTTGAAAAGCTTTGCTACTCTGTACATTAAACCTTGCTACTTAAAGTGTGGTCCAGGACCAGGAGCAGCTGCATCGCCCAGGAGCTTGCGAGAAAGCCAGACTCCCGGGCCCCACACAGAACCTGCTGAATCAGAAACAGCATTTCAACAAGCCCCCTCCTCCAGTTCACTCATACGCACATTAAAGTTTCAGAAGAACTGCATTTAAAAAACAAACACCATAAACAAGGCTAAATAGCAGGCAAATTATAAAAAATATTGGTACTATTTATGACAAAGGATTGTTATCCTAAATATTTAGGTAGTTCATATAAACCACAGAGAAGAATATAAATACCTTATTGGAAAAATACATAGGTAATTAACAAAAACAACAACAAAAAGGAAGGAACTTATAAAAATGTTTTTCATTAGAGATAAAAAAAATTCAAATTGAAGCAACAAAATACCCAATTGGAAAACTCTGAACATATTATTACCCGCTCTTGTAGAAGAGTCTTCAGGGTAATAGGCGCTCTCCTACACTGTTGGAGGACAGGGAATTGGTAAAAGTTGCTGGAGTGAAATTTGGCATCAATTATTAAATGTCTTAAAATCGTAGGAATCATTTGATCCAGAAATTCCAATTATGTAACACGTTTTTAAGAATTAAACTGAGTCATAAATACAAGGAGTTACTGTGGCAATATTTAAGGTGTAGAAATTTGGAAACATTCTAAATGTTCAACAATTAGTTAATTATAATGCATCCAACGGATGAAACTATTATTCAGTCTTTAAAAATCGTGCTGTAGAAGAATATCTAATGAACACAGGAGAAATGCCATTATCTATAAACATCCAGGTATGTAAAAAGACCTGAAGGATACATACCCACTTGTTAAGAGTAATATGTCAAAGCTGGGGGAGTACGGGTGACTTTTTCTTTGTGTGTTTCTGTGTTTTCCAAATTTCCTGCAATGCAGCCATATTATTTTTGTGAGTAGAAAGTGGTAAATTTTGCAGTGGTGTGCTGGAGTCAGCTTATACTGGCTCACAAGGGCCAATTGTCACATTTTCAGAAATTTTGTGAGCCAGCTGTTAAGCATAGCCATTTAAAACGATTAAATTACATAAACTTACAATTAAATAAATTATATTAAAACAAAGGTAATGAATATTTAAAACTCATCATTTCCTCATCATTTTACTATAATCATCTTTGATGTTGAGGCTATTTATGCCTGTGGTGTCTATATGGTGGCAATGCTATGTAATGGTGTGCACCTCTCTTCCCAGCTGTGTGTTCAGTGACATTATGTTGGAGGCTTGAAATCAGCCTTAGTGGGAGTAGTTACTCCATGGAGATTGGCAAATGCTACAAATCAGGGCTTTTTTCTTTTCCCCAGAGAGCTACTTCCACAACATATCCACACACCACAGACTTGAAGTATCTCCTGAGAAAATAGAATGTAGCCCTTCTGGGGAGAGAGGGGAAGAGAGAAGGATTCTCCTACTATGAACAAATTAGGGAGGGAAGCATAATTAAATTAGTTTGATTCTTCCAGGGCTGTTTCACACCAAAAAGGTGGACATGTTATCTATCTCTCACACCAATTAGTTACTGCAGTTCAAGCCAAACCCAGTTTCGCATCTGTTCACCATCCTTTCTATAGCTTTGGTTTTAGTCTCTGCAATCAGCTGAACCTCTCTGAGACATCCCAGTGTGTAATATAGGGGGAAAGGTAGTGGTCTTATTTAATTATCAGAGCTTTGGGTGAGTCAAACTAATTAATGTATTTCAAAGTACTATGAAATATAGGGCATGCTTATGATATTTATCACATTACAAGGACCATGGCTAGCTTATAAAGTAAAATTAGAAACAAATGTGTTCATATTCAGAACATATTAATATTGCATTACTTTTGAAAACACTTTTAGCCACAGAGAGAAATTATTTTAATTTAATCTCCTCTAGAAAATTTATTTTAATAAAAATGCTCACAAAACCCCAAAGCCCAAATTTTCTCTCTCTGTTGAACAGATCCTGATATCATCAATGCACCAAGTGATTTTTCTGGAAGTGGCAGTTAGCATACGTAAAGTATGTACATGTTCCAAGTACCTGAAACTACAGAAGAATCTGCATAAGATGATTCCAATGCATTATTCTCCACGTCCCAGACATCCTTCTCTGGACTTGGCTGATCTGTGGCTAGAAGCAGTGGCTCTTTAACTTCGGGACCATCTTCTTGTGATAAATTCTCAGTTTCTAAGAAAAAAAGTATTATAATGTAAACAATAGTGCAATGCAAGTTTTTATACAGTATACAGAATCATTACTGTTATTTTGAAAACAAAAAGGGTGTTCCCAATAGAGATTTACCTGAATATACTTAAATATACTGAATATACTTAGAAATTCTAAACAGAATGTAAACTGTATTGCAATGCAAGCTTTTCTAAGATATAAATTGATGTTATTGTTATTTTGAAAATCAAGTGGAGGTCGCTAGTAGAGATTTGCCTGAATATATTTCAATACTTTGACATTTTAAAAAGCCTGGAACGTGTTTTTTGTTCTGACACAGTATTTTTACTTTTAATATGGACACAATGAGTAATTCTTTTGTAATGATTAAATTTTATCTAAAAAGACAACATAATAAGTATTATGCTAATCATAAGAAAAGTGTGATGATTTCCCATCTGACCATCACCTTTAGGAGGGAAGCCACTTATTCAGTGATACAAAGTCACATTTAAGGCTGAATTAATGAACATGCAAATTGGCGGTGGTTTTCTTTAGCTTGTGTTCTTGCCATTTTGTTTCCTCGCTGTGTGTTCTATACAAGATGTACATATGCTTTAATGTCAGCCGAAATTCATGTATTCTGAATTTCTGGAGATTTTTTACAATTCAAGGAAATATTCTGTATTTGTCCTTTCTCCTTCCCTCCATTTCTCCCTTCCCACCTTTCCTCCTTCAACCACTATGTACTGAGTGTTTTCTTAAGGGCCTAAGTGGGTTACAAGGAAAAACAAGAGTTTCTGTCCTTCCGAAGTTACAATCTGTCAGAGAACACTGATGCCATAAAGAAAATTTTGTAAAGTATCATTTGGGACTAGCCTATCTTAAGGAAAAAGGAGAAAAATGTGTCCTCAGTTTGGAGAATTTCCTGAAGAAAACTATTGTGATTTTGGACTTTCTCTTTGGACAAAACAACTTGACAATATTTGCAACCACATGTTAAGTTATTTGTCAGGCTTATAATCATAATAGTCAACTTATTTTGTGATTGCCATATAAGTACTTTAATATGTTAAATCATTTAATCCTTAAAATAGCCCTAAGTGATAAGTAATATTACTATCCTCATTTCACAGAAGAATAAACTGAGGCACTGGCACCGGGAGGGCAAGCACTCGGCCAAAGTCACACATCCAGGGAAGTGAAGGAGCCAGGATTCACTAAGAATCAGGATCTGGAGCCTAGGCTCCTGTATAGTCTGCTCCAGTCACCATAACAAAATATCATAGACTGAACGGCTTATGCCACAGAAATTTATCTCCTCACAGTTCTGGAGATTGGAAGTCCATGATCAGTATGCCGGCAGGTTGGTGTCTGGAGAGAGCATGCTCCTTAGGTTGCAGAAGGGCCACCTTCGTGCTGTGTCTTCACATGATGGAGAGAGAGAGACAGAGACAGAGATCTCTCTCCCTGGTCCTATAAGGCCACACTGCTATCCGATTAGGGACCATCCTTCTGACCTTTCATTTAACCTGAATTACCTCGTAAAGACATTACCTCCAGATATAGTCACATTGGGGGTTAGGGCTTTAATGTATGAATTTGTCGGGGGGGACACCATTCAGGCCATAGCAGCTCCTGACCACAAGAATAACCACGGCTAACTTTGTTCTGGTCATCCAGGCCTGCCAGAAAAATGCTTAGATTCCCATAAAAAGATGCACAGTTCAGCAAACAATATTTAACCCCCTGACTCCCCTGACTGGATTTTCTGAGGAAATGAGAAGTAAACCAGACTTATCTGGAATGAGTAGGTCAGGAGCAACCTGACTGCTGGGAGGGGTGGTGAGAGAGTATAAGAATGCTGAGCCCCAGACAGGGACTGGTATTTGCCATCCAACCTTCAGAAGAAGCTAAGAGACCCCTTTCCACTCTGCCCTCATAAAAGCCCACATATTGGGGTCAACAACCATCACCACCCACTTTAGTCAAATGGGCGAGAAGCCCCAATGTGAGAGGACCCTGCCATGGGACCAGAGAAGGAAAAACGGGTGATGGATAACTGATGCCACTTTTTTTCTTTTCAGAGGCCTTTCTCCCTTCTATAAAGTGCTTAGCCTTGGCCAGCCAGTATACGTGCAGGGGCTGGGAGAGTTCGGATAAACTAGTCCCCAAGCCATTCTGAAACACACACACAAAGACCTAAACATACTACAAAGTTATGACTTACAAAGAGGAAAGGAAAGAAGAAGGCATGTGAATACTAGATGTATGTGATGAGGTGTGTGATAACATAGGTATGACATGGGAATCACTATATATACTCTACTTGGATTGCTATTGTTTAAAGAATTATAATTTGAAAAATCATATTAAACTTTTCACAAGGCACCTTGCAAAGTGGGACTTCACAATACCTTAGAAAGAAATATGGCCAGGCATGTTGTCAGGAGAATCTAGAAGACAGTTTGGAGCAGATCTTCTAGACTCTTTCCTAAATGCGTATGCCACTGTACACAACTATAAAATGACTAGGTATCCTCCAATTTGGGGGATAGATATGACAAGGTCTTTTGTGATTTGAAAGGCTGCCCATTCCAATATCCCTTGATACACTGAAGTCAAAATTTCTCAGGGAACAAAATAATCTAGACTGTAGGCCTTTCCCTTTGAAGTTCAAGTCCTAGAATATTCGCCATGGATGGAAACAGTCCCATGAGTTCTTGAACAGGAACTCATCATGAGGGGGGTGTTCTGGACTGGGGTCCAGCTCATCCTCGCGGTGTGTGAAATTTGGCCCCATCATATCATGTAACTTCAGCTGGAAGTCACTTCAGACTTAGCCAATGGGCGTTAGAGTTATGATATGGAAACAATGGCTGGGCCATAATATAGAAATGCAAAAAACCATAATCTTGATGTTGCGAGCAAGTGGTATCACTGAGCCCCCTCTAGAGAATCCAAGCAAAATAAAGATGCTTCTGACTGAGAAGGACTTTTTATACAGTTACACTTTGCTGTGGAAACAGAAGCAATGACAGCAGCAACCCTGGAATCTGCTGGTGGACAGATCATGGAATTACTGCCTGGCTTTTAAAAGCTGGATTGAGGGGGCCGGCCCCGTGGCCGAGCGGTTGAGTTCCCATGCTCCGCTGCAGGCAGCCCAGTGTTTCGTTGGTTCAAATCCTGGGCACGGACATGACACTGCTCATCAAGCCATGCTGATGTGGCAATCCACATGCCACAACTAGGAGGACCCACTACTAAGACTATACAACTATGTACCGGGGGGCTTTGGGGAGAAAAGGGATAAAAATAACATCTTTAAAAAAGCTGGATTGACCACCTTTGGCCGAGTAAGCATCCCCAAATCCTTAAATAATTCCACAGAGGAGGGAGAGCTGCAAGGCTTCTTGAGCTTTTCACTTGTGGGGGTCTTGAACATATGACACTGCACAGCATTTATTTTGGGGTGACGTAAACAGACCTTGCCCAAACATCTTGATTACACTCACGCCTCATGGTTCATCCACACACAGGTCCATGAAGGCCAATTTATAATTCTTTAGGGCTTTTTAATACCTCATAGTAGAAATACTTGACTCTCTCTCTCGCTCTCTCTCTCTCCACATATCTATCTGTGTATGTGTATTTCTAACTTCTGGGCAAAATTAAGCTATTTCATAAAGAGTATAGCATAAAAACATAATATGTTGTTTACTGTAATAATTTAGTAACTGTTTTTAATTTGCATATGTAACTTAGAAAATTGTTTCACGTGTATCTTATTCCATTAGAAAATGTGGTATATGGGAATAGGGACTTTGGACGTCTCATTTGACTCCATATCCCCAGCACCTAGAACAGTGTCTGGTGTATCATTGGCCTCATTATATGTTAATTGAATATCTGACTGACTGACTGAATGAATGAATAGAAGAAGTAACATAAGCTTGAAATGATTATAATCATTTAAATAATTCATTACCAATTAACTTTCGATTTGTCTTACATATGATATTTTTTAAAACATAGGATATATACTCTGAAAAGAAAAATAAGATGGTAGTTTATATTAGATTTACAAATTATATATGTGAAAAGGCTGCAGAACGTAACTTTTATTATAATTGAATAATTTTAAAAACTCACAGGAAAAAGTGTTGAGAAACGTTGACAATTACAGACCTTTCACCAAATTTTCAATAAATTACTTAAAAATGTATAAAAAATATCCAGAAGACCATGCAACAGAGTTGTAATAACCATTAAAATATTTTCTTTCAATTTATTTGTGTTTCAATGTGAAAATTATCTTGATAAAAATTTTAAGCAATTACTTTGTTTCCAGACTAAGGTCGGTAGTGGAAAGAGTGTTGGACTAGGAGTCAGCTTCCCATATTCTAGCCCAGTTTGCTGAGTTTTGCGATTTGGGGGAAGTTAAGCTTTTCCCATGCAGTGGTTTCCTCATTTGTAAAGGGAATAAAGTAGACGATCTCTCAAATCACTTCCAGTTTTGAAATTTTGATTCTAAATATCCTCATAGTTGGCACTGTGTTTACAGCCTTTATCAAACTCTCAATCACTAGGCAAAATGTACAAACTCCTCCTTAGCAGAATTAGAAATACCTGCACTGCTTTCGGAACAATTGGTGCCTGTTAGCTCTTGGACAAGTGCGTCATTTCCCGTTTGACTCAGAACAGCCAGAAATGTAGAAAACCAGTTTTCTTTCTGTACAATCCTTTTCAGTAGCTCTCTTACACCTGATTCATTTCCATTATTTTCGGCAGCAGCAATCTGTTTTAAGAGAAAAGTAGAATTAAAGAAGATCAAACATCTTCTGAATAAATTTAAATAGGAACTAGCCTTTAGAAAAATTGAGCAATTAAGCATAAATGTAAATAAAGGCTCGTTTTCAAATACTAAAGAAAATACAGCAATGCCACTTGTAGCAATTCTGGATTCCAGGGGGGAAAAAAATCTCTAGCTAAATGCCTTTTAAATATGCATTTTTTTTTAAGCTATTGAGATATTCAAACCTGACACGTAGGAAATAAATGTTTTATCTCTGCCATTCTGCATAAGGGGTGCAAAGAAAGTGTCTTTAATCTCTAGTCATGTTATGTCTATTTACATCAATCTCTTTCTGTATATCTAGGGCTTGCTTGCTTTTTCCTTTCAACCCATGGAGTCTACAAATGAGATCAAAGGAAAATCAAACATTTCTTATTCAATGCCTCTTTCTTCACTATTACCATTATGGAATAAGTAATTACTATCACGATTTATACTCTTGCCTATTTAATATTTGCACTACTTATTATCGCTATAATAAATTTTTCTTAAATTTGTGTTTACTTACTATCACGAGACAAATTTATTTCAATACTCCTTTTTGAAAGTATGTGGTAGAATTATTTCTATATCCAGTCATTACAATCTTTAGCCTTTATTTAATTTCTCTTTTAGATTAATCTAATAAGTCTTTTTAAATGTGGATCATTTGGGTAATCATTATCACAGTGCATCTCCCCAGCTCTTAATACAGCACCAAACATTTGGAGAACAGACTAACACAAGCCACATTTAGACCAGAAAGAAATTAGACAGGACATCATCAGCTTGCTGTGCCATCAGGCAAGCCACGTCATCTCTCTGGGCTTCATTTCCTACATGTGTAAAATAAGACAATTGAAAATAAATTTCAGGGTTTCTCTATCCTAGCTGCATATTAGATGCATCTGGGGGAGCTTTAGAAAATACTGATATCTAGGATCTACCCCCAAAGATGCTGGTTTGTCTATTTTGGGAAACCAGAAAAATTTTTTAAACAGCACCTCACGATTCTAATCAGCAGCTTAGACAAGAAATATTGACTCACACATTCTCAAAGTTCCTTCTCAACATTTGCCCATCTTCTACATGTATAATTTGGATTGTGTACCGAGATTAATGGTTTCCTACAAAATTTGTCTATTTTCTAGTCCTATAAATATATGCCATAACCTTTCAAAGTCAGAAATTTGTTTGCATTTTTGGAACAATGTCTGGCACAAATCCAGTGTTAGCTATTATTAGATGTTAGCAAAAGCATCCACCTTTACAAACATTTCACTAGTGGACACTTACGTAGTACAAGAGTCTATAGCATGATTTCTACCTAATGCATATGTTAGTCTTATTAGCTAATAGTTAATAATATTATTATAAAGGCTTTGCATATATTAATCCAGAAACCCTCAAGAAGGTACCAATATTAACCCATTTTACAGATAAGAAATCTAAGGCACAGAGAAGTCCAGTTACCTCCCTAAATCAACATAGCTAGTAAATGGCAGAGGTAGGATTTGATCCCAGGCATTTGGCTTCAGAGGTTGAATACTGCCTTCCTGAGCTATCATTATAGCTAATAATTGTCTCCAATTTTAAATTCATTTTCTGGCAAAAAATGATTAAAATGCTTACTTGACTTAATAAAATTTAGATGATTTCAATCCATCTCCCCCACAGCATTTTCTAAGCGGATTCTTGCTCATTTCCTACCTTTTCTCTAACTTCATTAATCTAATGGAAATTCTTTGTCTTCTCTGGTGTTTGTGACATCTTTATTATTATCTGCTAATTTAAGCAATAATTGTGCTAATTTAAGCAATAATTGCTAAAGATGTTAAATAAGACTGGTTTGAGCACCTTCTTTTAACTCAACTATTCTCTTTTTTAATTACCCCATCCTTTAATCAGCTTTAAATGCATCTGACAAAAGTAATCGAAAGAATTTCTCTAAAAAAAAGAACCAGTGAGGCACTGTAATGAATACTTTTGTTAAAAACCTAAACATAATTATATCCACTAAATTTTCCTCAACTATTAATCAGTTAAGTTGATTTTTACTGTAGAATTACATTTGTCAACTTGCTTTGTCCTTATTGAGTTCAGGCATTTGAGGAATCTTATGCCGTTATTTCCTACAAGTATTTTTATTATTTGATTGTGAAACTATGTATAACATTTGCGCAATTTTAGCAGCTTTATCAAGATTGAATTTTTAAGAAATTTCTTTAAGATATTCAAAATTCAAAATGGGGGCTGAAAAGTACATCAATTCCCTTTGAAGCAACCACACATTTTTTTTTTACTTAATCCGTTCTCCTAAAATATAGGAAAGATATTAGATCCCAACATATAAATCCAATTACTGAAATTCTTCTGAAGTGAATATTTAGACTTGAGACTGCAGCAGGCCATATAATGATTGTTACTCATGTTCTTCCCCCACTGAATGTTTTCTCTGAATATGAAGTTATAAATGTCTATGGGTACATTGTTAACTAATTTATGGAATATAAAATAAATATGAATTTGTGGGGGATATAATTTAATGCTTTCATATTCTAAATACTTTGATCTATGTTTTTTCTTTTCAACAGAAATCAGTGGAGAAACCAATCATCTTTCCATTAAGCACTGGCTTAACAACACAATTGTAAAGTTTGATAAAAAATGTTTTCTCTCCCCATTACAACCTTAGATAGCTATTCAAATATAATGATGATTTTTTAACACAGCTGAGCTCAGTGCTCAGTACCAGTAAATCAAGAAGTAAAACTCGTGTGTTAAAAACAAAGAACTTCAAAGAACTAGTTCCCCACAAAAGTTGTCTTACCAGCGAATACGTATCGTCATATTGACATAACTAATTTCTTATTAGTGCTTCCTCCTGCTAATAGAGTTCTTATCCATCTTAATTTACCTGACAATACAATGAGCTGAGGGAGACTGACTCAGGTACACAACTTCACGTAGGGGGAACTGGGCTCAGTTTCTAGCTGTGCTGGTCATAGTATGTCTGGTTCTCCTATGTAAATGAAAGGTGTATGCTTTGAACTGACCAGGGCTGAAACATGCACCTCTCTTCAGCTGTTCAGATCAATATTAAGACACTATGAAAATGTTTATATGATCGCTTCTTTTCCAGAGTTCATGGCTGTCTAAGTCAATGGATGTGCCACGATATCACTAAGCATCCTAAAATAGAGGCAGGTCAGTACAGGGGCACTCCGTTACTGTTAGGGATCATTCTATTAAAATGATCTATAAAGCAATTCTTGTACTTACTGCTGAGTCTCCAGTATTTACAACAGTGCCTTGCATACACTAGACGTTCTTTAACTATTTGTTAGACTAATGAACACTGATTAACACTACAACATAAGCTCCATGAAAGTACAGATAATAACTACATTATTTTCCAATCTTCTCACCACTAGCATGGTGTCTAGCAAAAGATGTCACTTCATAAATTTAAACCAAGTGAATGAATACTCAATCAATTAAATCAGTTTTTTGGGGTAATTCTTGGACACAAAACTAAATCTAGGATCATTTTCAGAAGCTCTGATGTATGAGGGTGCAGGACTAGGTCGTGGATGTGGAAATCCTAAACTAAAATAACAGACCAAGTAGAAAATGCTTACCTGAAAACAAGAAAAGAATTAAAATAAAATATTTTTTAGAAGTCTTGATTTCTTAGTGAAATGCTACTTTATGCTGCAAAAAAAACAAATTTCGAGAACTTATGTCCATCATTCACACATTTCCAAAAGCCTGGCAAGGCAATTCATTATATCATGTGTTCTTATCTTTTGTTCCAGACAACTTTTTAGAAATAAATTCAATCAATCAATCCTTATTAAGCACCAACTCTATACCTACTCCTGGCTAGGTTCTGGGAGCTTAAAGATGAAAGACACAATTTTTCCATCAAATCACAGTTTAATCCAGGGACTTCAAGAAGCAGATCTCAATTTCAACATGGGAGATTTATCAAAATCCCTGAAACTTTAAATTCATAAGGAAATGTAATGAAATAAATGCCGATAAAAGTCATCATCATCATCATATCAAAATAGCTCTTTATTATTTATAAAGCTTTTTCATAAACATGATTTCTCATTCACGTTCACTAAAATACTATGAATGCGAGGAGAAATTATCATTATGTCCATTTTCATGGGTCAGGAAACTTAAATAACTAGGTCCAAAGTAACAAACACAGTAAGAAACAAAGATGGATCTCAAATTCGGGTCTTCCCATGCCAAATTCCCATGCTTTTCCCACTATACTTTGCTGTCATAAGATAACCACTCACTGATGACCCCCATATTAATATAGATTCTTCTAAACCTAGTGCTTCCTTCTCACTGCCCTCCATAGCTTATTTGAGACTGATAATACATGTAAATTTATAGGTACAAAATTATTCCAGAATCTCACAAAGCCATTCTTCCTCCTTAGAGAGCCTCAAATACATAGCTCCTCCATCTTTCAGAGCCTCTTTTGAAATAGGAATCCAAGTTTGGGTTGTTTTGGCCTTAACTGCTACCAGTACACAAATGTCCCTTTACTCTATATCTTTGTGTCAAATCCCTTGCATTACTGCTAGCTGCCTCCAAGCTTGCCAGAATCAAGAACTTGGATAAAATCTAGCTGGCGGGAATTCAATCCAGGCAAGACAAAAGTGATGCTGATAGGCAGAAGTATTTAGAGTAAATAAGGAGAAGTGCTGTTTCGCTGGCAATCGGGACATCATACCCACCAAACATAAACAGCTTTGTGGTGTTACTGGACTCTGTTGCTTCTGGACTTCCTAACAGCTACTGTGGCTGGAAATGCCATCTTCCATCTCCAGCTGGCTTGAAGGCTGCATACTGTCTTCCAAATTAAGATTCTGCCACAGTGATGTACACATTTGTCATATCCAGCTGGACTACTATAATGCGTTCTAGCTGGTTCTCAATACACAAAACTACATAAACGTTACAGACAACAGTGTAAAGTAATTTACTTGTTGGGAAAACCAGCCATCAAAATTAGATGCATGCTTGGGTCTTGGGACAGGCCCTATGGCTGTCAAGTATGCAAAGGAGCATTAACTTTAGTCACTAAAGACGAAGTCACATCATAGACTAGTGTGAGACCAATGCCCAGAACTTTGTAATGAGGATACAAACAATTGATGAATCAAAAGGAATGAGAGAAAAACAGAAAATTTCAAAATCATAGCACGTTAGACAAAACCTTTGACTTTTAGTCATAGGTTTATTTGCCTATACGCCTTTCAAATTAAGACTTTTGACTCATAATCTTGAATAAGTCAGATTCAAATAGGTCAGCATTTCTATACTTCACAGTACATGCTCACTCAGAGAAAAACAACGAACAATAAACATTACATTAAAGTGTAAAGTCACCTGTAAAATTTACCCTGTCAAAATGCCACCTAAAAAAAAATCCACTATTCTTTCACTATATGAAAACCTGCAACAGGTGACATATTTTTTTAACGAATTATCTCTAACTTTTGATTCCCAGAGAATGTTGAAATTTTGATTAAAGGGAAAAAAAAAGTGTGTGTGTGTTCATGTTATACGTAATTTCCCCATTTGGACCAAAATTAAATGGCATAATGTATAATATAGGCCAGAGATTGGCAAATTTTTTCTCCAAAGGCCAGATAATAAATATTTTAGGCTCTGCCGGCTATATAGTCTCTGTCCAACTGCCCTTGGAGCACAAAAGCCATCATAGTATGTAAATGAATGAGCATGGCTGTGTTCCAATGAAACTTTCTTTATGAATCCTGAAAATTCAAAAATCTAAAAACCATTCTTAGCTTTTGGGCCTGCAAAAACCAGTAGCAGGCCAGATTTAACCCATGGGTTATGGTTTGCTAATTCCTGTTCTACAGAACTATGTTATATAAGACATAAAATTCCACACCATCAGAACCTAAATCTCCGGCTCTGCCACTGTCTTCTTGGGAGACCTTGGGCAAGTTATTATCCTGCCTCAGTTTCCTCATCTGTAAAACAGAGTAGCATTAAAAACCTCAGTGAATTATTGCCAGTATGAACTGTGATAACACATTCTGCAAATGATACTAACCTCACATAGTAAGTGTTTAGTAAATGTTACCTGTCAGTAGATATTACTATTCTAGAATTAATTTCTCTTTAGCTTATTCAGAGAAAAGATTAGAAAAACAGCCTTTCTGTGTTTAAATTAATTAAAAAATTATAAGTGCCTAGAGATTCTCTTCTCAAGGAAGGAGGAAACCAAATTCACCCAAAGACATCAAAGAACATCTGGAATGGAGCTAATGAAGGAGCAACCCAGAGTTGCAAAATTTGTCTAAAAGCTTAGCTGGATCTGAACTGACACCTACCCGATTTCTGTCTTCAAGCGTCAATAGATCCTCCGCCACGCATTTGTCCAAGACATCTCTCACCAGAAGCCTGTCCACCAGAGTGGGCTGAAGGAGGTTCAGCAGTTGGAGACACTCATCATGAGCACTCTCAAAGGATGGAGAGGGCAAGTCGGTGAGCTCAGGGTTCATGTAGCGGGCGGCTAATGGGCTGCCTGCTCGCTGCAGGGCCTCCACAAATTCCCTAGCCCAGCCAGGGGGCCAGACGCCCTTCTCCAAGGTGCTCAGGAGCAGTTCAACTGCTTGCATGTTCCCAGTGGTGGCGGCCGTCGTCTGAACCTGCTCCTTCACCTCTGGAGGCAGAAAGGTCAGGTAGTCTAGTACCGGCTCCACCTGGATGTACTTTTTCACCCTGGCCCTGAAGCACGAGATGAGATAGCGGAAACACTTGTCTGTGGAATAGCCATTCGCCATCTTTCGTTCTCAGAGAAGGGAGAGGATTCTCCCAAGTAGACGGACAGGTGGCTGTTCTCTACTCAACAGGTGAGACGCGGTGCCTCTGTCCGCGGCCTTGGAGGGCCAGGGTCTGCAGCGAGGGGCCTGACAGCGGCGCGCGGAGGCGAGGGCGCACCTGGGCCGGCGGGCAGGTGGGCCGGCGGGCAGGCGGGCAGGAGTGCCGGCGGGCCGGGGACGCGGCGGGGACCTGTGCACGGGGCGGGCGCGGCCCCTCGGGCTCTCTGCGGGGCTCGCCGGGGCCGGGGACCAGGGCACGCTCTGCACGCTCGGATGGGAGCTTTGAGTCCAGCTCTCTTCCAGGCCTGTCTTATAAGTTAGCGCGACTTTTGTTTCTGTTTCGATTCTCTAGGACTTTCCAAACGTAACCGCCCGCCGGGCAGGGAGTGTGTGTTTGGTCGGGGAGGAGCCACCCTTTGCTCGGGTCTGGCACGATGAGTCCTTTGCTCAAGGGCACTTGGGGGAAAAGGAAAACGGAAGCGAATGCTCTCCCCCTGAGTCGGACAGCGACGTTCCAACAACGACAACGGGGATTTTGTCTCCCTTGCAGGATCCTGCCTCAAAATTCAGATTTCTTTCCCACAGCCGCCTTGAAACACCCCTTGTCAGCTAAAATGTGGAGGGCGTGAAAGCTCGTGACTCGGGACTTCCCAGGCCGGGCGTGAAGAGAAACTGCCACGGACGCTGCTGCCAACAGGGAGGATGCACCCTTGCCTGGTGAATGCGGGCAGCTTCCGGCCCGCCAGAGTAGTAAGACCGCAGGGGCAGGTGGAGAGTGAAACTAAGAAGACACCTTTCTAGAGATGTGAAACCCCAGAACCCCAGGATGAAGTGACCTCTGCACCCTTTCTAGAATAAATCTGACTTCTTGTGGGTCCCCAAGAACTCTTTCCTCTGGGAATTTGTGGCTGGGTATGAAAAACAGCGAATAATGATAAACAGTGAACTTCATTCCCTCGTGCGTAGATTGTGGTATTTATTTGTCTTTGACCAGCGCCTGGTGACAGACGCAGAGGACTTTAATCACCAACTCAGCTTAGGAGGAAGCCAAGACTGAAGGTTTTCTCTCTCTCAGCATGTAAGTTCCCTGTATTTTTTAGTATACAACCTTCCTTCAATAAAACAAAACAAAATCCCCAACAACTTATTTTTGATATGACTGCCATTCTTTTCTTGGATTCAATACAGCAAGTTTTGGCTGAAGCAGCTAAGAACTTAATTAGCAACTAATGTACCAACTTGTAGTAAACATCAACATTTGTCTATGTCATGAGGGAAAAAAAGACACCCACACTGAAAAATGGCAGCTGCATTTCAGTACAGAAACCACATAAATGTGAGTCCTTCAGGTTGCTACTCGCTAAGGCGTTCTGTAGCCCTGGGTGGCGGTGGGTGGTAGTGTATAAGTTTCGTAATGAGAACCTCACGGCGCAGAATTATAGGGAGGATGGAGCGGTCATTTAGGCTGTCAAAAAGATATATAGAAAAAGTAATTGGTTAGCAAAGCACATTCAATGAAGTTTAAATAGGCCAGAGAAGCCTGGCTGTGCTGGGGACTGGATAAGAGAAATCTAGAGTCTTTGTGATTATTTTCAGGGGGGCATACAAAATATCCAACTGAGTACTTTATACATGTTGTCTTATTTTATTCTCTAATTATATTATGTAGCTAAGCCTTTTTCTTCCCTAAAGGATTGTAAACTACTTGAATAAAGGACATATTTACACAGTACCCAGTACAATACTCCACAAATAGTAGACCCTTGCTGATTTTGCCCCTGAAGGGGAGTTTTATTTGCCTTGACTCTAGCAAGTGGCCGAATGTCACACACACAGTGAAAGTTGTTGAAATGAAATGGAACCTTTACCTTGCAGGTGGGCCAAATTTGTGCTATTTTTTTCTCTGTCTCTTCATAAACACTGCTATATCTTTACTTTCTTTGGGGAGTTTCCTTTGCACCCAGGTAGAAGATAATCACACTAGATGTTTCTACAAAAGTATTCAAATTATTACTTTTAGTTATTGTGTCTATGAGATGTCTTTTAACAAAAACCTCCCCCTCACCCGCTTAGGTGCTGGCAGGTTTCATTCAGTATGGTAAAGCAAAAACAAACAAAAACAAACAAATCAAAAACATTCTGTGCCCTGGTACCCATTCTTCTATCCTTTAGTTTCAAACATTGGGGAATAAGGAGGGATTGCTAGTTAAATATGGGAAAATGATCTCATCTTCTTAACACCATGAAATTGCTGTCCTGGTGAGAGAGGGTCCAAAGCAGAAGTTTAAATGTGTGGTATTTAGATTATATCATTCATTCATCCAATCATTTAAAAACTTACTTATTAAGTATCTATATATGACCAGCGCTACTCTCGGTGCAGTTAATAAAACTAAACAAAGTTCCCACTTTTATGGAGCTCACAAGCCAATGGGAGTGGGAAGATGGATAATGAATAATAACTAGAAAATATGCAATGTGCTGGGTGAGGATAAGTGTTCTGAGGACTATGGTGAGATGTAGATAATAGTGCACATTATAGTTTCCCTGGTTGATTTTCCATATAGATGCCCTCTCCTCGCCCTCATCATTAGCATCACATAATATCCATTCATAACAATTCATATTTACTCTCAAGTAAGAGTCACTTTGCTGGACGAGGATTGAGTTACGAGGACTGAGCATGAGTGGGAGCATCTGAGGGAAAATGGAAAGGAACCTCTTTTTTAGGAATCTGCCATAATCTTGGTAGGACCCCTTCTGGAGGAAGGAGGTTGAGGAAAAAAAATCCAACCCACAGCCTCTCAAAATTTATCCTTTTTCTTCACCTATATTTTTGCATTGTGATTTAGTTTATTGTCTGCTTTTTGTTTGAGTAATGTTTTCTTCTGTCAAGTTTCTTCTCATCACTTTCAATTTTCATCCTCCTCATTATTTTCTAAATGTAAGTTTCTGTTTCCTTTCTCCTTTGAGGTAGGAAATCATGCTGATCTATAGCTTTTCCTTCTCTCTAGACCTGCCTTGTCTTTATAAACCTAAAAGGAAAATTTCAGTCTTCATCATTTTTAAAAGTCACCCTTTAGCATTTTATTCTTTAAATAGTAATTCAAGAACATACTAGATAACAGATTCCTGCTATTATCCAACTTTTCATTTGAGTTTTCTACAATTAAGAAGTAGTACAAATCACAACTGTCACTTCTTGGACAAACTAGAACTACAATTTAATGGTCACACATGGCAGTAATGTCTTTTCCAAAGAAAATGACAATAGATTTAGTTAAATGAGGAAATCCTTCTAGAATTGTTATTGTTTCTTCATTTATTTAACAAATTGTTTCAATAAAGAGTTTCCTCCATGGCATTTACAGTTAGATACCATTGACCTAGCAGTGTAGAGTTATGATTAAGCAGAGAGACTCTGAGCTTAGGATGTCCAATTTCTCAGTTGTAAAATGGAATGATACCACTACCATGTCATAGGGTTGTTCAAAGGATGTACTGTAAAGCATTTCGCCCCAGGGCTGCAATGTTGTATGTGCCCAGTAAGTGACTGCCAGCATTCTTACAGGCAATGAGTAAGAGATGGTGCTAGTTGTCAAAGAAGGCACAATTTATAGAGGAAATAAATTAGTTATGTACATAAACACAATGTAATAACTAGCCACGTAACTGAGCTTTTAGACAGCTTTTTGCAAGAAACGAACACTGATGGGCTGATTTAGCAGGAAAAGTTTGCTAAAAGGATACTGTCCTGGCTTTATATTTCAAAAACATGAGTAGTTCCAAAATAGAAAAAGAAATTCTGGCTAAGTTTATTAGATCATGATACTTGTTTCTTAATTACTTCCACCAATTCAATGGTGAAGTTCTGATTTTAAGTGTGCACATGTAAAAGCTTTTCTACATAATAAACAGTTTTGACAAAAAAAAATCAGATGTCAGTGAAAAATTTTTTAAACATCCATTTTTTCCAAATGCTTCCTCTATAGCTTAGGTTCTTTCAAAAACAGTTACTTGCACATTTACACATATTTTGGTTAAAACAGCAGCTTTACCTCAAAGATATAGATTGGCTATGCTTCTTTTACTTTATTTTAGAATACATGATTAACAGCAGACTACCGGCCAATGTAATTAGAGTGCCATTGTCTTTGCCTTGAGGTCATGGTGGGCATTTGGGGGTTAGATGTCTCAGCCTCTGTCCATTCTGACTGAGGGGTGGCTGTTCCAGTGGTTTAATACCTGCCCCAGACAGTTAGTGAAATATTTGTATTTAACCTCTCTTCTATTATAACTGACAAAGTTTTGAAGTAGGAGTACTGTCAAGTGAGTTCTTGAAATCAAATATTGAGATAAATCGAACCAATCTTAAATCATAAATGGTTACATTAAGATTTTTAAAGAATAATAAAGTATTGTCAATTACAAAATATTTTTTATTATTAATGCACTAGAGTATATGAATTACATTTACCAATCTTATTTTATCTTCATCTGACCCCTTACTATTGAATTTTTGTTTGTATTTTATGATGTATTATTACAGTTGTACATTTAAAGATTTTTTAAGTAAATACATATACATTTATTGGGGTCTATGTTCAAATATTTTTACTGATAGTGATCAAGAACAAAGTCCTTGGAGACCACGGTTCTAGAGAGCCTCCCAAGGGCTAGAGGGTGTAATGAATTCAGCTGAAGAGCAGGATTAACAAGAATGGAGGAGAAAGATGCATAGGTGAAAAGAGAGAGAACTCTGAGGAAAAAAGGACAATCCAGCACTGGGATCTTGAAGTGGAACATTTCAGGTTACTAATATTATTATTGCTTTGTGACAAATGTCAGTATACTAAGTTAACACATGGACAAGGATATATTTCGTATCCTATTGCCAGACATGATGTCCACCAGATTTTTTCTTGAATTGAATATTTTAATAAAATTCATTTAAAAAATAGTTTATGTTCACTGCAGAAATTTCTGGGGAAATCACATAATATTGAAGAAGACTATATGAATTACTTTTAATCTCATCATCCAGAGATAGGCGTTTTTAATATTTTAAGTGTATTTCCTACCAGTATTTTATTGTGTAAATATAGGTGTGTATGCATGCATGTGCACATGCATATACACATCCAACATTTGTTCAACAGAGAATGAGCTGAGATGGTCTCAACTGTGAGGAAGAGATCTCCCAGGAAGAGATCTCCACAGGGAGATCACGTTGACATGCCAACGGGAGAAAGAGCCTGTGAGAGATCCCCTATGGCAGGGATGGGCAGGATATTTGGGCAGCAATGCCTAGTACTGAATAACAAGTTCATTCCTGTGTTGCACTTGCTGTACTGACCCTTCTTAGTCCCAGATCTTTCCTAAAAGTCTGCCAATATAACAGGCAGTTAGCAGTGGTGATTTGGTTAATAAAGGAGAGGCAGTGGCCCATGTGGTGGAGCAGAGCTGCACAGAAAGAAAGAGAGTCTAGAAATTGAGACAAGGAGTATGGATTGAGAATTCCATCCAAGGGAAATGATGAGAGTGTAAGCCCTATAGGAAACCTCAAACACCTTAGGAACTGTGCCAGACTTGCTGTGCTCTGCAGGATGGGAAGGGCCATCTCAGTAGCCATGCTTTCAGCTGCAAGGTAAAGAATGCCTGAATAAATTTGACCCAGCAAGAGGGATTGAATTTTCTCACATAACAAAAAGAGTCAGTGATTCACTGAGGTCAGAACTCTGGGATGTGTCCTGTAATTGTCTTGGTTTTATTCTCGTGGTTGCAAAATGGCTACAACAGCTCCAAACATCAGTTCTTCTTCCAACTTCAGTTAAACGCAGGTTGTATGGGGATGGAGCATAGAGTTTCTCCCATTTGCCTCCTTCTAACAGTGAAGAAAAAATATTCCGGGAGTTCCCCAGCAGAATTTCTTATATATCTCATTGGCTGGAACTGGGTTGTGCCCACCTCCCCTAAAACAAAATGATACATTAAAAAATTCTGATTTCTAATAGTAAGGCACTAAATATATCATGAAAAGGACATTTGTTTACAGTATGAGAGCTGACCAGAAGGCAGAGCATCGCCTTGTTTGATCTCAGCTAGGAACATGCCCATCGGGCAACTCAAATTTTTCGCTGCTCTGCACATGTTCACCAATGACCCTGAAAGCACGAAAGCTAATGATTTTTGGGTAACAAATAAATATTTTGGCAAGTAGGTGAATAGTTTCCTTGTCTAACCAGGAGAATTTGGAAAACTGGATCGTGCTTTGTAGACATATTGCTGAATCATTTGTACTAATTCAGTTTAGCTAAAACTGTGATATTAATGAACATGTATTTTCAGCAATTTATTAAGAGCGATGTTATAGCTTGGAACATTCTTCTGCCAAATACGTTGACGTGGGCATTGTCAGGTATTTGCTCAGAACAAATAAAACCTATTATGCGTGATAGAGAATAAATGTCTTCACGGCAATAGCACCTTGGACACTTCAGAATGTAAATCTCTAGCTTATATTTGGTAAAATTGGATAATGTATAAATTCAATTAAAAGGTCACCTAATGTCTGTAAACTAGAGAGAAAATAACAAGTACAGGAAATCTGAATCTGAGTGACTGGAAGAATTTTTGTTTATCGCATGCCTAGCTGTTACCTAGATGGTAGTTTTCCAACCTCTTGGTTTAGCAAAGAGAATGAGAGACAGACGGAGGTACCCCTATATCATTAAAAAACTCTTACTGGGGCCGGCCTGGTGGCACACCAGCTAAGTGCGCATGTTCTGCTTCGGTGGCCTGGGGTTTGCCAGTTTGGATCCCGGGTGCGGACATGGCACTGCTTGGCAAGCCATGCTGTGGTAGGTGTCCCACGTATAGAGTAGAGGAAGATGGGCATGGATGTTAGCTCAGGGCCAGTCCTCTTCGGCAAAAAGAGGAGGATTGGCAGCAGTTAGCTCGGGGCTAATCTTCCTCAAAAAAAAAACCCCAAAAACCAAAAACCAAAAAAACTCTTACTTATATTAATTAACTGTAGTTTCTTATACTTTTTGTCAACCATGAAGAGGGAAGTTGGGAATATTATCAGGAAACTCAAGTTCCACACAAAAATAAGCTCCATTGCATAGCCACTTTTATTGCAAGTTTATCATACACTAGGTGACTAATATTCAATCTGTAGTATGAGGAAGCTTAGTGGTACCTTAGAGACTGATGGAGAGAGGCTCAATGGGTGAGGCTCTGGCTCCCCCCAGCCCACTCCAAAGTGGATTGACTGTTATTGGCTTTACATTTTGAAGTTCCATATTTTTGGAAAAGTATTTGAAAACCTCTGTGCTGGGAGGTCAGAACATCATGTATAGTTCTTACAAAAATAAAAATATTGTATCAGAGCTTTCTTAGACTCTCTCATATTTATATATGCCCAACTAGGAGCAATATGAGTTCAGGCTGACCAGCTAATCTGGTCAATTTCTTATAGAACCAAATATTAGAAAAGTTGGGTGAGTTCTGGAACAAATACACCATATTGTTGAGGGAGAAAAAGGGACTTCAGTTCTATTATGCTGCTATTGTTATAAATGAAAGAATACATGAGGAAAATCAGCAAATGAATGAAATGATGATATACCAATTTATTGAGGCTGCAAATTATACCACATTTTATAAAGTAAAATTAAAGTAAATTTTAGAATTTAAATTTGTAATTAAATTTATAACTAAAATTAAATTTAATTTAAATTTTATAATATTTTTATTAAGATATTTCCTGATTATTCCTAAAAGAATTAATTTTTTCCTCCTCTGGATTCCTAATTAGAATGTGTGTATATGCGTATTGCATTTGCAGGCCCGTATGCATATTTGTGTCGAGGGTGTATAGATTTAGCAGCTCTAGGAGAGTTTGCATACTCCTTCCCAACCCTTAGGACTGGTGCAAAACTTTAAAACTTATTTAGCATAGATGGTTTCATTTCATTGATTCTTTCTCCCTCCGATGCAGTAAAAACCTCAATAGGCACATACTGTATTATGTGGGAGATTTTTAAAAAATTGTAGAGTGGTCCAAATAACTGCTACAAATGATCTACTTAAAAATGCTTCAAAATGAAGGAGTTATGATTTTAACAGATAGATGAGTATAAATAAGGTTGCAAGCATGGACTAAGAGTGATATCTGATTTTAAGCATTTCAAAAATGTTATGTTTTTCAGGAATAGACTGCATATGTACGCATAAATGTGCTTCGTGTTGTTAATTAGGAATTAAGAATAATATTAACATTTAATAGTTATGGAACACCACAATGAACTATGGAGAAAACCTGAGCTTCCTCACAAAATGAATTCTGAAAGCTGACCCAGGTTCTCAGGTGGGGCCAAGCACTGCCTGTGGCTCATTCTGTTCCCTGAAACCTCAATGACACAGTGTCTCTGAGGAGCCGCAGACACAAAGCAGCCCAGGCCAGGTCCTAGACATTCAGCTGTGCCCAGGCCGTTCTCAGAAAGCTATGAAGTGGGGAAGTCTTCCCTTGCTTCCTCCTTAGGCTTCTCTGTACTGCTCCTTGCTGATGATGGTGTTGCCTCTGCTGCCACCTTGTGGGGTTTTCACTGTCAAATCTTAACTACATCAGAACTGACTTGGCTGGTATCACGGAAGTAAAATTGTAGCCGTGTACAATTACAGATTTTTTGACAGGTAACAGAAAAGGGAGGTAATCCGTATTTCCTAATGGGAAGATAAAACCGTGACTATAATTTAGTATAAACTTAAAGTATTTTGTTTTATAAAAGCAGAGAACAACATATAGAGAACTAATTGATCTTCTGGTAGGAAATATCCCCAAAGAGGAACGGAGATTCCCAGAAGTTGCATTACATTACTCAATGTCACACTGTCAGCAGATCAACATGAAGTCAATTGTCAACTCTAAAATATTTATTGCACAGTTCCTTCAAGAGTTATCATAGACAATAATGATTAGAACCAATTGCTTTAAAACGTAGGTTTTATTATTATTATGGTATGAAGAGGACAACAGATCAGGAGAAGATTACCATTGAAAAAAACAGTTTGTTACAGTTTGCAAGAGGAGGGGGCCCAGGACACCATGCAGAGCCACACAGGAAAGCACCGGGATCAGTGAGGGGGCAGAAGGAGCAAGAGGAAAGCATAGACAGGAGCCTTCATTTTGGTTTCCATGGGAAAGGCAAGGCAAGGTAGGGTCAGCAGGGTTAGATTTGGCAGGGTTAGAGTTGGAATAATTTCAGCAGGCTCTGGGGCATAGGGGCTGTCCCTAGTTGCCTCGTGTCCACCCTGGGGAGATTAGTGTAGAGGAATACTGCCCCTTGGAGTGTAAGGGCCAGAGAGAGGAGCTAGTTCAGTCTGAGCTCTGGATTGGCCAGTTTGCCTATGAACGGCACACCTCCTGAGGAGTCATTTGCTATCTCTAAGAACTGGCTAGTCCTGGGAGGGGCAGTCTCTCCCCAGTCAGCAAGGCCCCAGATGCCAGAGCATCAAGAATGCAGAAAATAAGAAAATGTAGTTAATATACCAATTAATATATTCTTTTGAAATCAGAGAGTATATGTGAATGAATGAAATCAGTAGAGTTAATAAAGAGAAATTATTCTAACTCTGATATTGGTATTAATTTATTATCTGCAAAATATCATTAGCTGATAGATAGTTTTCTATATGAATGTTTCCCAAATATCAGGAGGAAATATTGATCTAAATATAAATAAAATTGATCTAAATATTTGCTGTTTTTTCCTTGTTGTAAAACTATATTATAGGGTAATAAGCTTGAAGATATACGTTTTGCTTAGTTAATACTGCAAGGTTGAGATCATAATCATTTAATTTTTCAAATTTTTACGGAAAAAGCTATACTTTAGGTGCATACTTTTCCAATAGAAATCAGTTCTGTTTCCTTCTAAACAGTTTTTGCTTCGTACTTTCTCTTCATTTAATTCTTGTTTTCTGATATCACTAACTACTATCTTGACAATTAATGAGCAAACTGTGGCCTAAAGATTCTGTTGCCAGTTTGCATCCTCCTTTCTCCCTTGCTCCCTTCTCCTGTGCTGGTTGCCATAGTGCCTCTTGTAAGGGGTGGCTCAAGTCCATACTGGAATCATGGTGGCTGAACTAAAACCTAAGTTCCCTCTCATTCTCTCTCCCTCTTGTACATATCCTAGTTGCTTGATCAAGTATTTGTATTTAATTAAAGAGAGATTCACCATTCAATATAATTATTCTATAAATATTTACTTTATATAATTTATCTGGATTTTTGTCTTACAGAAGAATTACATAGGTTGAGTCTCTAATTGAAGAGTTAAATTTTGGCAGGATCATAAGTATAAGTTGTGGAATTTCTTTTTCTTCGCTGTCTGATATTTTCCACTTGCCTCTGAAGATCGTGCTCCACCCTCCTCTACACTGAACTGTTTCCTGGGAGGCTGACCTTTAGGGACTGCATCCATGAACTCCCTTTTCCTCTGGCTTCTGATTGGGATCAGTCAATGGAAGCCCTGGCAGGAGATCAGAGGCAGGGAAGAGAATGCGATTGTAGTATTGGTTCCCTCAGCTCCTTTCCATCCAGTTCATCATGCATCATGTTACTAAAGGTCATATATCAAATGGCCCTCTCCATACAGCTACTTTCTCTGGGTTTTAATAATGGCTTCCTCGCCTTGCTCCTGAGCCTTAAAGTAGTAACGGATCCTCACTGTCGCTTGCACTGAGATGCTATACCATTGCTTAATGGTGTCTCTTAACTATGTCAACACCTTTGTAAATAGTGACTTTATTACAGTCCTTCAGTTACTGTGTTTGAGTGTGCCATCTGCTTTTTTGGTGTTTATGACAGCAATTGAGTTTTATGGCTAAAGGCCAGAAAGCAAGGCAAATATCCAAGGTAGGCAAAGTTGAGCAGATCTTGGATGGTGCATTAACTGGGCTTGTTACACCCACCTGGGTTACTCCTGGCACCATCACTGATCATGGTTCCTCATCTGTGTTAATATATGTCATAATTCCTACCCTCAGGAATCTTACAAGGAGAATACTAAATTTTTTTCTTTTTACTTTATTTCAATTTCTAATTTGGGATAACTCAAGCAATAAAGTGCTTTATAGCTTAATTCTTAGATTTTAAGCAACTTAAAAAGCTTTAAGCATGGAACTTCATTCATTCATTTGTTCAAAACTACAGGAGCACTGTGGGTTGTCATTTTCCAAACATGAAAATTAATCAGGTCATGTTTTATTTTAAAAATATTTTGTAATTGTTTTGATCTGTGTCTACATCCACAATGCAATTTATTACTATCTTAGTTTCCTCTTAAATGCAATTCATGATACTTATTTCACAAGATTGTTGTGAAGATCAAATGTGATAATCTTCAAAATAGCTGTAAAAAGCATCATGTACTATATAAATAAATAAATTGTATTTTTTTAGTTTGACATTAATTAGGGAGTGGGGTGTTGTGTATCTTCACACATACACAAAATACCTAAGGATTAGCTTGGAAATGGGATGATCTCGCTTTTAGCCAGTCTATAATCTATTTAAGAATTAGGCCACTTTTATGTTTTTGATTAAAGCATTTTTAGTTTTTTGTAACATGATCACTTTAACTTAACTTACATTATACATAATCAAGTTACTTAGCAAAGGAATAAACACCAACAAAAAAAGTATTCAATCAACATTATTTCCTTTATATCTTTCCAGAAAGTCAGTTTTGTGAGTGTATGATCCCATGTTATCAATATGGAGTCTAATTGATATTCACAAGCATGAAACCTGCATTTAAGATTTAAGATAGGTATTTTTCCAACATTGCCTGAGTAACAGATTACTTTATTGAGGCCATTAATCATAGTGTTGTTGCTTTTACTGAGCATTAGTTGTGGACACATATTGTAGTCAACATTATATACATGCATTTCTAAAGAAGTTTGCATTGAATCCAAATTACTTAATAAGGCTTCAAAATTCAAGTGAAGATGTATATATTCAGAAACTATATCATTTGTCACCACTCTGAAGAGTCCTGTTGACACTTTTCATATATGCATTACTGTTTATTAAATTGCTTTAGAGTTTGTGCTTCTGCCAAAAGAGTACTTAATATTACCAGACTTAGAAACAGAAAACTGTGTTGTTGAAAGCTTAGCTGAATAAGGTCAATTTGTCATGTGGCTAGTCTCAGTAATAAATGGTAAATAATATTTATTTTTGTCTCATTTAGGAAGCTTATTATTTCTCTCTGTCCTCACTAGTGGGCAGTAACCCTTAGGCAGTTGCTGAAAGAAACAGTTTTGAACTTATAATGAAATTACTACTGGATGGCTTCATTTTATACTGTCTTATTTTTTATGCTTTATGCAAATAACAAATATAGAACCTTCACTGTTCCATATTAAAAACACAATGAATAATTCTGGAGAAAATATTTTAATTATTGCATGTATATCAATTAAAACTATGGCATGAAATCTATGTGAGTACATTTCAGTATGAAATAGATAAATAAATACTAGGGTGGATCCAAGGTGACAACACAACAGTAGACATTATGACTAAGTGTCCCTTTTTTCTCACCTTTCAGACTTTGTGTGCTGTAGACTGAACTGTGTCCCCCTAAAATTCATTTGTTAAAGCCCTAATCTCTAGTGCGATGGTATTTAGAGATGGGGTCATTGGATAGAAATTAGGTTTAGATGAGGTTATGAAGGTATGACCCACATGATGGGATTAGTGCCCTTCTAAGAAGAGACATCAGAGAACTTGCTTCCTCTGTCTGCCCACACTTCCGGAGGAAAGGCCATGTGTGGACACAGCAAGAAGGCAGCCATCTGTAACCCAAGGAGGGAATTCTCACCAGACACTGACCCTGGACTCTGCTGGCATCTTAATCTTGTACTTTCAGTCTCCCAAACTGTGAGGAATAAATTCCTGTTGTGTAAGCCATCCGGTCTATGGTATTTTGTTATGGCAGCATGAGCTGACTCGGACACTGTTTATGTAGTTTCTCAAGCTACATGGATTTAAATGGTGCCAGAATCATTTGCTTATATAATAAGCCACAACTTTAATCCACTAGGTCATAAAGCTATTTCTATTATTCATTAATTGTTATGGACAATGATGTCAAAGAGGCACTAATTTCTGGGGCCCCCTCACTGTCATAACCAGCATGAGCAATTAATTTTCATTTTAGGGCTATATTGGACGAGCACCTCCCACCTCCCACTAAGTTCTTCACTACTTCTCAACAGTTGCTGCATATGTCCCAAGGGGAGAATAACAAGGTTCATTAAGATGCAGATGCTGAGTGGTTGGTAGGCACCCTGGCTAGCCTCTTGGATCAACAACCTACTTAACATTTGAGACTCATAGGCTTCTCAGATCTTACATGCCCAATTTGATTTCTGATTTGCTCATTTCAAACAGCTCTTCCTCCAGTCTCCACCACTGGCAAAGATAAACAAAGCTGGACTCTAGTTAAAGTGGTAAGGATGATTTTAATTGATATACTATTAATAACAGGGAAAAGAGTCCGCTGTGAACTGAATTCAACTTTGATTTGTACAGAGGTGACTGGGCTTTTTAAAGGGAGAATAAGGGAATAGGGAAGGAGCAAGTGGGGCTCTGTGGAGTCAGGGAAGTGAAAAATTATAAAAAACAGGAAGATGTGTTGATACTAGTCCATGTGAAACCCATCTGGGTTTGCTAACTGGTGCTAAGTGAAGTTAGGCTCCTACATGCCACAGAGACTGGGGGACAGGGGCCTACCTTCAGGTGTTGGTTGGGACAAACAGTAAATTCTTTGGCAGCCTTGAGTTTTCTCAGGTAGGCACTTTAAGGAGGGCTAGGGTCATCCTAGGGATGCAGTCTTGAGCTGTCAGAAACTATGTTAGTGTTTGTTCAAGTCTTTATAGGCCAGGATTAAGGCCTAGTCCAGAGGAGGTCTCAGAAGAACCTGGCTTGAGTTTGGTCAAGGAGAAAATCTTTGTCATCATGTCATTAATGGGCAAATCCAAAACATCAGTGAATCCTGAGGGTTATACCTTAAAAATAGAAAATAATCTCACCACTGCTCACCATCTCAACTGCTACACCCTGGTAAGTCACCAGCATCTCTAAAGTACCAACAGACTGCTCACAGATCTCCTTGCTTCTACGCTAACCTCCTTCAGTCTATCATCAACACAGCTGAAAGAGTGATTCTTTAAAAATTAAGTCATATCATGTCCCACTATGGCTCCACACCCTTCAGTGGCTCCTTATCTCATCAAGAGTATAACGGAAAGTCCTTATAATGGCCTGTAAAGGCCCACATAATCTGCCCCAATGGCCCTGCTCTGTAACCACTCTTACGACTTTCCCGCTTGCTCAGTCCACATCAGACTCATTCCTCTTTGCTGTTCTTTAAACAGGTCAGCAGTCTTCTGCCTTAGGACCATAGCTCGAGTTCTACCTGGAATAGTCTTCCTACAGATAACTACATGTCCAACTTGTTCACGTCCTTTAAGTCTTTGCTCAAATCTCACCTACTTAATGAGGCTACTTTGAGCCTCCCATTTAGTACTGCAACCTACTCTGTCACCTCCCTCCCCCTGCTTCCATTTTCCTTTTGTTCCATAGCATTTATCATCTTCTAACATACTATATGTTTTATTATCTTTACTTGTTGTCTTTTCTCTCTGCTAGAATGTAAGCTCCAGAAAGACAAGGACATCCCTCCCCCGTTGGTGTATTTTTTTCCATCTAAACTAGTCCTACATTATAGGTGCTCAATAAATATTTGTTGAATAAATGAATTACCCTTTGTCAGTGAGATTTCTTAGTGATATATAGTATATAAGTGATTTCTATGAGAGCGAGAGGCTCTGGCTCTGGAACTGAAGTTTGCTGAGGAGCAGTAAGATTTTTACTCTTGTCTCTTGTGTTCCTATCTCCCCACCCCCACCTCCATTCATATAGAGGGAAAGAGAAAATGAGGTCTACAGACAGGAAAGGGAAGCATAATCAATTCGGTGTTTAGGAAAATGTACTGGTCAATTGAATATCTAAATTTATGATAAGACCAAAGGCCTCCAAGATTCAGAAGAAATACCATAAGTGGACATAATCATGAAAGCTTTATGGTCACCAGAAAGCATGTGTCCTGTGTAAGGAAAGTAATTAGATTGGCTAATCTTAGTCAAAATCATGCATTTTCTTGTCTGTTCCTCCAGTTATTGGTGTGCCATTTTTCTACTTGTTAAACTTTCTCCTCTTATAGTCTAAATAATTTTTATTATATTTTGAAATATATTTGACTGTGGTTGGGGGTGGGGAAGGAAGGGAAAATGCATTGTTTAAGAGACCACATTCTGCAGCCAAACCGCCTGGACTCTAATCTCAACTTGGCTACTAACTATGCAACTATGGATAAGTGACATCTAACCCCTACTTTTTGCATTTGTAAAATGGAGATAATAATAGCACATACTAGACAAAGCTGTTTTGAGGAATAACACCTCACAACATACGGTACCTGTTACATAGAATTCACTGTATAAATAGCTATTTTTATGGAATTATGGAGTATTTTCTGAAAAGAAAAATGTATAATTAAAAATTTTTTTATGTATTACATTTTCATAAAATGATATTTTTCATGCAATACTAACTGAATTATGGAGGCACATTTTCATTACTATTACTAAAAAAAACCCTCTTCATAGGCTCATTTGAGTTTTTAATTTCCTATACTAGAAAATTTATAATTTGAAATACAAGGTTTAGAGAGAGAGAAATGCTGCAGACTGTGGTATTGAAAGTTTTTTCTGTATCTCTTATAGTAGTGTACAGGAGGTAAAACAATTTCCCTTTACCCTTCTGAGTTCTTGGCTGAGATCCCTATAATAAAAGACAGATTAACAACAGGAAAAAACCCAGAAGTTTGTTAACATGTGTTGTCGTGTATATGGGGGAGACATCCAGGGAAAAATGAGCAACTCTCAGAGGTGGCTTTGAACTCCAGCTTAAATACCATGTTCAGCTAAAGAGAAAAAAAAGAAAGAAAGGTGTGGGGTAGACTAGCTTTGGGGAGGTTACCTGGGAAACAGGGTAAACAACTGAAAGTTTTGTTAGACAGATTTAAGTCCCTGCCTTCTCCATTAATAAGAGTCTACAGTTGTCTCAGAGTATTAATCTTTGTCCTTCCTGGCAGAGAGAGGAACAGGGACACTTTTGTAGATATAGTCTTGCTTTTAGGCAAATAGAGAGGGAGCAGAGAGGTTTTCTTGTTTCTGTTTCTCAGTTACCTGAAGTTCAAAATAATCTTCATGCCAAAGTGACAAATTTTGGGGTGGCATATTCTGCTGCCCTTCAATACGAACTTCCCTGGGTGGCTCTTTCTCTCAGAAAGAGATACATTGCTAAAAACTGTGAAGGATCTGGTATTTTATCCTACTTGCATGCTAACAAGTAGCCTGCCACAGTTTCATAGAAGGCAGGAGATTCATCCATCAGAGTCAAAGGACTTTATTATTCAAGACACAACAGGTAGCATGAGCTTCAGGCTCTCATAGATTCCTCTTGTTCTGAAGTCCCACAGAGGGAAATGGAGCCTCTAGGCAGGTGCTGTACAAGCAGTAGGTTTGTATCAGAAGGAGGAACTCTGAGCTTATGAAAGTCCTGCTAGCAAACCTACCCAAACTTTGCCCTGGAGGGAGAGATTATTTTTGTTATCCTGCAACAAATATTCTCTCTGCCCTTGAGGGAAATACTATCTCTATCTTTGAAACTATCTGTGTAGAAATGCAAAAGACCCATGGAGACTTGATTCCCAATATACACAAATGCAATGCATCAGTAAGGCTATTATGAATAGAAGCACAAAAATTCTGACCAGAGGTTTAGACTAGTACTGTAAATGTAAAACTCTCAATCCTCTCTGAGCATTTCTTTGAATATGTAGTTAGTCAATTAGAATAAAACTTTGCAACAATTTGTTTTGCTTTGTACTGCTTTATCCCTTGGTGCTTTAATGAGTCAGACACTCCTTTCTCTTATCAAGTAGGCTTTACTGTCTCCATTCATCTATTCATTTATGCCAATAATTTAACCTTATTGGCTGAAGTATTTCTTATCACGTTAGAGGAACTAATGCATAACTTTCTCAAGAGTGGCTTGTACGTTAGCAATCTTCCTTTCTCTCCGCCTCTGCCTGATAAAATTAGGTTTCACAAAGTTCAACATGTTCCTCCTCTGTAATGTAGCTGAGCAGTAGTTATTCAGCTTTGCAAGGTTGATTTCCTCTGCAAATAGGTAAACACTTTCCCCCACATCTTTATTTGTAAGAAACATTTTAATGGTTGTCTTATTCTTCAGCGACAACTCAAAATAATATGATCCTGGTCTCTTTAAGCTCTTATCCTTTGGTTTGTGTGTGTGTTCGTGTCCTGTCTTTTTAAAGCTGAAGTTACAAAATTCATTTGAGTTCTAGAGAAAAGCAGAACTACTTACTCAATTACTATTACTTAATAAATCAAAACAATTGAGCATTTAACTTTTCATCCAGTGATAAAACCGACCTGTTCCTCTCAGTAGATATAATCAGGAGGCACAATTTAAGAGTTTGCCCAAAGGTTGAATCATTGGCAGGGTTGCCAGATAATATACAGGACTTCCTGGATATTATTAGTGTATAAATAGACAATAATTTTTTAGTAAATCCGTGTCTACTGCTATATTTGAGACATTCTTATATTTTTTAAAAAATCATTGTTTATTTAAAATGACATTTAACTGGACATCCTGTACTTTTATTTGCTAAATCTGGCTACTCTAGACACCATTTATCTATCAAACAAATTGCAAATAACCTTTTGGTAAAATTTAGCGTCTAGTGGGTTTTATTTGGCTTAGAAAGTCCCCTGGGGGCAGAGGTCAAGGTTTCAAAGTTTTGATGATGTGACATCAACGCCATGCAAAAATAAAAGTGACTAACTCTGCAACTTTTAAATTTATACATGTGTATTTGGAAGTTCAGCTCAGAAGAGCAGAGGAGTAGGTTAAAAGAAGTCATGGACCAGGCAGTGTCAGGTTTCTAAACAGAGCAAAGAAACTTTACAGCGGAGAGCCTTTCCAAAGGGGCTGGAAGTTACCGCGGCAAAGGCTTTTTCGCGGTTGTGAAGAGAGAGCGCGAGACCTGACCGAGCCAATAGGAGCCGAGGAAGAAGGGGATGGGCACGTAAAGCCAATCAGAGACCAGATGGGTGGGACTATGCTCCGGGAAGGGGTGGCCTACAGCAGTGTGGGCGGTGAAGAGTGAGACTCAGCCAATCGGAACCGAGTAGGGCGGGGCTGAGCTCCAGGAGGGGGCGGTCTCGGGGAAGCGAACAGTGTGGTAAGCGTGCTTTCAGCCTCACCTGCAAAAGCACCTGCTCCGGCGCCCTTCTTCCGCAGGGCAGACGCGACCTCGAAGGGGCACGGGGAACGCTCGCGCGGCTCGTCATGGCCTACCCGGGATACGGAGGAGGGGTGAGTCCAGGCCGCTTCGCCGCGGCCTCCGCCCCCTCGGGGTGTGGCGCCCTTGCAGGCGGTGCCAACGTGCCAGTCCGCCCTCGGTCCCTGCTTCCTTCGCTGGCCTCTGGTACCCGGCGGCGCCGGCGCTCCGCTCGGTGCTAGTGCACGGGCCGGGCCGGGCCGGGCCCAGCGGGGAGCCGCAGGTATTCCGGTCCCTGAGGGCCCCTTCGGCGCGTCCGTGGCCAGCCAAGGATGTGGTGTGTTTTTAAACATTTCTTTCCTGGAATGGAGAACCACACACTCTTCTTGTTCCAGTAATCTTTTGCGGTCCACCTCCTCCCCCCTCAGTTTTGCGAGACGTCCTCTTTCGGAATTTTCTGACCACTTCTTGTTTTTTGTCCTTTCAGTTACTTATGAATAAGTTAAGATATGCTAAATGTCTTCTAATCCTTGTTGTTCTACCAAGGGCAATCTGTTCTTGTAGAGTTTTGGGGTGATGGGGTGGGGAGGGTTACTCTTTCTTACATAACTGTTTATCTTCATCATCTTTGAGAGTTGAAAGTTGTCACTAGTATCCTGATGGCTTGCTTTTTCTTCTTAGAAAAGAGCCCACACCTTCAGTACTTATGTCATGATCTCCAAAGTGGGGCGAGCACGTTTTGTTCACAAAATGAGCGTGCGGGCTGATCCACTGGGGGTATGGGTAAAAAATAACGTATTTTCTATTTTTATTTCTATTTATTTATATCTAGAAAGAGAAATTGAGCTTTACTAATATATAATATAGAACTTAACACTGTCATTTGGCAGTGGTCTTCAAAGAGTTACTCAGACCCCTGGGAATACTTGGGAATTTTTTTTTTAAGAGAATGAGTTTCCAACCCTCAACTTCCTCACATACTCGCTCCTGGTCCTAAAATTGTTTGCTTGAAAACTTGCCAGAGTTCCCCCTGGGGTCTTGCACTTTACAATTTCTACCCCTCATCAGTCCTTAAACTTAATGGGGAAGTAATAAGGATAAATCCCCATTCAAAGATTAGTCAAGGTGGCATAACCCATGGGGGTTTTAAAATTTCCATGTCTTCTACATATTTTCATTAGGGTGAAGCTTGCTGTTAGATACGTAGTATTTTTATAACTATTGTGTGTTCTGAAGTCATAAAGATGGCAGAGGGGGTGGTGAGAGTAGTAAGTTTTCATTCGAAGAATTTGGTACTACCTTACCCCTGCTTTTGTTAAAGAGTGCATGTATTTGATGGAGAGCCCTACTCTGCAAAGTAAAGACAAGACCTGTATGTGTTTTGAACATTTAAATGCCCTTTTCCATTTGCTTAAACATAGCAGCTCTTTCAGCTGTTCTCACACTCATCATTAGTAGCTGGAAGGAAAAGTACCCTCGAATAGCTGAAGCATGTAGATTAGTGAGACTGATTCTTTTAAATGTAATGGAAATATTTAGAGATGCATTGGATAAAATTTACAAATAAAACATATGATTTCTTTACTCAGAGTATATTAATGAGATACTTAAAACTGTTTTATAAATCATATTACTTATAGTCAATCTGCCTCTTATTAATGTTTCCTATATTCTTTTAACAAAATATAAAATATGTTAACTGCTAGACCTATTTGTTTTGATAGTATACTTTTATCTAATTAAGTGCATGATTCATCTCATTAGAAAATTCATTTCTGATAAATTTTGTCTTCTTTAACAATTGTTTATCAAAATTGTAATATATATATTTTTTACTTATTGTGTACTAATACAAGTTATAACTCAGTCTCAAGAGATTTTTTTTTCTCTGTTTCTCATTATGGCCACAGGAAATAAAACAAAATTTAAAATTTCAACTTATATAAATAGTTTTATTTTAGGTAAGTATGACAGGGATCAGTATTTTCAAACATGAAAATACATTTTAAGCATAAAACACGGATTAGATATTCATGGAAGTAATAGAATAAAAAATGAATTCAAAGAGTAAAAGGAAAAATGTAAAATTTCTAAATGTTGCAGAAAAGCCTTTTCATGCCTTTTTTAAAATGGGTGGGAGCAGGTATCAGATCATTATAGTGTGTAGATAACAGAGGATACTTTCCAAAGAGTGATGCAAAATTTTATTTGTAAATCTTGAGATTTGTAATTATGTTGGGAATTGCATTTTTTTATAACTATTCAAACTTAAGATAAAAACTTTATATGTCAACATAAACTATGAGGAAAGGTATATAATTTAAGAAAATTTTTTAGGGATAGGGAAGCAAAATGTTTGAAGAACCCTCATGTAGGTGTTGGTGGTGGTATCCTGAGGGAGGAGGTGGAGTTCTATCCGTTGGCCTCTCACTGTCTCCTGTCGGCCTATGGTGACTTATTACAGTTTATGTGTTCAGAGTTCTCTGGGGTTACAGATTATATGATCTAGTTTTAACTAACCATCACAAAATGGACAAGTAGTTTGAAAATTTCTGGGAAGAAACTAGAGATCAAAGATAATAATAAAGATTCAAAAATGTGCAAAATAGCATGAAAATAACATCATTGATACTTTTAAGTCCAAGCTTTTCTTTAGTCACATTATTAGGTAATAAAAATGATGAGGTAATGATGAGTTTTAACTCATTTTAAACTATCAAGAAGACAATCTGAAATATGAATTTATAGAAACTATTTTTAGAGGTTAACCTTGTTGGCCAGAGGCCCCAGTTCCCCTTCACATCGGCCCTTCTACATGAGTCTTGGGCTTCTTCATGCTGGCTGTGTTCTAAGAGAGAGAAACAGAAGCTGCCAGTCCTCTTAAAGTCTTAAGCCTGGAATGGACATGGTGCAATTTCTACCATATTCCTCCTGATGAAGCTAAAGCAGGCCCAGCCCAGATTCGAGGGAGTGGAGAAATAGTCTTTGCCTTTGCATGGGAGAAGTGGCAAAGAATCTGCAACCATCTTTAATCTGACCACTACTAGGCTCTCACACTTTTGGATTTGGGGGAGGTTAATGCTGGAAGTCAGGAAGAAAAGCTAGAAAGAAGGTTATTCCTAAGAACAGATTCTTCATATAATACAGCTTGCCTGACTTTGGTTAAAACAAGTGTGTTGAACCCTCAAGGCACAAATGGCGATGCCACAGTAGAGCGTCCATACCCTGTCATTTGATACTACTTCAATATTAGCTTTTCACTAATATGCTTATATAAAAAGTTTTTCAGTTTGTTTTCTTATGTGAAGGTAAGGTGGCAAGAATCTTCAATAAGCCTTAAATTCTTGGATCTGCCTGTGGCCTTGATTACTCTCTGTGGCCTTGGAGGCCTTGGAACCAAAGTCTAGCTCTTTGTTATTGCTGCATGCTCTCAGAGCAAAAGCTGCGTTGGGGGTTTTGCTAATCTGGGTTTAGATTTGTCCTCTAAACAAAGGTTTTGACCACCCCCTTGAGCCCATTTCCTGGTGCTCCAGTATTCCTCCATACCTTTGCCCTTACCTGCTCCAAAGGCTCCTGCCTTTCCTCCTACCCTCCCTAATACTTTGAATTCTTTTCTCTTTTTGCCTTCTGGCAATTTCTGCTCATCCTTCAAGGATGCGGGTCAGGATGATTTTTGTTCAGATTGGAATAATGAACTTTCTAACATTCTTGATACTTTTTCCTCTTCCTGACTCATAAAAATACTGAGTAAAATGCCTTTCTAAGGTATTAAAAATGTATACCAAAAGTGAAAAGAAGAGAGAAACCAGAGCTCTAGGAGGAACAAACAATATGTAGCCTCTGGGGTCAGACTGTCTGTATTTGAATCATCATTTGCTTTTTACTCGTTATTTGAGCTTAACCAATTCAGGAAACTTCTTGAAGTTTCAGGTCCTCAGCTGCTAAAAGGCCATAATACTTTTACCTCATAGAGTTGTTGGAAAATCAAATTATATCATAGATGGAAAGTACTCAGAACAGTACCTAGGATATGAAAAGCTCTCAATAAATAGTAGCTTTGTGTTTTTGTTGATATTCTTGTGTTTGTTATTCTTAATAGTTTTTAAGAGGACTGTTGTTGGAATTATCACTTTATTGATCTGTTCATTGGGGTCTTGCTTTTTTAAGAATATTTTCTGGTGGCGAGAGTGTTTCAGCCCTATGCAGCTTCCCATGATTAGGTCACAATTGCATTGTGTTTACCATGTATTCTTCAAAGTATGTGTCTTGAGATTTACTTCTATTTGGTTTTACTATAGGTGAAATTTTCTTGTATTTTTTACTTTTGGTTTATTTCAGTGATGATGATGGTAAACACTTTTTAAAATTGTGCCTCATGTTCATCTGTTAGACTAAGTTCTGAGAGGCCAGAGACTTCTTTTTTCTTTAAAGTTCTTTTAATGCTGGATAACATGTTAATGGACTGAATTATGTCCTAATGGAGGATGTCTACCATTTTGTAGCTAACAGCTTTTATGATAGTGAATCTGGAAGCTTTCGGTAACACTATTCTTGCTTCTCAAAGGCCTTCTCATAAATATTTTCTTTTAAAGTAACTTTAGTGGAAGATAGGTAATATTTGTATTAATAACTTTCTCCTTTTTCACTCTTATAGTTTGGAAATTTTAGTGGTCAGATGCCAGGAATGCAGATGCAAATGGGACAGCCAGTGCCAGGAACAGGGCCAAACATGCTCCCTGGTGGATATTCTGGGTACCCAGCATATTCAGACAGTTATTCCTCAGCGGGAGACCCCATGTGGACTTACTTCACTGCTGTTGCTGGACAGGTGAGATGCTAAGTGGATTGCGCAAAGACCAGTTTACAAAATGATTGCTATTTAAAAGAAATGTGAACTCTTTTCCTTAATATATCATTTTAAATGTATATGAAATTTGTGTTTTAAACTAGACTGCTTTTCTTCCTGAGATCAGAGATGAGGGTAGTCATAGTTATTTCATTTTTAAAAGTCTGTTGGTATAATGCTTGACACAAACTAAAAGAGGAAACAGGGTGATGCATGGAGACTAAGCCAGAGAGGATTTGAACACAGATCTGCCTGTAAATCTCCTTACAGAAGCTGGGCCAGAGTATCAGAAAGGAGACTTGTAAGTTGTGAGTGGTTCTGGGAGAGTCTTGATGGTAAAGCAGATCAGGAAAAGGTAAAGAGGACAGGCCAGAATAGAGGTCCGGACTAATGAGCAGAGACAGACATTCACACTTAAGCCCTAGTCACAGTCCATATCTTCTTTTATACTGGTCAAGAAAAATATATTGAATAGTTAGAATTTTGTAGAACTGTGATAACATTTTTCCTGCATTATTCATTCACTTAAGTGTTTACTAGATCTCATATGCTTTACTAGAAATAGAGGATATTTTCTTAACATACTTTTCAACTTTGCTTTCTCTATAAACTTTGTTCTTCCTATACAAAAGAACCTATATACTCTTCAAGGTTCCTTCTTCTGTGTCTCTGGAAATATAGAATTTAGAGAAAGGTCCTCTGTGCACTAAGCAGACTTCTGTGTGAAGTGTTACAGAGGAAGCTCATACTTGAACAGAAATTATCACCAGACCACATTGAATTAATTTCCCCTCCTTTAATTGGGTTGGGCTAGATTTTTAGTAAATTCAAATTTCTCTTTTCTAGAAAGTTTTAAGTTTGAGCTTGTTGTTTTCACAATGCATTATTTTGGTAAATGAGAAAAAATTGATGAGCCTTAGTAATTCTCATTAATTTTGTCCTCAGATAGAACACCATTTTCCTACTTGAGAAAAGTTAAAGGAAAAAATAATTTGTAACCATGTTATCTTTGGTGTACTAGAAGGTAGAAGATGTTTTTTAAGTTAAAAAACAGAAAAATCATTTTCTACCTTTGTTTCTATTCTTCTGTTTTAATTATTTGTAAAGGATTGCCTTTTTTTTTTTTTTTTTAAAGATTTTATTTTTTCCTTTTTCTCCCCAAAGCCCCCCGGTACATAGTTGTGTATTCTTCGTTGTGGGTTCCTCTAGTTGTGGCATGTGGGACGCTGCCTCAGCGTGGTCTGACGAGCAGTGCCATGTCCGCGCCCAGGATTCGAACCGACGAAACACTGGGCTGCCTGCAGCGGAGCGCGCGAACTTAACCACTCGGCCACGGGGCCAGCCCCTAAAGGATTGCCTTTTAAAATTTACTTTCTGATAATTGACAACGACCAGGCATTTCTGTCTTCATTTCACTGAGATACTATTGACAGTGGCAGCTGTGAACTTCATTCATTGGGGGTTTTTTTGTTTTTTTTACCTGAAAATTTCTTCTTAGGTCATGTTAGAAGTGTATAATTTTTAGTCTTGAAATATAATAATGATTTGATATAATAGGGAAGTAGGTAATTGTTGATTAAATAAAAATTCCTTCTAAAGTCTTTATCATTGGAGGAGAAATTTCTAACCTAGCTCCCAATCTAAAAATATGGCTAATTTTTTTAAAGTATGATTTTCTAACTACAGAATTTAAAATTTTGTAAGCAAATTTCCAAAAATATGCATGACAGAGAAAAGGGCACTAAGCTACTTTGTGTAGGAAATACTACATGGATGGTCCATTAAAAAGAATGCTTCTCAGTATTTTTTAATTCCTGTGTTAGAACTGCTGGAATTTTTGTTATAAGGATTTCCTTGCTAAAGATCCATAGACCATGAGTGTTTATAATACTTCTTAGAAGTAGTTTGTAAAAGTTTTTTTTGTTTCTTAGGTCTCTTACAAAGTACCTTTTTTGGGGGGCGAGTGAGGAAGATTGACCCTGGGCCAACAACTGTTGCCAGTCTTCCTCTTTTTGCTTGAGGGATATTCGCCCTGAGCTGACATCTGTGCCAGTCTTCCTCTATTTTGTACGTGGGACACTGCCACAGCATGGCTCGATGAGTGGTGTGTAGGTCTCCCTAGGATCTGAACCTGTGAACCCCAGGCCACCAAAGCAGAGTGCATGAACTTAACCACTACACCACTGGGCCAGCCTCACAAAGTACATATTTTAAATTTGCCTCCTTGATCCTTTCTCAGAGCTCTTGTTTTGCATTTGTGACAATGTATCTGATACTTCCAGGTAAATTACTCTGTATTTTTTTAGAAAATGGAATGAGGTACTGAATCATAATGAGAATATTCAACCTGTTTTGCTTCTCTTGTGATTTCTTGTTTGCATTAAAAACTTTTATTTTCCATAAGTTCAAATAAGAATGTTTGGTCAGTAATCAGAAGAATAGCAATGAAATGTAGGAGGACTCTAAAATTTTGCTGGGGGTAATGGTGGTGGTCAAAAAAATATTTGTCCTTCCACTTAAAGTTTCACTATCCTGTACAAATAATCTGCCCCAAAAGGGGCACAAGGGGAAAGTTTTTGAGACTTTTCAGAACACATTTGAAGCATTTTTCTAACTATTTTAAGTAGAAGTACAATGATTCTCACAAGATATTATTTTGAGCTATTATAGGACAGAGTGATTATGCTATTTTTCAGAAGCAGAGAAAATAAATTATATTTGAAATGCTTAAAAAATTAGTAGAATGTAATTTGTGAAAAAATTGTTCATGTTGTATGATGTTCTTTGCTGTTAATATTTCTGTAATTATATAGTTGATAATAGAATAATGTTTTGAAGAATGCATATTTATATAACTGCGCGGTAAATCAGTCTATAATTATTTTTTAACAGGATGGTGAAGTGGATGCTGAAGAACTCCAGAAATGTTTGACACAGTCTGGAATCAGTGGAACTTATTCTCGTGAGATCTCCCCCACCCCATTAAAATTGGAATAGGAATTAATTTTCAGACTTTTTTGTCCCTGTACTTAAAATATTTTAAAAAAAATTTTTATCACAGATATATATACGCGTAGTTGAAAAAGTCACATAATTCTCCAAAGCTTGTAATGAAAATAACTATTCATTGTCCGTTTCTATCTCTCCAATGTTAACCACTCATATTTATTTCTTCTTCCTTTCTTTTCCCTTCCCCCAAGGAAAAACAGTTGCTTCTGTCCAGAAGCTCATTTTTTTCTTGCTTGGTCGATTGCCATACACTACCAGATGATTTATCTATATCCAGTCTCATCCTTCTATAGTTTGTTCATTGTAAACTAATGCTCTGAAATGGACATTTTAGAATTGCCCCTCTGCTCCTGAAAATCCTTCAGTGACTTCAGTTAGGGTGGCATTCAAGACTTTCATGATCTGGTCTTCATCTGCCTTTCTGATGTCATCCTATGCCACTGCTTCACATATATCCCAAGCTTGAACTAAATCTCTAACTCTTTCAAGTTTTGTAATCACAGTATATGCCAAACTTCTACTTAAACCCAACTGTCATTTATGTTAGGAAGACCAGAGCTGTTTTCCCCATGACAATAATTTTCACTTATTTTATAATTGCTTATTTAATTACCTAAATCCCCGTGCTAGATGTGAATAGTTTGAGGGTAGTAATTTTTACTTTAGCTTTTTCTTTTTTACTATGGATGCCTAACATTTCATCAAAGTTTGTTGATGGAGTAATTGTGTGTTTTTGGCAATTTTTAAATATTTCGAAAATAGAAATTATCATAATTTTACATAAATAAAATTGGGCAAGACACCAATTGGAATAATAAATATGTTTTATAGCCTTCAGTTTGGAAACCTGCAGAATTATGATTGCCATGTTGGATGTATCCTTGAATAAAAATAGAAAATACTAGAATATAGAATAATTGCTTCTGAATATTAAGGCAATTGTTGGTTATAAATGACCATAGTAAGCCAGAGAGTTTAAAAATACTTTGTAAGATCCTGTTTAAATTCATGCTTTTCCTTTTTTTACACAGAAATCTATTCATATGCTAAATTTGACTAACTCTTACGAAAGCTTCCTAACAATTTTTTAGTCAGTACGTTGGAGTTTGGGGTCAGATGAATTCTCTTTGGTATCAGAATTTATTTTTCTTAATAAAACTATCAGAGAGATTACACAGGAAAGATGGGATTTAATGAATTCAAAGAACTTTGGGCAGCTCTTAATGCCTGGAAGCAAAACTTCATAACTATTGATCAAGATCAGAGTGGCACAGTAGAGCATCATGAATTGAATCAAGCTATTGCTGCTATGGGTAAGAATATTAACATTCTTTAGACTCTGTCCAGGTCGTCTTTGTTCTTAGATCAGATGAATCTTAATTGTTGCAATTTGCTAGGTAATAAAGAGAGAGATTATTTCATCCGCAGTTACCTAGTTTGATTTCAGGGTTGTAGATAAATTTTGACTTTAGACCTTTAACAAAACCATTTATCTATGACTTTTTCAAAAGATGGTCATTCATGCATTCTGGTTGATAAAATCATTTCTGAATTTTCTCTGTTGAGTATATTAAATTTATTCCTCTAATTGTTAGTACTCACTTAGCATTTACATTGTGTTCTTTGCTGACTTGGTAAGATCTTTAATTTGACAACAAAGGCTTATCTCAGTCAATTACAGGTCTCCATATCGTAGTCTAGCTTTTCAGCAGTAAAAACCATGTTTTTTGTTTTTCTTCTTTTTCTTGTGTAGCATAGAACACACAGTAGAGATAAAAATATCCCAAAATGGGAAGTCTGCATTTTAGAATATGTTAAAAGAATGTAACTTTTTAATCAAATCTCTGGTAAGCTAAGATTCTCAGTCTACTTTCTTTCAAAAAGTGCTAATATGCAGGGGTATTTAATTTGCTTAGAGTTAATGCAGTTGTAAGTAGTCCTTTTAATTGTGTTTACCCTTGTCATTTTAATTTATACTCATTTCTAAACAAAATACATTTGTAAGAAAATTAACTTTTTGAAGTTAAAATCTGAACCCAATGCAAATTATCTCAAATTCTAATTTAAAGAAGTGACAACCAGTGATTTGTTTTATAAGTAGATATTTTAATTTAACAGATGGTGATTTTAGGGACAATCCTGGCCGTATAAAGAGCCTTAATACCCAGTGGTTTAAACTTGGTCTTTAATTCAGCATAACGTTGGAAAATTAGTATAACCTTTTGCAAAATGGAAAGCCACCAAAGAGTTCACATAGGCAGTCGAGGGTAACAAAGAGGTATTCTGGATTATTCAAATTTAAGATCTTCAGATATGTTTAAAATTATTCATATTATTTTGCTTAGAATGCTATGGGAAATCTTAAGAATTTTATCAGTACCACATCCAGATCATACCCCTCTAATGGGAAGTTCAAAATGCAATGTATATAATTATATTAGTTTGCATGTTTTACTTCTATTAATTTATGCCTTTCCTTTCACCTAGTTTCCTGGATTACATTTTATTATAGCTACACATAGAATTTTCCTATTGCGTTTATTTTTATTGCTTTCCCCTTTGAATGAATTAGTGTCTTTTGTGTAGATCTACTAATCTGGTAATATATGAAGACAATACTTCTGGGCCAGCATTCTTCACAGTAAAGTGTACATGTGTCATTAAATTCACAGGACCATCTATAGGGGCGCAGAAAGTAGAATATATTAATTTATATTTCTAATTATTTTTTTTATCTTTTAAATTTCAGTTTTATATATTTTTAAAATGTAAATAATCAGACAGTAATGCATGTATAGAATTTAAAATTAAATTAATATGCCTGTTATGGGAGTGAATGATCCAAAACATTTTACTGATAAGAGTATGTAGGCAAAAACTTTTGGAGTCCCAGGTCTAAACAACAAAGAACCGAAAAGATAGTGAAAAGTCTGTGGTTAAGATGAAAGTCTGTGAAGAAACAGAATAGGGGTTGTGGGACAGAAAGGAATAACATTTTCATATTTCTTCTCCTTCTGAATAACCATGTTGATCCTCAGATTTTCTTTGGCCACAAAAGATACATATAAGTAATATATTCAGTGGGAATTATAGTATTTGAATGATAGCAAAGATCACTGGTAATCTTTGTTTTGATATTCTTTAAAGAACTGTAAAATTACAGAATTATTGCGTACAGGTGTTCAAAAGATACAAATTTCCCATATAAAATAAGTAAGTCATGGGGATATAACATACGGCATGGTGATTATAGTTAATAATACTGTATTGCATATTTCTAAGTTGCTAAGAGAGTAGATTTTAAAAGTTCCCATCACAAGAAAAAATATTTTTGTAACTGTATGGTGATGGGTGTTGACTTATTATGGTGATCATTTGACAGTCTGATCATTTTGCCAGTGGATCATTTGGATCAATATAAATTTTCTAATCATTATGCTGTGAAACTCATAATCATAAAATTATACCTCAATAAAAAACTAAAAATAAATAAAGCACCTGAAGAGTAAAAAATAAATAAACTTTCAGAATTGAAATATTGAAGCACTTAAAACTATGAAATACCCTAGACATTATTTCAAAATCAAAATATATTTTAAAGACACAGAAAGATAATTATTTTCTTTTCCTTAGCTTTGACTTTATCACAAAGATAGAATTGTGATATTTATTTACCACTTAACTGTTAGTAATGAAGCCTCTGTCTGATCCATTTCATTATGAACGTTTTGTTTCTAATATATATTTTTATGGAATGTATCTTGAAAGTTATTTTATGACTATTAAGAAGCATGCAATGTTTGTTCTGGTGGTCTTACGGCATTTGGTTTTAGAAATTTTAATTTTATCAATCCCTTTTTTTAGGTTATAGATTGAGTCCTCAAACATTAACTGCTATTGTTAGACGTTATAGCAAGAATGGCAGAATCTTCTTTGATGATTATATTGCTTGCTGTGTGAAGCTTCGAGCATTGACAGGTATTGACCATTTAAAAATGGGTACAGTATTAAGTAGCTGTTTTTCTTGAGTAGTATCTGTCGTTTTCTCCAGTAAGTTTATGATATCATGTGTTTCTCTCCTTTATTCACTATTAAATCTAGTCAGAGTTTTAAGGCTTTAAAAATTTAGGAATATAAATACTGAAAAATTGTTGTAGCTCTGTTTTGGAAAGTTTTCTTCATGTTTCAGTTGCCTTGGATATAAAATCACTTAAAATTGAATTGAGTATGAAATTATTCATCCTTTTAGTTCCTGGGGACACCAAGTATTTGAAACTATAGATTTTAAATTATAATAAAAAAGTAATTTTTTTGTTGAAAGATTTCTTTAGGAGAAGAGACCACTTGCAACAAGGGGTTGTGAATTTCATATATGATGATGTAAGTATCCTGAATAACACTTTAGATATTTATGCTGTGTTCTAGATGTGTTCATAGTTATCAGAAATTTAAGTGATCCCTGGTATCAATACTGGGAATAATATATTTTATAGACCATGTTCTTTTTCTGTATTTTTCAACTGAATGTAAATATAAGAATCAATATTGGTACAAGTACCAATGTGAGTTTATATTAAACATAAAAATGCTTTTAAATTTTATAACAGGCTTTTGGCAGTTTATCTTCCAAATAATTTTTAAAGGCAAAGCTACCATTATTTTTATCAGGAGTAGTTTACTCGTGGTGATCTTTTTTCTAATAGAGATAGGAAATTTTTCTGTGATAGATTATGAAGCTGTTCATTTCTCATTTCAAAGGTTGTTTTAACGTGATTCCAGTTGTGTTTTTTTTAACTGAAGCTATAGGAAACTTATATTTCACATGTGCTTCAATGTTTCAGGGTTTTTGTTTGGTTTGGTTGTGTTTTTCTTATGTGTAAGTTATAGGGTCAACATTACTAGTATATAGTGGTTTGAATTATAAGCCTTGGAAACTCAAAGTATTTTCTCTTGTGAAAATGCTTTTATGGAATAGAATTAATCAAAAACAAAAACCAGGGGCCAGCCCCGTGGCCGAGTGGTTAAGTTTGCACGCTCTGCTTCTGTGGCCTGGGGCACCACTCGTCAGGCCATGCTGAGGCGGTGTCCCACATAGCACACCCAGAGGCGCTCACAACTAGAATATACAACTATGTACTGAGGGGCTTTGGGGAGGAGAAAAAAAAAAAAGATTGGCAACAGTTGTTAGCTCAGGGCCAATCTTTTTTTAAAAAAAAAATTACCATTTTATTGTTACAAGCTGATGATTTTGCTTATGTATTAGTTTTTGCAGGGCACTATGGCAATTTGAATATTTAGAATTTGAAAGGTGAAGAAATACTGTGAATTTTTCTGCTTGGAAGAGACAAACTGGATCACTTTGAATTAACACTTTTGGAGCTTTTCCATATTCCTACTTGTTAAATCTTTTCCCTTTCTATGTGTTTTTGCTTTAGCACACTGTTCAAAGCAATAAAAGAGATGTTTTTGTATTTGGGATATTATTGCTTTTAGAAAAGTTATCACTCTACAGCTATCTGCATAATGTCATAAAATATTGGTATGATTAATTGATATAAATATCTCTTAGCCTTAATTTTTAATAATATACACCTAGAGGAATGTACTTACGAGATAGATTATATAAGAAGCCAAATGATCAAAGCCTAGATAAAACTAATTTATACTTACCTGAAAGTTACAAATTATACATTGAAATTTTGTTTGTAGTTGTTGGTGTTTCAGGGTGAACTAGAAGGAGAATCCTGGATTTTGTGCCATATTCGTAATAGGGTTTGTTCTTTGATCACATAATCAGAGAACAGAATCTTCATGGGTCTTTGTGTTGAAGAAAATTGTAGTTCCTAAAATTTTATTTTAAATTGCCTTAGGTGGACCATAAAATAATCAATAATGAAATAAGACTATAGGAGGCAATATCTTTTCTTTTTTGCATTTTATATTTTTCTTCAATATGTTTTGTTGTCTCCTATGGAAAAAAGGTTCTTAATAAACAACTTTTCTCTCTGCACTTTATTTTGTTAGTGAAGACATAGAAAACCTGAAATGGCATCTTTCTCTAAATCTAGATTTTTCTGGAAATGACAATTTTTTAATGAAAAGTCAACATTTAAATTTGTTCTGTTAAGCTGCATTGTTGTGTATACATAATGCCAACTGTTTACAAAGTTAAAAAAAAGTAGATAGTCTACCACTCTGTTTAAATTTTCAGAAATTACAAATGTGACTTTCTTGACAACATTAGCTGGTGGTTTTGGCATTAGTAAACCAGTAAGTCTTTTAAAATTCTTTTGAGCACATCTGTGTAATGTGGGGTACTGCACACGGTAGGCACCATGGTGACATTTCTGAGTGATATTGCTATGGAAATTGCAAAGTGGAGTCACCAGATCCTTAGCATTTAAAATCCCTAGTTATAAGCTGTTATAATTAATCCAGCCCCTTTCTTGGGAGACACCCTAAGTTTTTCTTAATGAAGATTTAATAAACCACATATTTTTCTTATACTGTAACTGAATATCTTCTAGCTTAAAGGTGAATACAAATTGACATAATTTTAGTATGGCTGATGACCAAATTAATCTATAATTTTTACAAAACTCTGCATTTCTTAAAGAATGAATGGCACTGTCCTGGAAAGGGAAGTTCCCCCTTCTACCCTTCTTGTGTTCTTACGGCTAGACTAATAGTAAAATTTACACAGGACCAGATTAACAGGAGAAAAACCCCGTTTAATTACGTGCACACGGGAGAGTTATGAAAATGATGCTCGGCGAGTGAACGAAGCAGGCAGTGTGTATATCTTTTACACAAAAACCAATAAATTTGTGAGGAATTGACAGGATAAAGAAACTTAGGTTTGAGGTATGTGATTAGTGAGGAAGTTAAACAGAGTTTAGGCTGCAGACAGTGAATTAACAAGGTTTGTTTCTGCAGGCCTCTGAGCCCTGTATCCCCCAGCTCTGGCGATAAGGATGTAGGGAGAGTGCCTTTCACCTGGGAGATTGATTTCCTGCTTTCAGAGAGACAAGGGAGGGTCCCAGTGCTCTTCCTGTACTGGTTGCTTCTCGAGCGACTTGAATTCAAAATAATACGCCATTGTGGAATATTTTGAGGCCGCCTGTCCTGGGCCCCAACAGCAGTATCTTGAAGAAAACTTTTTATAAACTTATGGAATTTTAAATCAACCTTCACTTTAAAAAATCCTGGAAAGGAAGTAATGTATAGTCATTTTGACATTGATGATTTTATATAATTAGCCGTCAAATTCATTTGGTCACTTTTATAAAAATATGTGAATAAATAATTCATATAATTTTGTCCTCTGGCTGTTAATTTCTTTTCAGGAACATATATTTGATAATGTGAGAGGATGTTAACTGAGCCATAAAAAATACAGAATTCTGATTAGAAGTGCTGTAGGCAAAAGCTAATGTAAACACACTGTGTATCGTTTACGTTGAATAATGGTGATAATGTGACACAGCAGCCTGGAGTCAACCTCCAGCTTAAAGCCAGTCCAGCTACTTTATTATTCTGAGGTCAGTTATAATTTTTCTTACTAAGAGACTTGTGGTTGAGGTAAAACTTGAAAAATGGCATATGGTATTATTCATATAAGTTTCTGCCAAATAACACTTTGTATTAGAACTCTTTGCACAATTCTCTAACTCTTCCTTTTCCAAAGATGTTCCTGTGACTTTTGGTCATAGGAGATCTGTGAAAAAGGAGTTTGCATGTCCAAACATATCTGGGAAATTCCCATGCTCCTCAGGGAGCTGGATAAAGCCTAAGGTACATAAAATCCTATTTAATTTTACTTGACCGAGTTTTTTATGAACTTTTTTGACTACAGAACCCCTTTCCCTAGCAAAACTAATGTTCTGTGCCAATCCAACTTAATTGTCAGACGATTCTTTTGCACTTTACATTAAATAAATAATCTTATAAACACCTTAGGCATACGTAATATTTTACTGGGATTTTTGTACTGAAATGCAATTCACTTTTTTGATGCTTTTAAGATAATTGATGTAACAGGCATCCATTACTAAAGTAAAAATTAAATCGTTTTATGATGGACATGACTGGAATATGAACGGAGTATGGTAGCTTGTACTGGTTAACTCACACCCAGTTTTCTTATGATGATGTAAATTATTGAATAATGTACACTTCAATGTCTAAGTGCTTTTATTTATACAGTAAACGTTTCCATGTCATTTTGAGATTTTTTTAATAAACATTCAAATAGCTTGCTGTGAAGTTTTGTATCATACAAAATCTGTTACATATATATTATGAGATGCTTCAGTTCAAATAACAGTGCAATAATTCATCTCTGCCTAAAACACTGCCAAATGATTAAATGCCAGCTATTGCAGCTCCATTTCGAGTGGCAGTTTACACATTGTAAATTACATTAAGGGGAAATCAATACTATTAGAATCTTAATTTGGTCCACTTTAAATGTAATTTCAAGGACTGTGCTCATTTTATCTATTTAAGCATGCATACAGAAACAAAAAATAAGAAAAAAGGTCAAGTGATATGTTTATTTCCAGAAAAGACATTTACCTGGAAGAAAGTAGAATTTATTAATGTAATTTAAAGGCTGTTGAATTAAAAAAAATAATTTGTAATTATTTAAGTTAAATATACAAATCAAGTTCGCTTGTAATTTTATGGCGTTACTAAACTGGACAAACAAAATAAATACTATTTGTCAAAAATATGCTTTTCTTGTCCTTTATGTTTGACAAACTTATAGATGATATGTTTTCTATTTCTTTATAGCAGTTTTCTGGGAAATTAATAGGAATAAATTTGCAAAAATATGGTAAATCTAGTGAGTAAAATCCAAGACTTCTTTCAGGTTAGCATCTTTTTCTTTTCTCTTACATTTTAAAATGCAACCATGAGTCTTCTATTACTTTGAATATCAAAAGATCACAACTTTTTTGGTCTTAATTCATTGAAATTTATGTAGTGAATCTTAAGCATTTTGACATAAATAGACAATGCTAAGGTATCATCTAAGAGCATAGCTAGACTTCATAGTAATATTAGATGATACCAAGAAAAAATAAAAATTTAGAACTTCTGTTTTTAACGTGATGAATGCTGACAGGAATTTAAGTGAATACTGTTCAGATAGTTTGTAGTCTAGAATAAGGTCATAACATTACATATGTCCATTTATTAAATTAAAAATTTCCTATGCTTTAGAATACTGAACACAAAACTACTTTCTAGCAAAATATGGGGAAACTTATGAAAAATTTCTGTCTGACTCACTGTCAGCTCATTTGAATGCTGGGAAATTTGTGCTTTTAATTGTTTCTTGCCATGTCTTTTTCTACTTGTTTTAAAAAACATATTTTACTGGCATATAAAGAAAAGATCCTTATATTATTTAACATTCCTTTTACCCAAGCAGCTTGGTAATATGCAGCTTTGTGTTTTATTTTGCGAGCATTCAAAACTCAAGTGTGCTTCTGTACGTCTGAATGTATAGCGAGTGGCCTCTGGCAGCACTTCTATGTTACTGTGCTGTGCTGTACAGTCGGGAAATGAGTAGGGTCCTTGCCTGTGTGTTACTTATGTTTTCAGGTATGCCCCTTCTGCAGCATCAGAGATGGTGGCAATTTGGGAAGCTTACAGAGATTGAGAAGAATTGGGCTAGGTCTTCATTTAATAACTATATTCAGAGGCAAGTATGCCAGGAATTAGTACATTCTTCTGATATGTGTGTGTATGGGGGGAGGGGGTGGAGGAGGGCCCCGGCCCTTTCCCCTAAGCATAAAAATATAAATATGTCCTTTAAAGTTACATGCATACAGTCATTTGCAGTTTGGTTCACTGTATTTAATCACATTTTTTCTTGCTATGATCACTGAAATTTCAAAGGATAACCTGAACCGCGCCAGTTTGAATGCTCTAGAAAAATACTAAAGATCCATAGTCTTTTGAAAATTCTAGGCCATTTGAAATGATTTTAGGATTAACTGAACATTTGGATGCATATTTAATTTTCCAAAGCTATCTAAATGCATTACCCCCAAATTTGTCTTAGGGCAAGAGACTTTTAAGTTTTTAAATATTTACCTTTTTCACACTTTGATTCTCATTTTCTCATTGCCTCACTTACAGCTATCAATACAGTGCTTTCTGCTAATTTGTATTTGATTTGATTTTTCATTTATCAAAAGGGAAATATTCTCTTGGTTTTTTAAACCTTTAAACCGTTAAAAATGAATGCTGGAGAATCTAAACCACCAAACAGACTAAGCGGTCCCTACCTTAGAACATGCCACATTACAACCAACAAATTTTTATTTAAAAGTTGTCTTTGAAGATAGTTTGATTTTTTTTTCTTAAATAATAAATGAGTGATTCTAGGGGAGAAATTAAGAATGTATGAAACTTAGTGAAATGAAAATAATGTTATCCAGATATTTTCATTCTTGATGGGAAAAAATGAATCAAGCATACATTATAAAAAATTTGTTTGATGTGTAAGTTAAAACCTGTTTAGCCATCAGAAATTTTAAGTAATCAAACAATAAATATTTTAATTAATTACTATTGTGTTCTTGACAGGCAATAATAAAAAGTGAAATGTTTTTATGTTTCTTTAATTTTAGATTTAATGCTTTTTCCCACTCAGTCCAGCTTGCTATCGTCCCAATGGAACTGAGTAAAACTGCAGTAGCACTGTGACAATTGTGTGATTTCATGAAATACATCAGTACCACCATGCCTGTATCTAGTTCTGTACCTAGTAAAATGTTGGAAATAATTAGCTTCTCTAATAAAAGTATCCTAACTAGCTAATGAGATTTACTTTCTTTTTCCCCAAAATAATTTCTTTTACAAATTCTTGAATTTTCATGTATAAATAGATCAGAAATTATATGCTTCATTCTTAAATTATGTATATATACTATATTTTCAATACAACTTGTACACTTGTAGCTACCAAAAATTTGCAACCATTTTTACATGAAATTTACATTTTCCTTATTTACAGTTATTCGTAGGTTATTGCAAAACTAGTTGTGCAAGTAGATTACACTGTCAATACCGCATACCAATTTTTGAAGAAAATATTTGCTAAAAAATAAATATCTCTGCACAGAGTATTTTAAAAGCATCATGATTTCATGCTACATTATGTGCCTAAAGACTAGGAAAAAGTATGTGTTTTGGTAGATTGTTTCATTACTTTTAAAGCATTCCAAGGTACTTACTACTTAACCAATGTGAGTGAGCTTCTTTATATCAGATGACTAACATTTTCAAGTAGTTACACACATTATTTTTCGAAATGTGTTATTCTTTAACTGGCAAACATTCATATACATTTTCCAATCAAAATTACAGAATGCAGATTCCAGCTAAAAAGAGGTAATGTTCTTTAGTTAAAATCAGTAAGTGACTAGGAGATAAAAACTAGGGATTTCTCAATATTTCTATATTTCTCTAATATTTGGAAAAAGGGTGCCATATAATTTCAATGCTATTGTAATTATAGGGGCATTTTGATGAGACTATGTGGAGGAGTTAATTATAAGATTAATGATCCTTGAATTTTACTCCTAAATAAGGATGATGGAATGGTGTGGAATATTCTTATATGCTCAAACACTATGATGTCGGTATGCAAAAAATACAGTTTAAATGCTAATAGTTGTGATTATTTTCAAGTTAAAAACAATAAAATACACACAGAGGAAGTATAAAGAATATAGGTTAAATGTATAGTGCTTTAAAACCACAAGTGTACTAACTTGTGTCTCTCAAAAAAACAAATTAACTAATGGAAGTCACAGATGTCATGATTGCAATTTAGGAATTCATCTAAGCTTTTCAAAAATAACCGTGTTAGTATTGCCACTTCTTGTAAAAATATTGGGAGCATTTCTGTAATATTTTTTTGCTATTCTCATTTAAAAGTTTGATTATGATTGGTAGAACAATGAAATTGGTCAATTGATTATATGGTTCTGAGTTCTTAGCATTGCATTTCTATAGATGTTTTATTCTTCTGTTCATAGTAATAACGTTAATTTTAAATAACTTCTTGTTATCATCTCTTTCAACCTCCACTTAATAGTTTATATAAATAAGCCTTGTGATAATGTCTTTTCATGCTGTCAGCTATTAATAATTCATGTCTTCCTGTGAATTTTTTCTGTATCGCATATTCTTAAAGCAAAGTATATTTATACCACAAGAGCATGTAATGAATTATTCTAAGCTTGGTCACTGATCCATCACAATATACTTTATAAAGCATTTTAAAACATGACCCTTTTAGTTTTTCAAAGGTTAACATCACTTCATGCTAAGTAGAACCACAAGAAAACAGCTTTGAGAACCTTGAGAAGTGAGGGGGCTGGGAGAAGGTGTTACATACCTAGAAAACAATTGCGATGCAGATGTGTAATTTTATGGATGTTGGACAAAGACAATATTTGACAAATATTGGAATGCTATAGCAGAAGAAGCTTCCCTAACACTGGCCTTCTACTCTAAGCAAATGGATCTTTGAGAGTTGTGTGAGAATCACTTCACAGATTTTTGTCACAGAGTGTAAATGGGGTCAGTGTTGGGTAGGGGAAAGAAGAACAGAAGGTTTTTCGAAGACGTAGGTAGGGCTTCCGCACTTCCACCGTAATACTCCCACCTCTGGTGAGGATGCACAAGTCACATGATGATCTTACAGTTTTCTGGTGCTTTATGGTTTACAAAGTACTTCCACATAGATATTTCAGAGGCTTCTCAACACTCTTTCAAGATATTTAAGATGTTACCTTCATTTTTTATAGTTTTGGATAATGGAGCTCACTGAGAGTTTGCCTTGAGAGTAAGTGGAGAAGGTAGGATTTGAATTCGGGTTTACCACATTGAGTCTCTTGCCATTTCCACCGTTCCACACCAGAGCTTAGGCAGTTTAGCTCTTAGCTTAAGATCTGTTTAAGGTATCTCTGCGTGAGGGAGTGAGCCTCAGTGCCTGGAAAGAACCACTACAACTGTAAAATTCTATTTGCTGAAGTAGTAGAAAGTCTATTTTATTTCAAAATTGTATTTTGAAAATGTATTTTCAAATATGTTTGAAACTATATCGTGTTTGGGAACTACATCATGGATGTAGAGAGGGGCCTCCACGGTGAGCCAGCCTTTACGGTATACATTCTAGTAGTACTGAATTCGACAGATCAGCTTTGCATACTTGGCATTTAAGTCGATTCAGAGAAGATATGTTTGTAACAATGAGATTCAGACTCTCACTATTATTATTGTAAATAGTATCACTTTAAAGCTATAAACCTAATAGTGCAAAATAGAGAGAAAACAATAGCTACACTCACATTTTTCTGAATCAAAAACTTTAGTCTTGGTAACAGCTGTTTAGTTGGAGACAAAGCACATTATGCAAAAGCTAAATTGTAGAAAGTTGTTGTCCTGCTTGTTTTTAATGTCGTGTTCCTGGATGAGAACCAAAGAATCTAGCATTTTTTGAGCACCTACTATGTGCCAGGCACTTTGCTATATGTTATCTCATTCCCTTACAAGCTTCGAGGCAGGTACCGCTATCCCATTTTTATAGATTCAGGGAGGTTAATTAACTTGTTCAGGGTCACACAGCTCTTAATGAGAGAACTCATCCTGAGACCCAGGTTGGTCTGACTGCAGTGCCCATGATCTATGTCGGTTATTCTCAGAGTTTTTGTGTGCAACAGGATCTTCTGGTGGCGGGCTTGTTAAAAGATGGTTGCTGGGCACCCCCTCCTAGAGTTTCTGATTCATTAGGTCTGGGTTAGGCCCAAGATTGTGCATTTCTAACAAGCTCCCAGGTGGTGTTAGAGCTGCTAATTCTAGGATTACACTTGAGGACATCATCTTCTTGTCTTCCAAGGGCTTCTGAACTCACATGATAGACAGGTTTGTTTTACGGCAAAAATATGGTTAGAAACCCAATAACATTTGAATTTTTTTGTAATTATAAAAAATTTCATTTACAGTAAGAAAACTACTTAAATATATTGATCTAGTTTTGGTTTTACCTATGGATAAGCAATTTAAAGACTCCACTATTTTATAAATTGTGAGTGGTGCAGTTCACTTTTAATAATTAGATCTACCGAATTCCTTTTTTTAACCATGAAAAGCATTCGGAAGAAAGAGACTGTTGTTAATTATTATTTTAGATATGCCGATCAGGTGATACATTTTATCCTTTGATAGTATACAATGGGATTTTAAATAACATTTGGATAAGGTCGTTGCTCTTTTAGGCCTTTTGGAGCCATTGCTAAAGATCAACCTCCAAGAGGACTTTGTAAGCAACCCTTAGACATACACGTTAAACCTGACATCAAATGCCGCTCATGTGCTGACTTTGTTTCCGTATCTCCTGACTAGAAGCGTTGGAAAGTTCGACTCTGATGACCAACCCATTATAATGGACTTAAGAAACTATGCTGTCCCAAATTTTCTCTGGCCTTCTCATGTTTGTTGAATGAGTGACTATTAATTTAAAGACCCCGCAAGAACATTGCTTCAACATTTTCTTTTTTTTTGGAGGAAGATTAGCCCTGAGCTAACTGCCAATCCTCGTCTTTTTGCTGAGGAAGACTGGCCCTGAGCTCACATCCGTGCCCATCTTCCTCTACTTTATACGTGGGACGCCTACCACAGTGTGGTGTGCCAAGCGGTGCCATGTCTGCAGCTGGGGTCTGAACCCCAGGCTACCAAAGCAGAACGTGGGAACTTAACTGCTGCACCACCAGGCCGGCACCTGCTTCAACGTTTTTTATTCCTGGTTTTTTCATCAACTAATTAGAGTATGAAACTCCCCTCTAGGGTAAAATGATAAGTCTTAACTTTCAGCTCTCTGCCCAGCAGTTAATAACAGCAGGAAAACATCTAATCCAAATAAACTGTAGAGTTTAGGTGGCATTTTATTTAGGCCTGGGGACCAGGTAACATTATTTTTAGGTGAGAGGCAAAAGGTGTTATGTTAGTGCTTCTAATTACCTAGGAGACAGCTGCTATACTGCTGTTACTGGCTGCCGCAGTTAAACCTGGCTCTCAGCAGGCTCTTCGATGGAAGGGACAGACTGTTTTTGCTACAGCCCATGGGGAAAGTGACAGTGATTTTAGGCATTAGATCTTTGGCTGGGATAAGAGATAAATTTTGTAAATTAAGATAATTGCTTTGGTCATCTTTAAGTCATTTTAACCATTGAGTCTTCTGACGTTTATGCCTAACTGCATCTTAATATTGCTCAGGCTGTTTTTTTTTTGAGTTTATTTTTTTCCTTTTTCTCCCCAAAGCCCCCCAGTACATAGTTGTATATTCTTCCTTGTGGGTCCTTCTAGTTGTGGCATGTGGGATGCTGCCTCAGCGTGGTTTGATGAGCAGTGCCATGTCTGCGGCCAGGATTCGAACCAACGAAACACTGGGCCGCCTGCAGCGGAGCTCACAAACTTCACCACTCGGCCACAGGGTCAGCCCCTGCTCAGGCTGTTTATAAGCTAACATCCTCAGGAAGAGACCCTCCTAACCCTGTCCAGCTCGCTGAACTTGATATCAAGCAATTATTTTATGTCAAGGAATTAAGAAGAAAAAAGATTTGTGTTAAACTAGAATTTAAACAAGCTGGGTGCTTGCCCACCATTCCCCATCTTCCCATTCCTTCATGCTCAATTTTTATCAAAAAGTATTGAAGCTTTTGTAGAAGGCTGAATTTTATACATTTCATACCAAATGTTGCAGCTGAAGCCTTCACTAATCAATCAGATCTAAAGTTCTCACCTGCAAAATCCTCTCTCCCTACAGATGAACAGACTCTGGTGAATTCATCCTGAATTTCCCTGAAACTTAGGTTGGCAATCCTTAGGAAATTTTTTGCAGCTGCAAAAATGTGCTTAAAATATGTATATAAAATCTCTAAATCGTCCTCTGAATCAAGGTTAGCAATTTCTCTCTCCCCTGCTAGGCACCCATAAATGAGGAACAGAAAGCCTCAGTTAGTCCCTAAATTTGTATCTGCATAAAACCAAATGGTTTGGGACACTGGTTAAAATGATTATACTTTTACTGAATTACTGGTCTTTTGCCATATGTACTTGGTCGCTTATGTTTTGGTTTTTCAAAAATTAAGCAGGGATAAGAACATGCTTATGCCTACAGCTTGCCTCCCACACTTTATCAATTTATGTGACCATTTAAAAATATTTAAGGAGCAACTTAAGGTCACTTTAATCATATTTTAAATAGTGCAGGAGTTTTTATAAATTGCTTGTATTTGAAACTAATATATTAATGTCAAGGGTAAAGGTAAGTCAATAGATTATATTTCTGTCCTGGAGAGAGAGAAATTAATCCATTTAATATTATGCACAGATATAATGTTTCTTTAAAAATATGTGTGAGTGTAAGAATTAGTAAAGGACGAAGAAACTTTCAAAAATTTTCAAAATTTTTTTCAGAAGGAAAGGATATAATGGATCAGTCTGTAATAAGCTTAAAACTACTCAAATGAAAAATAAAACTTAGCTAGAAATTGACTAATCAGAATCTTAAATTAACTTGCAATTTTTTCAACACCCTGATTTTATGAGGCACATACACCGCCCCCCTCAATCTAACAGTTGAAGATATTATATGTTCCAATATTTTGGGGTCAATATATATTCAGCCCAATCCATATATAAAAGATTTCCATTTAATCTTCAATTAGCAAACATGTTTGATAACCAAACAAAACTGAAATTTTACTGGAATGTGTGCATTTCCTTTATAGGCAGGTAAATGCACATCGTTTTTCCACAGCTGGAATCAGAAAGCCATAGAACAGCATATACTTAATGGAAGCCAGTTTTGCCATGCATATCCATTAAAATTGTACATTTTTTGAAAAGAAAACTATGTGCGTCCACTCTTTTGATCAAATTCAGGATTGCCCTAAAATATGAATCAGAAAGCTGTGGTTGTCAATTTATCACTCACACTGTAACAGCTCTCAAGGAGACTCCCTCCTGCCCCCTCAAAAAAGAAAAGTTAGAGAAACTTGTTTCTAAGCATTCAAGGAAATGTGCCATTGGAAAATATTTTAGGTAGTTTGCGAATGCAGTTAGAGACAGAATTTTAAATAGAAAGGCCTTTTTGTCCTCATTACTGCTGGCCTACATTCATGTATTTGGAGATGACTTCCTATACTGTCAGAGATTTATAACTCTAAAACTTTTTTTTTTCCAGTGACGTGGAATGAGTGTAATTAACTATAAACATCTCCATACAGAAGGGTATCTGTTCTCAAAAGTGACTAAGTTCTCTTTCTCCCCCTTGAATTTCCATGAGTTGAGGATCGTCTGAGTTGCATCCATGAACAATTTTATCCCTTGGTTTCTTATTTGCTTGGAAGGCATTTTCATAACAAAGTACTGGTTTAGTAAAAGCCGTAAATAGGAGTCTCCATGCAAGAGAAATTGGAGTTTCCTAACATGCACATGATTTAAAAAATAAAAATAAAAAATAAGGTGCCTTGAGATGCTGGCAGTTTTAACATTTGGAACAAAAGAGTTCATCTGTATATTTACATCCTAACTGCTCAATTTTACCTTACAAGCTTCAATTTAGGAAAATATACAGTACTTTTGCATATAATGGTACCTTGTGAGCCCCTGAGTCAAGTAGAGAGGATTTAAATACAAAAAGGAAAACAGCCATTAAAAGCACTTACATTGTATGTGGAGTAAATAGTACAAAATGATTATTTCCCTGGAAGACCAGGATCAGAAACATGCCTATGAAGACCCAAGACTCCTACAGTGCTTAGGGATGAATCTGTCAAAGAAGGATGCCTAATTGGAGGAAGGTAAGTTTTTCTTTGCCTTGGGTGACGCTCTAAAGAGAGATCACTGTCTTGTTTTACAAGTGAAGTCAAGTTGTCTTCCGAAGCTGTGTTCAGATGCACCCCACTCGAGAGGGATTCTTTGGATTTAAGTTTAGATTTTTCAAGGTCTAGAAATTCAGGACACTGATAGAAAGAAAAGAAAAGAAAACTCATTTTTGTAATTCATTTGGACACAGTTCTAAAATTACACTCAGGAAGCCTAAATGTGTTTTCTTTCCCCATAAATTCGAATTTGATGGGTGGTATTAACCAAACTTTCCCTCCCAAAGATGAGTCAAGACTTCAGAGGTCAGGTATCAGTTTAGATAATCCTTAACAACCATTCTAAGAACTTTAATTTTACTCTGAAGCCAGATCAGATTCTTCTTTTTTTACACATTTTTTTCACATTGAGTTTTCCAGATGAATTTTAGTTCAATTCAAGACAAAACTGGGATCCGAAACGTGGGTCTTTTAGTAAATAAGGAGTATAAGGAGGAGAGAAAACAAAAAAGGAAGGAAAATCACCCATCCCTGGTCAGAAAATGTTATCTAAATCCACTGAAAACAGAACAAAGTACATGGTTTTGCATATTTCCCAGCCATTCAAAACTAGTTAGAGATAAATAAATTTCTACTTTCGTATTTTGGAAAGATCACATTATTTTCCTTCTGCACATTACCTCCTGTTATTGATGTAGTTTCATTTCCCAGAACATTTTGCACTAAATTTCCAAACTTCTAAAAAAGTTTTACAAGATTGTTCTGTAAATCCTAATTTAAATCATCATTCGTAGGGCCAATTTGGCCATAGTGTTTAAGTAATTAAGATTGATTTCCAAAGTGGGATTCCAAAGGAACTAGACTTTTTGTATTAACATAATTCAGAAGGGCCCTCTTAGAGGGCTTCAGAGGCAGGATAAAGGACACCTCAACATTCCTCCTCTTACCAACCTCAAGGTGAGGAAAGTTTATAGATCTCTGGTGATGGGTGGGGCACAGATGAGATTACTAGCCTGACTGCACTTGAATCTCAGGTCTTCTCTGGCCAGCTACTATTTCTCCTCCCCTTCCTTTCTGACCCTGCCCAGCCTCTTATCGCTTGAGCAAATTACAGACCTTTCTCTGAAGCACTTTCTGGACCCAGGGCTCTTAGCATTCAAAGCTCTACTATATATAAACTTAAGTAGATTGATTCTTGAAAAAAACTTTTTCTTAAAAAAAAAATGCTAGTGTTTTAAGGTCATTCTTCCAGGTCCATTGTTCTCAAACATTAAATGAGCATAAGAATCAGGGGGTTTGTTTAAAATGCAGATTACTGGGCCTATTCCCAGAAATTCTAATTGAGTAGAAACAGAGATGGGGATGAGAATCTGTACTTTCCCCAGCACACCTGGTGGTTCTGATTCAGGTGGTCCCTGGAACCACACTTTGAGAAACCCTCTTGGTTGTACACTATCTATACTCACCTGTGAAGAAGGACTGAAACTCCGGTCAGTCTTGATGGATGCTAACGGATGACTGGTTTTCATCAGGTGGATGATGGGTCTCTGATACTCTGCTCCTGCAGTTACCATACTGTAGGCTGGGGGGACCACAGTGGTTTGTTTCTGCAGCAACTGTAAGATGGTCTGGATGTCAGCAGTCATTTGGGATTCAAGTCTGCAGGACAGAGAGAAATGGGGGGAGACAGTCCTAAGTATATTCCAGGATTGCAAAGCACATGAGAAAATTTCAGCACCACCCACAAACAGAATCACGGCCCTGCTTTAAACAAGAAGGACAGGAGAGGGAGCATGGAGATTCTCCCCTGGCTGTTGCTCATTTTCGATGTCTCATTAATGTTCTGACAAAGACCATTGCTCTCCTGCTCATTCAATAAGATCTTGACAGAGAAACAGCTGAATGGATTACTCTATGTTTTTACAATGCACATTGTATTAAATTTTTGCAGTTAAGCTTTATTGATTTCAAAATGTAAAACGCACTGAGAATCTACTTTTAATCAATAATTGTCTTTGCTTTTTAATCAGGCTTTGCTCAGTTTCTTGTAAACATTTTATTTACTTTTAAAAAATAGATTTGGTAGCACATTTCTTTCATAGTTGCAACAACTGGATAATTTCTTATATGTTTCTAGTTCATATTACCTTCATTTTGCCTTGCCTGTCTCCTATTCACATCAAGTAGTGTATAGTAATCATTGTATTCTTTAATGTTAAGTACTGTTAAATGTTAAATTTTGTTCCCATCTCCTGTTCAGGGCCTTTGGTATTTAGGAAACAGACCAAACGTTAAAGTTCGCTTGCTTCTGTGACCCATCTAGCCTGCAAAATACCAGTCTGATTATTTTTTCCCCAAAGCTCACAAGTAGCCAACTGGCCTGTTAATTTCATTCTCATTTTAAATTAAAATTCAAGGGAAAATAGCAAAATACAATAGGTCTGACTCCCCTCCCTTGCATGTGTTAACATCATTAAAAAACAGAAAATTTTGTGGGCATAAGAACAAAAAAATTTGGACCATATGCCTCTTTAGAAAACTCTCCTTTTAACTCTTTATTTATTTGCACTATTTTGTCTCTGAATGAAAAATGCAAAGAAAGGTAAATCTTACCAAAAATATTAAAATCATAGAACTAATTTTGCCCAGTTACATACATGCTATATTTATGGAATTCAAAGTGGAGAGAATTTAACCTTTGATTTGAGGGAGAACAAAAATAAACATGAAAAACATGGAAAAAGATCATTTTTTAATGTTTAGTTCTTAATATTGATACTACAAATCTCCCTTCTGAGAATCATGACACATTCTTCTTAGAGGTTTTCTATATTTGATATATATAGACATATAGCTTAGTGTCTTCTAAACCAATAGCTATAAATTACACGATTGTTCCTTGCAAATGTCAGAACCACACACTGAAAAGAGAAGAATTGAGTTATCAACTAGTTTATTTATCTACTTGTTGCCTGTAGGTCTGATCTCATTTTTTATGGTGCCAACTAAACTGAGCAGATTTGTTATTTTATGGTTGTGCATCAATTTTTCCTTTCATTCTTCAAGGTCTAGCTCAAATTTTATTTGTACCCAAAAATCTTCCCTTATTTGACCCATTCAAAATTAATTTTTCTCTCCTCTGAGCCCCGAAAGAAAATTCTATGTTCAGACTTCATCATAAGTATTTCTGTACAAACATGTCCTATCATTAACAGCATTTAATATTTAGTGAGTGGCTTACACTTGTTTATTACATTGAATGTAAAAGGATTTGGGGGCCCATCCAATGGCACAGTGGTTAAGTTCACACACTCCACTTCGGCAGCCCAGGGCTCGCCAGTTCAGATCCTGGGCATAGACCTATGCACTGCTTATCAAGTCATGCTGTGGCAGGTGTCCCACATATAAAATAGAGGAAAATGGGCACAGATGTTAGCTCAGGGCCAATCTTCCTCAGCAAAATAGAGGAAGATTGGCAGCAGATGTTAGCTCAGGGCTAATCTTCCTCAGGAAATAAATAAATGACTAAATAAAAATAAAAGGATTTGGGGGTGGGGAGTGGAATAAAAACTTCATCAACAATTGGGATTCAAGACTCAATAGAGTCAAAAATCATGATAATGTTTGAGTCCTATAAAACCTTTGTCAAACAGCAGTGATCTCCAGCGAACAGGATCTCTATATCACGGATTCTATCTATTTGAATAGTGTCTATGAGAAAAAAGTCTATTGGAAGGTGGGGCTTCAGCGATTGTAACATGCTGCCATGAGTGGAACTCACTTCACCTTCAAATGTGCTGATGAAGTAACAGGTGCGGGGCGAGAAGTGAGACTGTTTGTGTCAACATGGCTTAGATAAGACTGTAGACTACCTCTGTCAACGTGGCTTAGTTGTTTGTTCCAGGAAAACTTTGCCAGAGAAAAATAAGTCTAAATAACTTTACTCCTTCAGGAAATTTCTACAGATGAACTCATTGGAGACAGCTGTCTACTCATCTGAACAAATAACTTGCTTATCGAACAAATTTTATTTATGCGGACTTGTTTCAAGATTCTCACCTCATTATGTCCATCAATCTTGAACTATTATATCATGAGCTTTGCCAAATTCCAATCACCTTCCTACCTTGAAAGGCCCAGACTTCAAAATGCTATAAATATCCTACTTCTTACTCCCCCTCCTTAGATACCACTTGGTATCTTAAGATTGCAGTCTCCCTTCCTGCAGTGATTTTGAATACTTAGTTTTGTTTTATTAACTGGTTATCTGATATCTTGGGTAGTTCAATGCAATGGATTAAATGTTTACGTCCCCCTCCCCTAAATTCATATATTGAAGCCCTAACTCCCAATGTGATGGGATTAAGAAGTGGAGCATTTTGGAGGGGATTAGGTCATAAGGGTAGAGCCTTCATGAATGGGATTAGTGGCCTTATAAAAGAGACTCCAGAGAGCTCCCTTCCTTCTTCCACCATGTGGGGACACAGTGAGACAGCCACCTATGAACCAGGAAGTGGGCTCTCACTAGATACCAAATCTGCTGGTGCCTTGGTCTTGGACTTTCCAGCCTCCAGGACTCTGAGAAAGAAATATCTGTTGTTTATAAGCCACCCAGTCTATGGTATTTTTGTTATAGCAGCCTGAACATACTAAGACATTCGACAAATGGAAGCTCCAGTGAAGACTATTTTTACTATGCATAGATTATATTTTCATGTTTTATGACTACGGTCTATTGGCTTAACTGGAATGGACTCTTCTACTGAGACTAAATAATCTACTTTACTCAAGAGGAATTACAGATAATTGTTTTAAAGTCCAATGTGGTCTTTAAAACAGAAAAGAATAAATAACCCAGTTTTATAACTTTTTTTTGTCAGTGAAAGTTACCAGAATATGCCACCCCCAAATATGCCACTTCACCACATTGATAATTTTGAGCTGTAGGTGCTTGAAAAACAGCAAATGCAGGGAGAGGCTTTCTGTGAACACCCCTTATCTGCCTAAAGGCAGATCCTCCAAAAGGAACTCACTTGTCATAAATCCTCTCCCCGAGAGCTTCGTCAAGCAGGGAGGATTGACTCTTGTCACAGGAGAGGAGGCTAGAAGTTGACTCCACACTCAGGCAAACTTTGTCACAAATTATCATACTTCCTATCTAGTCTTCTAAAGGTCCATTCATCTTTCCTAAAAATCATTAATTCTCCTCTGAGAGGCCTCCATCCCCCTCCCCTTTCCCTATTAAGATGGTATTTAATCCTGAATTCTAAGCCGCCTTGGGAGTTACTCATTTTTCCCTATATATCTCCCATATATACATGATGCATAGATGTTAACAAACTTCTGTTTGTTTTTCTCTTGTTAATCTGTCCTTTATGACAGGCGTCTCAGCCGAGAACTCAGAAGGGTAGAAGGAAAATTATTATTCTTCTCTTACATCAGCACAGCTATACAACTGTGTAAAATGAATGTTTTCATTTACCTATTCGAAGACCCACAATGTACCAGGCACTGTGTTAGGTAGGAAAGTGAGGAGAGAACATGGTGATGAATAAATATGGACTCTGGTCTCAGATGCTAACAGGAGCAGACCACCTAGGAAGGAAAAATGAAGGAAGTGCATACATTGCTGTAACACTGAGGCAAAGCAAGTGCTCAGTGCCATAGTGAAGACACACAGAATAATTGTTCCGCAAGGGATGGAATCATTTCAAAAAGCTTTTAGCTTCTCTAGGGCCTCCCTACTCAAAGAGTGGTCAAAGCTGGGAGCTTGTTAGAATATGGAATCTCTGCCAGACTCCAGACCTACCAACTTAAAATCTACATTTTAACAAGATCCCCAGGTGATATGAATGCACATTAAAGTTTGAGAAGCACTGCTTTAGGATCAAGAGTTAACTATTTCCCTAAACATGTATATCTGTAGGCATAATATATAAACATATAAGAACATTTCTTAGGTAAACCTTTAACCCTACATATAGTTTTATTGGCCATTAAAGCAGAAAAGCAGCAACAGCAAGGATGACTCCAGATCCACCATTTATATTTGTTTTTATTGCATTGTGGGTTTAATATGTGTATTTGGATGAGACAGATGGGGTAGAAATTCACAGTTCTATACTAGAACAGAATGCTGAAGCTAAACAGGGTAGACTCGATTGTAGAAAGTGTCCCAGGATTCTCATTCCGCGAAGTCGAAGTCTGAACTGAGCCGCCCTCTCCAAACTTGTTTTCTATACTTTTGCTTCTAGAGTAAAGCGGAGGGGAGAGGTTGTTGGAGACGGCAGTATGGCAAAGATGTAATATTTTGGATTTTAAATCCAAAAGAGGCTAAGCTGAGTTAGGCAATAAAATGTTTGTGAAAATAATCAGAGACAAATAGAAAGAAGTTAGTTAAAAGAAAAAAAGTGTGTCAAAGGACATGCAGGTGCTAGGAACTTGCCAAAAGAGATTTAATTGCAATTTGGCTGTGAAAGAGTTTCATAAAGTAATAATTTTAAAAAAACTAATATAATAAAATAATCATTATTGTTACTAATTGGCAGTTGCAAACCAAATGAGTCCTAGATATACATGCCCTTAAAAGTTTATACTTTCAGCCCTGGGAAATATTGAAAACAAATGTTTTCAATAATCTTTGACTTATGCTAGCAGCAATGATTCCTAGCAATGACAAGGCAACGAGGGAACCCTACACATCTCAATTTTAGTCCTGAAAAAAAGGTCCGAATCAGGAAATGTAAAAATACACGTGAAGAGGAAAATACAGCAGTCGTCCATTATCTGCGGTTTTGCTTTCCGCAGTTTCAGTTACCTGTGGTTAACCATGGTCTGAAAATATTAAATGGAAAATTCCAGAAATAAACAATTCATAAGTTTTAAATTGCACACTGTTCTAAGCAGCACGATGAAATCTTCCACTGCCCTTTTTTCTCGCACCTGGGACGTGAATCATCCCTTTGTGTGGTGTATCAACACTGTATATGCTACCCGCCATTAGTCGCTTAGTAGCCATCTCGGTCATCAGATTGACTGTCGCGGTATCGCAGTGCTTCCATTCAAGTAACCCTTATTTTACCTGATAATGTCCCCAAAGCACAAGAGTGGCGATGTGGCAATTTGGATATGTCAAAGAGGAGCCATAAAGTGCTTCCTTTAAGTGAAAAGGTGAAAATTCTTGACTCAATAAGGGTAGAAAGAAATCATATGCTGAGGTTGCTAGGATCCACGGTAACTTCAGTTACAATATATCGTTATAATTGTTCTACTTTATTATTAGTTATTGTTATCAATCTCTTACTGTGCCTAATTTATAAATCACCCTTTATCTGAGGTTTGTATGTATAGGAAAAAACATAATATATACAGGGTTCAGCACTATCCGCTGTTTCAGGCATCCAGTGGGGGTCCTGGAATGTATGCCCCGTGGCTAAGGGGGGACTACAGCACACTCAGAGAAACACCAATAATAGAAGTGCCGTTCATTGTTAATCAAATTTTCCCTAACTGCAAGTACAACATTTTCTGTTTGTATAGCATATATAGCCTCCACATATATTATCTTAGTTTCTACAACAGCACTGCAGGCAGGTATGAGTCAAAGAAAGACACTGAGCCTGGAATCTAAATGGCTTGACCCAGTCATCCTGTAAATGGTTAAGTAGTAGAGTTATGATTTTAATCTAGGCTAACCAATTGCGAGTACTGTGCAAGAATTGTGCTAAAGGAATCACGACTGTCCCTGTCACTCATCCATTCATTCTCTCACATACTCTATGTCCTGGCAGTAAAGAAATGAGCACTTATTTTCTCTCAGTCACAGGAATTGAAGAAATTCAAGTTCAAAGACCACACATATCAATTCTTATGTGTCGCACAGTATACATTTTTATATATGTTATGACTAAAAGATCAATGTGGCTTGGTATACATAGCAAGGAGAGAAAAAAAGCAAATGTATTAATTTAGTAACTAAATATGTTTCTCTGACCAATAATAATGATCATAGCCCATTCGTATAATTTAATTAAGAATTAGTGACACTAAGTAAATGATGGTCTGTTTAAAATTTCTCGGGTATGTTTCAATTTTACAAGACTTGAATTTGGCACTTGGAATGAGATACGGATCTCAACACCAGGCCATTTTAAATTCAATTAAATTTCATGGTTATGTATATGTGTGTGCACACAGATTTTAATGTGTTTACTGTATTGTTTGAAACTGTTCAATTCTGGCATAAATATTTAAAAAAACATTAAAAATAACAAACAGCATGGATAAAACACATAAGAGATATTAAACGGATAGTAAGTAAACCAGTGGCTTGCGTGATATAGGCAAAACTCATAGAATGTGTTAAGTATAGATAAGCAGTTAGCAAGTAGCTTGTTAGACACAGGCAGAATTCATAAGATGTATTAAATACAGACAGCATGCTACTAACTTGTAAGACATACCCAAGATAGAATAGAAATATGATGTAACAAATTAGACGGTAGCTTATACGTAGGAAGAAATGGAAAGAACCAATTATTCTCATGTCACCTCTGGGCAGACAATTGTCACCCCCAAATTTAGTCACCCACTGGTGACATACAGTATAGACTCATTCTGGCTCCCCGTATGCTTTACCTAAAAAAGGCCGATGAAACACATGGCTGTTCAGCAGGCTAATTACAGAGCCATAGCTGTGGCCAGGTGCCTTACATCTTTGTGGTAGAGCAAGGGTGTGTCATTGGCACAGGGGATTTTCTGTCTGGGGACCCCTTTGTGCAAACCTCAACTCTGGTCCTGGTAACAACACCATTAGCAGAGAAGGCTGATGCAGCCTATATGAACATTGGATAAATCAGGATTCAGGTAGCGTGCTTCCTTTCCCATGCTTACACTTATTAGAAATGTGTTAATTGTCCCATTTAGCTCTCCTCATCTCTCATTGTGTGTTTTAAATTGATTTAAATCCTGTGATTTGAGCATTTTAGTTCAATGCATATAGCTTTCCGTCTGTGACCAGTGGAGTACTTTGCCTGGTGGTATACCTGGAAGTTACCTTTGAATCAAGGTAAACGCCCACAGGAAACATAACTAAGGCAGCTATTCACGTGTTTTTTTTCAGAGTCTTATTGACCAGTTTAATTTTAAGGAATTCATGCAGATTTGGGTTAAGGAGTTCCATCCTCTCTAAAAACAAAATTTACTCCTCATCTCAAAAGGATATAGATCAAAGATGGAGGGAAAATGGAGACAACCTGGACTTCAACTCTGTGGGGTTTTCAGTTAAATTACTTTTTTGACAAGTTGACTGAATAACTAAAGGTTTAAATAATTTTGTCCATACCTAAAAGGGAAATGCCTAACACGTAGCTAGGTTACCAGGAACAATGAAAAAGTACAAAAGAAGGATTAAAAGAGGAGTCAACAAGCTAAACATGAATTATTTTGAGGAAAAAAAAGGAATTTTCCTAGGCAGCTGGTGTGATTAATATACTAATTTTATGGCAAATAAAGAAAAATATGGTATTTATGCTGCCAGAAGTATAAAGTGTTCTAAATAAATGCTCCTTGCAACACAGATTAATAATTCTGTCAACTTCTAGTTTTATTTTAATTAAGTGTATGAGGAAACTATGAGATCTATTGCAAGAAGAATTTGCTGCTTACAAGGAGTAAAGCTAGACCCAACTGAGGGCTTGGATTATGTTCTCTTTTTGCCTCGTCATTGCTTATACCTGTTAAGTTGTTCTTGAAGCAAATCTAGTCTTTGCTCCACTTCTCCATAGGTGAGGTCACTTTCAGTTTCAGAGATCCCCCAGGCAGCTCGCTGAAGTGCTGAGGGACTAGACTCATCAGCCTGAGTCTGGGTGTTTTCTCGTTCCCAGCCTCCCATGTCAGCGATATCTGTGGGAAGTAACAAGATGGATGTCAACTTCCTTGGGTTCCCATTTGCATGAGTAACAGAGAGAAATCCACAACACAAGCAGGAAGGGATCTTGGAAGTACAACCTGAAGACAGAACCAGAGTGACTCAGACCTGTCTAAGAGCCACAACCAATTGAAAGCTGAGTCCCACCCACTCTGACCCTTCATCTCCATGTGAATAAAAACATATCGCTGGTTATGAGTCTTGAATACAACTTTGCCTTCTTTCTGTTCGTGCTAAGAGGAGACATGGATGGTCAACCCAAAACTCTGATTAAAGAACAGTGATTTCATGCTTTTATATTTGGGAAGAAACAGCACCATTTGTACTGCTTCCCCTCTGATGTAAGATTTTAGGGCTCTTTCCCCCAGGATAATTTGCATACTTCATGATTCAAAGTGCGCCCCAGGAGAGCCATGGAGACGTCCTGATCTTCAGGTACATTCCCTTAGGCCAACCCAACTCAAAGTAGAGGCAAGGAACTATGAGCCATTAAAAGTGGGAAGGGCCCTAAAAGTCCTCTAGTCCCATGACACCCTTCCATGTTCTTCATTTCCTGGTAGCTCCCTTCGCACTGTCCTTTAATATAGTCACATTAATTTCCAATATTTTTCTTGTGGCTCTTTTATTTAAAATATTTTTATGTTCTATACTTTAAAACATATTGCTTATCTGTTCAAGTCCACTTTTCAAATGCTCTGAGTGTCCATTATGTGCCAGGCACTCTGCTAAATGTGGAGGAATTAAAGACCAAGAAGATACAGGCCCTGCAACCTGAGGAATTCAGTCTACCAAGGTTTCAATAATTTTTCATCCAGAGATTCATTTTCTGAGCTTCTTTTAATTTACTGTTTCTCCTACAATCTGTATATGCTAGTTATCAATATTTGAGGGAAAATATAATATCTTACTTTTCCTCTCATTTTTGTCCTATACTTTTGATGGCTTTCACTATGCTTTCTTACCTTCTACATTTTATGTATCTACAGAAGGGCTTGAAATGAATAGAAGGTTGGAAAACAAAACCCATGAAAAAGTACTAGTGAAGTTTGGAGTTTATTTCAGGGATAAAGAAGGAGCAAGATATTTTTCTCACTGCAAGGCTAGGAGGAGGAAAAGACTACCTAAAACTGGTCTTCCTTTTCACATGGAAATAGATTTGAATTACAGAAAGTGATTTTGGTTTGATAGAAAAGCTTTTTTTTTGGACACGTAGCTATGATTAAACACTGACAAAAGTTACGTAAACTCAAGGAATTTATATTCTGGGCTATTTTTAAAAGTTGGATAGGAAGTAACCGATTTGAGGAGGATTAGCTATGATTCTAGAAGCAGGGAACAAGCTTCGTAGGACTTCTTGAAGTCCCTACATTTTCCTACGATTTCTCCTAAAGTACAGATAGCTTAAAAGCATCCTCTTTCTCCAAGTAGCAGACAAAATTTCTGTATCCTTTCTTCATGGTTTTTCTGTCACTATCCTTTTATCATTGAATACACTGAGATTTCTCTAATAAGGTGCCTACAATTTATGCCTCCATTGGGTGAAGTTGTAACAAAGAAATTAGCATATCCAAAGAGAGCATTAGAAAAATGCAAGGTCAGGGTTCCCTGTTCTGTGGAAATAGCTCACAGGTCTCAGAGAACTTGCTATGAATTCCAAAGGGTTCTTTGTGCTTCCTTAGCCTATAGGATCCTAGTGCTTTGTTTTTTGTTTTTTTTTTTAAGTGACAGTATATAATCTCTTTTGATGTATTACCAAACACAACAACATGAAAATAAACATAGAAAAATGATATTGCTGGAGTTTCAAGTAATATATCAGCAGATTTTCACTGAAAAGTATGATTTACTATTCACAGATATGTGACTCTATTTAAAATGCAAAACAATAATATAATGTTTTACTGCACTAGGTTTCCAATTTGGGAGCAGCAATGCCAACCAAACATTCAGACGCACAGATCAATGGTTTGGTGAGGCCAACGCTTGCCCCTGTAGGCTCCTGCTAGCTGATTAAGGTAGGAATCTTTAAAGAAGACAATAAGAACTGACAGGAGGGAAGTTACATTTTATGTTCAGAAGTTTTGTACCAAGAAAGCTTACACAGTTTCTGCCGATGCTTAGCAGCTCTCTCATTCTCAAATCATATATAATAAATTGATTTGGTGCATCACATGTAATAAATTATGTAGGATTATACTTTTTCTTCAGTGCACGTTATCTTCTCCTAGCAAAAATGAATAAAATGTAAACTATTAAAGGCTTCCTTGATTATAATTTACTCTTTTATTAAAATCTGGGTATGTGTGATTAGCTTGTGTTAACAGCAATATGAAAAAAAGGAGTTCAAAGGGAAAATCACGGTTAGTGGTCTTAATCAAAATGAACATCCTTGTAGACACTTTCTAAATATAGCTCAGAAAGAATCTGCACTTGGTTGCCTTGGAAAATGTTGCTATAGTTGCAAGACACATTTCTGGAAATGGATGAACAGAAAGGAAACTTTCACTTTGCTCTGGGTACACAATTTTCCTAGAGTCAACTTTTGACCTCAATTTAAGTAGGATCAGAGTCCATTCAATTTGTTTTTTTCTTTTTAGTTTTGTCTAAAGGTGCTCCTCTGTTGGAGTCGGCATGACAAATGCCAGGAATGTAAGTGAAATTTCCTATTGACGATAAAACTAAATTTTGTGAAGATTTAGTAATTCAAACTGCACCAGTTACAGCTACACTCTACATATTATTCAAATTCTCAAACATTCCACAGTACTTCACCTTAAAAAACCATTAGGGAATGAAATTTGCAGTGAATGAAGTTTTAGAATTCTCCATTGGTTGGTCCTATTAGTAAATTGATTAACCGTGTGTCACACTGATTGACTTTATATGACATTGATTATGTTTATTCAATCATGCATATTTAACTATGCATTTTCTGGTTAATTGTCTATATTTAAATAGAGTTTGCATTGTAAATCTTGGAAAATTAAAATTTGTAGATATTAAAATTATTTGTTAAAATACTATTTTTTAATTGTGCATTTGGAATAGCTAGTTAAAAATAATTGGAAAAAGTGGCAAAGAAAAATATAAGATGCAGGGCATGAGAATTCACTGTCAGCAAGAGTCATTATGAAGTTGAATAAAATCCCCCAAATATATGTTTAATGCCTTGTCACTTGCGACTATAAAACTCAAGAGGAAAACAACAAGAAGTACTTTTTAAAAAATCAGGCCTACTCTCAGCTGACTTTTGGAGACAGTAGAGATGGTTCAGCAAGCTCTTCAGAACTTCCATGATACAACCTTTTTCTATTTTTAGCACTTCCCAGAATCCGTTTTCATAAATAACTAAAACGGGACATTTGGTAATCACATCTAATATTCCATTCTTCCATTGTGATAAATGAGGTCCTATTTTCATTCACTTCATCAAGATTTTAGATTGTCCAGAGAACATTTGCATATATTCTTAGCTTACTTCAACATGGGGTCATGGCCAAAGCTGATTTGATAAGATAAAGAAAGAAACTCTGAAAAAAATGTAAAGCCCAAGCGTCCTAGATTCAATAAAACTTTTGTTGTCAAATATAGTCACTTTGAATAATGGTGATGATGATAGGTAATATTTACTGCATGCCAAAATTTTGCTCTCCTGCCAAGCCAAGAACATCCTATTTTTCCTTCTTTTCTGTTACATTCTTTTGATTTTTTGCTACACCTTCTTTATCTCTACATTTTTATATCTCCAGGGATATAGTTGATGATTAAAGGGTTGGCAAATAAAACCTGTGAGAAAATACTAAACTGAGTTGGGATTTTATTTCAGAGAAAGTAATTTCTGCATGTTATCTTGTTTAATAATCACAATTGACAAGTTGGTTAGAAAATATTATTCCTGTTTTAAAGATGTGCACTGAGTCTTATCTGGGGGTGGCGTGGGGAGTCACTTATCCAAAGTCATAAAGGGAGCAAGTGACAGATTTGGGGTTGGAACCCAAGCAGTCTGACCCACACCTATTCTTGCACCCACTTAATAGGTAACTCTAACTAGATCTGTAAATCTAGCTCCTGTTATGCTAAGTTAATTGTTCTTCTATGTGATTGTTCTCAAGTTTTCTTGAGTTTCTCATCCTTTAGCATCAAATCTGCATGCGTTAATCAAGCATTATTACCCATCTCATGAATATTTTCTGCAAAAAACCCACATATTTGGGTATTCCTTTTGGTAGAGATGTTAAACAAATGTGTTCAAATGAGTTGGATCAAGAGCATACTTTATTAGGGGCATTTCTCTTTATTTTCTGACAATTCCCAGTAAAATGAAATTCTTTTTGGCAATTATTGTATTGGCCTTTCATGCTACGAAACAACAGTGTTGGGGGTGAGGAATGGGTACAGAAGATACATATAAGAATCAACCGGTTAGCCCTCTTAAAATGCTCATTGATTCCCTCTCTCTGTTGGAATCACTACAATAGACATTCCCACAATGCTCTACGTGGCATTACACTAAGTCTGGTCACAAAAACCCTCTTCTGCTATCATTGTTTGGGTATAATTACCACTATTCCAGAATTGTACAAACATTGTAGATGATCTGAGATTTCAACTCTTTGCAAATATTTCATGAAGTATCAACAGATTAGATTAATATGTGTCAGTACAGCTCTTATTTGTGAAAAGTCACCATTTTTGATTAGCACTGAAGAGAGACAAACAGATTCCTGAGAAACTTGATTACCTTTACAAGAGTGACTTCTTTTATCTATGTGAATTCTTCCTGAGGTGGGCACTGTTTCTTCAAAATCAAGTCCCGCTGCTTTCCCTATTCCTGGAGGAGAATCTACTATTCCTGAGAAGAGAGGCTTTTGTTCGTCATCAATGGAGGAGATGAAAGATGAAGATCTGCTTTTTTTCTCTTCCAAGTGTTTCCTGGAACTCTGATAATTTCTTATGGTATCTACAGAGTCTTCAAGATCATTTGCCCCGTTTGCTTTGCCAAAATCTATTAAAGAAAAGTTATTTTATAGAAAATAATCAAATGTGAGACTCTATGCGTATTATCCTACCTAAAAAGATATAAACTATCTTCTTAATAGTAATGTTCTTTGAATAACTTTAACATAGAATTTTCTATAAAACCACCAGGAAAGTTGTTCTTTCTCTTTTTTCCTATTGAAAATGTAGCTACTTAAGGAGACTTTTTTTCTTAATTCAAGGGACATTAGATTATCTTTAATTAAACACATTATTCATTTCAAAATTAAAAGATTATCTGTGATAGTAATAATCTTTATATCTCAGAAGAAAAAACTGTGGATAACTTACAACCTTCTACATGCTCAACAGTCATTTGTATTCTTAAAATCTAGTGCACTATCTCTTTAAGGAAATGGAAAAGGGAGGGAAAATGCGTCCCAATTCTAAAATATCAACCCTTTGTACCTTGTTTGTTTTTAACCTCATGCCCTCTTATCTTCGGCAGCCATTCATACATTGCGAAGGTCGAAACTGGAAGCCTCCTTGTGGTAAAGGCTGGCGGGCTGAATTTCAACCTTAGTTCAATGAATGTAATGGCTTTGAGATTCTAAGCAGTTTGGTTGTGCAGCATATTGCGAAGAATATAAAGCTAAATACAGTAATTAAGGTAGGCTTACCTAATTACATTAAAGCCAATAGTGCATATTGGCTGTCTTATACTGAAATGTCAGGATAATTTCAGCACTGCAGGTTATGTTAGAACATATTTCAGTGGGAAAAACTCAGAGGCAAATCTCAGAACTTGCTTCCATTAGTGTCCTGGGGAGACGGTATAATTCTCCATCTGGTTACTGTGAATAACTAACCAATATACTCCAGAAGGTATATCATTTTCTAGAGAAATGGTTAAGACAGTGTCCCCATCTACTCTCTGCCTGGTTGTGCTTACTTTGTTATTTATAGAAGACCAAATAAACTGATTTAAGGCCACTCCAGAGAAACTTCCAACTGTTTTTTTAAATTCCCATATGGCAGGGAAATTAAACAGAGATTTTTTTCCTTCATTTTTTTAAACTATTATAATTTAAAATATGAGAAGCCAGAATGTAGCCCAAGGTAGAAATGGATAGAGTTTAAGAATCAGTTTCATGTGAAATTGTTATTAAGGAGTTAGTTTGTGTTCTCTCAATTAAAGTTAAACATAGCAAAAGCAGATTGCTTAATTTATTTTCTTTAAGATTTCACACTTGCTCATTGATCTCATCATTGCTGAGAAGACCATAGACCTTTCCAGCCTCAAGCATTGTAGACATCCTTGATTATTCAGTATCACGTATTCTTCTCCACTCAACCACTAATCTCATTGGCTGAAAATATTCAGATCAGCTCTTCCGACACAAAGCTTTTCTCTCCAGTGTCATTGACACAGCCCTCCTTAAGTCTCTAAACTTCATTCTTGTCATCTCTTCCTCCATTTTCTTTGATTTTAACTTCTGTCCTGAAAATTCAACATTCCCCACTTTATGAACATATCATTTCATTCCTCAAAAAATAATAGTTTCCAATTTTATGCTAGTAAATGTTAAAAAGAAGGAAAGCTTCACTTTTCTTAGTTATCCTTATAGCTGCTTAGTGAATTGCATCAGTCTGCTGCTCCTAAGTAACCCTTTAGGCAGTTCAAGCACCAGTGGGATGTGAATCAGCTCAGGCTTCTCATCTTCCCGAAAATGCTTTCCTTTTAAATGCCTTCATGGAATCTTTTCCAGCAGAAGCAAATGTAAAAGGAATTAACAAACAGTTCATATGCCTCCAGTCTAATTATGGATAAGGCTAACACGTATATTTGTAATGAATGTACATCACAAATTATTCAGCCACGCTGTGTCTTTGGCTTGAGAGGTCTTGGGAGTTTTCTGTATATTTTTAAATACTTACACACAGTAAAATGTTCCATCCCACCTATTACTTGGGCCTAGGTCTTAGTTTTCTAACTTATGGCTTTATTTTGAATGTTTAGGCACAAATTAATCAATTAGCATATATTGTTAAATTGAATGATAACTTGCTGATTTCAACTCAGGATAAGTATTCACAAAATGTTGTGAAAGAGGGATTATTTTTTAGTTCTTTAGTAAAATGGAGCAAATTACTTCATATATGTGGTATCTAAATCATTTAGGAAAATGTCCAGGTAAAAGCAGGATCATGAAAGAAGAAGAAAAAGTTCGATATGCTTGCATTTTCCAATTCTTTCTTTTTTCTTTTTTTTTGAGGAAGATTAGCCCTGAGCTAACTACTGCCAATCCTCGTCTTTTTGCTGAGGAAGACTGCCCCTGAACTAACATCTATGCCCATCTTCCTTTACTTTATACATGGGACGCCTACCACAGCATGGCTTTTGCCAAGTGGTGCCATGTCCACACCTAGGATCCGAACTGGTGAACCCCGGGCCGCTGAGAAGCAGAACGTGCCAACTTGACAGCTGTGCCACTGGGCCAGCCCTACGTTTTCCAGTTCTTAAGGGGAATTATTCCATATTTATTTCTGTGTTCATTGCCATTGGATGATCAGCCAGCTGCTTCCTGGATCCCAGACCATGTGAACAATTTCTTTGGTGCAGTCCAACTGCAACAACATTTTTCTGTTCCTTACTAGATAAATCAAAGCTGAATACGTTATCATTTAAAATGAAAGTTGAAATGACAGTCTATTTGTGGATTAAAAATGGAAACTGCTCAGGCTTAAGCTGGAGGTTGGCTGACGGAATACATGAAACTAAGCAGAAATACATTATAACTAGCCTCCAGGTACCTCTAGATTTTGATGGCCTGTTCCATTTCTTCCTTTTTCTAGTTAAACTGGATTATTGGACAGACATTAAATAGTGTTAGTTACTATTTTTCCTTAATGCTATTCTTATTCCATGTAGAAATAGCATTCTGAGGGAGTTTTACATTTTCCCCTTTGCTAGAAGTGAGAGTGTATAATCACTCCCATTACCAGCATTTTACGAAGAAAAGCTTTTGCCTGTTGAAGGCTCAAATTTGTTTTCTGATTTAGATTACTGAAAATCTTTATTTTTTTCATCCTTTGTTTCTGCAAGCTGACAGTTCTTCTCTTCCCCTTTTCTCAAAGGACGCAATTCTAAAGCATTTGTGATTTGTCTTGTGGGTGTCTCTCTGGGTTCAGAATGAACTGAAGCGCACAGAATAAGAGTGTCCTGATGGAGTGGTTGACCCCATCCATCTTAAGAATGATCCGATAAAATTCTTCCATTTCAAACAATCTGGGAACACACCCTTGTGCTACCTCCGTCTTTCATGGAGTCTTTCTCTCAGATTAACTACTATTTTTATTTGCCAGACCCAACAGCTAGACCTAACTTTTGGTCAAAAAAAGGCATTTAATGTACTCTCTCAGTATTTGAGTTTTAGATTTCCACTGATAACAATTTTGAGATAAGCTGAGCATTTGCCAGCCAGATGTATTAAAACAATTCCTTTCATGAGAAAATTGGGGTTTAAAATAATTTTCTTCATTTGATTTCAAGTACCTTAGCTCCTCTCCAGCTTCAAAGAATGTTGAAAGGCGACTAGTGTTATTTTCCATACAAATGCAAGATAAAAAGTTGTAAACTATTTTAAAAATTAAAATAAAGATACATTTATAGATGACTAAAATGAATAACAAGAATCAGCCATTATTCGTTATTGGAGAAGATAGTCCAAAGAGATGCCAAAGTATAATACAAATATATTTAAAAGCTTGATTTAATGACATTAGAATTAGTCCACTCCTCTTCTATAAAAATAAGTTTAAAAATGTATATATTTGTTCCTTACTTCAATAACTTTTATAGAAGTTATTTTGTTTTGAAGAAACACATTAAAAACTTACTGACTTTTGGATGACAACATGAAATCGCTGAACTAATATTACAAAGAAATAAAGTTTATTGTTATCCTTTGAAATGCAAGGTGTGATGAATTCAAGACACCTCCACCCTTATTTTCTGGAATATTAGATTTTTCCAGCTAAAAAATATAGAAGTGCCCATTTTAGTAAAAGTTATATGGGTAGGGAAATGAGAAAATTTCAATCTTTCTTTCCCTCCTCTGGGGATGTATGATATATCTATCAAAATGGGCTTCTATTTTTCATGACACGCATGGCACAATCTAAGTCCAGTGGAAAGAGGATACTGAAGATCTTTTTGCTTTGATTTCCATGCCTTTGGTTGGCACAGGCACATCTTTACCACTATTTTAATTTTTTTCCTGTTTTTGGGACCTCTTATATTGCTGTTCTCATTAGCTTATTCTCTGCCAAAAGGTCATTGGCTCCTTAAATCAGCCACTGGTAGTTACTTTGATACTGCATTTTCTGTCCATAGAAAGGGTTCAGCAGAATATTCCAAATATGTGGTCACAGAAGCACTATCAGTAAAAAATACATACGTGTGTGTGTGTGTCTCTCATGTGCCATTATACATGCTATTGCGTTACTATGTATATTATAAAATCCACACAACATAAAATTTAAAAAAATGTATTATTCCCATAACCCAATAGATCATAATGGCACACTCTGAAGTAAGAACAATCCAACTCTCAAGACTACTTAGAGACTTTTTCAGCATGTTCCAAATGACTGTGCCTCATTTCCTTCTATTCTGTCCAATCATCTGATCAATCCTCGTGGCCACTAAATAGGTCATTGAAGATTCATTTTTATTCTTCACTTTCTGTAACAATAACATTTTACTTCTGTCTCTGAAACTGTAGCATTTCCTCCTACAATGACCCTAGTGAGTTGAGAAGGACCTGGGCACCTCCATGCCAGAATTTTAGGAAGAAAAGAGAACTATTTGACGATACCTTCAAAAAATACAAGGTGTCCTCAAATTCGGACCTGAACTGACAACTTTCTCTTGTTGGGAAGCGAGTTTATTTCCTCAGAAGAAATGTGAAGCTCTTTCATCAACAAATTCATTTTAAGAGAGAAGTGATCCAATATGTTAAGCTTCTATTTTGTTCAAGTCAACTTGCCAGAGGTTCTATATATATACTTTCTTTTTTAATATGTCTTTTTGAATGTAAGCTCCTTAGCACCATGTGGCAGGCATGATTGGAAGGTTGGGGTGAGGGGTGGGGAGTTGAGGACTGAAGCCTGGAGAGTTCCAGCGCCTCACTGAGTAGGGAGTGAGTGGCAATGCAGGACTCCACCCCTGTCTGTCTTCAACGCCCAACCACATGTTGTTCCCTCTGGTTCTTGATGCCTGTGTGATTAATTCACAGTCATTAGTTCTCCTGGATGTCTGCCTTCAAGGTATTGTTTCACATGAGCAGTAAACTAACTCTAAAATAATCAATGCATTTTATGGGCAGCTTTTAGTTTATGTGTCCCCATATCATTTAGCATTAATTATCTCCCAAAAGTTCTCTGTTCTTTATACTTACTTATATGTGTGTTTTTCTCTTAGATATTGATTCTATATCAAGAAGGATATAATGAATGGCCACCTTGAGAGCATTAGATTGGAGTGACGGGGATTAAATCGCTTTCAGCAAATTTTACACTCACATGTAGCACCTTGGAGTCCTGAATACTGCAATAGGCTCTCAGGCTCTGAATAACTGGACTTAATTGTGTTTTTATATTGACCAAATCATGCTTACTCACTGTCACACCAGGAAACTTCAAAAAGCTGCAAGCAGGCAAATCCTACCATCTATACTTTATATAAAATGGATCTCATAGACTAAGTCTGTGATTAAAGGAAAAATTTTCAGAATCAATAGAAATGTCTAGTTGCATGAGCATAATATAAATTGTGACATTCTCTCAGAGACTTATCAGAAGATAAAAAAGATTATTTAGCTTCAGAATGAGGAAACTAAATAAGATTGAAAAGAGATTTAATAAATCTTCAACTGTAAGGGAAACATTATTACATAGACAACATTCTCAAGCTGTTCTTCATTTCCAGCAATATTGAAAGAAAAGATTAACTTCAGGATAAGAGATTTAGATTAAGTCTGTGGAAGAATAGCTTGACGGTAATGGTTCCGATTTTAGAAAAAGTCACCAGTATGGTGTGGTTGCATGTGTATGTGTTTCACGAGAGGGAGGTAAATTCCATTTAAGGGAACGATATGAGCAAAAACAGAGAAACAATTTATATGGAAGAGAAGGCAGGTTAGTTCACTTGAGCTGTAGAGCAAGTTGAACCTAGTAGATGATCTCCCTTAGGGAGAGAATTCAGGGAGAAGAGAAAAGGGCCAAGAAAAGAATTTGAGTTAGGAAGGCAAAAGGAGGAAGAGCATCAAAAGGAAGATGCTCAAATTCTATTTAATGAATTCATTCATTCTTTCAACAAATATTTGTTGAATACCTGCTATGTAACAAACAGTGAAGCTACAGGTGACAAAATATTTCCCACCTCCATGGAGCTTATGGTCTACAGGCAGAAAACATTGATTAAATAATGTTGCAAATAAACATAGAGGTACAACTTAAATAAATGCTGCAAAAGAGAGGAGCTGATGGAGGAAGGCCAGGCTGGGTGGTTAAGGGAAGGGCCGTATGAGACAAGACTGAAGAGGTAGGCATAGACCCACCCTGTTAAGGATTTAGGGAATGGGAAGTCTTTAGAGGGCTTTAAATATGTGGATGACATAAACACAACTGTATTTACAAGAAAAAATCACCAGTAGTCCAGTGTGGAGAATAGATGAGAGAGGGCAAGCTGGATGTGGAAAGGGGAGTTGGGACGCTGTTTCAGGATACCAGGTGACAGATTATGGTAGTTTGGCCTAGAGTTGTGCCAATAAAGACGAAAAGAAGTGAACCAAAAGGGACCTAGTTTGAAAACTAAATGGAGATGTATTGGGGTAGCAATAACAAGACTTGTTGCCAGAATTGACGGAGAGGTTAAGAGAAGGTTGACGCCTAGATGGATATCTGGTTTGTGCAACTGATTGGATTGTGGTGCCATTTAGAGACATGGCAACTGACAGAAAGACAGGCTTCCAGAGGAACATCATGAGTTCAATTTAGGAAATGTTGAGTTTGAGCTGCCTTTGAGCTTTCAAGTAGATGGTTTTATTGGCAGTTGGATACATGACATTGATGGTCTGGGATTAAGATGTAAATACATATATCTCCCATGTGAGAATATAATTAAACTATAGGTATAAATGAGATCACCCAGGGAAAGAGTATGAAATAGAATAAGAAGAGAAGAGGACCTAGGACCTCACCTTGAGAAACTCCAACAGCTAATAACTGGTTTAGAAGATAATGATCCTGACATTATCTTCAGGGAATTGGTGAGAGTAGGAGGCACAGAGGAAAACTACAGTGTCATACACGCCAAGAGAAGAATATTCAGGAAAAAGAGGGGAGTTGGTTCACAGTGTCAGATTCTGCTGAGAGGCCAAATAAAGTGAAGACCAAAATGTTTGCTGGATCAACATGGGGTAATGGCAGAGCTTCTTCAGGAGAGCCTTCTCCCATCTGCCCAGGCACGAATAAATGCACCCCCATTTGGGTTCTCACTGAGGTGTGCTTGTTCTTGTTACAGCACCATTTGTATTCGAACTGATAGAGGGTGTGACATCTCCCTTCCTAGGGAGGGCAAGGGCTGTTTTACACAGTTTGGTTCTCAGAAATTGAGTAGCTCTCTAAAAATGTGAAATGTTAAATAAATATTTGTTGAACATATGAGTAAAACATAAAGAATAGTCAGAGGGGACAAAAAACCTAGAGAGGACAAGGAGTGGCAAGTAACTCAGAGAGTTTGAGCATGAAAAAGACTAACAAATACCACCTTCCACCCTGTCATACATGCGTGTGAGAGGATTGAGCACTCGGCCTGTAACAAGGTCCTCCCTCCAGGACACTCTGCTCAGAACTCTGAGGCGCAGTTATTCAACTGTTATTAATTGGCTTCCTTTTTTTTTTTTTTAAACCCACTTACTCTATTTCTCTCTCTGTGATGTCCTTGCAGATATCAAACGGCTTTGTTAAATGACATTGTTGAGAGCTATCAATCAGAAACCACTTTAGCTACTGAAAAAAAAACAAAGGATTTGCCTTCATAAAACCTGAATGAAGTTTGCCCTTGAAATCAGAAGCATAATGAGCATTTAAGTAGGAACAGCAAATAGCCACATGTTCCACATTTAAACTTTAGAAATAGAATGGATTTACCTTTTTCTCCTTCACTGTCAAATGACAATTTCCTTCTTCGCAGTTTACAGTTGTCTCCTTCATAATCATTCATGGACTGCGATCGTAGTAAGAGATCAGCCTTTGTTAATGGAACGTGAAGATAGAATGGAAGTAGATTCAACTTGAACATAACATATTATCAGTAAACGCTCCACTATTTCATATCGTTTCAAACACTTTCAGAGTTAATTATTAGATTTCAGGCAAATAGCTACAATACTTTGTTTAATGGTTGTCTCTAAATTATAAAATAGACTGATAAAATAATTCTAGTAGAATCACTGTCTGATGGGGAAATCATAGTTGTAGAAGTTGCTTATCAGAATTGCTTGGGGATGATGTTGTCAATATTTAGAGACAACATATTTCTACATGTAGAATGCATTTTGTGTAACACGGTAAAGTTAAAATAAAAATAATAATAATTTAAAGAACTTTGCAGAATCTGTATTACTACAGAAAAAGGTGTAAACTAATTATAATTAGCCATGATGTTTAAATTACATGGCAATGGTTGCAAGGTTAAATTTCACAACGATAAGTATAAGGTTGAATTCAATAAACACTATGCTTTGAACCCTTTATTATTTCTGTTCCAAGTTCCTCTTTCCTCCCCCTCTGTTTCATTCTGTAAAATATTATCAGTCTTGCAAATAAAAATGGAAGCTCCCAAATAAATAGAACAAGTGGAAGTTCTTGTTCTGTTTATTTGGTTACTGCCTAAAGTTTTTATGTAAAGAAGTTATGTGAGGTAGATGTCTGTTGTTTTTCCAGCCAAAATCAGAAGGAGCTTATGACATTAAACTGCGGTTTGATAAAGTACTGAATTAAATCATTATAGGAAAAACATAAGCTCTTGATAACTTGAACCTCTTACCACCTAAATATTTTTCAATTTTTCAGTGTTTTGAAAAGAAGCTATTATTGGAGCTGGTGCTTCAGGTTATTAAATGGTACACTGGTCATCTTAAAAGTTTCTCTTTCTCTTTAAGTCTCTCAGTACCTGGGAATGACTATAACTCCAGGGAGAATTAAATTTACCACCTTTGACCTAACTATTGACTTGAGGATCTTTTTTCCAGAGAGTATATTAGTTAGCATTAAAATACACTGGCAAGTGTCAAAAGTCCAACATTTGATTTCTGACAAAGGAGTCTTTAGAATTTGAGTTGGAGTTACAGGGCTCGAAGCGAAGGGGGTGGAGGAATAACCTAGTGATAAATTGTGGGCTGCAACATATATTCTGTGTTCTTAAAACAGTGGTAGGTCATAGGGACACGTTTTCATACTAGAAGAGAATGGGAGATATAAGAGCTGCACTCTCAAAACTCATTCCAGTTTAAATTGTATGTAGAATCACTTAAAATATTATCTCTATTAGAACATATGTTTTTCATTCTGCAAAATTAATTTTGACTCGGGTATAAGCCTTCTGTGAGTTGGAAATTGTGTTAAATATGGACCTAAACACGAATGAGTTTAACTTTTTTATTATTATTGAAAAGACATTGCTAACCAATGTATGATGTAAATAATAGCTGAGAGAAGGTTTTAACCTCTGTATAAGATAAACTCTTTTTGGGGATTTTCAATAGTCTAGAATCACCCATTTCTTACAAATAATTGGCTCACTCAATATAAACCAAGGCTATTTTATATCAAGTATGTCACGTTAGAGTTCCTAAAAGGTCAAATTTAATTCACCTACTTAAAGTTATTCAATATATTTGAAAGTAATTAGACTGAATTTCTTCCCTATAATTTAGAAATTCCAATATTAAATTAACTCTTCCTTCCATATATTCAGAATTGGTAAAGTTTTTCTACAATATTTCACTTGATCTTTCAGAAGTATTTGGGTAATCCCAGAATACAACAAAATATCAGAAGTACAAAAATAAACAATCAGTTAACATATACCTTTGCACTCTCATGCCTGAGGTTGAAAGTCAGCTCTAGGTTTGTGAGAAAGTGATCGGAGAACTCAGGATACATATCCAAAACCTCTAACAAGTCTTCTCTCTGGATCTTATGCAAGTCACAGTATGTGAGAGCTCTTACATCTGCATTAGACTTTCCAGGTTTGGCATAAAGATGAACCATTTCTCCAAATATATCATTTTTTCCTAAAAAAAAAAAGGAAAAAAGAAAAAAGGAAGTAAAAGGAATCTGAACTTAATGTGTTCTTTTTAAAAGCAGAAGGGGACAAATGACCAATCCCTGAACCCAAAGATTTCAAATGTAAGACTCCACAGCCAATAGACACTGGGCAGAAACATTCTCACGTTTATTTGCTGAGTGGAATTTTGCCTCTTGGCTCACTGGCCCTGGTATAATCCTTATTATTTCCTTGTTTTGATTCTTTGGCTAAGCATCTAGAATGCAACAAACACGGCTTTAGTCTACTATGCCCCACATTGCTAGAAAAGGGTTTTGCCATATGGTAGGTATAGTCTGATTTTGTCAGTCCAGGAATATGAGACAAGCTGCAGTGAGTCAGATTCACGAACTTTCTATCTCAGGATGGTCTCTGGAGGCGATGCCCAGCATGGAGTTATGGTGGAGCACTTTCAACACTTACAATTTGCTCAACATATATAGTAACGCTTTTTAACAATATGACCTTTATTATAAAAATGTGTCCTTCTTGCTTTTTTGCCAAATCTGGGGTTATTTCAGTGTCTCCCCTCTGATGGGCCCTTCTCATGCCCTCTGCCTAGCCACAGGCCACCTGCTTTTCCAGGCCTTGTTCAACAATGAGGATGATCATGACAGCAACAATAACAAATGCTTATTGAGGACAAAGCAGGTGCCAGGCACTGGGTCAAATGCTTAGGTGCATTAACTCATTTAATCCCTAAAGTAATCTCATGGAGAAATTACTAATTATTATCCAAATTTTATGAATATGGAAAGAGGATTAAAATGGTAAACTGATTAGGTCAAGGTCACCTTCTTAGTTGAGTGAAGTGAAAGGAGGCAAAGTGTAGCCATGATTAAATGCCATGCATTCTGACTCCAGTCAAAATCTTTACACATCTGATGTATTTAATATCCTCCCAATATTTTCCCTGCATGTCATGACCAGTTAGATTTTTCTGTCTCTGAATGTCAAGAGTCTTAAAAATAGTATGTTTGGAATATATGCTTAATAACTACTGATAGATTATTGATTATGTAATTTTTAAAAATTGTCAATGGTAGTATAAAATGGTACTTTCTTACATATATCCTGAAGCGTTTTTTCAGATTTAGAAAAAACCCTCTGGATCTGTTAATTTAGTTTTTGGTGACAAGTTCATTTGCACCCGACTATGGAAACTATCAAAGACTTTTCAAGAATAAAGTTCTAACTAGTCAAAAAAAAAAAAAAGCTGTAATGTTCTTATTTTAAATGTGAATAATGCAGAGAAATCAGATGCCATATCTTTCCAAGAAAAACTGATATTGGGGAGAATGCATTTACTTTGGTTTAAATAAATACTTAGTTTTCAGAAATTGAATAATCATAATCTGTGAGGATTTTAGGTGCAGATTTACAAGGAAATGAGAACAGAAAAGGAGAATCTCTTATAATTCTTTACCGTTTTGATACTTCCATACAGATATTATCAAAGAAAAGCTCTGAACTAAATTCAGCATGGACTTTGTATTTCAATTAGCTTGCATGACTGTAAATGAGCAAAGAGTAAACCAGTCAGCGTGTACAGCTTAACTACACTCTAAAATTACTATTTCATAAAGCAAGAAGGCTTATTACCTTCCTGTAGAAGCTAGGACTGGCTGATTTGAAGATCGGGAATGCAAGGAAGCATGCTCCTTCCCTGGCAACATACCAGAGCAAACTGTCAAGCCAAATCTGGTGAAAATCCGACTTTATTGTGTAGTCGCTAAGTGATTTAGAGTATGTTTCAATTCTCTGCCTGCTCATTGGATTGTAAACCAAATTGTGCATAGTATCAATTTTAGAAATTTTTTTAAAACTGTGATTATAATAAAATCATCAAAATATACAGGAATCATTCAAACATCTTCATTCATGTAGAGTCCTGTGCTATGCCATACTCTGGCTCTACACAGCAGCCAAGAAAACAGACAACGTCCTTGTCCTTTTGAATGTTAACATCAAGAGTTGAGTGAAAGGAAAGCATTGAATTACATGCTCATTGTTTAAATGGACCTGGATTTAATCTACAGGAAAAAAAAAGAAGTGCCAATGTTCACACACATTGGGGCTGGGTGTTCCCATGAGGAGCCAGAGGCTTAAACCTACTGGCTAGGTGGTAGGAAAGGAGAAGAACTGATCTCGTGTCTCTCTGCTCCCTTGTTGCTCCCCACTGTCCTAATATCCCCAAGAAATCCTACAAATTCACACTGACTAAATTTATTTATTTTTATTTTGAGGAAGATTAGCCCTGAGCTAACATCTGCCAATCCTCCTCTTTTCACTGAGGAAGCCTGGCCCTGAGCTAACATCCGTTCCCATTTTCCTCTACTTTATATGTGGGACGCCTGCCACAGCATGGCTTGACAAGCGGTGCGTATGTCTGCACCTGTGATCTGAACCAGTGAACCCCTGGCTGCTGAAATGGCGCCTGCGAACTTAACTGCTACACCACTGGGTGGCCCAACTAAATTTATTTTTAACAAGATAGCTTGGACAGATGGACTTTTTTTGCACCCAAAGAAGTTTAATTTACTATTAATTTTAATCCCCTCATAGGCTTTATCCCTGGATGTTAAGTTCATAGCTCTATATTACCTAGGTAGGACATATAATTCTGTTTGATGGGACACAGAAAAAGGGCAGGCATATAGATGAAGTTCATCAAACATAAACCCAGTTCATGATAGGGCACTGGCACATGCTAGCAAGTAAGCTTACAACGTGTACATTTTATTTAAGGTGTTAAGGGATCAAGCATGAATCCAAGATACTCTATCATGAAATAGAAAATGCTGACTATTTTCATATATTTGGTCTCAAAGGCTTAAGTAGCAGCCAAGAACTGAAGAGAGGCATGGAAGCATTTACACATCAGAGAAAAAGTGAGACAGTTATGAAAACATATTTTCTACAAGGTTAATTTGATTTGAATTGAATTTTAAATAAAGCGTTAAAATTACCTATCAGCATTAAATAGCACCCATAAATAAATATGTCAGTCCTTTTTTCTATCATTTTAAACTATGCATTGTACCAGCTAGTAACTGAATATGTCACCATCCAATTCTAAAACACTCACCCAGAATAGCTACCACAATGTCGTCTTTGAGGATTTCGATGGAGCCTCTGGATAAGAAATAAAGTGCAGTGAGGACATCCCCACAGTGAACCAGGGTGTCTCCTGGAGGTGCGTGGGTGGTCTTGAACTTCATTGCCAAAGCTCGAAGGCAACCTTTACTTGCCCCCCGAAAAGCTTTGCAGTTTTGCAGCAAAGTCTGGTTGAGATGTAGACAAATATCAGCTTGTAAACATTCTGGGAAACCCTTTAGGACCTGAAGAAAAAACGTAAAGAGTTTCATACTAGCAGGGCACAGGGTACCTCCACCGGAAATAAAGTCTATTTCTTGCTCACAGAACCGCAGGTGTAGTAATTGTCACACAGGAGTTCTTACAATGCTTCTACCTCGCCTACCTCAATGAATACTTGGTTTCTTAAACATGTCAGAATTTTAACTCAAATACTTTTCTCTGAATTAACTGCAGGCATTCAGACTCAACACAAATGCTGTTTCATTAAAATGTAATGCCTACAATGTCTCGCACTGCTTCTCATTCCCTGCATTATGTTATGTAGCATCCTACTGTGCACAGATATAATGCAATGTGACAATTAATAAGACATAACTAATGAAAGGCAGTACAACTAGAAAGACAACCTTTTTAAGGAATCTCAAGTCAGTTTGGATTGCTATCTCTGGTTTATATCTTAGTTATAATTGTGTAAAAATAATGATCCTGAAAGAGCTATGGTATTTGTAAATGTCATATACCAGAGAGTGCTCTTAGTTAATGCTACTTGGAATACCTGTGTTTAATATGCACATTATTAATACTAAATATTTTTATAAGTACTGAAAATAGAGAAAGGGAAGGAAAACAGCAAACATACTTTAAAAGTGTAGCTCAGTTTTCAGAAATGGAAATGGTGCCAGAAGTTACAATGCATACATAATTCTTCTACCAACGCTATTGTTTTGACAACTTATTCAGTGACTAATTTTAAACTTGCAAAAAGATTAAACAATAGTTTCTGACAAGTGCTACTCAATTTATACTGAATAAAATATTACGTTATTTTATAAAAGTCCCAGTATACAGTGGATCAGACACTCAATTCTTGCTTCTCTGTACGTGTCTTAGCTATTTTGGGTGTCATATATAGATTTTAATTCTCATGTTGATTTTCCTGTGTCAGTAAAAATAGATCCATTTAAATATGCTGTGGGGTTGAGGGAAGAGGCATTATAGAGTGCCTAATAATGTAATTTTAGGATTCCCTACCTTTTTGGGTCAACCTTGTTATTGCTGTCTAATATAGCTAAAAGTAATCATGAATTATTTTTGTAGATAATCCAAACGTATGTGGTTGGTAGAGAACTTCAAGTTAGATCATATTTGAATTAACTTGCAATTTATTACTATTTTAAGTATTAAAGCAGCCACAGGAATCCTGTTTCTGTAGGATCACTGTGTGATGCAATTGGTCAGACTGACTGTGATATAATACAGAAGGATCAAAGAGAGAACTGAAATACGTAATTCTGATCTTATTTCCTTCATTGCACAGTCACCCACAGAAACGGGTCAAGGGTGTTTTAGAAGAAAACTCACAGAATATGAGTTCTGGTCATGAATTTGCCACAGACTGACACTTGTGCAAGTCACTTTATCCACCTGTGTTTCTTTGCCGGAGAAGAGCATTTACAATGTTGAAATTTGTCCTAGGTTACCAATAAACAGTGTGCCATTTGTCAGACACTGCTCACCCAACTCTACACAGCTGTAGGAACTCAGACTTTTATCCTGAAGTTTCTGTGCTACCTGGCTCAGACCTCAAAGAAATGAGCCTTCCTCTGTTTGAGTTCCTGGGCACTCATCTGAAACCTCTTCCCTTGACGGTAACTCACACACTTCGTCTACATGACCGGACTCCTGCCAGATTTCCTACTTGGACTAAAAAGCCCTCTCCAAATTGGTAGCTTGCCTAGTCTTTGCACAATTTTGCCTTTGGGGGCTGGAGGCTCTTTTCCCACTCTTTGTTGGGATCCTCAACAACCCTGCTCCTCTCATGGAACCAACCCACTAGGTTGCCGGTCCCTTCTACTTGTCTAAACTACCTCCTTGGAATCTTTGGCGGGTGATGCTAGACTGGAGGTAAGCTAGGTTTGGACAGTTTTCTGAAATGGGACCAGTTTACGTGGGGGTGCTATAGTAGGAAAAAAACCCAGTTTACTGGCCTCTTTGCATATGGTTTACTTTTTCTCCCTGAAGCCCACTGTTGCAGTCTCAGCATAACTCTCAGATGTCCTGGTACAGATAAAAAGGTGAAGAGCATTACACCAAGCAACAAATTAGATATACCTATTTTTCTCTTAAGATTTGGCTGTAATAAGGTACAAAAAGGCAGTTTATATTTACGTAAATTGAGGAGATATTGCTACCATTATGGTAGTTTGAATGAGAATATTGAGCTTGTAGCTGTTATTTCTGGTATTTCCCTAAGTTTATCAGTTATACTTTCTGAGTATACCTGGGTTATAGAAGGAAAAATTGTGCATTTGTGTGTGTGTGTGTGCACATGGATGTGTATGCGTGCTTTAAGTTGGAAGATGCAAATGAGATAGAGGCAGGGGCTATTCATTTCTCTGAGTGTGTTATAAGAACTATGGAATCGGACAGGCATGAGCTGAAGTCCCAGTTCCATCACTTACTTGTTGTGACTTTGGTTAAGGCAATGAACTTTTCTTGAGATTCAGTTTCTTCTATTGTAAAAATAAGATCTACCTCACAGGGTCTTCCCACAATTAATTGTGATAATGTATGTAAATCATCCCATGCATTGTAGATTTCAATAGATAGTTTACTTCTGACTTTTTCTGTTTTTTTTTTGTCATACATATTTATTGTTCCTGAAAAACTATCAAGTCCTCTTTAACTAGAAATTGAGAGATACAAATACCCATTGCGTTTTTCTCTTTGGTCTCTTTGGTGAATAGGAAATTCACCGCTAAGTTTTGTGTTCTATTGCCTCAAAAGAGTTTAAAAATTTTTTTTCCCTCTTTTCTCTCTAACTTTTATTTCCTGTTTCTGACTTGTGTTAAATGTTTTGGCTTACTTGCACTTCGATTTTCACTGTGAGTTATCTTAAAATCTTTGGGAAAGTAGGCAGTTACTAAATCAATTTACAAATATGTTCTTGGAATTCCAGTATTATTAGAACCACTCACAAAACCTTAAAGGACATTTGGGAAAGTTTTTCAACATCTTTCTCTTCTCAAGTGTTCTTGTTAAGTGTTATCACCTCCTGACATTCATCCTGTTATAGAAGTGACAATGACTAGAAAGAATGACCTCAAGTTGGAGGTACCATAGAGTTCCATGAAGAGGCTTTTGTTTGTACATGAGGAAGATATACAGACCTTGGCATGAAGAACTTGTTTAGATTAAGGAATTCTCCTGTGATGCTAGTCCTTAATTGACTTTCTTAATTTTCTTAAGTCAGTTACATAGATGACTAAGTAAAACTCAATAGAAGTTAATATTCAGTAATTGAATCTCTTACTAGCCCAGAGGTTTGGATGTCCTAAATAAGTTAGCATCTTTGGAATCTGGGTTATGCCTAAGTAAAGGGACTTTAAGAGGGGAGTTAAATGAGAAGGAGCTGTAGTGGAATAGAGGTAGAAGAATATTGAAAAGAGTGGGAAGAAAGGGGTAGGTTTAAGTAGATACGTATCCAAGGCATCACTTTCAAATGGTCCCAGCTGGTTTGCCATTCTTGCTTCGTGCTCATGGCACTTTTTTTTTTTTTTATCAGGTTTGGTTCCTCTGGTAAACTACCTGACTGGGAGCTTCCTCATTTAGCACTCAAATATTGGCTTTTTACTGGACCAAGCAGACCTGGCTACAAATAGTAGCTATGTCAAGTACACAAGCTGGTTTAATGATTGTTATAATCATTTCCACTGCACTCTACACAACCTTCTTGTCTGTCAAGTTCTGAAGCTCTGAGGGTACACAGCACCTTTCATTGTGCATCTGGAGCCATTGTTTTATTGAGTTAGTCTGATTTCAAAGACCAATGAGCATCACCCAGAATCAGTTTCATGGCCTGTAGCTTGGAAAATGTCATTCTTTTAGCAAATCTTTATTTAGTATCTACTATATATCAGGCGCTATGCTATGCATGGGAGCATAACAACGAATAAACATGCTCTGAAAAAATACCTGGCCCTAAAACCTTTCTAAATGCCCAGATTAAAAAAACTTTTTAAATAGTTTAAACAGAACATCCTACACTTTGCTTTCCATGCCAGATTGGACATTTACAATGTACGTTTATAAGACTAATGGTTGTTCAAATGAACCCTCAAGGTAATAATTAATTTAAGGTGAGTAAATAGCTCTAATTTCACTTTTCTAATATTGACTGTTATGGGACAGAGTTTTAAAACTTCCTGAAGTTCCAGAAAAGTTTTTCAGGGCTGGTAAAAATCCCGTGTCTTCATTACGGTGTAAGACCACTTGAATATTTTATAAATGTAGTATTAACTTCTTTTTACTTGAATTTATGTAGATAAAACTCTCTGGGACTGTCAAATTATGTCAGACAAATGAGACATTTGTTCTTTTAAGTGAGCCTGAAGTGCTTTCTGTGAATGTTAAAAGAAATCAACCCCATAGCTTAGTGCTAGAGGACCCAAAGTTTAAGGACATTCAAACAAGATCAATCCAACAACTACAAAACAAGATAGCATTATTAAATCAAAGTAAAACTCTTCGAAGAAATCACACAAAGAGAGAACAAAAATGGAAATAACTATTCCATGACAAGCATCTGTCAAACATGATCAGACATTAATTCAGAAGTATTCAACTTTATGTTAAACTTCCCTCAAATATACAAACTTACACACACATAATGGAATAAATATTACAATATTGTTAATATTTGCAATTAGGTAGTATGTGAATTCAGATTTTCTCTATACTGAGCAATCAATATAAATTTTGGAAATGAATGGAACCTGAGTTAGTGTAGGCCTGCAACTTGTGATTTGATGTACGTGTGCTCATCAAAATGACGTTAGTCTCATTAACTTTTTAATAAGTAAATCCTTAAATTTAAACCTATATACTTATGCTAATAAAACAGTTATACCATCTATTTTATATATTGGGACATAAATGAAAAAGAAGTTTGGCCCAGGTGAATGATAGATTACAATTAGAGAAATGTGTCCTGGGCTTCCGTCAGTGGAGTCTGAATGGAGGAATATCTTAACTAACGAAGATTTTTCTCTGTTTTGATGTGACACTATTATGTCATCCTTCAAGGTAAGGCCAGCTTTATATTGAATTTTACTCTGGGAATAGTTTTTTTATGGTCAAATTTCTGTATAATTTTATCCTTTCACAATACCTATATGTCTTGTGAGTAAGACAGTTGGCTTACAGTCCCAAACCCATGATTCCCTTCTCCGACCAGCAATTTAAGGCTTCCTTTGTTCCTGTGAGATGGTCTCCATGTTCCTGGCCCCATCTCTGAGTGATTAAAGAAAGGCAAGGGTTGTAGGAGAGAAAGTTATTTCCTTATTCAACTTTTACCTGGCTGCTGATAGATAAGGATTTCCAAATGAGGTTAAATATTCACAATATATTGACAATAAACTCTATTATTCCTTCTTCAAATTTAAGACACGGGATTCAATTTTGCTGTTTCTTAGCCTGGATTGAAAAACACTCTCTTATGTAGGTACACTTTCCAGGTTCTGTTGGGAGAACATCAACAACTGAGTTTTTACCAAGACTCTCTCCAGACTCCTTCCATAGTGTTTTAAACCCTTGTGTTTGCTTTAGAAAAGAATCAAAATGTATTCTCTACTAGGTACCCCCTATCCAGATAGTACTGGAAAGCTGATCTATGTTGTAATGTATGGTTTCTGATTTGTTTCATGCAGTGTAGCTGCAGAGGGAGACATTCCTAGAGGCAGGCTGAGAAAGGCACATTGAGAAAGACAGTCTGAGGGCGGCAAATGGTTCTCCTAAATAGTAAATTAATCATATGAACAACTTTGGTAACTGTGATAACTGACATTAAGAAATTTTCTGGGGATATTCTCTGGGCCATTAAATACACTTAAATCTTGACAAATTAGAATTAATCAAAACACAAATTAACACTCCCTATGAAACACTAAAACTCAAGCATGATTATCAAATAGATTATGCAAGTAATATATTAAATCTTAAGTCTCTGCCCTAGAGTACAGTCTGAATATTTTATAGCATTTTCTGATTCTGATAGAATCATTGCCATGTGGGCATTCAGCATTTGGTATCTTACGTTTGATATCTTAAATACTGAACCTTGCTATTTGTTGTCTCTAGAAGCTAATGTCCTTCGTTAGTGGATTCTATAACTTGAGGTCATTTCAGATCATATTATTTCAATGGTTATGATTTATCATTAAGGAATAGGAAACATATTTTTCATGTTTTCTTGGTGATTATACATTTAATACTTCTTGTTAAATCACTGATCATGACGGCTGGTTTCTTTTAATAGTTTTAAACATACAAATATATATAGCCATAGTCTGAATCTTAAATTACTTTGTCATCTATTTTATTTTACCTTCATGTGGCTGATGAGAATAAGAAATTGTTTTATTGCATAAGGCTGTAATATCTGGCCAGATTGTTGGCAAAACAGAGTATTGTAGAATCCATGACTAGGGGTTTTATAAGTCTTGGGAAAATTAATTTTCTGCATGTAACTTTTCAACATTTATCATATGGTTACACTATTTAAGAAAAATATATGAGCAGAACAAAAACTTGCCACACATAGACATGGCAAACAACATCATAAATCCTGAACCAGTTTTGGTACAAGTAAAGGTTCCTTGAAAATGAAATAGTCCTCTCTCCTGCATCGTCTCCTTCCCTCTCCGGCAGCTCCTGACCCTGGTTAACAGCATAACTGTGAGGGGCTCCTTTGCTTTCAGAAGAACACTTCAACGTTAACCTGAACCAAACTAAGTCAGAGCCAAGGGTGAGTCGGAGTGTGGGAGATGATGTGTAGGCACAGGGGATTTACTGCTTTCACATACACGTCTTTGTTACCCTGACTCTGGAGTCCTTCTGCTAATTGAGCAAAAGCCTAACTTAAGAAGGTGAGTTAGAGTTTCTGAAATGAGGTCTCAAGGGGAAACCTTGGAACACACTAGCATTTCTAAAGGTAACAGGAGGGATCTGCATCCTGAGAAGCAATTTCAGGACCCTTCCCTCAACATCCCTATTACTTGAGAGAGAGAGAGTGAGGGAAGACATAAACAGAATACAACTATAGTGAACTCTATTGGTTACTTTGCAAATTTTTCTTCCCAAGTGGATTGATTGTAGATGGCCCGAGCTTGCTCATAAAGTAAGGAAAAGGAACATGCAATCTACCAGATGTTGAAAAGAATGATTTAAGTACCACCTTGCACTTGATATATCATCTTGAACTTGAATTTAGTTTTGTTTCAGAAACAGTTCTCATGTATAGCATTTTAGATGGTGAGATACAAAATGTTTCCCAATTGTTATTTATTGGATTTTATCAATAAGTAACAAAGAATGGAGATGTAGCATAAATGTCATTTTCATTTTGTACCAGTTAGGGTATATGTTCCTCAGAAAGATTATTGCTAGACAACAATTCAGTTGTTTTCTAGAGAAAGCAATGGGTGTATCAGCAATTACATAACCTTTTGCAAAATAGCAGAAGCTCTCAAAATAGTTGAAGTTCTCTTTCTCAACCTATCAGATTCCCCTCTGTAATATGTATTGATTCTTGTTATTCCAACACTCTGAATATTCCAGACACTGTTGTATCCCCGCACATTTCTACTTCTACCTGTTGAGTTACACACCAGTTGTGTATGTTCTGAAACCTATTTGTACCAGCTGTACTTGTTAGTGGAATTATATAATTCAATTATGTTGCATATAAAAGAATAAAATATGTGTAAAGAAAGAGAGCAGGGCCCCACCATTGCCATGAAAATAAAGCTAAATGTTCTGGAAAACCTTTATAAAGGTGAGTCATTTAAAAAAGTGCAACCACAGATTGCTTTTGCATTAGGTGTGGATGCTTAAACATTTATAGAAATAGAAATGTTATACAGTCCATTAGATCTGATTATAATTCAAAAAATAAAAAATTATTAGAAAGTGACCAGAAAATAAGAAGTATACAGAAATTAAGACCCACACTCTATGACAACCTTTGGATCAAAGAAGAAATAATTTAGAAAGCAATAAAAGGAGAACATTTCATACCAAACCCCACAGAACTACAGAGAAACTTGCGTTGAAAGGAAAATGTAGAGTCTTAATGCCTTCCTTATTACAGAAGAAAGACTCAAACAATAAAAGACCTTAATACAAATGTTAAGAACAATAGGACAATCCAAAGAAATCAAAAAGAGAGAATTAATGAAAGGAAATGCCGAAAATGAAAAGAATAGTAGCAAGAATAAATTAATCTAAAGGCCAGTGCCTTGAAAAAAGATCCAATGAAATATATAAAGGACCTTTCAAAGGCCTGCTAAAGGAAATAAGAGACAAAAAAATATACAAGTTTAAGAACGAGAAAGCAGATGGACCTGCTGATAAAGACTAAATGAGGTAAAAGAGAATCCTATATGTAATTTTATAACAACTTTGAAAGCCTAGATGAAATGGATGAATTCTTCACAAAATATAAATTACCAACATTGACCAAGGAAGAAACAGAATAAGTAATTACTATAGTAGAGCTGGACTGGTGATTAAAGATCTGCTATTAAAACCACTAGGATCACACGGTTTTTGTTTTGTTTTGTTTTGTTTTTGGTGAGGAAGATTGGCCCTGAGCTAATATCTATGTCAATCTTCCTCTGTTTTGTATATTGGACACTACCACAGCATAGCTTGATGAGTGGTATGTATGTCCCTGCCTGGATCCTAACCTGAGAACCCTGGGCCACTGAAGCAGAGTGTGTGAAACAAACCACTATGCCACTGGGCTGGCTCCTAGAACCACATGGTTTTACAGATGATTTCTTTCTAACATTTAAAGGGCATATAACTGTAGACCCACATCATTATAGAATAGTGGCAGAATTCTAAATAATTTACTAGCCAATAAAATCAACAAAGTATCAAAACTATGATCAAGTAGGATTTATTTTAGGAATGCAAGGATATTTAAAAAATATTAGTCCTAATGGTGAAGCTATTTTCATTAAAATCAGCTAGTACTATTCAAAATTGTTTCAGAGAATCTTGTGAACTAAAAAAGACTAACAAATAGTACTAAAAAAAGAGAATAAATGTGTCTTTTTGTTTCTGATATGATTGAATACCTAGAATATCCAAGAGTATATCCTCAAGGGATACACCAAACCAAACTACAGAAAAAGTCCTATCAGAAAGAGTCAGAGTTAAGGTGTCTATAAAGAAGATAAATAGTTTCATTCCATATTATCTATAATCAGGTAAAAATGAAAACGTGTAATATATTTCATTTGTTCAACTAACTAAGCTATATAAAAATTTAAGAATACATTTAATAACAAAGGTAAGAATTTCTAAGACGAAAATTATAAAATCTTATTGAAGTAGATTTTACTTTTTAAGATCTAAACAAGCGGTTCTCAATCCTGGCTACATATTAGAATAGACATATAAAAATACTGATGATCAAAATTCACTGTAAGTAATTCTGATTTAATCCTTGTAAGGTGGATCTGATGCACTGAAATTTATTTAACTTATTTCAGATGATTTAATGTGCAGCAAGGATGAGAAATTAATATTGAAATTCTAAAATTGTATAAAAATTAATATAAAATTCATAGGAAGAAAAGGGTTAGCAGCAGGCTTACCATGCATTCTCTATCTTTCCTAAGCAACACTTAGAAAGAAAAGTGACCAGCTAATGACCAACCTTAATGACCTGCTCCTGGCAAACACACTTAAGGTGTGGAGTAGTTCCTAGCTATGGAGTGTTTTTAGCGGTATGTATCTAGTCGAAATTGCTTATGGTAAACAAACTTTTTATAAATAGATTTATAGGACATGGCTTTCTGGAAAATGTCATGTAAGTTATATAACTTTTGGATTATAAAATGTGAATGTTTAATGACCAAAAGTGTCTCATTCTGCTTAAATGTTATGTTATCACATACACTGTTTAGGGCTGTCCTGTGTTATTTCTGAGCAAGAACACATACCAATATGGCAAGGCAGTATCTCTATGCTTTCCTTATGCCTTATGATTACATATATTCTTGAAATTATTAGTAAATCTTGATATTGGTTACAATTTCTGACTCTTGTAAGCCATATTTGACAATCTGATCTTTGGGTTATTTCATAAGCCCAACGTGGAGTTTGTTGTAATTGAATAAAAAATGGCCATATATTTTATATGGAAGAATAAATACTCTGAAGTAGCCAAGGAAAATAAGGAAAACAAACTTAGAAAGGATTGACCTACTATGTTAGATATTAAAGCATGTACAAATCATTATATTGCCATAGGAATGGACAAACAGAGCCAATTTGAGAGTAAAGATATGTATCTCAATTATATCTGATAAATTAATGTATAAATATGTTAAATCAATAGAAAAATATTGGCATTATTTAAATTATCTGTACTACCTTCTACTCATGTGAAGGAAACAATTTATAAAACTACATTTCAAACAGATTACAAAATTTTCTTCCTAATCATGTAACAAAACTTAGAACAAAATCTAGGAACTTCTTGTATAATTCACAGATTTAGTGGAACCTTTGAAAAACAGGACAAGATCTCTGAACTATGTTAAAAAGTTGACCAATTGGACCATATTAAAAAACAAAAAAGACTTCTAAATGCAAAAGATATCTTAAACAAACCAACATATTGAAAAGAGATTAGGAAGAAATTGCAATGCAGATGACGGATAAAGCATTAATATCTATAATTTACAAAGAGTTCTTATAGAATAATAATAAAAAGGTAACCAAATACTACACAAAAACACTATGAATAGGTAATTTATAGAAGAAACATCTTGAGTAATCATCTTTTTCTTTTGTGATGAAGATTGGCCCTGAGCTAACATCTGTTGCCAATCTTTCTCTTTTTTTTTCCCTCCCCAAAGTCCAAGCACATAGTCATATATCCTAGTTGCAAGTCATTCTAACTCTTCTATATGGGATGCTGCCACAGCATGGCTTAATGAGCAGTGTGTAGTTCTGCCCCCAGGATTCAAACCAGTGAACACTGGGCCAGGAAACAGAGAGCAGGAACTTAACCACTCAGCAACAGGGCCTGCCCCTTGATTAACAATCTTAATTACCCTTGCTTTATTATAATGCTCTGACCTCAGTGCTGGTGTTACCTATGGTTAGGTATTAAGCCCAGCTCACAGATAAAGCAATAGAATTAGAGTAAGACTCTGGACCAATGCTTCCATCTTAGACAATGTTCTTAAGGCTCCATTTTTCCAGCATCCACACATGGTGATCCACAGTCAGAACTAGATGATGGCTAGAAATGGACCTCTATGTTTCAAACATAATAATTATAGCTGTGTGGAGTGAGTCTTTGGCTTATCTTCCCACTACAGGAGGTGTTTCTAACTACTGATATGCTTCAGTTCTGTGTGTGTTGTAGAGCATTCTGATATAAGGAGATTACCAATAGAATGGGGAAAATGAACTACAGCATATAAGTAAATAATTTAGTACAACTTCAGAGTGTTAAATGCACCATCTGAGATGCTGGACCCCAAATAATGGAGATTCTTATCCGACAGTACCTAAATTGAGTGGAGAGTTTTGCTGGGGGTTGTGGGGGGCCCACCTAACTAATAGGAGCCAAGACACAAACTAAAAAAGGTTCTTTAGGAGTATCTGGCATGAAAGAGGCAATGATTATATGTTTTTTTCATTCGTACTCATCCCCATGGATAGTAATACGTCAAAACCAAGAAAAACAATTAACATATATGTAATTTTCCTGATTACTACTGCCTTAAAGCTATATGATCAATTGGGCTAGATGAACTACTTGCGCTTATTTTCAGCCTTAAAAAAGTGATTAAAAAACTGACAAAAAAAATCTGGAACATTTACATATCCATTTTTAATATAAGTTTCCATGCCACTGGGAATGTCTCAGACAATTCTTCCACTAAAGAAATTACTGAGTTTTTATTTTGGGAGAAATTGTGGATGGTTTGATTCCAGTAAGTTTGGTAAAAGTTGAATTCCTTAATAATTTTAATTAAGAGGGACTTAAAGTTATATTTCCAAAAAAAAATTAAAACTGAACCTTGATGTCTCTCTCTTATTTATTATTGGTGAAATCTGTGTTGAACATTAAGTATTTTTAAACTGAATTGAATTTAAATTACTCTGTGAGGGGAGTAAAAAAGTAGAGCTTTTAGAAATAGGTCAAGCTAAAGAGACTATCAACTCAATATAGATTGCTATATATGTAAAATATTATATAGGAACATCATGGTAGTCACAAACCAGAAACTTATAATAACTAAACAAATAAGTAAGAGGAAAGAAATGAAACATATTAATAAAGAAAGTCAAAAGGCACAAGGGAAGAGAGCAAGAGAAAAAGAAAGGAACAGAGAAGAACTACTAAAACACTCAGAAAAATAAAAGTAACAAAATGGCAATAAATACATATTTATCAATAGCTACTTTAAATGTAGATGGACTAAATACTCCAATCAAAAGGCATAGGGTGGTGGATTAGATAAAAAACCAAGACCCATATATATGCTGCACACAAGAGACACACTTCAGTCCTAAAGATACTCACAAACTGAAAGTGAAAGGATGGAAAAAGATACTCCATGCAAATAGAAAAGAAAAGAAAGCGGGGGTAGCAATACTTCTATGAGACAAAATAGACTTTAAAACAAAAACTGTAACAAGAGACCAAGAAGGGCATTACATAATGATAAAGGGAACAATCCAACAAGAGGATATAACACTTGTAAATTTCTATGCACCCAACATAAGAGCACCTAAATATATAAAGCAATTATTAACAGACATAAAAGGAGAAATAGACAGTAACACAATAATAGTAGGGGATATTAACACTCCACTTACACCAGTGGATAGATCATGCAAACCGAAGATCAATAAGGAAACCATGGCCTTAAATGACATATTCAATCAGAAGGACCTAGTAGATACATATAGAACATTCCATTACAAAACTGCAGAATACACATTCTTTTCAAATGCACATGGAACATTCTCCAGGATTGATCACATATTAGGCCACAAAACAAGTCTCAATAAATTTAAGAAGATCAAAATAATGCCATGCATCTTTTCTGACCACAAAGGTATGAAACTACAAATCAACTATAGAAAGAAAATCAGAAAGTCACAAAAATGTGGAGATTAAACAAATGCTGAACAACAATTGGGTCAATGAAGAAAGCAAAGGAGATCTATGGGATACAGCAAAAGCGGTTCTAAGAGAGAAGTTTATAGCAATTCAGGCCTTCCTCAACAAACAAGAAAAATCCCAAATAAACAATCTAACAGCACATCTAAAGGAACTGGGAAAAGAAGAAGAAACAAAGCCCAAAATCAGCAGAAGGAAGGAAATGATAAAAATCAGAGCAGAAATAAAAGAAATAGAGACTTAAAAAACAGTAGAAAAATTTAATGAAATCAAGAGCTGGTCCTTTGAAAAGATAAACAAAATTGACAAGCCTTTAACTAGACTTACTAAGGAAAAAAGAGAGAAGGCTCAAATAAATAAAATCAGAAATGGAGAGGAGAAATTACAATGGACACCTCAGAAACATAAAAGATTATAAGAGAATACTATGAAATGCTGCACACCAACAAATTGGATAATCTAGAAGAAATGGATAAATTCTTAGAAACACACAACCTTCCAAAACTGGGCCAAGAAGAAGTAGAGAAGTTGAATAGACTGATTACCAATAAGGAGATTGAAACAGCAATCAAAAACCTCCCCAAGAATAAAAATTCAGGACCAGTTGACTTCCCTGGTGAATTCTATCAAACATTCAAAGAGGGGTATCCTTCTCAAATGGTTCCAAAAAATGGAAGAAGAGGGGAGGCTGCCTAACTCATTCTACAAAGCCAAAATTATCCTGATACCAAAACCTGATAAGGACAACGCAAAAAAACAAAATTACAGGCCAATACCACTGATGAACATCAATGCAAAAATCCTCAACAAAATACTAGCAAATCGAATACAACAATACATTAAAAAGATCATACACCATGATGAAGTAAGTTTCATTCCAGGGATGCAGGGATGGTTCAACATCCACAAAGCTATCAACATGATACACCACATTAACAAAATGAATAATAAAAATCACATGATCATCTCAACTGATGCAGAGAATGCATTTGACAAGATACAGCACCCATTTATGATAAAAACTCTAAATAAAATGGGTATAGAAGGAAAATACCTCAACATAACAAAGGCCATATATGGCAAGCCCACAGCTGATATCATTCTCAATGGAGAAAAACTGAAAACTATTCCTCTAAGAACAGGAACCAGATGAGCATGCTCATTTTCACCACTCTTATTTAACATAATATTGGAAGTCCTAGCCAGAGCAATCAGGCAAGAAAAAGAAATAAAAGAGATCCAGATTGGAAAAGAAGAAGTGAAACTGTCACTCTTGCAGATGATATGATTTTATATATAGAAAATCCTAAAGAATCCATTAAAAAACTTCTAGAAACAATCAATGAATACAGTCAAGTCCCAGGATACAAAATCGACATACAAAAATTGGTTGTATTTCTATACACTAGCAACGAAGTAGCAGAAAGAGAAATAAGAATACAATCCCATTTCCAATTGCAACAAAAAGAATAAAATACCTAGGAATAAACTTAACCAAAGAGGGGAAAGTTCTTTATATCAAAAACTATAAAACATTGTTGAAAGAAATTGAAGAAGACACAAAGAAATAGAAAGATATTCTGTGCTCTTGGATCGGAAGAATTAACACAGTTAAAATGTCTATACTTCCCAAAGCAATCTATAGATTCAATGCAATCCCTATCAAAGTTCAAACAACATTTTTCACAGAAATAGAATAAAGAATCCTAAAATTTATATGGAACAACAAATGACCCCAAATATCCAAAGGAATCCTGAGGAAAAAGAACAAAGCTGGAGGTATCACACTCCCTGATTTCAAAATATACCACAAAGCCATAGTAACCAAAACAACATGGTACTGGCACAAAAACAGACACACAGATTAATGGAACAGAATCGAGAGCCCAGAAATAAACCCACACATTTATGGACAGCTACTATTCGACAAGGGAGCCAAGAGCATATGATGGAGAAAGGAGAGTCTCTTCAATAAATGGTGCTGGGAAAACTGGACAGCCACATGCAAAAGAATGAAAGTAGACCATTCCCTTACACCATGCACAAAAATCAACTCAAAATGGATTAAAGGCTTGAATGTAAGACATGAAACTTCTAGAAGAAAACATAGACAGTATGCTCTTTGACATCGGTCTTAGCAGCATATTTTCAAGTACCATGTCTGATTGGACAAGGGAAACAAAAGAAAAAATGAACAACTGGGGCTACAGCAAACTAAAAAGCTTCTGCACAGCAAAGGAAACCATCAACAAAATGAAAAGACAACCTAAAAATTGGGAGAAGATATTTGCAAACCATATATCAGATAAGGGGTTAATATCCAAAATATTCAAAGAACTCATATGTCTCAACAACAAAAAAACCAAGAACCCAATTAAAAAATGGGCAAAAGACCTGAACAGAGATTTCTCCAAAGAAGATATATGGATGGCTAACAGGCACATGAAAATGTGTTCAACATCATTAGCTATCAGGGAAGTGCAAATCAAAACTACAATGAGATATCACCTCACTCCTGTCAGAATGTCTATAATTAACAAGACAGGAAACAACAAGTGTTAGAGAAGATGTGGAGAGAAGGGAATGCTTGTATACTACTGGTGGGAGTGCAAACTGGTGCAGCCACTATGGAAAGCAGTATGGAGTATCTTCAGAAAATTAAAAATAGATCTACCATATGATCCAGCTATTCCACTGCTGGGTATTTATCCAAAGAACTTGAAGACACAAATGCATAAAGATACATGCACACCTATATTCATTGCAGCATTATTCACAATAGCCAAGACTTGGAAGCAACCTAGGTGCCCATCAAGGGATGAACGGGTAAAGAAGATGTGGCATATATACACAATGGAATACTACTCAGCCATAAGAAATGATGAAATCCAGCCATTCATGACAACATGGATGGAACTTGAGGGTATATTATGCTAAGTGAAATAAGTCAGAGGGAGAAAGTCAAGTACCATATAATCTCACTCACAAGTAGAAGATAAAAACAATGACAAACAAACACATAGCAACAGAGATTGGATTGGTGGTCACCAGAGGGGAAGGGGAGAAGGAGGAGGGTGAAAAGGGTGTTTAGACACACATGTATGGTGATGAATCGTAATTAGTTTTTGGGTGGTGAACATGATGTAATCTACACAGAATTTGAAATATATTACTATGTACACCTGAAAGTTATATAATGTTATAATCCAATATTACTGCAATAAAGAATAAATTAATTCATTAAAAAAACTACTCTGTGCTCCTAACACTCCAAAGAAAGCATTTGGGAACACCTCACTCCCTTCAACATAAGAAATTGTACCCTAGAGTCCTCTTTGAATAGTACTGTTATTTTAAAAAGTTAAAAAACAATCTGAGACATAATTTTCACTGTCCTTAAAAAGGAAAAGGAGCACTATTAATAAATGGAAAAACTGAAGCACAGAAATATATTCATTGCCTCAGCATGGTATTTCTGCAATGACTGTCTTTCATGTGTAAAGCCCCAGGCCATGCTGTCACTGTTTTTCTTGGCTCAGGAACTACTAAAGATCAGATCCCACTGTTGATGAGAACTTGCTTTGTACGTAAGCAGCATGGTGCCAGCTCTAAGTCCTTCTCAATGATGGTTGGAGACTGGGATAAAGTGACCATCATCATTTGTGAAACATGATTGAGTACATACCATTTGTGACGTGAAAATACCAGATGCCTATCTTAAGCTTGATATTCTTCATGTCAGGGGGCTCCAGATGGTATTCATCGTTCTCTGTGGTATTTTTGAGACTTTAGGGCAAATAGCTTTGGTGAAAAATAAGAGTGTATGCCTTGCCCTTGCTTAAGCACCTGTTGTTCAGGCGCTGGTTACAGCAGGCAAGTATGTGTGTTAATGGATTTCTTGCTAGTGCAAAATTTTACTACCTACCCAGTTTCTGTGGAGCCAGACAATTTCTGTCAACTAATCAGCATGCAGATGACAATATCTTTTAAAGGGCACTGTAGACGACAATTATTTTAACTCAACTTCTGAATGGTAACTAGGTATGTCTTTACAGAAAACTAAAAGATGTCACCAGTCCTGAGGGTCATTATCATTTAAATGCAGGTTATTGCCAATCTCTATGCCCCCTTTGTAAATGTGTGGATTTATTTGTTAGGCACTTTGGACCCAAGTGTAGAGAATGGGCATATGCTTTCAAACTAAGCAATATTTGCAATGCTTTCTGCACCTTGACTACTAATTTTGAACGTAGAGTTTTTTTGTTAGAATATTACTGGTCAAACAAGAAATATCAATCTGAATTGTACAGGCTCACCTAAACAAAAATTGTATTACACTGCTGATATCTTTAAACGTGAAAGATTTTATTTTCTGAAGAATTCTTAGAACAGGATCACCGCCCAGTGGAGGCATAGCCAGATATAAGGGCATTATATTTTTAATCATTTTATTATAGTTCTGTGACTCTAATCAAAGTTTTTTCATTGATCATATTTATCAATTCAATCTATAAATGATCATGAGAAAAAGGTAAGGGGATAAAAGCAATATGGTGAAGACAAGCTATGTAAATTTTGCTTTTTATTTCTGATGGAGTTTAATGTCACAAGGATTGTTGTTATCTAGTTGCTGAATTGTACATAACTGAAAGAGCTCATCAGCAGATTTCACTAGGGTCTATCAAAACAGTCCACGGGTACAGTCGGTTTGAATGTGAATATCTGGCACAGATGAAGTCATTTGAATAAGTGTAGAGAATGGGTGCAGCAAAGTTTTTAATGGAGTAAAGTTAGATTGTAGATGCAGATATAGGGTCAGTGTTAGTAGTTAGTAGTTAAGTAGATAGCTGTTAGTAGTAAGTAATAGTAGCAGGTGGTTAGTATTTAAGGTCGGTAGTTAGAGTTAGGCTACTCTGACAGACAACAGAGTGGCTGGAAAAGAGTCATGGAAGAAAGGGAAATCATATGTTCATTAAAATGCTCTTTAAAAATCATATCAGCCCCAAGAAGTAAGAATTTCTACTAAACAATATGCCATTCTTCATTATTTTCTTTTCCACTTTGATTGGCTTTGTTCGTTGGGTTGATATAAATGTGTGCTTTGTCATTCAGAGTCCTGCTGTGATTCTAAGCATTTTTAGCCTCCTAGGTTGACTCTCGATTGAAATCTCTAAAAATTCTCCACCTCTTCAACTCAGCTCCTGTCCCACATCTCCTCCTCTCTGAGGACTTCATCTAGTCTCTGCTTGACCAAGAAGAATGAACCATGTAGTGTAAGTGCCATCAACTTTTCTCCTTTGCTCCTCAAGGTCAATGCCTTCATCCTCTCTTTTCTTTCCTGCCTGTCTTTAAGGAAAACTTGTCTCTCTATTCTGCTGAACAATTTATCCCTCTTCCTAGGTTCTTATTCCAAATCCTTTCTATGTCTGTCTCTCAAAATTTTCTCCATTAATACCTCAGGCTAAAAAAAGTATTCAGTTGTTCCTTTTTCTTCCTAAAATGAATTAAACAATACTGCTTGTGTATTCCCGGTCTTCATTCTCCTTGCACTCTCCCACATACTACCCTCTACTCTTGTCCCTGTTTTTACCTGAAATGGTGCCCTTCCATTCTCTGCCATCAACAATCTACCACCCACCTAGTCCAGTGGTTTTTGAATAATACCCAATGCAGAAGCAAATGTTCTACAAAGGTGGCTCAGAGGCTCACCACAGGGAGCAAGAGAGTGGGCAGCAGATAGGTTAGAATCTCCATCTCCAAAGAGAGAAGCTCCAATAAGAATTGTTTTACACATTTGGCATATTTGAGTCCTGGTGCTTTACAACTATTTGAAAATGACAATTTTAATGAAATTGCAGAAAGGTTAAGTGACTTGCTCAAGATTAGTGGCAGATTGAGAGCTAGTACTTGGGTCTTCCGAATTCCTATTCCATATCTTTTTATATTATTCAGGTATTACTGGGGTGGCATTTTTACGTAAGGAATAAAATTCTTCATTAAATGTTCCTAAAGGCTTTTCTTCCATGCCAATATAATTTTAGATTATGGGGTGATTTCTGTTATAAATGATTTATTTATCTCCATCCAGAGTGGTGTATATTGGGACTCTTCTTCATTCAAGCCGGGCTCTTGCGTGTGATGTGAAGAAACTTGATTCTATACTGACATGGAACATGATTTCTGGTTCTTAGCAATGTTGTAACTATAATCAACGTTAGATAATGTCCGAAAGTTTCCAATTGGGTCAGAAGATAGCTTTGATTTGGGGAAATTCCTTGAGATTCAGTCCTAATCTGAGAAAGTATCTCCTCCTTCCTAATTAGTTAAATTTCTGGAAGTAGGAGGGCAAAGTTCTTTCAGAATTGAACTATAGATATTTTGAAGTAACTTTTACTATTCCTAAGCCTGACATCAGATGCAAAATAACTTTCCATTCACTAGCTTCATTATCCTAACCCTTTTTCTTTTGCACTGTGAACAATTTGGTTCAACTGAAGGGGAACCCATAAGTGGTCCCAGAATGCTTTTGGTTCTGAAACATTCTGACAATAGCTGTTTCATAAAAAGCAAACGATTTAGGGACTAAGAAATACGGCTGCACATTTTAGGACAAATCTTTCCTACGTTTTGTGATCTATCAAGGAATCAAATGTTTTGGGTTATGAAAAATAATTTTAGATCAATTAATACAGTGTGATTGGAAATCTTGCACCTCATTTGGACATGGTTGAACAGTAAAAATGACCTGAAATGTTTCATGAGAAATTATATTTAAGGTTATACTTAAATGGAATAACGTGGAATGCTGATGTAAAATACAACAGTTTGATGTACTTTTATGTACCACAATACATAAATTTAAATCACTTTAAATTATTATGAAATTACCGTTTAGTTAACAATAAACTAACAAGACACAGGGATTTTAACAATGTGGTTTTGGAGGTAAAAAAAAATCCACTTTGAATTTTTTTTTTTTACCTCTCAATAGTTTGAGTACAGTTGCTTTTCTCTAATCAACTTTTGTTTTGCACATTGTGCTTAATAAGCAAGCATCTTCCATTTGCTGAGTTTTCAGAGTTATCTTGCACTTTGATTTTTTACTCACTTTGCAGTCACAAGATGAGAAATGTAGACACTGTGTACAAACAAGAAGTTCGTGCAAAGTCAAGCTCTCAAAACCACATGCAAGACTCAGTGGCACATGGTTTAGAGCTCACACACTCCAGGATCATGTAACACAGGCATGCAGATGAGAGGAAAGAAAAGCACCTACATCATGAAAATAGAGGAGGATGAAAGAGAATGACATTTTCTTTATGACAATTATCTAATGCAAACCGTATACCCATAACCTTTGCCAGAGTTGAGGAAGGGGCAGATAAGTGACTTTTTGTGGGAACAGGGAAATTGTATATAAATATTATTAGAGGTCAAGTCATTGTTCAAGTTAAGGACTTCTGTTCTGTACTTGGCCTCTGCCAGGTTATCTTCCCCAGTTTCTTGCTTTGTAATTCCTTGCTACATCATGCAAAAAAGATCAGAACTAACATTGGAAATCATTTAACAAGCTCTAAACCTGACAGATAACAAGGGTGTTCTCCACAATTTACACGAGAATTAAATTGGATATAAATACCTCCTGTTCTTACCGGTGGGTGTTGTGATTCCATGTATTAAGGTGTGAAGCAGACAGGAAAGAGATAAATCTTTCATAAGTACATTGTAAATAGGCAAGTGGTATATAAACCATATTCATAGGTAATAGAGTCAAACAATGAAAGGTAAATAGTTGTCACAAAATAGACTTTATCACAAAAAATGCTCATAAAACTAGAGTTATATGGAGAAGGGAGGTACAATAAATAATTGTTTTACTACTGTTATTGAAATAACGTAGCGGTACGGAACAACAAAATTGAGTGACACGTGTTTTGATTAAAAATTCTTGACACTGCTTCCACCAACCCAGCATTAGAGAATCCCCAATAGTTGCCGAATGTTTATATCTTTTTAAAGCAATAATACAGATGGAAATATATAAAAGGGATCAATTTGCAGGTGCTTTCCTGTGAGATTAAAGTGTTACCTTGGTGAGATCAATTTATCAAATGAATTTTCAGGAGTAACATTGGGATAATTATGTATAACTCATGGAATTCAGTTGTGGTTTTATCTGAAATGTGCTAATTGATTAGCTCTTCAAATTAAAATTTTTATAATGGCATGCCCTTACTTCTCAGTCAAGTAAATAATACACAGCTATGATAAACTTATCCATATCTAAATATATCTTTCAAATTGGTCAATAGTTGCAATGCTTTCTGCACCTTGGCTGCTAATTTTGAACCTTTGTTTTTTTGTTAGAATGTTATTGGTCAAATAAAATATGTCAATTTAAATTGAACAGGCTCACTTATGCAAACATTGTATTATGCTGTTGATGTCATTAAATGTGAATGATTTTATTTTCTGAGGAATTCTTAGAAACAGGGTCCTTGCCCCGTGGAGGAGTAGCTAGATGGGAGGGCACCATATTTTTAATAGGTCTATGATACTCCACAGAATTTGTATTTATCATATAATTTATCTTTAGTAATCAATCTATACAGTGAAAGAACTAGGTCAAAAGAATGTGTGCAATTCTCCTAATAATAAGAAGAGCTATTTGGAACACAGTAAAGTTATGAATTGTGTTGATTTGTGATCATTGGTGGAGTAGGGAAGGGTTATGAAAAGTGATTGTGGATGTTGAATTTGCTTAAAAGTTACGAAGGAATCCATATTTCCCCCTTGAAAGGAAAGATGCATTAAACCAGGTACAGTAAAAGGGCACATAGTTAATTGTCTAAAATATACAAAAATAGTCCTTAACAAAAACATGAAACTTCCTATCATAAAATGTTTATGACATACTTAAACTCCCTAACCTCTCCTACAGACCCTCAAAACGTCCTATTTTTTAAAGATTTCTGTTTGGGGGCACCATACTTGTTGCTGTTTACTTGCCAAATCTTACTGCACATGGGTCCTAGTGTTTATATGGGTGCTGGCAGCTAGACCATGTGGTGAGAGCCCAAGTCCCAGCTTAGCAAAGCTCTCTCTAATCAGAAGTGAGAACTCTACCACACACAGTTATATCAGTTTGCATCATGTTATAATGCCTTTGCCACACAGTATAACTAGATACAGCACCATGCAATGCCATGAATTGAGAATGAGAGACTATCTCCAGGGGAGAAAATAAACATCCGAGAGAGGAAAACAAAAGCAGGGGGTTCAAAGCTGGTGAGACTGGCTTTTCCATTTTGGCTGTAGCTATAATGCCTGAGGTGCTTCCGTTTTGGAAAACATAAATACATACCATGTTCATGTCAATGCCATTGGTGTAAGTCCACGCGTGCTGAAAATATTCTTCAAGCCGTTGTCTCAGAGGGTTGGGGATTTGGTGAAAGCGAATGAACTCTTTTACTCGCAGCATCTGCATGTGGTACCTGGCAGTTCCCGAGTATAGTCTTTGGATAATTGCAGATACATTCCCAAAAATGCTTGCATACATTAGTGCTGGATTGGATAAAAAACAAAGTTACGGGGGAAGACTGCACTTGGGCATATTATATCTTGTCAGAATCTCAAGTATTAGATTTTTGATTATCTCAATCCAGTTGTGATGATTTACCATTGGCCTATGGGGAGAAAAGAAGTTTAGCCAATACTGTTTTAAATTTTATAATTTTGATGATATATCTGGAGAGGGAAGAGATCCAAGTTCACCATGGATTCTAAATTAAAGCAAAAACTCAGATTGTTTACAATATCAACCTATAATGTAGAGTGTTGAGGAGAGATAAAAGGCATTTGTAATAAATATTTTGTTTGTAGTGTAATAAGAAGTTATGTCATGGGGTTCCATAGATACATTTTCCGGAAGTGGAGTTAAAACGTAAATATTTAAATTGTCATAGCTCTGCCTCTCAACCTCAAACCTAACCTTGTAATATTAAAACTATTATAAATCTTAAGATTATTTTGAATGCTTTGGATTTGCTTAGGAAGGATAAATTGTCTTAAGGAACTCGGAGTTTCCCTAGCGTATCTACTTCTATACAATTTTTAATCTATTAAAATTGATTTTTATAGTATTTCTGCATGAGAAACAGATATCTCTGGCTTAGAATATGAGAATATAGTTTTATTTTGTAGAGAAAAATAGAATATGCCTTTGTTCTTTCATCTAAGGGAAGAAAGAAACTGCTAAGACAACCCTTGCTATATAGGCAATACTTAGAATACCCGTTTTAGTGCTTCCTGGGCTAAATCGTTATTATTTAACGTAAGCTTTTTAAGGGTCTTCTCTTTCTTTTTATATTTGTATTGGTTTCTAATAATCCTAAAAAAATGCTATACTCTGTACAAAAATCATATCATGATACATGGTCTATATCTTGATCTTTGAGCGTGTGTTAAAATGACTTAACTTCTCGGTCATCTGCTTTCTTTTCCATCTTACCTTTGTCTCTTGGTTAGCGTGGATCTTGTTTACTATAGATGTCCCAAGTAAGAGAATGTCTGAGAGAATGGGGTGGCCCTTGTTTTTATCTATTTAAAGGGATGAAAGTTGGGAGATCTGTAAGGAGCTGAACTGGGGTGTGGGAAAGACAGCAATTCTCAGTAAGACAGGCAAGTTGTTTAGTTTGTATCTTCCACAGAAAAAAGACTCAAGCCTAATCCGAGTAAATGAATAGTTAATTATTAGGGAGTTAGCAACACTTGCCTGAAACTGGTTTCTATGATCCAAGGAGATTCAAGTGAAAAATATATTTTACTCTTCCTAATTGTAGTATTGGAAATATTTATGCATGCCGTTATGTCTCCAAAGTACCTATCATGTTCTCAGGAAATAGTTTAGTTAGTACTGAGTAAGTTTACTTGATTTAATCAGAGGGCACATAATCAACACTAGTTATTTAACCTAAAACATATTACTAGTAGAAGAGTCAGGGAAAACATTCTTACTTAGTTTTTAATAAATACTGTTGTTTTATGCCCATACTGCCATAAAAATGAACCAAATACTAGTTTGGGTCATAAATAGATATTTCCACTCATTGACAAGATGACAAAATCTAAATGATAAATTCATGGTTAAATACATGAATGACACCTCTTAGGAAATTTTATGCTAATGACTTTTTAAATTATAATAAGGCATGAATTCTTTTCCTTTTTTTTTTTTTTTGGAAGCAAATAGAGCTAAAGGCTGTAAGCAAGAGAGAAGCACAAAATGCTAATATTCTGTATACGTTATTTAGTTAATGCCCATCATCTGCCGTAAAATGTGAGTCAAAAGCAAGTTGGCAGACTATAGATAGGTGTTTCTCTCCGCAACTCATTTTCCTTAGCTTTCCTTAATAGGGAGTTCTTATTTCATCAAAATGATTTACTTTAGGTTTAGATACTATAGAAATAAAACAGGTATGTCTTAAAACTTTAGCATACCACATCCAAAATCTGATATGCTCACCAAACTAATGAATTTTAGTTGGTCATAGGGTATTAGCTGAAACATGCTGATAGAACAAATACACTTGCTTTTCTACCTATTAAAAAAACTGTAACAAAAAAATAAATTGTACTAATGTGCAATTTACATATAATAAAATGAAGCACTTTTAACTATATAGTTCGGTTATTTTTGGCAAATGTACACACTACTGTAAACACAATCAAGATATAGACCATTTCCATCACCCCAAAAGGTTCCTGTGTTCCTTGACTACCTGCCCACTCATTTGCGACCCTAGATAACCACTGGGCTCCTTTATGTCTTTACAGATTAGTTTGCATTTCCTAGGAGTTCATATAAATGGAGTTATAACGTACATATTCATTTGTGTCTGACTTCTTCTGCTCACATAATGTTTTTGAAATTAATTCTATTTTGTGTGTCAGTAATTTGTTCTTTTTTGTCGCTGAGTAGATTTGCATCATGTGGCTCTGCCACAGTTTATTTATCGCTTCTGTTGACAGAAATCTCACTGTCTCAAGTTTTTGGCTATTATGAATAAAACTGCCATGAACATTTGTGTACAAGTCTTTGTGTGGGCATTTATTTTCACTTCCCATTTAAACACTTAGGAGTGGAACTGCTGAGTTTATAGGAAACTGCCACACTATTTCCTGAAGTTGTGTCATTTTACACTCCCACCAGCAATATATGAGAGTATCAGTCGTTCCACAACCTTTCTAACATTTGGTATTATCAGTCTTTCGTTTTAACCATTGTAGTGGTAGTATAATATCTCATTGGGCTTTTAATTTGCATTTCCCTGATGACTAATAACATCTTTTCATGTACTTATTGGCTATTCATATATCTTCTTTTGTAAAATGAGTGTTTAAATCTTTTGCTCATTTTTAAATTGAGTTGTCTTCTTATTAGGGGCTTGTAAGAATTCTTGATATATTCTCAATACAAGTCTTTTTTTCAGGTCTAAATGTTGAGAATCTTTTTCTTTTGGTCTGCCATTTGCCTGTTCCTTTTCTTACAGAGTCCTTTAAAAAGTTGAAGTTACTAATTTTGATGAAATTCAATTTATCAATTTTTATTTTATGGCTCTGGGTTGTTTTTCCATTTGTTACAGTTTTGGTGATTTGTATTATTCAAAGAATTTGTCCATTACATCTAAATTGTCATATTTATTATCACAAAGTAATCTATAATATTACTTTAGTATCCTTTCAATGTCTTTCGGATTTGTAGCTACATCTTTTCTTTCACACAAGACATTAGTAACACGTCTTCTCTCTCTCTCTTCAGTCTAATTGGAGGTTTATCAATTTTATTGATCTTTTAAAAGAGCCAGAATTTATTCCCATTAATTTTCTCTATTGTTTGCTTGTTTTTAATTTTTATTATTTTTATTTTTTCCCTTTCCTCCCCGAAGCCTCAGTGCATGGTTGTATATCCTGGTTGTAAGTCTTTCCAGTTTTTTTATGTGTGCTGCTGCCACAGCATGGCAACTGACAGACTGATGGTATGGTTCCGTGACCAGGAGGGAATCCAGGCTGACAAAGCGGTGAAAGCATCAAACTTTAACCACCAGGCTATCAGGGCTGGCTCTATATGTTTGTTTGCTTTTTTATGGTTTCTTTTACATAATTGTATATTTTTACTTGTGGGTCCTTCTAGTTGTGGCATGTGGGATGCTGCCTCAGCATGGCCCAATGAGTGGTGCCATGTCCATGCCCAGGATCTGAACCCGCGAAACGCTGGGCCGTCCTGCCAAAGTGGAGCACGAGAACTTAACTACTTGGCTACAGGGCTGACCCTCTACATGTCTTTTATTTTATTAATTTTTGCTCTTATCTCTATTATTTCTTCTACTTATATTAGGTTTAATTCACTTGTCTTTTACTAGCTTCTTAAGATGAAAGCTTAGATCTTTGATTTTAGACCTTTCTTCTTCTTCTTTTTTAATGCCAGGTGCAGTAGGACATGTTTATATCATAATAACATCTGGCCCTGCAGCCTTTTTTTTTTTTTTTTTTGGTGATGAAGATCAGCCCTGAGCTAACATCTGTTGCCAATCTTCCTCTTTTTGCCTGAGGAAGATTGTACCTGAGCTAACATCCGTGCTGATCTCCCTCAATTTTGTATGCAGTACACTGCTACAGCATGGCTTGATGAGCAGTGCATAGGTCCATGCCCAGCATCTGAACCTGCAAACCCCAGGCCACTGTAGTGGAGCACACGAACTTATCTACTATGTCACCAGGCCAGCCTCTCATTCTTCTTTTTTAATAAAAACACTTAAAGCTATAAATTTTCCTCTGAACACTGTTTTAGCTACCTCTTACAATTTTTGATACATTCTATTTTGATTTTCATTCAGTTAAAACTATTTTCTAATTTTCCATGTGATTTTTTTCTTTGAACCACAGGTTCTTCAGAAGTGTGTTACTTAATTTCAAATATTTGGAAACTTTCTAAATATCTATCTACTGTTCTTTCTCTCTTTCATCTTTCTTTTTCTTTTCTTTTTTTTATTTTTTACTAATTTCTGGTTTCTCTTACAGTCAGAGAAATACTCTGTGTGACTTAATACTTTTGAATTTATTGACATTTCTTTTTGGTCCAGAATATGATCTGTCTTGGTGACTTGTTTTCTATCCCAGCATATGGTCTGTCTTGATAAATATTCCATATACACTAGAAAAGAATGTGAATTCTGCTGATATTCTGTAATTGCCTATGTATCAAGTTAATTGATAGTATTCTTCAAGTCTTTTATATCTTTACTGATTCATCTTGTATCATTTTCCTTTCACCTGACGAACTTTATAATTTCTTGTAATCTGCTTATGATGAATTATGTCAGGTTTTGTCTGTCACTTTTGAAGGACAGTTTAATTGAACCGAGATTTCTATGTTGACAGATTTTGTTTTTCTTTTGGCGCTTAAAGATCTTATTCCACTGTCTTCTAGCTTGCATTGTTTCTAATAAGAAATCTGCTATCAACCTAATGTTTTCCCTCTGCACCTTATGTGTCTTTTTTTTTCTCTCTGGTTGCTTTTAAGAGTTTTTCTCTTTATCATTAGTTTTCAGTAATTTGATTATGATGTGCCTTGGTGTGTTTTTGTGTGTGTGTGTGTTTAAACTATTTGAGATTCACTGAATTTCTTAGATCTGTGCTTCATAGTTTTTATAAATTTTGGACAATTTTCAGCCATTAAAAAAAATTTATTTTCTACCTTGCCCCTCTAGCCCCCATTTTCTGGGAGTCCACATACACATTTGTTGAAGTCCTTGGGACTGTCTGCTAGTTCCATCATCTCTGTCAATTCTGGTTCTGGGTTTTTTGGTTTTTATTTCTTCACTAAGCTCTGATTAACATAAAACATTATATTAATTCCAGGTGTATAACATAATGATTAGATATTTGTATATGTTGCAAAATGTTCCCGACAATAAGTCTCATTAACATCTGTCATCATCCATAGTTACAGAATTTTTTTCTCATGATGAGAACTTCTATGATTTTTTCCCTTAGTAACTTTCAAATATGCAATACATTATTATTAACTATAGTCACCATGTTGTACATTGCATCCCCATGACTTATTTATTTAACAACTGGAAATTTGTACTTTTGATTCCCTTGACCCATTTCAACCCCCCCCCCCCCCACCTTAGCCTCTGGCAATTACCAATTTGTCTCCTGTATCTATGAGCTTAGTTTTTAAAAAGAATTTTTTCATTTTAGATTCCACATATAAGTGAGATTATATGGTGTTTGTCTTTCTCTGACTTATTTCACTTGGCATAATGACCTCAAGGTCCATCCATGTTGTTGCAAATGGCAAGATTTCTTTTTTATGGCTAAATAATAATCCTGTGTGTGTGTGTGTGTGTGTACCACATCTTCTTTATCAGTTAGGAGTTTTAAAAAAAGTTTTTCTCCTGCTTATGAGTTACATTTCCCTGCTTCATAGCATATTAATTATTTTTTTAATGGCTGCTGGGCATTGCAAATTTAACATTACTCTTTGCTGTGTATTTTTTGTCTACCTTTAGAAATGTTATGCATTGTTCTTGCAGGCGGTTAAAATACTTGTAGATCAGCTTTGTTCCTTTTGAGGCTTGCTTTTTAAGCATTGTTAGGGCTAGACTAGCCATAGTACTATGGCACCTTTTCCTGAGGTTTCTATTAAATATGCTCAATATTCAATGAGGGCTTTCCATCCTGCTGACAAGAACTTGAATTTCTCCCAAAACTACGTGAGCTCTGGAAACTGTTCAGCTTACAGTACTTCTGGTATTTATTTTCCAGTCCTTGAGGAGTTTTGCCTCATGCATTTATGATGCTATTCATCAGCAGACTCAAAGGAATACGTAAATAGATTTCTGGAGCTTTCTTTACCATAGCTGCCTCTTCTCTGGTTATCTTGCAAATTTTAGCACCTCAGCCTCCATAACCTCTGATCTTGTTTTCTTAACTCAGCAAGATCACTGTCATCTGTTTAGGTTGCTTCTCCTTTCAATACGATCCAGAAAGTGCCTCCATGCAGAAAGCTGAGGGTATTATGGGACCCATCTTGTTTATTTTTCTTCTCTCTGGGATCAAATTTCCCTACTTCTGTTTTCCAATGTCTGAAAACAGTTGCCTTGTATATTTTGTTCAATTTTCTATTATTTTTCTAAAAATTTATAGAGGTATTGTAAGGTTCCAGTTACTCCATTATGGCTAGAAGCAGAAATCTAATAACATTTTTTACATGCTATAAAAACAAAAAATGATCCCAAGACGTTTGTCAAGCAGAGATGGAATACATTTGCTTTCATTTACTGGTTTATTTGTTTTTGAAATTAAATGTGTATGCTACAATTTTAATACTTGAATAAAAATATAAATGTATATGTTAGAACACATAGATTTAAATATATGATCATAACTTATATTAACACTTATCTAATGACCACTAAAATTTTCCTTTATTTTTCATCTTGAATTGTGTACACCTTTAAAATGAATTCTCTGTACACATTCAGCAGCACAATTAGTAACTGTCTTGCAAATAGTAGCTTCTAAAAATGTATCTATAGGCATTTGAGTTATTCATATTTAGTTATATGCCAGTTTTTAATGTTTAATTTTTATTTTCCTTGAATTATATTGCTGTCGGAGACATGGTAGATTGCTTTGTTTTCTACAACTTGGCCTAAAATTTTTCCTTTAGAATGAGCATTAGATTTAAAGAAGTTTAGGGATGATGAGAGAATTTGACCTGATAACTAGACAAAATAGACTATAACTAGGATTGGTTCATATACAATATTTTACATTATATTTTTGGATATTGTATTTTATTTTTAAGTTTAAATCAGGCCACTCATAAATCTGAAGACTATGTACTTGGTATAGAAATATAACCAAAGAGAACCAAATCATTTTCTAACACCGTTGGATATAAATGGAAATATCATGAATAGATATACCTATATACATAAAATGGCTAAGCAAATTTCATGGCATTCTTATTATTGCTAACTTTCAAATCCTAATTTTACCTTTTTTCTTTATTTATGGCATAATAGGTCATGACAGAATTCTCCAGGAATGTCTATAACCTTTTTCTGAGTGACATTAAGCTTTACATAGTCCTGTATTGATTAAGATTTGTAGAACCAAGTCTATTACTCAAATAAAGCATGTTATGTGGAATGTGGATGTACCTTGCTCTACCCAATTAGCTAGAGTGTTTTCTCTTTTCTTAAAATATGAAATTCATCTTCAGGAAACAAATATTCTTCTTTAAGAATCAATAGAAATAGCCTAGTGTCACATTTGAAAGAGAAGGAAGGGAGGAAGGAGATAGGAAAAAAGGAAGAAAAAAACTGTCAATAATCCCTTGATTTAGGGATTAGAGATTGGATATAGAGGAAGTACAGTACTGAGTTTTCTTTAATTTAAAATAACTCACATGATAAACAGTACTATGAATATCACTTAATTCTCACAGGTGGTAAGGATTCCTAAATGGTGAACAGGTTCAACTTCAGTGCATTTTTAAAAATTCTTTTTTGTAAATTCTAACTTTCAAGATGCTGGTTTTGTTTTCTTTAAAAAAATCATATATATTTTTTCTACACAGATGTTTGAGTAATTAAGAACAAACTTTTTTTCCTTGTCTCTCTTTGCTACCCATGCCACTAAAATTGAAAATCACTATAAAGTATTTGCTAACAGTTGCAATCACAGAGCGGTTGGGACTGTGTTTCCTCTGACAGATTCAGTCTCTCTGGAATGGATTTTTATATTTTTTTCCAGTCAGCTTCATTTCCATTTCCTTCTGGGTGCAATGCAACTGCTGTGTTTATAGCCCAGGCTTAGCCCGAATTTGTAGAATATCTCAGGAGTTGTTGAAATATAATGTTATTTGCCTATACAAATCTCACCAAAATAAAAACACCAACTCACGTATATGAAAAGTAAATTTTAAATAAGCTGAATAAATTGGATGAATCTATTTAAGTTTTGTTTATTAAGCTTATCTAAGCACATTTCATTAGTCAATATGTTAGTATTTAAAAATCAACTCTGGATCTATTCTCAAATATGTACACAATCTAAGGATAATACTCTTATTTAAGCTTTAAAGATCCATCATGCTTTTGTCAATTGCTGACTGCTATCAGCAAGATTGTCTTTAGTGGTTCCACAGTGTGATTTCTTAAAAATATTAACATTAAAATATCTTTAGTTTAACACAGAACTTTTTTTTCTTATTCCGAAGAATATACTTTACAAACGATGTCCATGTCATTACCCCATTACAGGACAAAGGGCAATCACTTAGACCTTGGCATAATGTCACAGGGAAAGGAATTTTTAGTCAATTGCAGGGAAAATTACGTATATCAAAATACATATATATGTATGTATTGTGTATACATATGCAATCTATATCTATTTACTATATATCTATCTAGTAATGTAATATAAGCTAATCTTTCCCATTCTAATCTGACCTCTGCTTGAAACAGAAAATAACCATTGGTAATAAATTATAGACACTTGTTTACAGCAGTAAATGTGAACTGCTAGTCTCAATTCCTGAATTCCAAGACCCATATCACTCCAGTTTCATGCTAGTGGTCTCCTGAGGTCCTGAAAGATCTTTGCTGTCTCCCCTTCACAGACAGAATCAGATTTGATAGAATATAATACCCATATATACGTAATCCCATGATCTCCACAATTTTCTATGACATTTTTTGCCTTAGTCTAAATGTTCTAGAGTGATCAATTTTGTGATATTATTTTATCCTAATAGATAACAAAAGAGAAATCTACTTACAGCCAATCAACATGACACAAATTGAAAATATTTTCTCGGAGTTGGTGTTAGGAGACACGTTCCCGAATCCTACACTGGTTAAACTGCTGAAGGTAAAATAAAGTGCTGTGACGTATTTGTCTTTAATGGATGGTCCAGAACTTGAGTCACTGTCATTGTAACGTTTCCCAATTTGTTGTCCTAAGGAATCCAACCATCCAATTTTGTCAGTCAGGTAGGGCCTTTCTACATTCCCAATTGCATACCAAATGCAAGCCAGCCAGTGAGCAATCAGGGCAAATATGCACATTAAGAGCATTAGAACAGCAGCGCCATATTCTGAATATCGATCCAGTTTCCGGGCCACTCGCACAAGACGAAGGAGTCGAGCTGTCTTCAAAAGACCAATTAACGTTGTTGTCTGTGGAAATAAACGTGCATGGTCAGAAACAGCTGGTAAACATTTCAATGTGTGTTCCTGTGAATCAAAGCAGGTGGAAACAGATTAAAACAATATGGTAGCATTGAGGGTAACTGTATATTTGAATTAGGTATTAAGGTTGGTTTTTATTTTTAATTTTACACCTGCTTTGGAAAATACTTTGAAAGTGTGTGGTACATTAATTCAATATCTTGACAAACACCGCCCATGGGACAGAGATTCTATCTGTCCAGTTTTATGCTCTAACCAAGTGCCTTGCACATAATGGGTACTCAGTGAATCATTCATTCAACAACAAACACTCCAGTGTGTTGCTGGTGTGCCTAGGAAGTGCCACACATTGGGATTATAGTGTTGAACAAACAGACAGTCACTTTTCTAATAGAAAGAGACAGTTATTTACTAGACAAACTGTCTTCTCTACTGAAGGGAAACAAGGTCCACTATTTATTGCAAAGAGACAGATATTTTTAAAACAAACAAATAGTAAGATCGTTTCAAAGAGTGAAAAGTGTGATGATGATAATAAAACAGAGTGATATGATAGAGGGTGTTTGGGGGAATGGGTTGGGATTGGTCCACATTAGAAAGGAAGCTGGAGGAAGGTCATGCTGGGGAGCTGACATTAGAGCTGACAAAGACCTGTGTAATGAGAAGGAGCTGGTCAAGCAGATAACTGGGAAAATTATTGGATGATTGCATGCATTCCTTAGGCACTATATTTGAATTCGTTTTTTTCTTCCTGAATGGCTTAAATTGATAAATTGTTTCTGGATATCCCAAGATATCATGTATTTTGCTTTAGGGTGCGATATGTGTAATTAATTGTATGATTATTATTGACCAGGTATCTAATGATAGGACACTTTTATATAATAACATGATACGTAACTGGTTGTTTGGATTTGAAATCTGATAAGTACAAATTACAAGTTCATTTCTTAGGATTCCTAAATAATGTCAACTATAAGTACTATATAATTCACAGGGCATATAATTATTCCATAGTTACATGGTGTTTACCAATCAATTATTGAGTCATTTTATGTGCTCATTGTTGGTTTTTATCTTGCAAAGTACATCCAACTGAGTTAAGAACACATATTTTAATTAAAGAAATAGCACATGGCATAACTATCACCCTATATCTATTCATATTGACTCGGTGGGAAAAGAGCACTAAATATCAAGAAAACTCTTTTTATTAAAATTTAGTAGTAAGCGTTGTGGTATTTTCTTTTTCTTGTGTCAGAGTGGTCACAAGGGAAGGTGGGATCCCTCAGTCTCCCTTGAATACTTTTCAGTTAGTTTTGGAATCCTCTAGAAGTGAGAGGAACTTGCTTAGTTGAGATGTGCTTTTTACAATTGGACTTTGCTCATTTGGGAATGTGTAGACAGATGAGTCTTCTTTGTTTCCAATGCTGAGTTATTATTTTTCAGGGTAAAATAAAGAAAATAGCGTTTCTTTCTTCACAAAATTAAAAGTATATCTCTTCTCAATGAATAAATGGAGAGTTTGTTAGTGTTAGGTGGTTCCCTGAGAGAAATGTTCCACTATTTGTATTATCAATATTTTATCTTAGTAGTTATATGCTAAGACTTTGTACTCTGCCCATGAACTATACAAAGGAACAGGTGAATTTATGTTTGAATTTTACTTCTGTACCAGTGTGTCCCCTTGGATAAGTTATTTATTTAATCTCAAAGCATCGATTTCTTCATCTGTAATTGTGCATAATAATGTCTCCTTACAGGGTTGTAGATAATACCCAGTAAAGGGTAGCTCTTTGTGTTTTTATTTGAATATCCCATATGCTTTTGTTTCTCAGTAAACAGGAATTTATATTGTGAGGTGGGTTGATAGAGCTTACTTATTTTCCAAATGAATTACTTTGACATCTAAAATTCCAAATGTAGGCTTTTCCATACTGGCCTTTCTGTCTCCTCAGGAAATGGCAGGGATTTTAAAGACAAGAACATCCTCTAGATGCACTGACTGCTCAGACTCTGGAAACAGGAATTACCCTGGTTCAATGTGTCTCCATTTCTACACTTCACAGCTTAAGTTGTGTCTTTATTTTTCCTCCTAGCTCTGTTACCTATTTACTTGCGTTGAGAAATCAGAAATACTCAAATGATTGTTTAAAACTTCTTGTCTTTGGAACAAAATTTCTCTCTGACCTCAAAATAAATGAAATGTAATGAAAATCTCTAGATATTTGGTTAAGGAAGTGAAACGCTTCAAAACAAACGAGCTGTTTTAATAACATTGTGATAATAAGTACTAAGGACTCTTCCGGCTGCAAAGATAGTAGAGTAAAAATGATGTTATGAAAAGAAAAGGAATCAAATCTGCTATGTGTGCCACCCTCCTTTCTGCCCTCCTCCAAAGAAATTTCTGATGTTTTTTTCTAGGATTATATCAAAATGAGGTAAAACCTGGATCACAGTAAGTTTCTCCAAGCAGATAAATATAATTTATACACTAACACACAAATGACATCTTTTCTGGAAAAATTTCTTAAGAAATATGGTACATGATGAACTCTCAACCCAAGTGACAGTACTTATACAAAATAATTGCAGAGGGAGAGACAGAGGGAGAGAGATTATTAAGCAGTTGTTTGATCTCTCAGTTGCATCATAAGGATGAGTGAATAATGACTTCAATGGTCAGAGTGATTCTCTTGTGATTCCGTAACATGCAACCAAGCATAACTACATATGCTAGTTTGACAATGTAACAAACGACTTGGCCTTATTTCTCTTGTTATCAAGATGCTGCTAACACACCTGGGCATTCTTCCCTAGCTACAGTTGTGTACAGCACATCTTGTAGATGACATTTAGGATTGCAATAACTGTTTTCTTCTTCTTCATCTTTAAATAGCTCTTTAAAGATCTAAGGTGCTTTTGCTCCAGATTACAGAATAGAGAGAAGTGATTGCACCAAAATCTCAGAGTGGATTAAAGAAGGAACAATCTCCCCTTGCTGATTTGTTGGGGACTATTAGTGCCGATTGTGTAGTTCAATTGACTATCTTTGTACTATTTGCAAGAGAAAAATTGGACCAACAACTGCCTTATAATATAATTGTGTTAACATCAGAATTTGGTTAAGTAAATGTTTTCAGAATGTATGTTTATCTCACAGTATATCTAATTTCATGTAATATCCAGAAATATTATGGAAATCTGTCTCTGTGGATTTTTTTTACAATTTTTGAAAACAGAAATAAAACTATCCTTAAAGTCATCGCAACAATTTTAAAAATAGTAAAGAATTTTCTCTTAGATGTTACTTCTTGAAATTTTCACTGGTATTAGAAAAATATTGTCTGTTTATTGTTACTTTTGGTAGAGACCAAAAAAACATAAAATCTTGCTAGAGGTAGTGTGATTATTATTATGAAAAACAAAGATATCATGAGGGCAAATAAGATATAGAAAGAGATGAGCCATTTTGCAGTAGATTGAAGCAAGGTACTTTGTTTTGTAGTCTGCCCATGAACTATACAAAGGAGACAGAATGAATTTAACAAGTTGAGTCTTCACTTCACCAACACTCATGCCATCTCAGAACTTGGCTCCTTTACTGTGGCTGAATGATATTTCAGACTCTTTTTGCCTGAATGCCACAGTAAAGAAAGTCTACTTATTTAAGACTTTTATTGTTAATACACTTTGTCAGAATTTTTTTTAAAAGAAGGACCCTTCCTCTGGAAATTTAATTATTCAAGTTTCTGGGTGGCTGATGAATATCATCCAATTTCAATTTTTTAAAAACATATTCACATCCAGAGTTTATTAAAGCCCCAGATACTTTCTTAGATTGAGGTAGAAGTTAGTTTCCTCTATTAGGTACGACTTTCTTAACTAAACTTTATTTAAAAAATACGTATGCTAAACAACTGCAATTTTGTGAGTATGTTACATATTAGACCCAGACTCAAGAAGACCATGTGATTTTTTTAGTAGACTTTTACAATAGATCAAGCAACATTCTCTTTTAATGTAAATAGAATTCTTTTTGAAGGTTAGAAATTAGAATAGGTGATTTCTTAGCAGTATTAAACAACTCTCTACTGAATAATAAATTTGGCTACAGTTCAGCTGAGAAAGCCTCATCAATTGGAGAAAATCTTATCTCAAGAGCTTTTCAAAATAAGTTTGAAAAATAATTTTACTTTTTTTAGTAAGCATTTTCAAGAATCTTATATTTAAAATACTTTATTTCAGACGTTTACTCCCTAAAACCTTTGCCTCTGATAAGTAGATAGAATTATTCTTTTATAAATGAGGAAATATAAGTATGTGATCTTTAGTTTTGTCTAGTGTTGATAGAGTGAATCGTCACTGAAACTTTCTACTTAATCCATCATTCTGTCCTGTTTGTCAAGAAATATTTGGCTACAGGTGGGGAAATGGGAACACTTACTGAGGAATACATTTCATAACTCCACACTCATGTTTTGCTTTAGATTTCATTTCAATTCCCTCTAAGCTCCAGTAGTTGTATACACTATTTAATGAATTACTTACCCAATAAAACCCAATAGTACTGAAACTAGGTTCTAATCTTTTGTTCAGCTTGAGTCACACTAGTTCAATATTTCTAAGGACACATTCGCTAATACAATCAAAGGGCTACATTTTGCATGTGTAAAAAAACCCTTGGGGAAATCACCTAACTTATCCTTCCTTTATTCATATTGAACTTCACAAATTCCTCCACAAACTATTTGTTTTGAAGAGAAGGAGATTTTACAACATCCCTGGGAAACTCACTCTAATATTTAATAGCCTTTACTGTCCAGATGATTTTACTTTTATTTTATTTTATAATTAAGATTCTATTTTGCTGCAATTTGAACTCACTTTCTCTTTCATTAGTTACAGTTACATGGAAAACTGATCATCAAATGATTCTAAACAGTAGTAGGGAAATGTTGCCATGAATAAACAATTAAGGATATTATATTTTTAAAATGGGAATTAAACTTGATCTGAGAAATATTTAACCAAAAATTGTACCATATACCATCTCTAGCAAATCATAATCAATCAATCACATGCAAATGATGAATAAATGATCAACTTAACGCAAAATGATTTTTTTTTGATGGAATGTTTTTCTATTTCCTTAGTTCAAAAATTACTCCACTGGGGATCCTATGTCCCTCATTTGTCACATCACAGATTTTTGGAGGCATGACCAACAGCTTCAAATACAAGCCAATGGGCACTTATGCTTTAACTCCCAAGAACAATGTAAAGAGAGAGAGAGTTACTTTATGGGTAGACACAGATGTGCAAACAGGTCTTCAAAATGTGCTTTGTTATTTAAATTTGAAGATGAGTATGTCCAATGTTTTAGAAATTTACTTCCAACAAACTAATGAATAGCTGCTGTAAAGATCAGCTTCAGAAAGAATAGTGACCAGATGACCAGAGTTTCTATACGGATGCCTGCTAAGTTTTCCCTTGTGTCCTTTCCATGATTCATCTGCCAGACTAGTAAAGCAAACATACCAGTAAGGGCAGAAACTCCTCTTTTCTATTAGAACTTTTCTTCAAAGAGCACCGTATTTACTTAGGTTTCAAAGGCCTTTCTTGCCTGCATTCATGATTCACGAAAAATAACAGTAAAGTGTGAAAGGAGAGAGGTCAACAGAACAAGTAATTAATCAAAATAATATTAATTTTCAGGAAAGGAAGAGCTTTTGAAGCAGGCAACTAAACAGAGTACTCTAGATTATTAGTGTTACTATCTCTGAAACTAAGATTTGCCACAGATAAGCACAATATGGGAAAACTTGTGGTAGACAACGAAAAGTTGACTTTCTGGAGACTGAGCCAATAATATTGTTCCTTTGCTTCGATGATATGAAGGTAATTTGCTGTGGGTGGCATGATGTTTGATGATACAAAAATTAAGAAATAGTCTTTTCCCTGGTTATCTGGATGGCATTAACATCAGGAAGATATTAATGACACAGGCAAGCGCAGTTATTGCTAGTATTCATTTTCTTTAACATGTTTGTTTAACATTATAGAAGATGCTCTAGTTATTAGTAGGAGATTTGAATTTACTTAAACTAAAAAATGATTATTTTGAAAAAAATGATCAATTCTGCTCACATGTCTGCTTTAGTAAAAACATATATGCCAAGCTATACTCAGCATTGCTAACATACATGTTTTATAGATAAAATAGTATAAATCCAAAATTTGAATATTTCTTCTTCTCCAGAGTTAAATGTAAGTACCATTAAAATGTCACAGTAGCTTACCATTTAGGGAAATTGGCAAGGAAGACATTAATGTTTAATTAACATTGACAAGATTCTTTTCTCTAAGGTCATCCATGATGCTGTGATGCATAGAAGAAAACATTTTAATAATCAGTTAAAATTAAGCAATTAAGAAATCATGACTGTTCTTATATTTAGTTGAGAGTTACTCCTTCGCTTGTTTATTTGTGTATTTATTTTATAGAAATGTTCACCTGTGAGCACATGAAAGTCCTCTCCTGGACTTCCTCTTTGTCACAGATAAGGCCACCAGATCTTGTATATCTAACCAACAGAATCATTCTTGCCACTTTTAAAACTGCAGGTTTCAAGGCTTTACCTCAAATCTACCAATTATGAATCTCCAGACTCTTTCTAAGATCCACACAGAAATTGATCCATAGTCCTGATGCAGAAACACTGATCCAAACCAACATTTGCCGTGATTATATTTAATTTATAATTAATCTCATTTCTTTTTCTTAAACTCGCATATATATCTCTCTAGTTGCTCATGCAGTACCTGACTTGCCTACATGCCATCTGTACACGCATGACTAATAGGTATGTCAAATTTAACATGGCCCAAACAGGAATTTTCCCCCCATAAGGCATCTTCTTCTCTCTAGGTTCTTCCCATCTGGATAAATACGTGACCATCTATAAAAGTTGCTTAAGCCCCTTCCCCTCCAAATAAAATGTTTCAAACAAGAAAAAAGAACAATAACACAATCTTTGAACCATCATTATTCTGCTTTTTCTTTTACTCCTCCACCAATATTAACCCATCAACAAGACCAAACAGCTCCCCTCTAATATATTCCGAATGTATCTATGTCTCTTCACCTCTATTGCCACCCTGCAGTCCAAGCTGTTGTTGTTTTGTTTCTCTTACATTATAGTAAAGGCTCTAGAATTTGTTCCCCTGCTTCTACCCCAACTAAGCTGTCTACAGACATCAGCTGTGAGGTCTTTCAAAATGTCCATCAGATCATGTCATTCCCATCCAGAAGGCTACCATTGCAGCCAGAATAAACACCAAACCCCAGGGCTTCATGTGATTTGGTCCCTGCCTCTTTATCCTCATATTTTAGCACTCCACCCCTCACTCACCGTGAGGCAGTCCAGTGGCCACTGGCCTTCTTTCTGTTCTTCTAACTTGCCAAGCTTGTTCCTCAACTGGGCCATTTTCACTAGTGTTTTCTTTTGCTTGAAATGCTCTGCATGAGACTGTTTCTTCTGGTCAAGTCTCAGCTCAAATGGCACCTCCTCAGTGATCTTCCCTAATCTCCCCATCCAAATTAGCCACCCACCCAAGTTATTCTGCACCGTGTGCCTCTTTCTTCTCAGCTCACAAACATCTTAAGAGGAAAAACAAAAACAATAACCCTTGTCTTCACCATGTGCAGGCTTCTAATACTTTCCTTTTATTACCTAGATTCTAGCGCGAATAGGCCCTACCCATTTTGTGTTAATTTCTGAAGCCACTTTAGTTTGGTTTGTGGCCACCATCTGATCCAATTAAAATCAACACACATGGAACTGACATATCCAGTGACTTATTTTCAGTCCTCATCATACTTCATGTTTTTACAATATTTGACATCCTCTTCTTGAATTTTCCTTTACTTCCTAGCAGAGTAAGGCAGGTAGAAGTTCTGTAATGCCTAGAGCTGTCTCCAACAACAACAAAAAAGTGTCTTGTGTATTATATAACTTTTCAATGTCCCACAGTCATTTGTATAGGTGAACAGCAAATTTATAGTTACTGAGCCTTGAAGCTAGGTTTTACATATAAAGAGAAATTCATTTTTGTACATTTTAATATTCATTAAAATTTCCAGGAATTTAGCTATCATGTGCATTGAGAGATGATTACCTTTTTTAGTTTGGATCTTCACTAAGAGTTGTTCACTGTTTCAGAAAATTACATCTTCAATGACAACAGGTCTTGTGGAATTTGTATACTGTGTGATATGCAGCACAGCCATAGCAGTCTACATTTGTAGTTATCACAGTCACAACATCTCTAGGTGTGTATAAATGTTAATATATGCATACATATGCATATATACATATCTTACCTATATATGTATGTGTATACATATATACATATATAAGCACATACATACATATATATTCAACCCTTATGTTAAATACAAATATAAAGAAAGCAGCAATATTCAGTTTAATATTGAATTTATTGTTTAAAAATGGACCTACTCATTACAACTAGGTACAAGCATCTGATGACTTCATTATATGATTTAATGTAGATAAGTCTGAAGCATTTACATATTCAACTATGTTATTATGAACATTTCTTTTGTTTCTCTTTTATAATAAGGATGGGCATTATATATTACATTTGTGACATTATGTGTGTAAAAAGACTATATTATCTATGACTTATTTAACAATAGTAAAAGAGGACACTGTATAATATTTGTTATATTGGGTCTGACAGAGCTGGGAACCAACACTTTATAGCTCCATGCCTCTAAAGGACTTCCCCTCTAACCAGCATGACCTTTCTACCTGGAAAACTTCCACTGGTCATCAGGAACTCCTCCTTTCACGCTCACATGTTCCTTTGTACATGGCACTATCAAAGCATTTATCAGATAGTATTCTATCTGCTCATCTGCTGCTCTCCCATCTGAGACTGCAAGCTCCCAGACAGTGGGGTCCTTGTCTGACTCTTTCATATAAACCCAAGGTCTAGCACACCGGCACATAGTACATTCTTAATAAATAGTTAGAGAATGAATGAACCTACTTGAGGAGGGGGTTACCATAATCCTTTCTGGAAATGGTAAAATGACTTAAGTAAATTTTCATTAAAATTTATAGAAAATTTACATGAAACTCTAGTTGGTAAAGCAGATAAAATCAAGCTACTTCTTTTTCTAGCAGACGTGGATGGCTCTGAGTCTTATCAGACTGTCTTGCTGTCAACTCTTGAAGGCCTCCGAGACTTTCTCAAGCATCTCCATGAAACCCCAGGCTGGAGAAGATTGGACTAGATGATATCTCATCAGAGTGACCTCTAGCTTAATGATTTTGAGATTTGTCATTTAATTTTGGGTTGAAAGTCCCAGACTTATTTTTTCCTTCCTATTTATGTGATGAAAGTTCCCAAATTTGAGTATAAGATCTCTTTTCTCTGGAAGCATTTCTTTTCTTCTTTTTGGCAGAAACAAAAATGGATGCTGTATATTTTTAATACTCATTACATGACACATTATACACTTTTGGAAAAATTTTACTCTGAAATATCATTATGTCCTGAAAAGCCTGATATAGTTATATAACCTAGTTTACGTATAAAATAAATATCTTCATTGTCAGTCTTGAAAAACGTACGAAGTAATGCAATCCATGACTAGTCTTGTTGTTATCCTTCATAGCTGACCTAGCCTGATATCTGACTCCCTTATGCTCCTTCCAGACTCACCCCTCCACTTGCTATTCTTGATGCTGACATACTTTACCCTTCTCACTTCTGATAGATGTGAGGTGATATCTGATTGTGGTTTTGATTTGCATTGATGATTAGTGATGTTGAGTATCTTGTCATGTGTCTGTTTGCCCTCTGTATGTCTTCTTTGGAAAAATGTCTATTCAGGTCCTCTGCCCATTTTTTAATTGGATTGTTTGTTTTTTGATATTGAATTGTATGAGTTCTTTATATATTTTTGATATTGACCACTTGTGGAATGTATCATTTGCAAATATCTTCTCCCATTCAGTAGGTTGTCTTTTTGTTTTGTCAATGATTGCCTTTGCTGTACAAAAGCTTTTTAGTTTGATGTAGTCCCATTTGTTTATTTTTGCTTTTGTTGCCTTTGCCTGAGGAGACAGATCCAAAGACATATTGCTATGACTGATGTCAAAGAGCTTACTGCCTATTTTTTCTTCTAGGAGTTTTATGGTTTCAGGTCTTACACTTAAATCTTTAATCCATTTTGAGTTTATTTTTGTATATGGTGTAAGAAAGTGGCCCAGTTTCATTCTGTTGCATTCAGCCATTCAGTTCTCCCAACACCATTTATTGAAAAGACTGTCTTTTTTCCACTGTATACTCTTGCCTCCTTTGTCGTAGATCAATTGACCATATAAATGTGGGTTTATTTCTGGGCTTTCTATTCTGTTTCACTGATCTATGTGTCTGTTTTTGTGCCAGTACCATGCTGTTTTTATTACTGTATCTTTGTAGCATATTTGAAATCAAGGAGTGTGATACCTTCAACTGTGTTCTTTGTCAAGATTACTTTGGCTATCTGGGGTCTTTTGTGGTTCTATACAAATTTTAGGATTATTTGTTCTAGTTTTGTGAAAAATGTCATTGGCATTTTGATCGGTTTTGCATTGAATCTGTATATGGCTTTGCGTAGTATGGACATTTTATCAATATTAATTCTTCCAATCCGTGAGCATGATATATCTTTCCATTTATTTGTGTCATCTTTAATTTCTTTCATCATTGTCTTATAGTTTTCAGAGTACAAGTCTTTCACTTAAATTTATTCTTAGGTATTTTATCCTTTTTTATGCAATTGTAAATGAGACTGTTTTCTTAATTTCTCTTTTTCTAATTGTTTGTTATTAGTGTCTAGAAATGCAACAGGTTTCTGTATACTGATTTTGTATCTCGCAACTTTACAAACATTACTTTATAAAATGCCCTTGTCTCTTGGTATAGTCTTTGTTTTAAAGTCTATTTTGTCTGATATAAGTATTGCTACCCTAGCTTTCTTTTCATTTCCATTTATATGGAGTATCTTTTTCCATCCCTTCTCTTTCAGTCTGTCTGTGTCTTTAGATCTGAAGTGAGTCTCTTGTGGGCAGCATATAGATGGGTCTTGTTTTCTGAATCCATTCAGCCACCCTTTGTCTTTTGAGTGGAGCATTTAGCTGATTTGCATTTAAGGGTAATTATTGATAGGTATGTACTTATTGCCATTTTGTTAATTGTTTTCTGATTGTTTTTGTAGTTCTTCTTCTTCTCTTGCTCTTTTCTCTTGTGATTTAATGACTTTCTTCAGTGTTATCTTTGTATTCCTTTCACTTATTTTTTTGGGTATCTATTATAGGTTTTTGATTTGTAGTTACTAAGAAGTTCATATCTAACAATTTATGTATATAGCAATGTACTTTAAGTTGGTGGTTGCTTAAGTTCAAGTGCATTCCTAAAGCACTACATTTTACTCCCCCCACCACATTTTATGTTTTTGATGTCATATTTTACATCTTTTTGTGTATCCTGTAACTAATTATTGTAGATATAGATGATTTTGTTACTTTTGTCGTTTAACCTTCAAACTAGCTATATAGATGGTTGATCCACTACCTTTTCTATACGTTTGCCATTACCAGCGAAATTTTGTCTGTCATAATTTTCTTATTTCTAGTTACAGCTTTCCCCCCCCCCCCCCATTTAAGAGGTTTCTTTAGCATTTTTTGTAAAGCCAGTTTAGTAGTGATGAATTCCTTTAGCTTTTGCTTGTCTGGGAAATTTTTTCTGTCTCCTTCAGTTCCGAATGATAATCTTGCTGGGGAGAGTATTCTTGGTTGGAAGATTTTTCCCTTCAGCACTTTGAATATATGGTGTCAATCCCCTCTGGCCTGTAAAGTTTCAGCTGAAAAATCAACTGATAATCTTGATGGGGAGGAGGGGGAGTTGCCTGTATGTAAGTGTTTTTCTCTTGCTGCTTGTAAGATTCTTTCTTTATCTTTAACTTTTGACATTTTAATTATAATGTGTCTTGGTGTGGGTCTCTTTGGGTTCATCTTATTTGGGACTCTCTGTGCTGCCTGGACTTGGATGTCTGTTTCCTTCACTAGGTTGGGGAAGCTGTCAGCCCTTATTTCTTCAAATAAATTTTCTGTCCCTTTCTCTCTATCTTCTCCGTCTGGGATCCCTACTGTGTGAATGTTAGTATGCTTGACGTTATCCCCAAAGTCCCTTAAGCTATCATCAGTTTTTAAACCTCTTTTTTCTTTTTGCTGTTCTGGTTGAGTGATTTCTACTATGCTGTCTTCCAGATAGCTTCATTCTTCTACATCATCTAATCTGCTGTTGATTCCCTGTAGTGTATTTTTCATTTCAGTCACTGCATTCTTCAAGTCTGATTGATTCTTTTTTATATTTTCCATCTCTAGTGAAGTTTTCGCTGTGTTCATCCATTCTTTCCCCAAGTTTGGTGAGAATTTTTTTGACTATTACTTTGAACTCTTTATCTGGTAGATTGCTAGTTTCCATTTAGTTTTGTTCTTTTTCTGAACTTCTTGTCTGGTTCTTTCATTTGGAACATATTCCTTTGTTTTCTCATTTTGCCTAACTCTCTGTTTCTTTCTCTATATTAGGTACATCAGCTACATCTCCCAGTCTTAAAGATGTGTAGAAGGGTTTGTGTAGAAGGCGTCATATAGGGCTTATTAGTGCAATACCCCCTGGTCACCAGAGCCAGGTGCTCCAGGTTTGTTCCTTGTGTAGGCTGCATTTGCCCTCTTGTTGCGGCTGGGCCATGACTGCTGTGGGCACACTGTGTGCAGGGCTGGCCCCTTGGGGCAGGAACCACTTTGGAGGAGTGTTGGCAGGGGCAGGTCCACAGGGAACACTGGGGCGGAGTGAGTGGTGCTAGAAAGGTAGATGGAGAATGTCAGAAATGGCTCTTGCCAGGGGTAGAAGGAGAATTTAAAAATGGCACTCACCAGCACTTCTGCCCCAGGAGAAAGTTCCAACAGATCCTTGCCCCTCCAGCACATGCCCTAAAATTAGTCAATGAATCTCATTCATGTATAACTCAGGCACTTTTCAAACTGCTGTCTCTACACTGGAACTTGGAGTGAGTGAGTTTGTGTGCATGCCTTTTCTTTTTTTTTTTTGAGGAAGATTAGCCCTGAGATAACATCCATCACCAATCCTCCTATTTTTGCTGAGCAAGACTGGCCCTGAGCCAACATCTGTGCTAGTGCATGGCTTGATAAGTGGTGCATAGGTCTGCACCAAGGATCCAAATTGGTGAACTGCAGGCCACCAAAGCAGAAGGTGCAAACTTAACCACTGTGCCACCAGGCTGCTCCTGCACATGCCCTTTAAGGGTGGAGTCTTGCTTTCTTATAGCCCTCCGGCTCTCCCTAACATAAGCCCCACTTATTTTTAAAGCCAGACCTTGTAGGAACTCATCTTGGCTCAGGTTCCCAAGGCTGGGGAGCCCAATCTGGGGTTTTGGCCCCTCACTCATCTGGGTAGACCTCCATGGTTATGATGTCCGTCCCACTTGTGGATCAGGAGCCTAGGGTGTGGGTCCTGACCAGACCATGTTTGTGCCCCTCCTGTATGTCTCAATGTGGCTTTTTCTTTACACCCTTAGTTGTGGAAAATCTGTTCTGCTAGCCTTCAGGTCATTCTCAGAGATAGTTGTTCTATATGTAGTTGTTGTTTTGGTGTGTCCCTGGGAGGAAGTGAGCTAAGGATCTTCCTACTCTGTTATCTTGATCTAATCCTGGTTTGATTGTTATTGATTAAATATCATCAGTAAATCAACTTTCAACAATTCTATTTGCCTATTTATTTTTCTACCCATTCTTTCATTTCACTAAGCTGAAAGTAATTTGCTGTTGGTGTACATATTTTAAAATTTGAACATGTGAGGTTTTACTCTATTGTTTATCAATAAGAACTTATTTGGTGTAGTTACATGGATCACCCATTGTAAGAAACTTGTAGAGATAAATATCAAAAAGAAAGTATTTCACTTTTGGGGCCAGCCCCATGGCCAAGTGGTTAAGTTTGCACGGTCCGCTTCAGTGGCCCAGCGTTTCGCTGGTTTGGATCCTGGGGGCAGACATGGCATCGCTCATCAGGCCATGCTGCAGCGGCATCCCACTCACCACAACTAGAAGGACCCACAACTAAAATATATAACTATGTACTGGGGGAGGCGGTTGGGGAGAGAAAAAGCATAAAAAAAAAAGAAGATTGGCAACAGTTGTTAGTTCAGGTGCCGATCATTTTTTTTTATTAAAAAGTATTTCACTTTCTTGCATTTTAATTAAAAACCAAAGTTAGGAGTATCTAACATTAAAAGTTCAAGTAATTTAATAGTAGTTTATTTTTTCCCCAGTATTTGGCTGAGTTTCACATGCATCATCTCATTAGAGTCTCAAATGAAAAAAAAACAACTTAGGCGAAAGTGGTATTATCATCCTTACAGGGGAGGAGCGTCAGGCTTGAGACTTTGTCTAAGGTTTGCAGAATCCAGGAAGAATGTACTGTTTTATTGCCCTGCTCTTAACTGACACACAGTTTGATGGACTTGTTCTGTAGGAGAGGATTTGCTTCTAAGCCTATTGGTTCCCATTGGCAGAGGAGGATTCTCTTGTCCTGAAACCTTAATTGATCAGGAAGCAACCATCTGCAGAGGGCATTTTTGACATTTGATCTCCTCTTGAACAACGGTAATGAAAGGGATGGCGAAGGGATGAGGGGTTCTAAGGTAGAAAAAGATCCTGAGTTTTTAACATTCAACCCACTGAGGTTATATTTCTCAGCCTACTCCCTTAGAACTACTTTCACATCTTCTTTAAATCTTTCCATTACAGAATCCAGGAAACTTATCTACAATAAAAGTTAGTGGCAATTAAATGGAGGTGACTTTGGAAGAACTTAACTTCTTTTGGATCAAAGAACCCTTTGAGAATCTGCTTAAAGTTACGGACTCTTTTTCCTGAAAATGCGCTATACATATACCTGTCAGATTTCCTCAAAGTTTCCAACTCTATGAGGTACTGGGAACACAAGAAGTATTTTCTAACCTAGATATTAATTAAGAGAGTTTTGAACAACACTTTTCAGAAGATGCCTCTTCCATGTAAGTTGAACATAAAACAAGTCGCTGCGGTCCCACACCACAATTATGAGTTAAGAAAAAAAGAGACATCTTCATCTTTGACAGTGCTATACCCACGAAGTTGATATGTAGATTTTACATCCTGGGAATGTACTATGTGCTAGGAAACGCTTGTCTCAAAGTTTAATTTGTTGATTACAGGATGAATTCTTTTTAGTACCACTTAGCAAAAGTAGAAGGAATTGTGAATATTTGAAATGACAAAATGGTTTCCTTTCATTTTATAGCATTTCCAATTGAAAATGACTCTCATCTGAGACAGAAGTTTGTAAAGCAACTATTTTTTTTTGCAGTTAAAATAGATTCACTTTTATAATTGCAATCTTTCAGAAAATAAGATTCTTAAGCAGCTCTTACCTCATCAGAACCAGATCCAAAAATCAGCAAGTCAAAAGGAATTGCTGCAACCATGTCAATCAGGAACCAGCCTTTGAAGTAGTGTATTGCTATTTTGGCCGGATCACTTACCACTTCTTCATTCTGATTTACATATGTTGTTCGGAAGTTTATTAGAATATCTATGATAAACATAATATCCACAATCAAGTCTACTACATTCAAAGGGCTACAAGAGTAGCCACATTCTCGTCTTTTCTGTTCTTCTCTGTCATTGAGGAGAAAGGCTGCTGAGTAGGGAGTGAATATAGCAGTGTATATGACCAACAGTAGAATAAGCCAATCCCACACTGCCTTGAAAGGACTGTAGTGCAATATTGTAAACTTGTTGATGCGTGGCGTCTGCAGTTTATATTCTGGTAGGACATCTGCTCCCAAAGAGAGAACCTGAATATAGAAAAGAAAATTGTATAATACATAAAAGTGCCATTATTTAATTTCTGAACCTATACAAATATAAAGGTAATTATACAGCAAAATCTATTAGAAAGAATTCATGTAATTGTGAAGTGTGCATGACAAACACATACATTTAAAGGAATCCATATAAACTTTCACTATGCAATATATTTGATCTGAGAAAATCTCATTGGTATTTCTTGATAAATATGATTTTCACTGATAAATAATGAATATTGTCACTGAGATACCAAGGAATGGTTACTGGTTCCTTTGGAACATGCTACTGATCAGAAATAAAATTACATGCTGTTTTTAGAAAATCATAAAATCAGTTTGGTACATGAATAATTCAGTTTTCAAACCTAAGAAAGGATTAACTGTGATGAATAGAAGCAATCTACTTGGATCCATGGTCATATTTAATTTACATATACTTAATTTATAATTAAACCTTGATAAATTAAACCCAACTCATTCAAATCTTTAATTAAAATGTTCCCACCTGCAATCTGTTTTAACATTAGAAACAAAGGCACTTGAGATTAAAATAAACACAAAGGAGTCTTTTTGCCAAAAGCTTGAGAGAGTGTTTTATATTCTGGGACAAATATACTTTCACCCGAACTAGTCCATCACATTTTGAGAATTGTGAAGAGAGAATGGTGCAAGAAGATGTTCAGAATATTGATCTGCAAATGTTGCAAGATTTTTAGCCACCAAGGGTGTACTTAAACTCTAAGGGGTACTTAAACTCTAAGATTTATTCTACTTAATAAGATATTGGGTAGACTAAAATAGTTCATCTTTTAGAATCTTAGTTTATCTGAAAAAATGAGAGCTAAACTTGAATTGTTACCCTGCCCAGTAGAAAAGTTTATGAGCCTGTGATTTCAGACCAAGTTTCAAGAACAAAGGTCAAAACAAAAAGGTCATCTAGCTACCCGGAAAATGTAATTAGCCTTAACATACGAGTTTTAAAGAATTTAAAATTTTTGGTGGTTCCACAAATGACACATAGAGACATTTTTTCAGGGAGTAATGGGTTATAATCTTTGATGATGACTATCCCACATATATGCAATGCCCCTATTTCAAAGTTTATTTCACTGAGTAAATTTTTAGACTAGATTCTTCTCAACATAGCTAATATGTTATCATAGACCTCAGGTAGTCCCTCACTGGCTAGTCAAAGAACGTTATTTCCATATTCTTGCTAATTCTATCCATGTAGGTTTTAACTTGATTATAACAATAAATTATCTCAGGCAAGTTTTAATTTTAAATCTTATTTTCATTGTTGTATCTCATACCTTTTTTTTTTTTTTTTACATATAACAAGTAAGCATTCCTATTTTAAAAAGAACTTGAGAAGTTAAATAACAACTCCAAATGAGGTACAGCATGACTTTTAAATATAAGAATTCAGTTAAAATAGACAAAGCTGTTTTTAGATAACAGCTAAACTGATTTAACTAGCTTCGAAAAAGATAATAAAGAACCTAACCATTTTTTAAGCCTAGAATAAACTTAAACTACCAGTATATGGAGGAAATAGGGCTTTATTTTAAGCTATTGTGAGAAATGACAAGAATTAATTATTAGTAAAAGAGAAATATGGCAAAAACAGTGATTTCACTGTTTAAAAAAACATTAAAAATCCTCAGAATCCAAGATCTATATCTATCTATATCTATAGCTGACTTCCAAAACCCAAAATGGAATAATGTTTGGATAATTTGTTGGTTGATAAGCGCAGACTGGTAGAATTGGGATCCTGTCATGCTTAGTACAGAAAACCAATATATGACATTTTGGTCTGGAAAGAGTGGTTCATCTCTTAAGGTGTCATCATGTAATGTCTCTTTCTCAAAAACCAAGGACTACTCAGAATATAGAAAACAGAATCCAAAACCTTACTTTGGCTTTCAAAGTCATCTAAAATATGGACCCATTCTGTATTTTCAGTTCCTTCTCCCATTAGATTCCTCTATGCACACAATGTACTCTGGTAAGACATGACTGAAATTTCTAAGCTGCTGAGATCTTCCCAAATCCCTAAATTCACAAATTTCTCTCACAAAAAAAAGAGTATACAGTTATCCAACAAGAACAACAAAAAAAAGATTATTTTTAAAGACAAGGGTATTTGGCTGAGCAGGCTCCCTGCTTACTTGACATACTTCAGATGCCAAACTCCCACATGGGGCAATTCGAATCCTTGTTTTAGCAGAAGTATAAGTTAGAATGCATATAGCAACTTGGCGCTTCCCCTGAGAAGTAAAAATTGTGGATGAAACTCTTTCCGTCCCACGTATGCAGACATTCATTTCATATACAGACACTCACTTAACAGTTGGATGACTACTGTGCTAAGAGCTGGAGACTGAAAATTAGGAAGACATTGGCCCTGACATCATGGAGTTTATGGCCTTTTGGGAGAGGCAGATATGCAGGAAAATGGCAGCCCTGCTGAGGTCCACTTGACTCAGTTCCTGTGGTCAGCGGTGGTGCTGATGTGGGGGGTGGTCTCCATAGAGGACTTTTGGGAAAAGATGGTGCTTGAACTGAGACTTTGAGTAGGAAATAGGAAAGAATGCAGCTGGGGGGGTGAGGAAATTAGAAAGGGAAGAATATTACAGATAGAGGGAACAGAATAAACAAAAGTATGGAGGCATGAAATAACGTGTTGTGTGTTGAGGAATTATAAGCTGCTTTATATTGCTGATGGATAACATGCAAGGAAAGTAGTGGTAGAGGACAGCAGTGGAGAAGACAGTGACAGGCTGTGGAAGATCTAATGTGACATGCTATGGTGCTTGGGCTTTCTCTTTTAGGTTAGGATTTCTCACACTTGAATAAAATGCAGGCCCCCCTTAGGGGAAAGATACTTACTGCAGAGCCCCAATGATGATTTATATTTTTATTTATAATATTAGTTAAATATGTACAAAAATAAAACTAGCTTAAAATCTCTTATGCTAATACCTCTTAGTATGACTTAGGGGTTGAATTGTGTACCCCAAAATAAATGTTGAAGTCCTAACGCCCAGTACCTGTGAATGTGACCGTATTTGAAAATCGGACCTTTGTAGATGTAATCAAGTAAAGATGAAGTCATAGTGGATTGAGGTGGGCCTTGATGTAATAACTGGTGTCCTTATAGAACAAGGGAAATTCAGGTACAGAGACACAAAGACACAGAGGGAGAAGGCCATGTGACAATGGAGGCAGATCCTGCTGCAAGCCAAGGAGACCCCAGGGTTGGTGAGAGCCACCAGAACAAAGATAAGATTTTCCCTTAGAGTCTCCAGAAGGAACCAATCTTGCCAACACCTTGGTTTTTGGTCTCCCAGCCCCCAGCATTGTGAGAGAATAACTTCGGTTTCTTTAAGCCACCCATTTTGTGGTATTTGGTTATGGCAGTCCTAGAAAACTAATATAACGACAAAAATGAAAAGAAACGAATTACAAGAATATTTGCAAAACCAGTGAATTCAAACTATCAGCACTAATTCAATATTTGACATATCTGTAGGCCAAAAATGTTTGAATTTTGGCTATTATTTGTGGTTTGATCTAATAGGTAAAATATTTTTCTGTATTGTAACCTCAATGCCTTTTGTAAAAGTATCTTGTCAAAATAGTATTACAAACTTCAAAGATTTTATTATCATTTTAAGATAATCTAGTCTAATCTTTAATTCAAATTTTGCTCCTACCAGGCTTTAAAAGCCAATTTAAATGGTATTACTTGGTACTTTAAAAATTTTTTGTTTATTTGAAGTTCAGTTTAGCTTTGGGACGTTATTGAATTCTACATTATGTGATTATCTAATCAAATTAGCTCTGGAACTAGGATCGGAAAGGTAGTTCATTTATTATATTCCAACATAGCTATTGATACCAAACCATTGAAATTGGGTATGTACAATCATGGAGTGTGTTTTGACAATGCATTTGTAGTAATTGGTATGGTACCAAATATTATGGTATAAGTTCTTTTGACTTCTGCATGGCTGTGCCTGTGTTATATGATCACTCAATTCTCTCATACACTTCACTAGCCAAACGACTTCAAAGTCTTTTATTTATATAGCATGTTTTAGCATCATGGGTCTCATTGTAAATCCAAATGCAGTCATAGGCACTGAAGTCAGGTAGATGGCAGTACTCTATTATTATGTGCCAGAAGAACTCATGGCCCTTTGAGAGTCTTCCCTTCCATGGATTTGGTTTAAGAGTTGTTAAAGGTTACTAGGCAGGGAAGTCAAAGTGGCCAAGTTTAGTTTTAGATAAATACATCTGGGAATGGAATGGAGGAGAAAGCAGAGGGGGAAGGACCAGAGGCTTTGAGATCAATTAGGACTTTGGTACTAAGACATATAGATAAATGAAGAGAGATCAGGAAAGCCTGTACTAGGGACAGGTGGCAGAAGTGGAGAGGAGGGCCACATTTGAGAAATAAATGCATCTCAGCGTGTAAGAATAAGGAGTGGAGAAACATATTTGTTTCTCTTTGGTTCTAGTAATGAGTCTTACTAGAGCCAATCTTGGTAATATAAATCTCTGAAAGCTCAATCACACTTAGAATAAGGGAAAGAGCCCTAGACTTCAAATCTGAAGCCCTGGGTTTGAATTCCAGACACAATTTTTCCTGTAAGTCATTTAATCTCTCTGAATCTCAATTTTTTTTTCATCTGTGTGGTGGGGATAGCAATCTTTGCCAAAATTACCTGTCTATACAGAGCTATCATATCACATCAGATAATTTCTATGAAAGCAACTGATAAAATGGGGACTATTCACATGAAGTAATTTCATTATTGTTTAGAGTTCTAGGGTTACTTGTTCAAAATCTGGTTCAAAGAAACCAACTACAACTAAAACATTTCTGAATCAATTGGAGAAAGTTGAACACTGACTGGATGTTGATAACATTAAGGAATTGTTTCAGTTAAATATTCATTGGAAAAAACTAAGTCAAAACATAATGGTTTAAAAACAATAGTCATTTTATTATTCCTGATTCTATGGATGGAAATTTAGGTAGAGTTTGGCTGGGCTATTCTTCTGCTCCACACAGTGTCAACTGGAGTCACTCAGGAATATCTGGTTGGTGGCTAAGCTTGCGTGGAGAATCCAGGAAGGCTCCACTCACATGTCCAATACTTTGGTGGGGATAGTTGGAAGGCTGGACTCACATAAGATGCTAGAACAACCGGATCTTTCTCTCTATTTATGTGTCTGTATATATAGATATAGAAATAGATACATATCTTTAGATTACATTATATATCTATATCTTTCTCTATATATAGTTGCTATAAAAACTACATATAATTTTTCAATATAATTTCTTTCCAGGAGCTTCTCCACATGGTCTCTTTAGCAGGGTAGTAGATGTTTTTTGTGGAGGTTCAGTACTTCCAAGAGAGAACTGGAAACATCCAGTCCTTGTAAAATCAAGGTCTGGAAGTAGTACAGCATCATTTCTGCCATATCTATTAGCCAAAGCAGTCAAAGCCTAGCCTAGATTCAAGAAAGTGGAGAAAGGGTCTTTACCTTTTGATAGGGGAAAGGCATGCGTGTAAAAGAAAAGGAGTTAACTGTAGCCGTCTTGGAGATGAGCTATCACAGGAATTATTGATAATTGTTATTTTTAGGTGTGATAAAGCTATTGTGGTTATGTTTTCAAAAAATAGTCCTTATTTTTTAGGTGTGCATAGGGAAATAATTATGGATGAATTGCTATAATTTTGGGAGTTTGCTTCAGTATAATCCAGAGTAGGGGAAAGGAAAGAGGAGAAAAGTCTGTTTATATACACAGCATTAACCATACATTGATTTTTATTGAAACTGGGTTATGGGTAGACACTATTCTCTTTATTTTTATAACATGCTTAAAATTTTTCCTAATAAAAAGTAAAAAACAAAAAAAAGAATTCTAGAAACTCAGAGAGAAAGGTCTAAGATATTGGAGGATATAATTTTTTGCTGGAAAAAAAGAACTGGCTCTACACACATCACAGGGGCTCACTCCTATCAGAACTGAGTTGGTTCCTTATCAGGCAAGTTTAGATTCCTGTTCGTACAACAGAATGTTTACTTTGCTCCCTGCACATTTAATTGATTCTATGTTGACCTCCATTCAGCCACAGACTGCACACAATGCCAGCTTTGCCCAATCTTGTACTGTTTGCCTTTAAATTTCCATCAAATTGGTGGCTGGGACAATCATGTAACAAGAAGAGAGTCGGGCATGCTAAGTGTGCAGATGGTCAGAGAAGATAGTCAGGCATGCAAAGTCTGCAGATGGTCAGAGAACATAGTCGGGCATGCTAAGTCTGCAGATGGCCACTTCCCTGAGTATACTTAGCTACATTGATCATCAGGTTAGACTAATATACAGCCACTTTTCAGAGACTCACCAGGTTAGGCCTTTTCCTGAAATACTTTTACTTTGTTAGTATTTCATATTCAAACTTCAAGCTTTCATTCTGAATTGGTATAAGAAGTATGTTTTTGCATTTTTTCCTGCAAAAATACCACTAAACACAATGTTTACATTGTTTAATGTCATTTTTATAAATATTTGTATTGTATATTCCTTTTATAATTCACTTCTAGAAAACAATGAGGAATCAAAAGATTTTGTCTCTTTTTTGTTTTAAAAACATAACAATAGAAGTTATTCTGTTAATTGTAGTATCTTTTTTTCTTGCAGAAGACTCTATGAGCTTAGAGTTTCAGTACAATTATTTCTATTTCTCTTACATTGTTTTAATTGTTCTAGTTCCATCTGCATGGTCTAAACTCATATATCTTTTATAATGTCACCTCATACTTCTTTGGAAATAAGGATAAATGTATAGATCATAAGTCACAAGTAAGTTAAAATTAATCATGACAGAACTTTGGAGCCATTCTGTTGGAAATAAAATATTTGATAGGTAGGTATTTGTTTTAAAAACATCAATAGGATTCTAAGGGGCCAATGATTGAAAAGAAAAAGGTTGCTATACAGTCTTATTATGTTTCCTTAAGAGAGCCATCTTCTCCCACACATTTGGGAAATAACATACTTTAGAAAGATAAAACATGATTAATTGAACTATTACAAGGATTTTCTTTTAAGAGAGAAAGAAAAGAGGGGGGAAAACACCTCACTGTACAAAAAAGAGGAACTCCATGGTCTCTAGAAAGACATTTCTATTTTCTCTTTCCTCAAACCACCAATTAAATGTACAGTTTAATACAGCCTAAAATATGGTTTTCTTTACCAAATGCAGTTTTTTTTTCTTGCTAGCACATTGCTATTTATTTAACCTCTAACAGTTAAGTGTTACATAAAACCAAAATCTTTATATGAAACAGCACTATTTATTCAATGAAGATCTACTGCGAAAATTTTGTGCGAACACCAGGATTAATAACTACTCTTCTCCTTTGAAAAGTGCAATAGGGAACGATTAAGCCTTCCAGAAGATTACACAGTAGTTCTGGCAGCTGTTACACGCCATGCTGAGGTGTTGGTAGAGACTGCTCATCTGTTATTTATCCTTTACTTGGGACTTTCAGTTAACTAATAGGCTAGCTGTATTTTTAACTATCGGGAAGGGTAGTCAGTAACCAAATGAATCAGATAGATTACACAGCATCAGAAAAGATGTAAATGCCTCTGGCTTTTCAGCAGAAGATTTGAGAAACACAGTAAAACCTGCATAATTATCATTGAAACAGGCAACCCCGCTGATGATTACCCAGATATTTAAATTGAAAGATGAAAAAGAATCACACAGTCAATCAAATCTGTCACATAGGAAGTTTTCTTCTTAACAAATAAAATATTAAAATTAGGCAGTAGAATCACTGCAGCGTTCTGTATTCAAATAATTTTCCTTTACCTTTATTTAAAAATTGATCTACTTTAAGAAAAAATGGCATTGAGGAAAAGGAGCACTTAACGTACTGATTCATAAGTAAGCCGTTCACAAATGTCCTTCAAAAGCACAGATGACTGAGGAACAGGCTTAAAGATGGGACAGGGAAGTAAAGGGTTTGGCTGGGACAATTTGAGTTAGACATGCCAGGTGCCCATAGAAGGAGGTGCCTGGCAGACAGAAGGTCTGGGATAGAGCTCCTGATGCGGTTGGAGCTTGATATTTCATCCTGCAGAGGCAGCGGCTGAAAGCTTTGGAAAGTGGATTCATTTGCCAAGAGAGTAAAGAGAGAGGAAATCCACTGGAAATAACTAAAATGTGGGACTGACAGACAAGGCAAGGCAGTGTTCCTGGGGCTTAGCACAGTACCTGGAATATACATAGTAAGCTCTCAAAATAGTTGTTGAATGGGCAAGTTTGTAGCTTAAAGAAAAAGAGACAATGGAGATGGCAAGACCAAAAATTCACGAGAAAACGAATTATAATAGAGACAGCTGCTTGAACCAAAATTTGTGGTTCTCTCTTCCATGGAGTACAGTTCTTAGAATATGTCTGCCTAGCCAAGAGCTGTATTACCAGCCCCATCTGCATCTAGGTATGGCCATGTGTCTGATGAGTAGCGCTTCTTGGTCAAAGCGTTCAAGAAGCAGATGTGTATTTCCCTGCTTTTTCCTTCCACTGCATAAAGTCAGATACTTCCAAGGCCTCAGGTCCTTAATGCCTATGGCTTGGTGGAGAATCCAATTGTGGGAAGCCTGGGCCACCAAATTCCCAAGAGGAAGAACATCATTCCCTGGACAAGAATACCAGCTTCTGCTTTTGGCTGAGGATGAAATATACTATGAGGATAAGCCAAAGTGATATGGGATTTATTAGCTCCAGTAGCTGTCATTACCCTAATACTTGCATGTTTGATAAGACAGAGACTTCAAACAGGCAGGAAAGGAACATCAAGTCCATAGCTCATGTCATTCCTTCCCCTGCTCTCCCTTGAAGATTAGTTTAATAAAGTCACATAACTGGTGTTAACAATGATAGGTATCAATGTGTGAAAGACCAATAGAGCCACATCTAAGTCCAGCAAAAATCACGTGAACCAGCTCACCCATCAGTTTGGTAACTTATTCAAGGTTGGGGTAAGGAAGCACAAAGGAACAGATATGTTCATGCTTGCTTTGCTTAGTCAAGCTCTTTCTGCCCACGTGTCCCCAGAATCACTACCAGCAAACCAAAGGTCAACAGGAGGGTGCTCCTTTGGGGAGTCATGTGCTTTTTCCAACGCCTCCTTCCTTAGGTTGCCACTGCACACCACTACTGATACCTGGGAAAGGAGCTGAGCTGCCCTCATTGGTCCTCTGTCAGTCTGTTTTGTCTCTTTCTGTTTTTTGCCTAGAAATATGGTGGATGGGATGACATGGTGAGTCCTGAGAGTTCCCACTCTGCTCATCAATGCTTTGTCTTGGAGAAAGAGCGTCTTTCATGCTAGTTACCAGGCCCAGCACCGAATTATGACATTTAATTTTTGCAACATATTTTTGACATAAGTACTATTATCTCTATTTTTACAGAGAAGGAAACTGGAGAGAGGCTGGATAATTTACCCAAGGTCTCAGAGCCAATCATAGTATCATTAACCATAATATTCTCTAACTTTATTGAATGACTATTATTTACTGAGGGCTTGAGGAGAATTATCTCATTTAAATGCTACAATTTTACAATGTAGGTGTTTTCTGTAGGTTGAGTTGTCTCCCAAAAATAAATGATCTAGGCCTAACTCCCAGTACCTATGAAAATGACCTTATTTGGAAATAGGATCTTTGCATATGTAAACAAGTTAAGATGAGGTCATATTGGATTGAGGTGGGCCTTAATCCAATGTGACTGGTGTCCTTATAAGAAGAGAGGGAGAGTGGGGCTGGCCCCGTGGCCGAGTGGTTAAGTTCTCGCACTCCGCAGCAGGCGGCCCAGTGTTTCGTTGGTTCGAATCCTGGTCGCGGACATGGCACTGCTCATCAGACCACGCTGAGGCAGCGTCCCACATGCCACAACTAGAAGAACCCACAACGAAGAATACACAACTATGTACCGGGGGACTTTGGGGAGAAAAAGGAAAAAATAAAATCTTTAAAAAAAAAAAAGAAGAGAGGGAGAGACGTAGAGACAGACACAGAAAGAACGCCGCGTGATGATGAAGCCAGAGATTGGAGTGATGTGTCTATAAGTCAAAGAACACCAAGACTGCCAGCAACACAGAAGCTAAGATAAAGGCATGAAATAGATTTTCCTCTAGAGTCTTCGGACACCCTTACTGACACCTTGATTTCAGACTTTTAGCCTCCAGAACCATGAGAGAAGAAGTATCTGTTGTTTTAAGGCACCTATTTTGTGGTAATTGGTAAGGCAGTCCAGGAAGCTAAGACAGTGCTACTGTTTATTCTATTCTACAGACATGAAAACTGAGGCTAGATAACTTCCTAAGGCTGTGTGGTTCCATAGGGCCTGTGTTCTTATCTACAGCAGCATACCAGTTTTCAGTTCACTTCTTCATGAGGATAAAAGCCTGTTTTTTCTTACTATACATACTTTTTCCAGAAGAAGAAATTATTTTATAGGGTCTGGGTGACTATTTTCATAGTTATTAAAATGCTTTTAATAAAATTCTACACACCTATGCCCAAATAGTGACTAAAGAGAATTATGTAGAACCACTTCTTGCCAAGAGCCTAAATGCCACTTGTTAAGAAGTGGCATTAAGAAGAACAAAATAGAAATGTTGGATGGTCATGAGGAGCACCAAAAATAAAGATAATTTCACTAATTAGAAATTCATAATCTGTCAAGTATTGCTGGATAGACCAGACTCTGTACCGAGAGAGCCAGGTTACACATTCCAGCCTTGCCATGGTCATTTTAAAAAATCTCCCTGAGTATCAGACTCCTTAGTAGCAAAATGAGGAAACCGATATCTACCTACTAGGCAACTGTGCAATAAGTAAGATAACAAATGCATAAATTCCACATATAACCCCTGTCTCAACATAAACACACAATAAGTGAGTATTACTTTTATAATTTTAGGCATATTTAACTTGAACTGCTAGAAATGGAGTTAGAAGTAACATTCAATGACAATTATAGTTATTGACTGAACCCAGTTCTCTGGTGTGACCTTTGGAGCAAGTCAGTTGTGCAAAGCTAGAGACAGCAGAAGACAAATGGTTAGGCCTCTTGGTTGTGTGTGTTTGCTGGTAAGATAATTTTTCTTTGTTTAGGAACTGCTTAGTTACACTATATTGGCCTGTGGCCCACGTGTAAAGTGGTAATTTAGGGAATTAACTATTTTTTAAAAGCCCTCAAATGCTTTGAAAGGACTCAGTTTAAACAAGCGATAGGATATTTCCTCATAAAAGCATGTGCCCTGGAACTAGGGAACATTTAGTTTGAATGCTTATCATAAAGAGAATCAAACATCTGATGGTAGTCGGAGAAAATTGCTCTTGAGTATCTTCGAAGATTGCATGTTATTTCTCTATTTTGCTCTAATGAAATGGTATTTCTTTAAAATGAATTCAGTAAGTATTTATGGAGTCCCTGTCAGTTTTAAATTTTGACTATACTTCCCGAGGATCCTGTACAAATGATAGATGCAACAAAATCAGTACAGATGATTGTGAGATTCTGCGATTCTATTATTTTTCTTATGTCACACAGGTTGTTTACACAATTATATTAAATTGGTGTGGTTTTACTGTGTTTGTATCGTCTACAGGTCGAGGATTAATGTATTTTAAGGAAAGAAATCAGAAACATTCTCCAAAAAGATTCCAGCATAAAGTTCTCATCACAAGGAAAATTTCTTTTTCTTTTCTTTTTTATGGTATCTATATGAGATAATGGATGCTGACTGAACCTATTGTGGTAATCATTTCACAACATACATAAATCAAACAATCATTCTGTACACCTTAAACTGATACAGTGATATATTTCAATTATTTCTCAATAAAAATGGAAAAAAATTCCAGGATGATGGGGAATTGTAAATTTGTGTGTGCATGTGAGCAAGAGCATAGTTATCTATCACAGGGTATCAGCCTGGGATGCACGAGTAGGCTTTTGTGAACTCCTCTGAAATTATTTAAAAGGATTTAAGATGTGTGGTGCTATTTGTTTCTCAGGAAATATGTTTCTATGTCACTTATTTGATTCTCAAAGTCATCTGTGACCTACAAGTATCTCAAAGCACTGTCTTAGGACGTGGACTTCTATGGGTTTCTAAATCCCTTAAAACCACAAAATAGATTTAGAATTATCAAGCGAGAGGGAGAGAGAAGCAAAGAGTAAGAATAGGAAATGTTTAGAGAGAAGATGAAGCATAAAGTAATGGGGTGTCACTAGTAGGTGTGCTCAAAGTTACAGTGAAGTCAAGGATGGCATCTTGACTGAATCTCAGGTGAGTAGTTTTTCCATTATTGACAGAGATTTTCTGATTATTTACAAGATGTCCAGTCTGCTAATTCTAAGACTTATGCTTTGATTTTAAATAACTTGGCTTCAAGGACAGTTTCTCATCCCTACTAAATTTCCAAATGAGAAATGTCTTCCTGGAGAGGATTGAGTACATTCAGTTACTAAGTAGCCTTAGCAACTGTGACATTCTGACCAAATTTGTAGCTGACAAGTCTTACTTGGCTAGGCCATGTCTAATGATTGAGTCCGTAAAACCTGACTCTAATTGAAGGAATTCACTCACATCACTTATTTTAGGAACAAGTTCTTGGAAGGCCATCATTTGCCTCCTGGATTTGTTCCTTTTGGAGGTCTGACAAACTTCATTAGGGACCTGAAAGAGCAATGCATAGAGAATGCCAGAATATCTATGGGCCAACTCAATACAATCATAATAAGTAAAAGAGATGCCTTATACAGAATCAGTTGTTAAATTATCTATTTTTCTTTTTTTGCCTTCTTTCCTCCCTCCCTTCCTCTTCCCTCCCCTTCTCCTTCCTTCCTTTCTTCCTTCCATCTCTCCTTCCTTCCTTCTTTCCTTTTCCTTCTCCTTCCCTTCTTTACTTCCTTCCAAGATGTAAAGGTTTAACAGAGGTCAAACTTCTGCAAGGAGGAATTATGAATTAGGTTATAGAGCTGTTTACTAGATTCTAAACTGCTTGAGAGACTTAACAGTGTTTGCTATCATTTTGCACTTCAGACTACTCCTTGTTCATTGTCGCCCACACAGTAAGTACTCACTATCTATTTTCTATCGGATGACTAACTTGTGACCCAAGTGGTCAAAAATACATAAGAAGAAGGAGGCCAGTTGTGTGATGAATTATTTTCTGTTATTTGAAATTCAAAAGGTCCTATGAAAAATGTCTTGCTAGTACTCAGAAATAGCCCTTAAATGTGACATGGGCAACCTGAGTACTCAAAATCTAAATGTCTCTTCCGTGTTCAAATAACAAAAAAACAAATAGCAGCAACAGCAAAAAAATGCAAAAAAACGTATTCCATGTTGAAAAAGATTACTGACTAAAACTGCACAATAAGAAAAAAAATCTGAAAATGACATTAGATTTTAATTGTGATATATTATGTTTTCCTAAGAGAGAAAAAAATCCACCAAATATTCTACTGAGAACCATAATGAATCTTGGAATTAAATCTGAGATTGATTCTCTCATAGTCAAAAAAGAGTTATACCTAAATGATGGCTAGAATTGTCAATGAGATAACTTTCCTTCTTTGATAAGCAACTATCAATCAAAGTCTCTCTTGGGGCCAACCCAGTGTCATAGTGTTTAAGTTTATGTGCTTCACTTCCACAGCCTGGGGTTCGCAGGTTCAGATCCTGGGTGCAGACCTAGCACCACTTGTCAAGCCACACTGTGGTGGTATCTCACATAAAATAGAGGAAGATTGGCACAGATGTTAGCTCAGGGCCAATCTTCCTCACCAATAAAGAAAGAAAGAAAGAAAGAAAGAAAGAAAGAAAGAAAGAAAGAAAGAAGGAAAGAAAGAAAGAAAGAAGAATCAAAGTCCCTCTTTCAAAGTCATTCAGAGTCATCTCGAGTTCATTCAAGAAAATCACTTTTGATCTTTTAAGTACCATTAAAGCAATGCGCATTTGAATCATCTGAAATAAATGAAAAGAAATACATATGATATTCTTGCTTATTTAGAAGACTTGATGTAGAAGCATAATTTTGTGCCAGAGATTCATTAGCTTCCTATTTTTGTGCATCACTTCTCAGGGATAACTTTCTAGGAGGTAATTTCTCTTGATTCTAAATGGTCCTGAATTCCATTTTGGCTGATATTATGTTTTTTTATCTCATTAGAATTTTTTTTTACTTTGCCATTTTTTGCAAAGAAACTAAGATTTTTGACTCCTATCCATGTCTCCTGGGGGTGGCATGAATCTGATAACACTTATCTAACACAAAAAGTATTACGCAAGTGACACAGAACAAATGAAAATCAAGCCAGTTTATGCCTCCTGATGACAATAACCTCTAGCCTAATAAATGTGTAATAATATGATTATGTCCACACTTCAATCTCCTTGATTTCTTTATTCTTGCAGCTTTTACACCTCATTGATAGATAAAATATACCAGTTCTTTCAAATACATGTAAAAACTATTACATTTACTGTCTTGTCAGAGACACATATGAGTAGCAAAAGATATGTATTATTTCCTTTGAAACCTTTTATCAAATTTTACATAGTAAATAGGAGCAAAGTCCTTTAACATCACTCATTTTGTAAATAACCTTTCTCACTAATTTTGCCTTATTGATATATTTGCTTAAATCTTTTGTACATAAAATACTCGACGGACTCTATTCTATATTGGCATCTAAATCAGTGGTTTCCCAACTCTTGGATTTCATAGTCTGGTAAAACTAAAAAGGAATAAGGTGTATCACAGGGTTGCCAAGCTTTTATTTAATCAATTATGAATGTTAGGAAAAGAAACTATCTTTCTCTATCACTATCATTTCACAAAAGTATGTTAATATAAAAAAATCAGGAAGCACAAACTCTTAAAAGGCAATCATTTTAAGTGAGTAAATTCCACTTTATGAAACTCTTATTGTATGATTTAATCTTTCTCATTTTACTGTGGACGGTATAAACTATGTCACCAACAGGCACTGCTCTGCAGACCAGTGTTTGGAAATAGTGTCATACAGATTATCTCAATTGTAAAATACATGAGTTGAGTTAAGTAATCTCTAAAACCTCTTCTAGCCCTAACATACTCTATGTTTCCGACTGTTACTGCACGTTTTGTACTGCAAATTACTGTACTAGGCAAGAGTGGTTACTGTGTTGGTGATGTTGAACTCAAGCTCTATTGTGAAAGGGAAGATTCCCAATATACAAATTCAATTTTTTTTAAGCATAAAGATGTATCCTATGCACTTATTAGATAGACCATTGCTGTGGTAGTATAGGACTTAATAGTGGCAGATCACTGAGCACTAAGATTTCTGTCCAAGTGTATTGCATGTCTAACCCAACTGTCCGAGAGTTAAAGCTGCCTCAGCTCAATCATTTTGGCCACAAAGATCTTATTCCATGTAGGGACAATTCGGTGAGTCATGCTGAGTACTAATGTGCACTGTATTCTTGTTAAAGGTACAGGTAGGACCTGACTATAGTTAACTGTGTCTATTAAAATTATATATTTATCTCCAAATCCACTAAGTATCATGAAATGTACGTCCTACCATCAGTCATGCACCTCCTTATCCTGTTTTCATCTTTTTCTCTATGCATTTTTAAGTACAGCTGTAGATCCAGAGGAGGCATCTATTTTCCTAGATAATAGACTGTCCATCATTCAACTATTTTTCAAATCCATCTTCAATATTTTTCATAAGATTGTTCTTTTGAACTAAACTCAACCTCTGAAGGTAATCAGAATTTACCCAGCATTACACAAAATCAAACTTAACATCTCATTAGAGAGCTGTCTTATCTCTCTTTGTTTAATTGAATGCATCTACTTCCTTGCCACTATGAGCTCAGTGGTTAGGGGCTAAGCTTATAATTATGTTGCAAATGAGTGTATAAATATAATATACGTGTATGTGTGTGTGTGTGTGTGTATATATATATTTGTGTGTATATATATACCAATGTTGGGATGTTGGCTAGAGTCTGAAAATAGCAAGGGAGAGACACTACATGTTAAATGTGCTAGGAAACTCTTGCCTGGAAATACTGTATCATGAAAGAAAACTTCGAAGGTATCAAAAACACATTTCTGTGATTCACTATACATGTTGTAGATTAGGAGTGATTAATTCTCTAGTAAAATAAGTGGCAGCTCAGGCTGCCATCTTGAATACTACTACTGCACTGGTAACTAGTTTTGGTTCCTCATTTAATTTCAGGACTGGTAATGGGCTTTAAGTGATTGTTGCTCAGCTAAAATACTCAACATTATCTAATTGCCAGTAAATTTTGGGACAGTTTAACTGGGCACTAACGTTATCAGTAAGTTGTTGTGGAACGAGGAGAGGTGATTCTAATATATTAAATGTCAAATAGAGTAATAGTGATTATTTTAAAGGGAGAAAGAATTACCTACAAATGGAAAGATGCATTGCTTTATCAATCTTGGCTTATGTGTGCTCTTGAGGGAAAGAGGAGAATTACCATAATCTGTGTGTCATTTCCAAATAATTCTGTCTGACTTGAGGATGGATTTCAGTTCCTGCCTATGACAGTGGGAGGCTTTGTTCTGGAAATTCGCAAGCTATTGAAAGAAAAACCATACAGCCTAAAGGATTCCACACTGACTGAGGGCTGGGAAGCTATGTAAATTGCCTGTCTTTAGGGGAGAGTTCAGTCAGCAGAAGAAGGTATCACGCCACAGAGAAGGTGGAAGTGATTCTTTTACCAAAGCTTGTGAAATGAATATGTCAACTGAATTCTAAATGTAATCCACTGTTCTCAATCAGGTAGTGAACTTATACATCTATGTGCCAGGAGCTGACTCTAGCAGCCGCTCAGGTGTTTGATGCTCACATTTCTTGGTCCTCTCCCACTTGGGGCAGACACTCTGGTAGTGGTGGCCTCAGCAGTGGTTCCATTTAAATGTGTTTGAATACGAATCCTGGCAACCACTCATCTTAAGGTGGAGGAACCTGATTACTGGCCACCTAATACACTCCAAGTTCCAATTAGAGAAGAAACATTCAGCAACAATCTTGAAGCATTAAAATAATTGGAACACCAAAATATAAATAAAAATACCAACACAATCTGATCTTATGCCTTTGTACTAAGGAATATAAAGCTATTAAGCCAACACAACTGAAATTTGTACATTATCTAGTTTGTAGCTAGCTATTACAAATTATGCAAGATTATCAACAGAATGTCTTGACAGATGAACTTAATTTAATATCCTAGTTATATATCTTGAGCATTCTATTTATTCTTTATTATAATGTATTTGAAAAGTTAAGGTGGCACTTAATGGCTAAATATTTTTATGATATTTTATTTTATATTGAAAAAGTAAAGTCTTTTAGACTCATACAAGATAACACATTTGAGAGCAAAAGCACATTTTAATGTCATAGCTAAAATTTCAGGACACTGACTGAGCAATGGTTGTTTCTGACCTTGTACCAGAAGTGCTGTCAGAGGTGGATCCTACACTCAAGTTTCTCTTGAACTGACCTGAGGAATGAACGTGCAAACTAATAATTTTCATAATATTTGCCAAGGGTCAGGCAAGCAGAAGCCATCAACTGCTGTGGGGCCATCTAGGGGTGCCTGCCAAAGGTGCTATTTGAGTAAATCTTAAAAAGTAACTGGAAATTTTTTTCAGGTGGAAATGAGATGCTCTTCAGGAAGAGGTCACAACACTAGTAGAGCTTGGAGACATACTCAAGATCGTTCAGCAGGATAAGGACTGCGGTCTTCAAGCCTTGCTGTGTGTAAGGACTACCCAGGAGGTTTGTCAAAAGCCGATTTCCTCTCTCAGCCCTCTGAGTCTAGGTGAAACTCAGGAATCTGAATGTTAAGAAGCAGCTAGAGTGAATCAAAAACAGTCTCCTGTGTATATCTTTGTGTGTTTGTGGATGTGTGCATGTGTACATATGCTTGGGTGTGTGTTTAGTGTGTGTGTATGTGTTTGTGTGTATGTGGATGTGTTTGAGAGTGGGCAAAGGAAGAAGGAGGCATGGAGCCATGTAGATGGAAAAGTGGTGGGGACAATATTATGTGGAGCTTTAAATGCCCGCCTGAGGAGTTTGGCTGGTGAAGCATACAGTTATTATGAAGCTGTAGACTTCAAAATCCCAAAGAACAGGAAGTCAGTGAAGGAAATATTGACTTTTATCTAAACGGTGTCTTAAGAACTTCAAGTGAAGAGAAGCACGTTCTTTGATCTAAACTACTCTTGTTTGGGCAGCAGTCTCTTCAAAGCCAAAGCTGAAATATTCTTATGGAACCAGGACCTGCGGGTGAAGGGATGAGTAAGTGAGAGTGAGAAGCAGTATCAAGAAATGCAGAAGAAGCAAAGAGACCGCATCAGTAATCTCTCAAATCACTCATTCACTAAATCACTCAACCCACATGTACTGGGGACCTACTATGTGCCAGTCACTGAGCTGGGCTCTGTAGGTGTAGAAATATAGGATTCATTCTTTCCCTTGAGGTGCTCACATTTCAATAGGGCCATAGAGAAATAAACAGACAGTGACAATCCTGTGTGATAAGAGTTACGCATGTGAACTGAGGGAGTGCAAGAAGGGCCACCTAACCCAGAATTGTGTGTGTGTGTGTGTGTGTGTATGAAGGTTTCCTGGAGGAAAACTGAACTCTTGAATTGAGTATTTAAGCATAAATGAAAGTTCTTCTGATAAAGCAAAATGAGGAAAGGCTTTCCAGGCAAAGGAAACATCCTCATAAGAGGTCAAAATTGCCTCTGCACTGTAGGTTGGTGTAGTTGCACCATGTTGTGTGAAATGGTTCCAGATAAATTGGGGAAATTATAATAACAACCCACCCCTATTCAGGTCTTACTATGTGCTAGACACTGTGCCAACAGCTGCACAAGGATTATCTTATTTAATTCTCACAATAATCCTATGAAGTAGATATTGCTATTTTTTTAGGTTTCAGTGAAGAAACTGAAGCCCAATGAGGTTGATAAACTTGCCAAGGGCATAAAACTGATAAGCTGTGGAGCTGGGATTAGAGTTTAGACAATCCTGGGTGATCTTAAAGACCATCTAACATTGCCTCTAGGCACAGTATATAAAGGGTCCTGTATGTCATGTTAGGAGCTTAGGCTTTCTCCTGAGGACAATTAATTGTTAGATGAAATAATCAGATTTTCAGTTTTAAAGACCACTTTGCCCCAGCAAGGATAGTTTGATTGGGGGAGATCAAAATCGGGCTCTGAGACTAATTAGAGGTGGTTGTTATAATTCCAGAGAGACTTGCTAATGCTTGAATTAAGATAGTTTCTCAACGTGGTAGGCAGCCTCTCCGAGGGCCCCCAATGATTTCTGCCTCCTGGTATTAAACTTCCTTATAGAATCCCTTCTCTGTGAGGGTACGCTGGACTTATTGACTTGCTTCTACTGAATAGAGTATGGCAAACGTGATGGGATGTCACCCTCAAGATTAGGTTATACAAAGACTGTTGCTTCAGTCTTGCCTGCACTCTCTCACTCTCTCTTGGACTGCTGCTCTGGAGGCAGCCAGCTGCCATGGTGTGAGGCAGCCCCATGTGGAGGCCCGTGGGAGGGAGCCCGGAAGAGGATCCTCTGAGGCCAGCCACCAGCTTCGTGAATGAGCTTGGAACCAGATCCCTCCCCTTGAGTTGACTGTAGCCCTGGCTGTCACCTTATTGCAGCCTTGCGAAAGACTGAGCAGCAACCACCCAGCTAGGCCTCTCCTTGATTCCTGCCGCGCAGAAACTGTGAGATAATAATTACTCGTTCTTTTCAGTCACTAAGCTTTGGAGTAATGTGTTTCTCAGCAACAGAAAACTAATCCATTAAGAATTGTCACCCTAATCATCATACATCCCACAATCCCCTGGAGACATTTAGTATATATGTGGCAGGTTGACACTGTTTATTTGTGTACAGAATATTATGTAGGAAGATTTTTCCAGGACAATATTACTATTTCTAATTGACAGTAAAGCCCTGATGATTCAAATTGCCTTAGAATAATAAGCTGGTTTTGTCTGCTTTCCTCACAAAATATATTTTTGGTATTTCTGGTGTAATTTTGGAAGATCTGCTAGCGAACCCTCATGCCAGAGAGCATGGTATGAGGTCAGACAACCGGACTGTCATTTCTAGCCTCCACCCAGATTGCCCCTCACTCTGGATATTAAGCCAGCTATTTATCCCATATCTGGGTATATGGACAAAACCACAGGTGATACAATACAGTTGTCATTATAACACGTACTGTAGAGCCAAGTAGGTGACTGTTGAGATATACAGCAAATGCTTTTTGATACAAATGAGATTACATTGCACTCCTATAGCTGGATTTCATGACTATATAGGCTATTTATAATCCTTAAATAACTGCCTTTCATTACGTGTTCTCCCCTAAATAGTTGACACAGAAGACAAATTTAAAATGGAGTCCTTGAAGGCCCCCATCCACCCCTGATGTGTACTTTCTCAGCCCCGTGAGTCATGGGCTGTATGCATACAGTTGGCTCAGATGAGCTGGCACCCCTGAAATTGGAGCAGCTGCACTAAACAATTACCAGGCTCTGACTGAGAAAATTTCCCATGGGGGACAAAGAGCCAGCTGGGCATTGCTGGTGCTTGTCTGGTGGACATTTGTTAGTTTGTATGAACACTGGAATTCCCAGGGCAGCAATCAATGGGTGAAATAATTCAGCCTAGAATACATTAAGCCAGAAAACTGCAACTAGAGAAGCCCGTTTTACGGGGGAACTCTGTGCCCTCAGCAAAGCAAATTGGCAAGCGTTGTCCCGAACATTTAGAACCTGGATGAAGCCTCTGAAGCCTGGCATCTCATTAAAGGAATCTGGTGCCTATTAACAGCATTCAATCCATCAATCCTTAACTTTCTCAGTAACCTGCTGAAATAATGTCCTTTAATTTTCTGGCCAAATTACACTGAATTTTATACACAGAACAAACTTCTAGTGGTAATCTTCCAAGACATATTCATTATACCAGAACCTGTATCAAAATATTAATATTTGCCTGGATTACTGTCAGATAAGAATATCTCAGAGCATGTTAATACATTCAGAAATTCAGAAAAACTCATTATCTTGAAATTCTCATCTGCCTTGTTATAAAGACAGATGCTGAAATGTGGTAATTTTTACAGCAGATTTTATATCTTTAATATATATTTAAAATAAAGGTTATGAATCTTAAACTAATGAAGAGTTTTCTTACCAATTCATTTTAAATTACTTTCATTTTGCTAAGCTATATATCATTTTCTCTGTATCCTTAAGATTATAGATTCATTAGTACTTTTTATTAATACATTTTAAAACATCTTTAAATACAATTAATCTTGAGATAATCCATGATTCGGAGGAGGGTAACCCCTGTACTATCTGGAGTAAATGACAATGGAGAGAACATCATTAGCATTTCCTTTTGAGCAGAAGAAAGAATGCCTTTTCAGAGAATATTTGCCAATTTAAAGCTTCAAAAAAGATCCTGTCGCCACCTCTAGTAGAAACACAGTTTCTCGAATGTTAAAAGTGGTTATGCATATGATTAAGTCCCACATTTGCAATACAAGCTTTTATTATGGTAATAAAAATGTGCATTGGTCAGGAGCAGAAGACGTACCCTTGAACATCATTTATATTTCATTTCCCTCAGGAGTTAAGAAATAGGACTTCTAAGACAGGCTGGCCACATAAACCTTCTCATTCACCGGCACGGATTAAAACTGATTTTCAAAGATAAATTTCCTAACTGCAATGAGAAGAACAAGAAGAGTGAAAGAGAAAAATGGAATTCTTGCTTGGGACTTCAGAACAATTAAAGGCAGTATCTTGAAAGGTTAGGAGCTTACGAGCATTCCTGACATTCTGCAGATTTTCCTGCCATGATATCTCTTTGGGGTTGGGAGCCCTTGGGGTTGGGAGACTAAGGCCCTCCAGGCGTCACAAGGGTTCAGCGTTTAACATGCCCTTGGAAAGTAAAGGAGGAGCCGGCACAGAAAGCAGAGCCAAGCCCCAGGGTTTGTGGAGCACAAAGGGGCCTGGCAGCCTCACCAGCCGTGTTGTTATTCCTTTGACTCTTTTTCCATTTCCAATTCTATCTCCTCTGACAAGCAGACTTGAAGAAAAAGTCAACAGGGTTTTCCCTGTAGGCTTCAGAGATAGGCTAGAGAAGGAAAGATTTTAAATGGAGGAAGTTTTACTTTTTTTTCTGCAGTTGGCAGGCTCTGAGAAAAGCAGCCTGTCACTTCTGTCTTCACAGGGAATAATACTGATACGCATATGAAGCAGAAATATAAATTCCACAACAAAATATTTTGTTCTAATGCTGCCTTATTTTCAGTCTCTAGATACTGGATGAAATCTTCATCTCTTAAAAGCCAATTTTTTCATAGATTTAGGAGGGAATTTGGTGGAAATCTGGCTCCACGTTGCCTCTTCCAACTATGCCATCTCTTCCTATATAGCTATCCATCCGTTCATCCACCCATCTACCAATATGACATTTACTGAACACCTACCATTGTAGTGCATCACACACTGGGAAAGCTATGAGAAACAAAAAAGACAGGCTCTGTCTTCATCGAGTTCACATACTAGTGGGGGAAGGCAGATATAACACAAAGATTTGATTACAATCGTGATATGTGTAATAAATGATAAAAGGAGGCACTGTGAGAGTGTAAAACTAGATGAATTTAGCTTAGTCTGGTGCGGGTAAGGTGGGTAAAGAAGGCATCCTTGAGAAAACGGTGTTTATGCTAGGTATGGTGGTGGCATCTAGAGGTGAGACTAGAGACAGGTGGGGCTCACACACCTGTAATAACCGCCTTGAGGCTCCTAATCATTCCCTGGACCCAGAAACGCAGGCTTCTTCTGGAAGAAGCTATGTCTGTCCCCCATTAATATTCCATCTCTTCCCACTTTGTTGTTCTTTACAGCTTTCGGAGCTTTGGTGGGTTTCCCACGTGGATTATAGTATTGCAGACTTTTAGAGATGGAAGTGAGCCAACAGATTGTCCAGCAAGCAACCATGACCTGCTTGAGGTCACAGAGCGTCATGTGTCACCTCAGTGGTGAACATCTTGTAGATTTAATCTACTTGTTTGGCATACAAAATTTTAAGTTTAATAAGAATTATTTGTAATTAGCACATTCATTCTGGGACTCTTCTAAAGTAATCCTTGAACGTATTATGTTAGTTTCTACTCTCATAGGCCAAATATTTCCTTGATTCACTTTGCAAATTCTCCCCTCCATCCCACCTCAACCCACTGTAGAGAATGCACAGAGCTCTTTCAAACCAGGTTACTATCTGAATTAATTCAAATCCAAAATTGCACAAGTCTGAATGAATTAGGTTTTTAAGGCTTTATTACACATTGTAGTTCCCCACTTGTCAGTCCAATACGAAGCCACAGAATCATGAGTCATGGCAATTTCTGGTGCTAATTTAATTTCAAACCTCCTGCTTGCCTTTGGTTTCAGGTAGGCCCTTGGGCTATTTAAGCTCCTGACCTACTTCAGAGTTTCTTTTATGCTCTGGAATGCAGCACATTTTAGACAGCAGGTTAAACTCTAGAACATTAATCATTGTAGCTCCCTGGGCTTTCCTGGTGCTTTTGAGAAGGAAGCAGAACTGATAGAAACAAAACACAGGGGAAATTTTTATTTTGAAAGCTTCAGATCTCTTCACAGAAATCAGGAGGGAGGGGAGAGAGGTATTTCACTCTAAATGTAGGTAAGTGGGGATGACTCAATTACTGGAAAATGTTATGTTCCTCTAACAGGAATGGGAACATGAGGATCTAAAAGTCTTCTTTTAAATTATATGAAAGGTCATTCAATATCTTAAATTTATTGATAAACTGAATATCAATTACTTGTCTTTTAAAACTAATGCTAATTATTTATTGGCTAAAGGATACCCTTACACACGGATCAAAGGTTTAGTTTTGTGTGATAGGACGATCAGAGCTTGTATTTCTGGTGAAAAGGAAGGCTTATGAACTTTATATATTCTTGTGGGTTCCAAGCAAGCATATTTATTTATGACAGCAATGATCAGTACCCAACGCACAGCTCAAAACTCAACTGAACGAGCAATTAGCTTTCACAATTCAAGCGTACATCAAGTCATATTACATATTTTGCTACCTGTTCAATTTTTATAGATTGGAAATGAAATTTGTGTGTATACTCATAGGATAAATAAGCACCCAAGGGCATTCATCTGAGGGAACTCAAAAGGAAAAAGGATAATTTGGTATGGAGATAAAAAGTGCAAGGTGATAATGGCAACTTTTTGGAGACGAAGAGCTCTGTTCTTGTGTAATTGCTTCTGACTCCCCTTGCCGGGCCTTGGCTCAGCCTTAGCCTCATTTTACAGCACCCTCTCCACTATTCCAAATGCTGCTCATCACTCAACGCCCAGAACAGGTCATCTCTTTTCCATGAAGTTTCTCCTAACCATGCAGATATAACCTTTACCTGAATGAAAATATAGTCTGGCCCATACTTTAGTTAAACACAGCTCTCTAGTATTTACTAATTATGTAATATATTAGAAATAGTCTCCCTACCTAAATTCATCAGGGAAAGTCACTGTTGTATACTGCTTGTGCACAGCGGGTAGACAGTGCCTTGTGTCATAGATACAGAATAAATGATGTCCCCAAAGGATAGAGAAACTTGAGAAACAACATTAAGGAATCGTGTGTGTGTGTGTGTGTGTTGCGTATGTGTGTGTTGTGAAGACTGTTCCTACTTGTATGATGACTGAAGTAGAGACTGGAATCAGATCTCAAGAGCAAAAAAATACATTTTTACCTACCTGGGAATGCCTCTGGAGAGGCCGTGATAGCATCCCTGCTAATGCCCTTTTTAAAGTTCTATGAATTCCTGACTTTTCATCTTTCTTAGAATGGAAATAAGTGCAGGCTGATCCTCAAGATAGAGAGACGGAATTTATTTTAACTTCTACTTCATGACAATGTCATCTTAGATTTTATTTGAAGGGATTGCAAATGTAGCCCGATATTCTATGAAGAACGATTTTGCCAAGGAGACTATAATTTCTCAAGAGTTTAATGAAGCTATTTCAAGACCTTAGGAGAGGAAAAAAAAAATTCTAATTGAAGGCAGGTATTAGATTAAGCTATAAAAAATGGAGTTCTGATTAGTTAATATAAGAATTCTGTTTTTTTTTTAAATCTAGGTTTATTAAAATGCTACTATTTCAAATAGACACCTGTGCTGTATGCATTTTTCTTAGTTTTCCTGACCAATTACTACATGGAAAATGGTTCAGTCTACAGTAAACATAGGAAGCCCTCACATTCATAAATTTATTTTGAATCACAATTAATGTTTCTTCTTCAGGAGAAGCCTGTTTTATGGAGCCCCTAACTCTTTCTGAAGGTGCAGAAAGAGGAATGATGACAGCAATGGTTGTACCTGAGGAGAGCAGAGTGGCAGGAAATGCGGGAGGATACAGATAGAACCAGAAGGCCTGCGTCTTAAAAACATCTTCTCTTTCGACTGCCATCCCTTCACCTCCCTCTGCCATGCTTCCATCAATAAAAGATTCATTTGAGTTAATGAACTTCTCCTTTAAGATGCAAATATATCCTAGTGAGAACAAAACTCCTGGATTTTCATGCAGCTTTTTATATGAAATACTCTAATCAAGTTAGCAACATTCAGAAAACATGGATTTTTATTACAATGAGAAGAACTGAGGGAATTTATTTTTAAACAAACTCTTTATAATTTTATGTATTACTTTAGAACATTTGGATAATCAGATAGTCATCCATGATATGGAGGGAGAATTATTGAGTTGAATATAGACCAAGTAGAATGGTCTACCTCACAGAACAAGAAGTTACTAGGTTTAAAAATGTCTGTGCTAATGTTTGTGCGCCTTGCACCCTCACTGTCATGCCTCTAGCTGGCTAGCATCCTCTATTTTCTCACCTCCTTCCTGTTTCAAGGTAGGTATTGCCTCCTTTGACAACTCCAGACTAGGTTAAATGCCCCTTCTGTGTTCACAGATTACTCCTTACTCTATAATATAACCTTTATTACACTTTGAGATGGGTTCTGTTAATCTTTGTATCTTTGCCTACTTGACTAGAGGGCAGGGATGTGTTACCATTGTAACCAGACTTTCTAACACAGTATCCTGTCATAGTAGGCATGCCATACAAATCTGGAGAATGAGAGAATTGTTAGCTATTTTGCCTTGGTCCTAACACTACACATTTAGTTAGTGCCTACAACAAGGAAGATATTATTCCTACTTGAATCCTAATTAGGGATCTAAGACAAAGAAAGATCAGACAATGTAGTCAAGAACATTGGCAGTATTAAGTGAAGGGAGCTGGAAGTTGAATCCAGGTGACATTCTCTCATCTCCATTTGGAAGCTAAAGATATCAGAGTCTCAACCTCTTACAGTTCAGCCCAGGCTGGAACTCAGAATGCTAAATGAGTGGACATATGAGGTCCTTATTCCTTCTTACCAAAGAAATATTATCAGAAGTTAGAATCTTCTCTTTGAGCGTCAAGAATGTACTGTATGAAATGGCATTTTATTTAGCCTGGTTACAATTGATGAGTGAGCATTATGCTAGGTTCTTTGGGACATATTTTAAGAAGATGTTATAATCCTATTTCTCAAGACAAAGTTACAAAGATGAAAGAAACTCATTACACATGCACACATACACACAAATTATCTATCTATCTGTCTGTCTGTCTCTATCTATCTACCTACCTATCTATCTATTATCTATCTACTGTCTAGCTATCATTTATCCATCTACCAAGAGATAGAAAGCAACATGGAAATAAACTGTTTAGTTGCGTGAGAAAAGACCAAATATCCTTAGAATTTAAGGATGGGAGAGGTCAATGCAAGCTGGGAAAGGCTTCAAATTTACCTGGAGATGCTATGGATCTCAGAAATGGTTAGGATTTGATATTCTGAGAAAAGAATGGCAATTAGAAATTCTAGGGACCACTGTGATCAAATGTTAAGGACTTATAAGCAGGACAATTGGCACTTAAAAGACACTGTTTGCCCAGAGCAGACAGTATGTGCTGGTGCAGAGTGAGAATACAAGAGGCAGGGAAGGGGGAAAGCATGCATAGTTAAGAGCGCTTTGGGGAGAGGAAATATTCACATGTCTTCTGTAATGTGTATGTGTGTATATCTGTTTTCTGGGAAGATGAGAACAGTTGATTCCAAAGGATGTGTTAAAGTGAGTCCATGTGAATTCTAGTGCAAAGAAGGAATTAACCCATTAAAACAGAATTTTCTCTCTAAGATAGGGTTGGGAATAACTGTTTCAAACAATGCCAGTACTTTTAAATAGCTACATTAAGCTCACTGGTTGAACCAGAATCAAGGTGTGTAGCAGGTCCCTGAGGTTAAGCATTAAGCCAAAGCAAGAGAAGAGAATGATATTATTGATCTCTGCTGCTTTCCACAGCTACAGAACTTTGGGAAATTGAAAATGTTGCAGAAGCAGGTTCTCTTAACCTTTATAGATTAATCAGGAATCTTTCTTTCCTCTACTGGATAACTACACTAAAATAAATGTTTCCCTGCGAACTTCAAAGTCTATTCTTAATGTTTTTTGGAACACAAACCGAATGTCAAGTGCCAACTGAATGTAATTATATCCCAACTATTAGCAGGTTAATTTCACATGTTGTAACTAAAACTTCCTGGAACTGTTATGAACCAGTAATTGTGTTCCGGGTTTATTCTCAAGAGCTGAATGTGGGTAAAGACTCCTATTAATAAGGAATTAACTCTTTATAAGCTATGGAAATAAAAATAGACTGCACAAAAACTAAAGTATATTTCTGATCTTAATATCCTCTCAATTTTCACTCTTGAATTTCATAAATTTTAAAATATCTAATTTAATATTCCATATGAGTCGGTAACAGAGATGTGTATGTTAAATACATAGAAAATATTTTTAAAAGTCTTACCTTAAAACCAATCCTTTCAAAATTTTACATTATAAGCTCTTGGAATACTGTGAACCAGAGGCCACGCTGGCTAAATCAGGTTATTTTCTTCACTATGAGACATGCATGTCTGTATTTTGCTGTATAGTCTTTTGATATGGATTTCAATTTTACATACGATGAAAGATGGATTCTGCAATGTAGAATTACTGTTCTTGACAACATTTAAGAATCTTATTTTCAGTGATAAAAATAATTTCTGAAGAAACAGAAGTTCACGGTTTTCTCTGTTGCTTTTTTTATGTTCTTGTATATTGTGTCTCTCCTTGACAATTAATATAAATTCTACATTTGAACCTCTTGGTACAAAAGTAGCATCAGATTCTTTTTTCTGAGAATATTTTCAGAACGAATGAGTAATAGCCTAAATTTTAGTGACTGTGTTAAAAAAAAAAAGTTAAGTTTACTTTCCCGCAAAGTTAATTTTCTGTCTATTCTTGAGGCAGATAGTAGAAAACTTATCTTCAAGAATGTAGCCTGTTTGATTACTTGGTTTTAGCTGGTTATGGAAACTGACTTGTGCCAGCACTCTGTGCTTCTTGAGCCGTGTGTCTTGTGGAGAAGAGGATTGGGGCTTGGAGGAGTTGGACCAGGAGGCCAATGGATGATGGAATTCTGGGACTCTGCAGTTTCGATGGAAAAGAAAGGATACAGGAATTAAAATGGCCAAGTGGGAGTGCCAAGTGGAAAAACCACTAGACTCCAAGTCCATATTTGGGGATTCTAGTCTCAGGTGCGCAGTTGACAACTTGTGGGACTCTGGATAATTCACTTAACTCAAAATTCTCTGTAAGAATAAGGACTTGATGAGCAGAATCAATTAAGACGTTTAAGTAGTTTTGGTAAAAGAAAGCACAGAATAAATAGTGGAACTAGAGCAAAGTTGAGAGTGCCTGACCCTTTCAGGTTCTTGAAAACATATGCACACACATATACACACACATACACACTCTCTTAAGAGAAAGCCCATCTATAAAGCCACTTAGAATGAAGCTGGTCTTACTGAATGTGGAGATGGTGTGGAGGTCCCAATGCTTCATCCTGCTTATAGGTACCTACTACTCAAACGAGCACATATTTCAAAACTATTGGAACAATTGCATTGAGAGCTTTATATTTTGTAAAAGAGATTTCCTTGAAAACAGCATCAGAGTATTTCTCTCTATTACGTTCTTTATCGCTGTAGCAATAACATGGTGAAGAAACCAGAGAGACTACAACCGTCAGGATGAACCTTAATCTATCCATGTAATATGTGATAATTCTTTCCTTCACAGTTTGATATGCCGGAGAAGATCATTGCATGGGAATGAAATAGGAACTAAGGAATCTGTGTCTGCTGTTTTCCCTGAACTTAAAAAAAACAGAGTTTGAAGATTCAGGATGGAACAAAACTGCCTCCAAGTTGAGATTCCTTCTACCTCCTTGCACACTGATCTTTTCCCCTCTCTACCTTACTGATTCTAAAGGAGTAGTTTGATTTCAAAATGCGGACAAATTTAGGGAAATTTGTGTAAGAAACATATTCAAAAATCTTAAAATGACTAATCAGAAGTCTGAGCTGAGGGTTATTTTAGTTTATTATATAACACAAAATAATTCTAAAATGCAAAATTATGATAAAGATCTCTCTCTTTTTAATATCCAGTAGTTTTAACATTTCTTTAGTTTCCATTCACTTTCAAGTACTAGGTTATGTAGAATGGACAATAATACTTATTCTTTGGGAAACACTTTTAATTTTAAATTAAAACTGAAATTTCATGCTTGCAGTTGACCATTTACTAGAATTAGAGTACTCTGTCTATCAGGATTTATTCATCCATTTCTATGGAAGGATATGTAGGAAAGAGAAATAAGTCCTTCTTCACTGAAAACACAAAGTAGGCTGGTAGGATCTGATGATGGTGGGAAAAACAAAGAGAGGGAATGAGAAGTAATATAGTAGTCAATTTTGGAAGTATTTCAGGTGCCTGCAGGGAGGAAAATTTAGGGGCCTGAAATCACTATTTTCCAATACCAAGTCATGAATAATGGATATTGCTATGGGCATAATTTACAAATGACAGCTTATCATCGGAAACAGGATTGTACAGCTCAACTGACGGCTGCCAGTCAACCAAGAAACAGCCCTAGAATGTTTCTATTACATTCTGTTTTTCTTTTGACTTACTTCACTCAATTTCACCTGTTGTTGTTGCTGTGACCTGAAAAGTAAGATTGTATTTCTAATAATGGCATGGGGATTCGTCAGCTTGATTCTTCACTTCAAATGTGAGAGGGATAACTAGGCACCAGAGACTAGACCTGGCTGCAGACCATTTTGAATATTTTCTGCCACATCGGAAAAGGAGGACTGAGAGACCAACAGGACATAGAGGAGCTGAGGAAGTATGGAAAACAGCATGGTTATGTGACCTGGTTATCCTGGTTCACCTCTCGCCACAGGCTACCTCATCTCTGTCTCTACCATTAAAGTGATATCATTAGTACCACCAACCTCAGGACATCGGGACAAGAGACAGAAAAAGAAGGTTCTCCATTCTTGACTCGATGGCTACTAAAATACGGCATAAGGTCAGCTTTAACTATGGTACTCTCAGAAGAAAGACAGACACTTTTTAATTCTCTTCTCCATGACCCTGTGTCCTACAGTATTCCCATTTTTACTTAAGTGATTCTAAAGGAGTAGGCTTCAAAATACAGATGTACTTGTCACAGATATATTTAAAACGGAAAAGGAAATATAGATGATATTTAAAACAGAGAAGGAAATATGGATGGTATTTTCTCCAGCTCATCTAAGCTGAGTTTATATTTGGCACATGGTTAGAAGAGAAATTTAAGTGGACTTCACGAAAACAAGGAGGGAAAATGTACTTCCTGTTAGGTACTACCTCCTTCCCACCACTGTTACTTCAGGCCTATCCCAACCTTTTTCCTTTTAAAAGTTTTCAAATTTCTAACACATCCGTGTTTGAGTTGAGCATACGGTGCTCTCAGTTACCTGTGAAAAGGCATTTGTCTAGGTCAGTATTTCCTAAAGCGTCTTTTCTCAAATATGAGTTCTTCAGAATATCAATAGGTGTTATACATAAACAAATTGATAATTAAAAATGGGTTTTATCACCAAAAAAATTTCAAAGCTTATTGAGTAAGGTGAAGTTTTATAGATTTCTTTAATTCAGGACTTCTCAGAATTTTTTCTTTTTTACTGAGGAAGATTAGCCCTGAGCTAACATCTATTCCAATCTTTCTCCACTTATATGTGGGTTACCGCCCCAGCATGGCTGATGAGTGGTGTAGGTCCACATCCAGGATCCCAACCTGTGAACCCAGGCTGCCCAAGTGGAGCATGCTGAACTTGACCATGGGGCTGGCCCCAAGGACTTCTCAGAACTTTCAGTGTACTTATTTGCCATGTTAATTTCTGGGGGCAGGAGAAGGTATTATTTGACTAAGAAAATTTTCTTCTAGGCAACATCTGTGAGACCAGTGTCATGAAGAAGATACTTTGGAGCACTCCGGCCTAGGCAAACTCTCTCTTTTTTTTTTTTTTTGAGGAAGATTAGCCCTAAGCTAACTGCTGCCAATCCTCCTCTTTCTTTCTGAGGAAGACTGGCCCTGAGCTAACATCTGTGCCCATCTTCCTCTACTTTATATGTGGGACGCCTGCCACAGCATGGCTTGCCAAGCGGTGCTATGTCTGCACCCTAAATCTGAACTGGAGAACCCCGGGCCCCCAAAGCAGAACGTGTGAACTTAACTGCTGCGCTACCGGATTGGCCCCAGTCAAACTCTCTTAAATGAAGATTGTTTCTTAGAGGATTTGCACAGTAGTTCCATATGGCAGTACCTCTCCCTGGACTCAGTAGCTCCCACATGAAAGTAAGCCTATTTCTCCAATGTGAATTGTATAAATAAGAATTAATGTCTTTTTTTAAATAAAAGTATTTTAATTAAAACATCGTAAGAATATATAACTGAACCAATGATCTCATTAAGAAATCTACAAAAAGAGCTACAATCTACAATAACAAAGAAGAAACAAAACCTAAGTCTCTACGAGGTTCTCTTTCCAGCTTTCTTACCTGCACTATGAGAGGGCTGGGCTACATCCACGTTTCCCAAATTTTCCTGTTCTTAAAAATATGGCAGTAGAGGTTGCAAACGGAATGGGGCTTGTTAAAAATTCAGAATCCTCAGGTTCCATTGAAACTTTTTGAATTTCCAGGGGGTGGGAGGACAATGAGAGAGAGAGAAGTGTTCCAGATGATTCCTTTGATCAGGAAGTTAAAAAAAAAAAAAGCTAGAAGAGGGGCTGGTTCTGTGATGCAGTGGTTAAGTTGGACGCTCTCCACTTTGGTGGGCTTGGTTTGGTGACCCAGCATGGACATACACCACTCGCCAGTGGTCATGCTGTGGCAGCTACCCACATACAAAATAGAGGAAGATTGGAACAGATGTTAGCTCAGGGTGAATCTTCCTCAGCAAAAAAAAAAAAACAAACAAACAAACAAGAAAACCCTGAGGAAGATCATATTTAAGGGTCTTTTGAATTTTAAAATTTTATGAAGATTAACTGATTTTTAAAATATTACTGTTTTATTGAAGTCATAATAGTTTATAATATTGTAAAATTTCAGTTGTACATTATCAGTCACCACATATATGTGCCCCTTTACCCCTTATGCCCACCCCCAAACCCCTTCCCCTTCGTAACCACCAATCTGGTTTTCTTTGTCCATGTGTTTGGAAGATTAACTGCTTTTTAATAACTTCCTTTGCAGTAACTGAGTTTTAGAGGATTATCTAACGACATATTTTCCATTATAAATGTGATTGGCACAATACAGAGAAGTAGAACTAGAAGCGAAAATACATTACCCACAATTCTACCACCCAGGTAACCAATGGGATCTTTTATTGTATTTTATTTTATTTTCTTATTTGGGATTTCCTTCTAAGTAAGATGCCACGGTTGAATTCACTTCCTAACACAAGAAATGGTTCACAACCACTTAACATTACAAGACCTTGGGCTGCTTGGGATGTGACAATGCCATGTCTTCTCTGGAATTTCTATATCTGATAAAAATCCTTTGCCTAATTCCAATCCTGTGGAACACGAACAATTTGCTGCTTCTGTCCACCCTCATTGGGCAACCCATATTGACCCGTGTTTGCCCCCATCCCTAGGCAATGAGGGCAAATGAGCAAAGGAACTCCTTGCAGTGCTTCCCTTCTGGCCCTGGGTCTGACTTTAACCCCAGACATGCGCTACCTGAGCGGATAAACACCGAACTATGTTGGCAACAGATAATCTGCAATCTCATGAGTTCTGGTTGCCATAGCAACCAGGCTATTGGTATGTGCACTAAATTATTTTTACCTGTTTCTTCTAACCACTTGTATTTTACTTCTTTACTTCAAGCATCTATTTTCAACCTGGTTTCTTTGGCAGACAAAACTTTTAAAGGAGGAGATTTTTTTTCTCCTTTCATTTTAAAATGTGTGATGAATGTACAAAACCAAACAGGTGCTTTTTAAAAACAGTTACCCAGAAATGCTTGTCCTATAAGCTATGGCTCTTAGTCAGTGGCTACTAGGGTTTCATATTGGTGTTATTACTTCATTATGTAAAGTATGGAGAAGTATGTTGAACTAATTAAGATGTTTTAAATTGAAGTAAAACTTTAGAGTATGTCAGCAAGTGATGATCAATTTTCACATGCATATAGTATTTAGTGAAAACAGATAGAAAGTTAATTTGCTGCTTTTTTTTTTTTTTGGTGAGGAAGATTGGCCCTGAACTGTTATCTGTTGCCAATCTTCCTCTTTCTGCTTGAGCAAGATTGTCCCTGGGCTAACATCTGTGCCAATCTTCTATTTGTATGTGGGATGCTGCCACAGCATGGCTTGATAAGCAGTGTGTAGGTCCATGCCCAGGATCCGAACCCATGAATCCCAGGCAGCTGCATTGGAGCACGTGAACTTAATCACTATGCCACTGGGCCGGCCCCAAATTGTTGCTTTTTTAAATTACACCCACACTCTTCCCTTTTCAAAATAGTGAACATCCTTACTTAACATTTAATATATATATGTAGCATACAGCATGCTTGCAGTAGTCAATTGTTACTTAAATGTCTATAGTTACTTTTTATCTTTTCCTCATCATTGAATAGATTACAGAATAAATTTATTTGCCCATAGACTACTAGAAAACATAATCCAGGATCTCAAAGATCAAAGCTTTGTATTCAATCAAAGGCCCTTGAAAGCAAGGACTTTGACATACATTGTTGCATCACCTTTTCACATAACACTTTGACTTAATGTTTAATAAGCACTCACAAATATTGAGTCCACAACTATCCCAATAAATGTGCTTTACTGCTACTTGCAGCATCCATATATATTGGTTTTCATTTCAATTTGCATGTGTAGACACAGACTAAATCCATAATATGGGGAAAACATTGGATGGGATTTCTGTTTTACCGAACCAAATTTGCTGGTATTCTATAAATAACAGTAAGATAATGGATGCAAAACTAATGTCATATTAAATTGGAAGTGTTCAGAGGCAATTTTGGATTCCTGCATTGCATTTCAAATTTAATTTGGAATTTCGTGATTATTACTATTTCTGGCAGTTCAAGATGATCTGTACAGTTTTATTGAGGTTTGCATGATATTTATATTAGTTTAGGCAAGAAATGAAGTTTAGGAAAACATTTAAATCATATTGTAGAAGTATTGTGAATTTTGATTTCTGTAATTTCAAGAGTGAACAATCAATAAGGTTTTATAAAAATAAACCATTGAAAAATAGATCCCTTAATTAAGTGTAATTTTTAATTCATGACTGTGATATTGTGATTTATAAGAAGAAATACATATTTGTTTTTTGTCCCTGTTCCTGGGACAGAGCTCTTAAAGCCTTGATTTATTAATTTCCTAAGGGATAAGAGCAATAAAGGTATTTTTTGTTATGTTAAGGAGGTGACTTTTGGAAAGGCCCTAGGTCACCTAAGGATGGAAGCTGGTCAACAGAGGAACCAACCACGGGATTAGAGAGTTGGAAATTTTAGTCTCACCCCCCAACTTCAACTTCTGGGGACAGGAGACGTGTTGGAAGTTGTAGTGATTGCTGATGGCCAATGAATTCCTCAAGCACGCCCACGTAATGAAGCCTGCATCAAAACCCAAAAGGCGGGGTTGGGGAGCTCCTGGGTAGGCGAACATGTGGAGATGCTGGGAGAGGGCATGGCATCTCTGCACCCCTCACCCCATACTTCGCCCTATGCATCTCTCCCATCTGGCTGTTCTTGAGTTATAGCTTTTTATAATAAACTGGCAAACATAAGTAAATGCTTCTCTGAGTTCTATGAGCCACTCTAGCAGATCAATCAAACCCAGGGAGGAAGTTGTAGGAGCCTCCAATTTATGGCCAGCCTGTCAGAAGCACAAGTGACAACCGGGACTTGTGATTGGTGTCTGAAGTGGGGGGCAGTCTTGTGAAATTGAGCTCTTAATTTGTGAAATCTCATGCTATCTCTGGTAGATAGTGTCAAAATTAATTGAATTGTAGGACACCCAGCAGGTGTCAGAATCTGAATTGGAGTCCGAATTATAATGACATTACTACTGAAAATTATTGCTACACATAAAACCACTTTTAATTTGTAGTTGTGTCTGGAAGATACTTTTTAATACTGCCATTGAAGAAAGTTTAGGACTAAGTTTACCCAATTCGAGGGAAACTAAAGAAAGTGTTAAGAAAGTTTTTACTATTAAGCCTGAGATACGTAATTTTTTTAGCTTTATTGAAGTGTAATTGATATACGAAAATTGCACACATTTATAATTTTAAACATTAGCTAATAAAATGAAATCAACACTATCTCTCCATTATAAATCAGTCTTCATTTCTAAAGAAATACTGAATTACAAATATTGTTTTGGATCTCTGTCAAAGCAAGTATAAACTGAAAGCCTTGGAATCACATGAAGAAATGATGTGCGTGTTTACAATGGACAAAGTTCAGCAGAAAATAGAAAGCCGTAATATTTGAGCTCTTCTTTATGTCAGTAACAGGAGTAGAATTTTGCTTTTCCTGCAACTGAGTGGCATGCCACTAACAAAAAACAAAATCCCTCCAGCCCAGTCTAAAGTTAGTTACAAAGATGAGATATAAACTTAAACAAAAGATAAGGCTGAAATGAAGCTCCCTTGTTAAGGATGTTTTTTTCAACTTTTGAAGAGTTTTGGAGAAAATCTACCACATTCTTTTCCCTATTTCTGTAGACTCACTTTTTTGATAAGTTACTACTAAGCTTTCAGATTAAGACTTCTGGCTGTACGGCCAAATGTTACAAGGATATCCAAATGCCATGCTGACTTTTGAGTAGATTTAGGAGACCAACGGGAAAACAAAACAGAATCATGGAAAGGGTGTACTAGGGAGATTAAGAATTTTCACTTTTGGATCTTCGACAAAGGAGCTGAGGGCCTACAATGGAGAAAAGAAAGTCTTTTCAACAAATGGTGCTGGGAAAACTGGAAAGCCACATGTAAAAGAATGAAAATTGACCATTCTTTTTCACCATTCACCAAAATAAACGCAAAATGGATCAAAGACCTAAAGGTGAGACCTGAAACCATAAGGCTTTTAGAAGAAAACGTAGGCAGTACACTCTTTGACATCAGTATTAAAAGGATCTTTTCAGACACCATGCCTTCTCAGAGAAGGGAAACAATAGAAAGAATAAACAAATGGGACTTCATCAGACTAAAGAGCTTCTTCAGGGCAAATGAAAACAGGACTGAAACAAAAAAACAACCCACTAACTGGGAAAAAACATTTGCAAGTCACATATTGGACAAAGGCTTAATATCCATAATATATAAAGAACACTCACAACTCAACAACAAAAAATCAAACAACCCAATCAAAAAATGGGCTGGAGACATGGACAGACATTTCTCCAAAGAAGATATACGGATGGCCAATAGGCAAGTGAAAAGATGCTCATCATCGCTGATCATCAGGGAAATGCAAATCAAAACTACACTAAGATATCACCTTACACCCATTAGAATGACAAAAATATCTAAAACTAATAGTAACAAATGTTGCAGAGGTTTCGGAGAAAAAGGAACCCTCATACACTGCTGGTGGGAATGCAAACTGATGCAGCCACTATGGAAAACAGTATTGAGATTCCTCAAAAAATTAAAAATAGAACTACCATATGATCCAGCCATCCCACTACTGGGTATCTATCCAAAGAGCTTGAAGTCAGCAATCCCAAAAGTCCTATGTACCCCAATGTTCATTGTAGCATTATTTACAATAGCCAAGACGTGGAAGCAACCTAAGTGCCCATCAACAGACGAATAGATAAAGAAGATGTGGTACATATATACAATGGAATACTACTCAGCTGCAAAACAGAACAAAATCATTCCATTTGCAATAACATGGATGGACCTTGAGGGAATTATGTTAAGTGAAATAAGCCAGCTAGAGAAGGATAATCTGTGTATGACTCTACTCATATGAGGAATTTAAAAATGTGGACTAAGGACAGTTTAGTGGATAGCAGGGGAAAGGTGGGGTGGGGGGTGGGCACAAAGGGTGAAGTGGTGCACCTACAACACGAATGACAAACATTAATGTAAAACTGAAATTTCACAAGATTGTAACCTACCATTAACTCAATTGAAAAAAAAAAAAAGAATTTCACTTTTGGGACCTGGACCAGTGGTGTAGTGGTTAAGTTCGTGCACTCAGCTTTGGCGGCCCAGGGTTTGCAAGTTCCCGGGCATGGACCTACACACAACTCATCAAGCCATGCCGTGGTGGCATCCCACATACAAAATAGAGGACGATTGGCACAGATGTTAGCTCAGGGACAATCTTCCTCACCAAAAAAAAAAAAGAGAGAGAATTTCACTTTTGGAGTCCAATGACTTCAGTTTGAAGGTTACTTCCACTATTTCCTATGTGGCCTGGGCAAGTTGCTTCCTTCTTCTAAGCTTGATTCCTCCTCTATGAAATGGATATGATAATAATAGTACCAACTCATAGGACTGTTATGTGGATTAAAACTGATAATCCATTAAACCCTTTAGCATATAGCCTGGCACACAGTAAATGATCAACTTACTGTGTCAATTGTAAATTGTAAAATTGTAAATTGTAAAAAATGTCAGCTATTAGTAGATCTATCCTAATTCTATTTTCATGCCAATAATATACTTAAAAGAATCCTAAATAATGGGAATCTATTCTGGCTTTAAAGTTCTTTGTAGATTTCAAGATTCTATGACAAATATCTTTCTTATGACCTGAGTCTCTGTGATTACTCCTAAAACTAATTTTCTTGAGAACTCTCCTTAGTGAAACTATAGGAAAACTATACTTGTGGACTAGTAGTAAATCCCTTTCCCAACATCACTTCTCCAGATTAAAATCTTCTGATTCATTTAAGTCCCTTCCTATATCTTATTATCTGATGATCACGATATGGGTTTCTATTAAACTCACCAAAACGTTCCTCTTAAGTAACAAAGTAATAAGTTGTATTTGACCAGTACTTAAGCTAAAGGAACTCAAACTACCTTTAGTTTCCTAATATGATCTTGTAGCATTTGTTACATTAGCACTTGTAAATCCTATTATTATATATTGTTGTATTGTGTTTCTCCTAGTAGTTTATAACCTCTTGAGTACTGGTACTAGGTTCTATACTTCTGAGCCTCTAGCGCCTACCCAGCACATAATGAGCATTCAATAAGTGTGTATGTGTGTGTGTGAGATGCCGTTAGTCTGAATGCCTATCTTCAGCTTTACAATGAGCCACTGTTGTTTTGTTCTCCTTCCTTACAGCCTCTCCTCCCCACTGCGTTTTTCGGATGTAGTCATCAGTCAAAGGGCTACACTTCTTCCACCATTAGGATGAGCACAGGACTCAAGTTGGCCAATCAGAGTCCACTTTCTTGGGAATGATATGGACACTGGAGGAGAGAAAGCCCTTCTCATCAGATGACCAACTGTGAGCATTATGTGAGACGTAAGGGTCAAAGGGTCTTGCTTCAATCAGATGTGCAGGGAAGTCACTACAGAAGAAAGCATGGCTGAGAGAGGGAGAGAGTGTCATCAGCTGTTCAAACAATGAATGCAGCTATGGCCCAAAGCAGATCTGCCCCTGCACTTCTCAGTTATGTGACTCAATAAACTGCCCCTCCTCCTTTCATTTTTTGCTTAAGGTGGCTCCAGTTGGGTTTCTGTTACTTGCATTCTGTTACAGCATTGGCTGATACAGTCTCACATGACTTGCCAATAAAGACCTGGAATCCACAGTGCCATCTTCTTAAACCCTCTGATATTCTTATGCATATCTAGGGAGAGTGATCTAATACAAAATTTGTAAAAATTGAACATGACAAAATAATACATTTTATCCTAAAAATTAGCATAACATTTGAACTAGAACTAGCCTTAGGGATAATGAAATCATACAAGGGTGCAAAAGTTTGGTTTACTTTTATTTAAAAGGGGACAGATACAGTCAAGAATTTGATTTTCAACTGAGAGCCACAATTGTATGGTAAAAGCAGATCTTTGCTCTCCACCCACCCAACTTTTCTTCCAGTTCATTGTTTTCTCTCCACCACTCCAGTGGAATTTTGTAGGAATTAGTCAACCAGGGCCCTGCCTCCCCAAAGTGGACCCTACTACATATCAGCTGTACCAGCTGGACTGTACTTAAGGAAAAAATAAATCCACACCTTCTGAGAGTGGATTTCCTCCAGTGAGTAGAGAAGGTCAGATGGAATATGGCATAAAGAATTGATGCACCCCAGAAGCTGTCAGACCAGCCAAAAAAAGGAGTCTCTGGACCTAAAACAGCAAGAATCAGATATTGCCTAAGGGGAGAATTTGGAAGGCAAGCATTTGCTTTGGGGATTTCTGACCCACAAGTTTACTCTTGATTAATTCTCCCAATACCTTCAGTGGTCCATTAGTGAATCTTTGACAGTCCTTCCTATGTGCTGTGTATTATGCTAGGCACTAGTGATACAGACACCATGGTTCATTCATTCATCAGTACTCACAATTCTCCAAGTGTACCCCACTCCAGATTCTAATTCCTAGCCAGAAACTTCTTAAATTTCAAAACTCATCTAAGAGTCTATGTTCCCTATCTACTGCCCCCAAACTGCCAATGTAGGTCATGTTTCCTCTCTAGGCACCCTCTGCACTCTGAGTTTACCTGTAGTGTAATATTTCAGACTGCATGCAATGCCCACGTACTGGATTGTCTGTCTCTCTCACTTCTTGAAGGCAGAAATTCCAACAACCTAGCCCTGTACATACTAGCTCTCAATAAATGCTTGTTGAATGAAGAAACAAATACATGAAGGAATAAACGAATAAAAATATGGCTCCTATTCTGAAGACGCTCACTCTAGCTGAGAAGGAAAATAATTAATTGGCTAATTAGTGATTAGCTAATGTAATAATAGATAATATCTAAATGGTAAGAGAGCATAGCATGAGCAGTGATTAATTGTTTCTTTCATTTATGACTTTTTTCTTGATGTTTGGTCTATTATTCATGCTCAGAGGAGTGTTTAAAACTCCCTGTTGAATGATATATGAATCAAACCCAGATATCTTTTGAAGAAAGGATTACCATACAAATCTATAAAGGGAATAAAATAAATATGAACATTAGATAAAGAAAATGCTGCTGGCTGCCTACAGCAAAGACGTTGAGAGTACCTTGACAAGGAGAATTTCCACACAGGCCTAACAAAGGGAATAATAAAGTCTTTGGGTTATTATCAAGTTATTTTTTGTGGAGGGAATAAGTGTGCTATATGTTATGAATATGGGAATTCCAGAGATAGCTATGATCAGGAAACTAAATGACCATGAAATGAGAAAATAGTGATAGGATCACCCTGCTTGCAAGCTCTTAAACAAAATTTCCAGAGGCTATGTCTGTGGGAGGAATTTCTCAATATTTAACCTCTACTTTGTTTGGTCTGACATGTGGACTATTAGAAGGTTTGTTACTAAGAGCTAAAGGGGGCACTAAAAAGAAGATAGAGCATGCCTGATCCTCTTCTTTCTAGTTTCCCATCTCAGACTTTTTCCAGTCCCTCATCATTTCTGGCCAGAACTATAGCTGCTTGTGCTCTATCTGTCTCCAGAATCTCCTTCCTATCACTGTATCTTTCACATGGTAAAAACAAAGGAGGCTGGCCTGGTGGTGCAGTGCCTAAGTTTGTCATGTTTTACTTCTGAGGCCTGGGGTTTGTGGGTTTGGATCATAGGCATGGACATACACCACTCATCAAGCCATGCTGTGGTGCTGTCCCACATACAAAATAGAAGAAGGTGGGAATAAGGTGTTAGCTCAGGGCCACTCTTTTTCAAGAAAAAAAATCTTTATAAAACAAGATTTCAATTCTAATCTTCTATCACTTTAAAAAGGTTTTTAGACTGCATCATATTTCTCTGATTGGGGTACTTTGGAGATTGTGGGGGGGGTACTCCATAATTTGGGTGAAGCAGGAGAAGCTATTGAAAAACTCTGGGGCCTTTCTGTGGGCCTCAGATCCCATCAGTGCTAAGTAGTTTAAAACATTTTTTAAAATGTTAAAATAAATATTGCAACATTATGGATCTAAACACAAAAGCCACAGGGATTTTAAAGAGAAAGCATGAGATCTTAAAAGAATCCCAAGCTTTTGATGGAAGCTGCTGGATTTTACTCAGACCCCCAAGGCACTTATGGGAAAAAGGTAGTGAAGAACCATCTAGAGGGGAAAGTTCTAGCAGTTCCCCAACCTGTAACAAGCCCCTGCCCAGCCTAGCCTCTCCCTGGGCCAGGGAAACACTTGTTCTCAGAAGACACAGTGACCTTTGTGCCTCCACGACTTTGTTATTGTTGTTTTCCTCTTCCTGGGATTCTCACCCCTTTCCCTGTCCATTTGACCAGCCTTCCTTCCTTTCTTTCCTTCCTCCCTTCCTTCCTGCCTTTCTTTCCTCCCTCTCTCACTTCCTTCCTTCCTTCCTTCTTTCCTCCCTCCCTCCCTTCCTCACTCCCTTCCTTCAGTAAAGATTTCATGAACTGCACTCTGCCAGGTGCTCTACTAGGCCCTGGAAATGTAGGGATAAAAGGATCTTGCAGAGGTGGCGAGGAGGGCAGGGGGAAGTCATGCAAGAACACTAATAAACACAATATTGGCTGACGTTGCTCGTTGTGTACCTGGCACTGTGATGAAGAATTTCCTCTCATTCTATTTAATTCTTATATCAATCCTGAGAAATAAATTTTGTCATCACTAAAACTTTCCTCAATGTCACATAATAAATGGCACTGGTCTCCATGGCACAGAATAAATGACTTAGCCAGAATTAAAACACAAGTTCATGTGGCTCTGGGTTATGCTCTTCAACTTACTACCCAGTTTGATAAGTAACCTTTTAGGTCCAGCTTAAATGTCCCATCCCATCTCTTTTCCTTCTCTGAAAATTCTTACCTTAAAGCATAATTACTTTCCCTCTAATCTGTGTTCCTGTATTCTTTATTAATATTATATCAGTATAGTGATTTGTATATCTGTTTCCTCTCAGCAGGCTCAGAAGGTCTCCAGAGCAGGTGCCACCTCTGATCACATGTGTATCACCCTCTCTTGGCACAGTGGACCTACTGAATGTGGCAGGACAGGGTGGGCCCTGTGGTGGATCAAGGGCATGAGAGCCTTGCAAAGTTCACACTTGACTGCCTGCAGGCCATAAGGTATATTTTGTTTGGCCTAAAAAAGCATTTTGGTTGAGTTTGCCAACTCCTAGAAATTAAGAGTTTGCCTTAAATTCTGCATTTTCAGCTTCTTTTTAAAACTGGAAGATTTGGAAACATTGGTCAAGCATCTGATGCCTACTTTATCACTTATGCTACTGGCACGGCCTGGACCATAATATTTGCCACCAGTCTTTTGTGCAATTTCTAAAATCTCTTAATTTCTCTATACCCATATGATGGTTACTGTCTACTAATAATAGAATTTTTATGGTAAAAACAATTACAAGTAAAATTCAAAATTATCAAAATGGTGCCAGTACAACATGAATAACAGTAGACTATTCATTTACCACCGTTAAGCCTAGTTTACTAAACATAAGTTAGGGAAAACCAAATGCCATCATTATCACAGAAAGCCTAATCACTATACTACACACCTATCAAAATATACATTAGAGCAGTATGTATAATTTCTCATTTCAAATAAATAGAGACTACTTACATCTATTTACAACTGACTCACGGTCTTTACAAGGTTATTTCAGCTCACACACAAGAGCTTATTTACAAATTACTATAGTGTTGTTATAATAGTGATTATAATTACAGAAAAACTTAGTTCAAAAGCTTCAATGCTTGGGATACACATCGGGGTCAAATTTATCTTTATATCATGACAGTTTATGAAAAGATTTGCTGATCAAATATACTAAGTAAATTGTTTGTAAAAAAACCTGTTTACTTGACACAAATTTTAGAATCATGAATTCCCAACAATGTAAGTGCATTGTAAGCAAAAGCTAGGTAATGCTTAGGCTGGTATTTTGATATAATAAGTACAAATCATTTTTATCTATTCTTTAAAGCAGGACTCCTGCTAGACTGTACCTGTTTACCCTAGTTCAACTTGCGATATTTATTTGAAAACGATAAGATATTGTTCCTAGGAAACACCTTGTTTTGCTCTGACTTTTCATCATCCCAGACAGCTCAACTGACTTATATCTGACTCTACTTAGTAGAATAAGTGCAAAAAAGGAGGATACAGCTAAGACTAAATCCCAATTAGTCAACTAAAGTTTCAATAGACACATCCATTATATTAAAAAGCCACACATTAGGAACGCAAGAGTTGGCAGCAAAACAATAAATATCCCAGCATGATGAATAGCAGGTTAACCACCTCTGCAACAAAGGGAACTATACCAAGTTAGTCCATTTTTACTTAGTCTTGTAGTAGACCAGATCACAATCTATAATTTTATTTGTCTGTTGCATTAGAAGGTTACGCAACATTTCAAGAAATTGGAGTGCAAATAAATAGCTTACCTCTCTTGATAGTCATTCATAGGAAAAAGAATGTGTTTATGATGCAGAAAAGAAGCTTCAAAACCATTGAAATTGATCGTAAAATCATGTCCTACCTGGGTAACTTTCTCTGTCACATTGTGTGTTCGATCTTTGACCTTGGGGGCAATAATGGTTTTATCGGAAGAAGGAGGGGATGTATTCTTTTTTTCAGTTTTAACATCTGAAAAATTCAGCGTGAGCTGTGGAATCTTGTTTATGGTGCTGTATTTGTTGAGGTTTGAATCCGATGTGGATCCCAGGAGGCTTGACTTGATATGATTAAAAGGTCCTAAAAAAATTGGAAAGTATTTGTGAAAGCAGTATCAGAAGAAACAGAAGAAGAAAGAGATGGTCCTGGATGACCTGCTAGGGATCCATGACCAATATGACCCCAATTCAGGTGTGACTAAATGCAGCCTGCTGATACCTGACACAGGGTTTAGGGTCACCATCTACCACATGAAGTGGCATGTAAGTATCTCATGATAAGAAGTGGTCCTAGGTATGCACCCAGAGAGCAGATGGCAGCTTTAGCTATTAATCAGCTTCTTTCATTAAAGATTGGAATAGAAGAAATGACTCCACTCCCTATTATTGGTCAAATACTACTTTCAAAGTTTCTCATGAATTTCTTTTTATAATTCAGGAGTTATTCAATGAAAGACTTGCCTATGGTTAAAATCATGTTGGCCATGAAGTTTCTGAATGGGCTGTCTACCCTGTTCCAATTTGTATTACCTCCCTCTCTGTGCCATGACAAGTGAAAAGTCAGCTGGGTTCTTCATATGCTTCTGTTGCCTGTACAAGATGCTTCACAGAGCTTCTAGAAGAGTTAAGTCCAGATACAGGAATTTCAGGTAAGGCTGAGAAGGGCAAATGTCATTTTCTTTCCTTTCCTTTTTTTGTGGACTCTAATGAAAATTCTAGGATTTTGTGGGGAGTTTTTAAGTCTTTCCTTCCTTATCTTTTTTTTTCTTTCATTTAGATTTAGGACTGACCACTTTTTAAGAAAAAATAAAAACCATACCAGAAGAATACTTTGGCAAACATAACTTATAATTGAAGTGACCTTAGCTAGGTAACAGGACGTGTCTGGAGTTGGTAGTACCTGGTTATTAGAAGCCCACAACTTATTCATTTTACAGCTGGCAATGTGTATCCTTGGACCGTCCTTGGTCACGTCCCACATTCCTTTCCTGCAAAGACAATTGGGGAGGTGCCAGGACTCCAGGCCCCCTTGTTGAGGAAGAGTACCCTGACCAGCTCCATCCTCTTTTGAAATGACCTATTGTCTGCTGCTTATAAAGAGTCAGGAAATGTTCTAAAGAGTTTCTTGTACAATGGGTAATGTTACTTATACCATTATGTAGGTCTTAAAAATTACCATAAGGAAGAATTTTGTGAAAATCCCCAGCCTAAGTGTTACACAGCCATTAACTTTCTGCCTTAGAGAGTGCTTAAAACATACAGACTGCATGAATGAACTTGCTGGTCAGCGCATTTTGCCTTATGCTCTTTTTTGCCTGTTCAGAATGAAATTAACACATTTAAGGCATCAAAATGTACTTTACACATCAAGCAAGGTATAAACACTTGAAAGTTAAATTTATAGACTGTATATTTTGTACCACAACAATCAATAAACTCAGGTCAAATATAGTGCTGAAAGAATATCCATCAGTTCATAGTTACCTTGGAGAAAAATCACACTGTATTTGTTTTATAAAAGTTTATATTTGCTTATTATAAAAGTTTGAAGTGGTTTTAGGAGAATTTTCACCTATTTAACAAACTGTTTCTTTATTTCTTTTTTTTTGAGGAAGATTAGCCCTGAGCTAACATCTGCCTCCAATTCTCCTCTTTTTGCTGAGGAAGACTGGCCCTGAGTTAACATCCGTGCCCATCTTCCTCTACTTTACATGTCGGACACCTGCCACAGCATAGCTTGACAAGTGGTGTGCAGGTCTCCACCCGGGATCCCAACCAGTGAACGCTGGGCCACTGAAGTAGAACATGAGAACTTAACCGCTGTGCCACCGGGCAGCCCCAACACTCCTTCTTGAGTTGCATTTCTGTTTCTTCTCTGAATTTTATCCATGATGATGATCAAGTCCATCTAGGTGAAGAATGTCACTGAGCTCTCTGGGCATTTGTTGCTCAGTATGTTCTTACTTGCATATAGATTCTCACTCTTTTCTATCTATATGACAAGGATAGAAATAAGAGCCAAGGGGCTGGCCCGGTGGCACAGCGGTTAAGTTTGCATGTTCTGCTCAGCAGCCCGGGGTTCGCTGGTTCGGATCCCAGGTGCAGACATGGCACCGCTTGGCACGCCATGCTGTGGTAGGCGTCCCACATATAAAGTAGAGGAAGATGGGCATGGATGTTAGCTCAGGGCCAGTCTTCCTCAGCAAAAAGAGGAGGATTGGCAGTAGTTAGCTCAGGGCTAATCTTCCTCAAAAAAAAAAAAGGAAAGAAAGAAGAGCCAAAAGTGGCACCAAATTAATTTAGCCTTCACATAGATCTCTGAAGGAAGCCCTACTCTCCAGGTCTCGGTAGAAGTCTCTACCACAGACTGAGAGTTTCTTATTATAACATATCCTAGATAGTGTTTCCTTTTGTTGCAGAATTATATGGCTGCATTCCCGGCCTAAATCTTAATATTTAAAATCTGTAAAATATTCTAGGACTTCAGACTTCTTAGAGGCTGTTTTTTCCCAAACTCTAATGCCTTATTTTCACTCCTTAGGCAATTTTACTGCACACAGGGACACTGACGAGAGATTATAGAGGGTTGAGCTCAGGTATATAGTTAAATTGTATTTTAAAACCCTTGAGCCCATCTTTCAATTCTCTTTCTATGTCATCCTTCTATATGTTGGATTTCTGTAGCAGATTGTCTATAGAGGTCTTTAAAAAATCAGATAAAAACATGAATCATCTATGATGCTAAGGCAGAGAGGCACTGATAATATACTTTGTCCTTGTGACCAGTTCCAATAAACTCCACTCAATTGGCTACATTGATAAGCCTGTAGTCTCCACTATGACACTACTTCGCCTTAGGGGGCATTTGTGGGGGCAGTTTTGGTTGTCAGAATGATAAGAGGTGGCTATTCTCTCGCCTTGAAAAATTGTCCTGTGGCATTCACGTAGGTGAAAAGCCTGCTTATAATGATCTGAGCCTTGAACCTGTCTCACATATAAAGAGTACAATGTACTTTTAACATGATTTGACTATACATTGAGCTCTCCAGAGCCATGAGTAAAGAAAAGATTTTACCTTGTTTTGTTCAGAACTTTACCAGAAGTTGTTAACTATTTTGGAAAATCATATCACGTGGAGCTACATTACTTGTGGCACTTGAGTTGTCAATACAAAATTTCAGACTTCAGATTATAGTCTGTGTTTGCAGCTGTCACAGGCAACTATGTAAGCAAAGAGATTTGAGTCTTTTTTTTTCTAACAGTGTTGGAACCAAATATTAATTTCACAGAGAAGTATAGGAATCACACTGAAAATCAGTAATGCAATTTCTTTCAAATATATTATTTCAAACATATTATCGTTCTTCTATATATGTAGAATGATGTGTGATACAATGAAAAGAAATCTATGTGGTAAAAACTAAACACTGGAAATTATTTGTTTTGGGAATGCTTATTGGTTGTCAATCTCACTCTGATAACTCCGAAAGATCTTCCACAACTTCTCCATCGTGGCTTGATTGCCATTTCTTTTTCCAGTCTGCTTTCCACTGCCCACTGCTTATGAAGGCATATGGTCTACAAGGTCTTATTTAAGTGTTGGAAGATGAATGTGTGTCCTGACATTTAGTGGGATTTCTTTCCTCTGAGCAATTCGTTACTGTTGCATATGATCACCTAGGGAATCATTCTGACATTACACTTAAAAGTAGGGGCCAGCTCATTTGTGAGAATGTCATACTTTCTCATTTTCTCCCCAGTTTGTCTTTGTATAATATTCATAATTCAATTTTAGTTATTTCTCATTTTAAAAATTCATATATAAATAGGTCTGATCTGTTATTATTTCTTCCAATGATGGTTTTTATTTTGTGATCCATCCATACTCCTGTTTTATCATTTTATAAAGTACATCTATGGACTGTTTTCTCTTTTTTTATGTTTATTTTTATTTATTTATTTATTTTTATTGAGGTAGCATTGGTGTATAACATTACATAAATTTCAGGTGTATGTCATTATAATTCAATTTCTGTGTAGATTACATCATGCTCACCACCCAAAGACTAATTACCATCCATCACCACACACATGTGCCTAATCATCCCTTTTGCCCTGCTCCCTCCATTCTCCCCCCCACCACCGGTAACCATCAATCTAATCTCTATCTCTTTGTGTTTGTTTGTTGTTGTTTTTATCTTCTATTTATGAGTGAAATTATTGTATTTGACTTTCTCTCTCTGACATTTTGCTTACCATAATACTCTCAAGGTCTATCCATGTTGTCACAAATGGCAAGATTTCATCGTTTTTATGGTTGAGTAATATTCTATTACGTATATATACCACATCTTCTTTATCCACTCATCCCTTGATGGGCACCTAGGTTGCTTCCAAGTCTTGGCTATTGTGAATAATGCTGCAATGAACATAGGGGTGCACGTATCTTTATGCACTTGATATTAAATAAATGTCATATCTATTTTAAAGTTCTTTCCTTGTAATTCCAAATCTATGCTATTTGCGGATCTGCTTCTATTGACTATTTCCTGTCCGTTCTTTGGATAGATACCCAGCAGTGGAATAGCTGGGTCATATGGTAGTTCTATTCTTAATTTTTTGAAGAATCTCCATACTGTTTTCCATATTAGCAGTACCAGTTTGCACTCCCACCAGAAGTATATGAGAGTTCCCTTTTCTTCACGTCCTCTCCAACACTTTTTATTTCTTGTCATGTTAATTATAGCCATTCTGATGAGTGTAAGGTGATATCTCATTGTAGTTTTGATTTGCATTTCCCTAATAATTAGTGATGTTGAAAATCCTTTTATTTGCCCGTTTGCCATCTGTATATCTTCTTTGGAAAAATGTCTGTTTAGATATTTTGCCCATTTTTTAATTGGATTCTTAGTTTTTTTATTGTTGAGATGTATGAGTTCTTTACATATTTTATCGGTATATGGTTTGCAAATATCTTCTCCCAACTGTTAAGCGGTCTTTTTGTTTTGTTGATGGTTTCCTTTGCTGTGCAGAAGCTTTTTAGTTTGATGTGGATGCATTTGTTTATTTCTCTGTTGTTTCCCTTGCCTCATCAGACACATTATTTGAAAATATGCTGCTAAGACATGTTGAAGAGCATACTGCTGATGGTTTCTTCTAGAAGTTTCATGTCTTTAATCCATTTTGAGTTAATTTTTGTGTATGGTGTAAGATAATGGCCTACTTTCATTCTTTTGCATGTGGCTGTCCAGTTTTACCAACACCATTTATTGAAGAGACTTTCCTTTCTCCCTTGTATACGCTTGGCTCCTTTGTCAAAAATTAGCTGTCCATAGATGTGTGGGTTTATTTCTAGGCTCTTGATTCTGTTCCATTGATGCGTGTGTCTGTTTTTGTGCTAGTATCATGCTGTTTTGATTACTATAGCTTTGTAGTATATTCTGAAATCAGAGAATGTGATACCTCCAGCTTTGTTCTTTTTTTCTCAGGATTCTTTTGGCTCTTTGGGGTCTTTTGTTGTTCTATATAAGTTTTAGGAATTTTTGTTCTATTTCTGTGAAAAGTGTCATTAGAAATTTGATAAGGATTACATTGAATCTGTAGATTCCTTTAGAAAGTATGGATATTTTAACTGTGTTAGTTCTTCCAATCCAAGAGCATGGAATATCTTTCCATTTCTTTGTGTCTCCTTGGATTTCTTTCAACAATGTTTTGTAGTTTTCAGTGTACAGATCTTTTACCTCTTTGGTTAAATTTATTCCTGGGTACTTTATTTTTTTGCCACAATTGTAAACGGAATTATATTCTTATTTTCTCTTTCTGCTACTTCATTGTTAGTGTATAGAAACGCAACTGATTTTTGTATGTTGAATTTGTATCCTGCAGCTTTACCATATTCATTTATTATTTCTAAAAGTTTTTTTTCATTTTTTAGTGTTTTCTATATACAAAATCATGTCATCTGCAAATAACGTAGTTTTTTTTTTCGTCCTTTCCAATTGGGATTCATTTTATTTCTTTTTCTCTCCTGTTTGCTCTGGCTAGGACTTCCAATACTATGTCAAATAAGAGTGGCAAAAGTGGGCATCCTTGTCTGGTTCCTGTTCTTAGAAGGATAGCTTCAATTTTTCTGCATTGGGTATGATATTAGCTGTGGGTTTGTCATTTATGGCCTTTATTATGTTGAGATATTTTCCTTCCATACCCATTTTATTCAGAGTTTTTATCATAAATGGATGATGTATCTTGCCAAATGCTTTCTCTGCATCTGCTGAGATGATCATGTGATTTTTATTCTTCATTTTGTTAACGTAGTGTATCACATTGATTGATTTGTGGATGTTGAACCATCTCTGCATGCCTGGAATAAATCCCACTTGATCATAGTGTATAATCTTTACAATGTATTATTGTATTTGATTTGCTAGTATTTTGCTGAGGATTTTTGCATCAATGTTCATCAGTGATATTGGCCTGTGATTGTAGTTTTTCTGTGTTGTCCTTGTCTGATTTTGGTATCAGGGTAATATTGGCTTCATAGAATGAGTTAGGAAGCTTCCTCTCTTCTTGAATTTTTTGGAAGAGTTTGAGAAGGTAGGTATTACTTCTTCTTTGAAAGTTTAGTAGAATTCATCAGGGAAGCCAACTGGTCCTGGACTTTCATTTTTTGAGAAGATTTTGATTACTGTTTCATTCTCCATATTGGTGATTGGTCTATTCAAATTCTCTATTTCTTCTTGATTCAGTTTGGGAAGGTTGTATGATTCTAAGAATTTATCCATTTATTTCAGACTATCCACTTTGTTGGCATATAGCTTTTTAGAGCCGTCTCTTATAATCTTTTGTATTTCTGTTGTGTCCATTGTAATTTCTCCTCTTTCATTTCTGATTTTATTTATTTGAGCTTTTTTTTTTTGGTGAGTCTGGATAAAGGTTTGTTAATTTTGTTTATTTTTTCAGAGAAACCAGCTCTTAGTTTCATTGATTTTTTTCTATTTTTCCTAGTCTCTATTTAATTTACTTTTGCCCTGATTTTTATTATTCCTTCCTTCTACTGATTTTGGGCTTTGTTCTTCTTTTCCCATTTCCTTTAGGTGCACTGTTAGATAGCTTATTAGAGATTTTTCTTGTTTGTTGAGGTAGGGCTATTTTGCTATAAACTTCCCTCTTAGAACCACTTTTTCTGTATCCCACAAATTTTTGGCATGTCATATTTTCATTTTCATTTGTCTCCAGGTATTTTTTGATTTCTCCCTTGATTTCTTTGTTGACCCAATAGTTGTTCAGTAGCGTTTTCTTCAATATCCACATTTATGTGGCTTTTCCAATTTTCCTCCGGTAGTTCATTTCTAGTTTCATATAGTTGTAGTCAGAAAAGATGTATGGTATTATTTTAATCTTCTTAAATTTATTGAGACTTGTTTTGTGGCCTAATATGTGATCTATCTTGAAGAATGTTCCATGTGCATTCAAAAAGAATGTATATTCTGTGGTTTTTGGATGGAATGTTCTATATATATCTATTAAGTCCATCTGGTCTAAGGTATTATTTAAAGCCAGTATTTCCTTATTGATCTTCTGTTTGGATGATCTATCTATTGGTGTAAGTGGAGTGTTAAAGTCCACTTCTATTACTGTGTTGCTGTCTATTTCTTCTTTTATGTCTGTTAATAATGGCTTTATATATTTAGGTTCTCCTAAATTGGGTGCATACATATTTACAAGTGTTATATCCTCTTGTTGGATTGTTCCTTTTATCATTATGTAGTGCCCTTCGTTGTCTTTTGTTACAGTTCTCATTTTAAAGTCTCTTTTTTCTGATATTTATATTGTTACCTCAGCTTTCTTTTCATTGCCTTTTGCATGGAATATCTTTTTCCATCCCTTCACTTTCTTTTTGTGAGTGTCTTTAGGTCTGAAGTGTGTCTCTTCTATGCAGCACATACATGGGTCTCTTGTTTTTTTATCTGATCAGCCATCCTATGCCTTTTGATTGGAGCATTTAGTCCACTGACATTCAAAGCAGCTATTGATAAGGATGTATTTATTGCCACTTTGTCACTCTTTTTGTGGGTGTATTAGTAGTTCTTCTCTGTTCCTTTCTTCTTCTCTTGCTCTCTTCCCTTGTGGTTTGATGGCTTTCTTTACTATTATGTTTGGGTTCCTCTCTCTTAACTTTTCTTTTGTATTTATTATAGATTTCTGGTTTGTGATTACCATGAGGTTGATATACAATAACCTACGTATATAGCAATCTATATTAAGTTGATGGTTTGTTTAGTTTGATCGCTTGCTAAAGGCTCTATTCTTTCACTCCCTTGCTCCAACATTTTATGTATTTGATATTGTATTTAACCTCTTTTTTGTGTGTCTGTATCCGTTACTCTCTTATCATGGAAATAGATAATTTTAGTACTTTTGTTTCTTGACCTTCATGTTAGCTTCATAGGTGGTTGATCTGCTACCTTTACTGCCTTTACAAGTGATTTTATTTATTTATTTTTGATAATTTTATTCCTATTTGTGGTCTTTTCTTTTCTTCTTAAATAAGTCCTTTTACCATTTCTTGTAAGGCTGGCTTCTTGGTGATAAACTCCTTTAGTTTTTGCTTTTCTGGAAAACTCTTTATTTCTCCTTCTATTCTGAGTGATAACCTTACTGGGGAGAGTATTCTTGGCCATAGGTTTTTTGGGTTTTTTTCCTTTCAGCACTTTAAATATATCGTGCCACTCCCTTCTAGCCTGTAAGGTTTCTGCTAAGAAGTCAGTCGATAGCCTTGTGGGGTTTCCTTTGTATGTAACTTGTAGCCTTTCTCTTGCAGCTTTTAGGCTTCTCTATCTTTATTTCTTGACATTTTAATTATTGTGTGTTTTGGTGTGGGCCTTTTTGGGTTCTTAATCTTCTTAAAGCCAAATTTTTTTCTTATGTCTGATTATTGTATTATGGCTTCTAGTGTAGTTATATTTAAACAGTAACATATTGAGAGAAATATCATTTTATTATAAACTACTTTCCTTTTATTTCTCCTTTATATGACAGTTAGGGAATCATGTTCATCTTTTAGGAATAGGTTAGATTGTCCCAGAATGTTGTTTCATGATAACAAAATAAGTATAACAAAATAATTGTTGAAATAAGGGGACATTGGGTCTGATAAGCCTGAGAAACCACTGATTGGCAAGTGTCATACTCAGATTTGGCCTCAGAATATTATAACTTCATTGTAGTCAGTATTTCTGCTTTTCTTATTTACTGGTGGAAAACTCTTTAAACTGTTACTCTATTCTATTTCCTTTTTAAGCTCTTAGTGTTAGTAATTTAATGTAGATTTTCTTTTAAATCTATACATTTAAAGAATTCAGCAGAACTTAAAATATTACTTAATAATTCATGCATGCTACTTACATAAGACATTTACAATATATTTCATCTTGTATAACAAAGATCATTATGCTCTTTTCCATTGTTTTTGAAGCTGATGTTTATATGCAGAAGTCTGTTAGAGTCTGCAGGATGATCAGTGTTGGCTTAGGTTCATCTAAAACCTATCTAAATTCTAATGAAAAAAATTTCCAACAATTTTAATTAAGATAGGTATTAGCAATATCCTCACTTTGCTGTTGTAAACCTAAGCAGGTGGAATATGAAGCCAAAAGGGAATAAGAATCCAGTACTAGACATCAGAATACGAGGTTTCCTACCTCCTAGGTCTATATTCAGAGAGGCCTTGGCTGAGGATTTAAGGGTGAAAGGCAGCCTCACTGACAGTGGTCATGAACAGATGGGATTTAGGATTCTAATGAAAGAAAGGAGAATAACCTGAAAAATAAAGTAAATGAATTTAAAGAAAATAAATGAGCAGAAATAAAGGGAAATAATAGATTCAATGGAAAGGAATGTAAAGCTCAAAAGTATATAGGAGGACTTGATGTCCTTGAGAGAAACATTTGCAAAATGGATGACTAGATTAAATTTTCTAGAGTACTAGGAGGAGTGGAAAACAGGTGACCAAGTAGACAAAACCAACAGCTATATAAAGCTCTAATTCAAGTGTCTGATTAAATATAAAGTAGGCCAGTTTCCAGCTATAAAGAAATCCTCTGCATTTAAGATCAAGCTAGAGGCTAAAGCAACAACTGGGAAGTATTTTAAAGATATTTAAAATTTTTATGATGAGGCTATTTAAATTTATCATGAGTTACAAGATGCTAAAGGAGAATATATTCTTTTTTAGGTGGTGCGGGAAATATAGCTAAGGACATCTGATAAATTTTCTTTTAGTGCTATTTTTTGTTTTAAAGATCATTGCTCTTGAGGGCCAAATGGGACAAGAGAGAAGAAAACAAAAAAGATTAAGGTTATTTTCAAATTATCAAGACTTTATACAATATTTCTTAGGGCACTGAGTTTATTTGACTAAAGTTTAACAAAATCTAAATTGCTGAAGTGATCTAACATTAAAAAAATGCAAACGCAGTGTTTAGTAATTGGATTTTATGAAAGAACAGTGTCAATAAGCGTAAGACAACCAATTTAAACTTAGAGAGCTATATAAGAAGTAATCATCAAATTATTTGTAGTCAATATCCATACTGTCTGTTTCAGTGCATGACATATAATTTACAGAAGTAAATTGTCACCATTGAAAATCAATTTGCAGATTCTTATAAGATCATAAATGTTTAGTAATGGCCAATGTAGCTTATGAGAAACAAGTTGTATCAACTTTGTGAAAGCTGTAATAAATCTTGAGAGTAGTTTTGTTTCTGACTCATGCCAGAATCATGGACAAGTTGAAAACTGAACATACCATTGTTAGTAGGACGTAGAGTTACTTGGGATAGTAAGGAGGTGGAAGCAATAGAGGGGTAAAATGATACTGATGACTTAGTTACTAAGTAGGGTAAGTGGGGTTAATTTTTATTGATGACTCGAGAAGCAGAATAGGAAGGGAAAACATTAAGTTTGACGTGAAAATCAGTTTATGAGTGACTGAGGTAGGATTAGTTTCACCTGTCACATATTAGAGACATGGTTAAAAAATATAATGCACACACACGTGTATATAAACAGCATATAATCTATTTGAATTAATTCATATGCAAACTATTTGAATTAACGTTTTTCACTCTTCAATAATGGGTTGCACTTTTAGATCTCTGAAGTCTTATTTTAAAGAGTTAAAGTGCTAAGAGAATTTATTTAAGGGAAACAAGATTGATCCTAAGAAAGAAGGTTAAATGGAATTATAATAGTTTTAGAAGAAAAGAGTGAGTACCAATTTGCTGTTTTTAGACTGTGATATTACACCAAGATTAGATGTAGCCAGTTAGTATCTTTGTCTACTCAGGATAGATGAAGGTAAAAAAAAAATTACACTTCAGCAAGAAGGATTTAGGTTAGCTCTTTGTGTAACAGGCAGTAAAATGTATTTTCCCAAGAAAGTCGAAGAATGGGGCCCTCCGAAGATAAAGATGCCTCAGTCACCTGCAGAGTGGGATTTAGACAACACTCTCACCTGAAGGGAATAAACTAGATGACCTTAGAGACCTTTCAAATGCACTCCTAAATTATTTATTTTATTTTGACAAAGAAATGATTTTTGGTTGAGTTAGATATGGAAAAAACTGTAATAATGCTTTTGTATACAAAGTACTGTAGAAATTTGTCTTTTATATTTTAAATTTTTTATTTAAATGTGGTTTAAAAAAAAAGCCAAAAAGGTTTAAAAAGCACACTTAATGTATTGTCACATATCTGATTAGTATATTAATTGCTCTGTGAAAATCTTAAAGGGACAGGCACAACTATTTTTTAAATAGTTTTCCAAATCAGCATCTAAACAAATAATGAAGACTTGGGAGGATACGTTTACATTAAATTTTTATTAAATTTGCACGTTTTATCTAATTTGGGAGCTTAACTTCATAAATTTTAATATGTGAACACTTTCTACAGTGGTTTAGAGTTTCCTAATCCTAAGTTTTGACCTTGATGATTCATTTTCATTCAAAGACTCTTACCATTAAAAAAATGGAAGGTTGAGGAAAAAAGGTTGGAGATGAAATGGATCAGTTTATGAGACAAAAATAAAATTACTATAGTTTGAATAACAACTATGTGAACTACTAGCTTGGGAGATAAGCAAGCTCAAATTTCTATTTATTGAGAAAAATTAGATTCATTTCTCACCGCATTGAAAAGATCACTGGAAAATTAATGTCTAATAATTTATTGCTAATTATTAGATGAAAGAATCAGTCATATTTCACACAGGCAAGTTGGTGAGAGCTGTCTGTATCCTGTTTCTTGAGGTTATGTTCTGAATTATATCAACTCAAATCACCACCCACAGCTGACACTAGTTTGCTCCCTTTTAGACAGGCCAGCGGACGGGCCAAGGATAGAACCCTCACAGAGATTACATCCTATCCCTTTATTGGAGGTCACCTGCATAGACCCTTTGTGAAGTGCTTACAAAATAAAGTTGTGCTGGGGAGAGGCCACCACAGTTTCCTTTGTTTTCAAATTACCCTGGGCTGCTGACCAGAAAACATCTTTAGTTTCTAGTGCTCTTAATTCATAACCTTCACCAGCTCTATATTAATTAGGGAAGCAATTGAGAAATCAATATACAAAACTTCACGGTGATCAGAGTAGCACTGACATATGGAAGAGGCCAAAACAGTGAATTCTAAGTAATGATGGTTACTGGTGGAGACGTGTCCATGCAACACACATGCATAAAACGAGTCATTGTCACCATGTGCACACCCACAGCAGCATGTATGGCCGATGTAAAAAGACTAAGCCCCAAAAGTTTTCAATTTGATGAGAATAATACAATCATTATATTTTGTGATTCTTTGTATCTACTGCGATATAGTAGAAAAACAGAAGTGGATTTCAAATTTTTAGCCAAATCCAAATTTATCCAGAGGTATTGCCTGTTAAACATTACCCTACAGTAGCTGTAGGTCATGCCAGTGATTTCAGACTAATATAGTACACAATTAAAAATGATTGAAATGCAATATAGAAAAGTAGAACATGACTATCATGCATGTACAGTTTACTACAGTAAGCTTAAAACCATACCCCCTGCCATCCAGGAACGTGAAACTAGTTTTAAGGAAACAAAAGAGGAACAAGTGAAGTAATGCTGTCATGTAGCACTTTGGTTATTTTATTTAATCTTGTACTGAAAAAAACTTTTTTGGTTGAAATAGGCTTATGTGCCTCTTTCAGACGGTAGTATATTTAGCTTGATATTTGTTTCTTTTCAAATGATTTAAATATTTAGGAAGTGTGCATTGTCAACCTACGTTCATACTTCTTGCAGGAAAAAGGAGTTCATAATCATTTTGGTGACACAGCTGAGGAAGTAACAACGTCTCCAACAAAATCAAGCCATGATGTCTCCACCAGGCACCCGGACTAGCTAAGGGCAGCGTGATGTTGCATTGAACAGGGCATACAGCAGGCAAATTAACATGCCGAGTAGAGGGGCACTTTGAGAATTGGATGGTAAAGTTTGAGCTTGTACATTACCTTTGACACTGCGACCATTGTCTGTTTTGAGCACAGAAGGATAAAAAAAGAGAGAAATATAAAAAGAAGACTAAAATTATGTTATATACATTGAATTACCTCTGTAAAAACAAATAGAGAAAACAGGATGTAATGATTGAAAATTTATCTTTGAAATTAATGACATTTTGCACTATTCAACCAAGTAACATGCATATACTAAAACTAATATCTGCCATCATAAGCATTCATGTTCAAATATGTGAAACATTTATCTCACTTAATTTAAATGGATTCTAAGATACAGATTTTATAATTATGACAGTTTGGAGAAAGACATCCCTAGCTGCCTGCAGTTGTGATAAGTACTTTCAGCCTTGTCAGAAGCCAATTTTAGTGTTGGTTCAGCCATCACTGACAAAGAAAGAATACACAACATTTTGCACATTAAGTAATACTTTTTTGTATACTTGAACCTAATATGTTAATAATGAAAAATGTTTCTAAGACAACCGTTTACCTTAATAAACCAACTTATGCTATTAATCATAATTTTATTAACTATCCCTCCTACAAATGTTTTTCAATGTATGTTTTGAGAGTGCCTAATAGTACTCAGAGAGTCATTCTTAGGCAAAAATAATTATAAGAAATCAGTGAGAGATTTGACTGTTTCAAGGTAATGTGAGGTTTTACATTCATGTTGTCACGGTGCATTCAGTGTAATACCTAGAATATTTAGGAAATTTATTTATATTAAAATGCTTTCAAATCTCAGAATGGAATGTTTTCAGATTTGTTTTGAGATTAGCAATCTGACTCTGCTGCTATTTGCTACTAACAAAATATGCATTACTAGTTTTGAAACAAACAAGCTTAAAATAAATGAAGTCATGTCAAAACCATTCAAATATATACAAAATCTGAAAAATCTGTTCAACATTTGTTGACATCTATGCTAACGTATGCATATTTAAAATCTTGCAATATATCATACGTGTTCCAAAGCTTACAATGGAAACAATTTCAATAATGTGGTGTATTGAATTGCTAGTGTAGACATTGCCTCAAACAGAGATACACAAATAAAATGATGACCTTACATGACAATGCTCTGTTCTCTTTGAGGGACCGTGAAAAGTGAATAGGGATAAAGGAAGAGACCTCAATTACATAGAATTAATTATCTCCATCAGAAGCTGGGCCAAAAATCATTAGTAAGTAACAACTGCTCGCAAGTGGTGAAAAATTAAGATTCTACTCACAAAACCTGGAAATTTGCAAATTTCCAAAACACTGACCAAAAGTTACGTTTATATAGTTAATGCTGCTTTGACGTTCTAGGCAGGGCATGCAGTCTGTGCACTGGTGACAGCTGAGACCTGCTTGTTACTCCTCCACGACAGCATAAGTGAAGAAATTAGAGTAAGCATTTAGAGTCTTGTAGCAATGTGACAGAGTAATTTTATGTCTGTTCAATCTAATAATAAAACAATTGGGATTTATATTTCGTACATCTATTTTATTTCATTTTATTTTTCTTGTAGTGCATTTTTATTGTATTTACAAATGTATTGGTCCATGACAGGTTAGAACAGAATTCTGGTCCTTCACCACAAATGGTTTGAGAAGTACTGTTCTAAGGTACTTGTTGATGTAGATTAAAGAAAGCATAATGTAAAATATTATGCACTAATGTATTATAAATTATTTAAAGTTCTGTAAAGATAGCCTATATATAGGAGACAATTTCTCTTCCTGACTGAAGAGACAACAATTTGAATTAAAATCTAGTGCATGTGGGAATTTAACCTGTTAAACAGTTATGTGAATTCATAAAATTAAAATCCATTTTTAAAGTTTTCCATCTTCCCTTATCAGTGGCTCAGTTTCTAAGATATATCAAATTATATAGCCTTAGGAAGTGTAGTTTCTTCTATGCTAATCAGTGATTTTGTAGCTAAAATTGCTCTAAAGCTGAAGTACAAAATGTCCTCTGAATTTATCAATTGATAACCAGACGTTGACTGTAGCATTTGCAAGAAATCAACACACTTTTTTAAAATAACAGCTTGGGTGGAGGAAGAAAATTGAGGATGATCTCAACACCGAGTGTCCATGTATATAACCTGTACTGAGAAATCCAAAAGTATTAAATCATTCTTTCCCATAATTGTATCAGTAACTGTGTACTAAATGGAGACCACATAAAATTGAAAACAGTGAAATTAAATCATGAAATCTGATCTGACCTACTCAGCACGACTGTCAAAACACAGGCTAAGTCTGTTTCATGCACAGATTATTTTTTATTAAATATTCAAGTTTATTGTTTCTGATTGTTATTATACTGTAAATCAGCTTCCAGGCAATAAGGCCAATGTCTGAAAAGTCAGTATGATTCCTAAAGATGACCACACTAACTGAACAAACTAACCACAGTGGATGTTGGTCATTTGAAATACCATATTGGATTTATTGTTGTTGGCTCATAGGATCCATTGCTCCAAGGTCAAATTTCAGAGCTTTCATGCAGTCAGGAGATATTGAGCACGCCATTACTACACGGTGGAGGGCCTTAGATGATTATCCAGTTTGGGAATTGTCATTGATTTTGTTTTCCTTTTGATCTTCTTTGGACTACAGATTAAAATGGATGTACTAATTGCTCTTGTACCATATACAGTTTCTTAAACCGATTTCTTATAGAAAACTGTTCTGTCTCTTTCTGCAATATTGAATCTCTTTGAACTTTTTCCTGCCAATTCATTTTCTTTCACCTTTTCTTTCAATCCTAAGATTTTGGTTTAAATTTTAGCGTGTTGTGGAACAGATAACTCATTATTTCCTGATGTGTGTGGTTTTGGAACATCATTCATGAGCAGTCTTCTCAACGTCACATCCACATTTACTGAGTTTCTGCCATTAAACAGGCAATTGTGCTGGATCCTAAGGCTGCATGTGGGGCCAACCATACTGGAGCTCCTGTGTGAGAGGAGCTCTCAGCAATCTAATTATTTGTTTGCATATCTAATAGGAATGACAGACAGATATATAATGCAGAAGAAAGGTAGAATGCTATAAATGCTATAACATGTCAACACTGCTTTGCACACTCAGGTGTGGAATCATTTAATTCTTCTCATTTGGGCAGGGGAGATGGCTCTTATGGCTATGAGTAGTAGTGTGAGGAAGGACAAAGTGGGGAAGAGTATTCCAGGCAGAACAAAGTAAGGAAGCAAGAAAATGTGTGATATATTTTTGAGAAAAGGCAATTATCTTTGTGCAGGATTAGAATAGAGTAGACAGTAGGGGAGGGAGTCTTGCAACGGCTAGAAATGAGGCTTGAAAAATAACCGTGGCCAGCTGGCAAAGTGCCTGGTACCCTACACTAAGGAGCCCTGTGATCAGATTTATGTTTTAAAATGAAAATTAGCAGCAGCATGGATGATGAGGGGCACTCGAAGGAATAAATACCAGGGAGAACCCAAATCTGTAGGATTTAGAAAAGTGGGACCAATGTATTCATGCAACAGGTACTCTGAATCTTGGACCCCCTGGGGAGAGTTCAGTGACTCAGCAGAGCCCTCCTATGGCCAGGTTCATGGAGCAAGGTTTCAGGAGTGAGGGGAGAAAAACTTTGCATGGATGGATTGTAGATTCTGGAGAGAGCCAGTCCTGGGTTTGAAGGCTGGCTCTGGCACTCTGTAACCTTGGGCCAATCATTTATTTAAGATATCTAAGCCTCAGTTTCCTCATTTATAAAATGGGGCTTAATAATAATCCCTAACTCACAGAGTTGCTGTGAGAATTCAATGAGAGTTAACGTGTGTCAAGCACTTAGATTGCCTCACGTAGGTAAATACTCAACAAACCTTATCCATTATTGTGTTAATGACAAATTGTTTGTCACTGGCTTTAAGCATCCCTACTTTCACTACTGGCTAATATAAGAATGTGAACAGAAAGAGGCCGGGGAGAAACAAATGAATTCTGAATTTGCTTTTCAAGTTGGTTTTGTTTGAGATTAAGAATTCCAGTTGGTTTTTTTTTCACTAAACCTTTCCCCTTCTGGCTACTCATTCCCTCCCCACCCCCAATCAGTTTACAGCTTTCTGATCACTAAATACATCACATTTCCTACACCTCTTCTTTTGGAAAGAGTGGGTCAATACAAGAGTTCGGCGATAGCACACCACTCTGTCTGCCCAGGGCTTGACTATTCGCGAAATGCATCAAAATTAATTATGCTTGATCGTGCCATCACTTAAGCGTATCTTATATTAAGCATTAATTAATTAACACTCCATAAATTAGGCAGATATGGTTATTATACTATTTCAGAAACATAGATAAAGAAGCCAGAAGAAACCAAATTATTACTAGGGTTCAAAAAAGAAATTAGTAACAATTCTGAATGTAGGACTCATATTTTTAATACCTTTACTCATATTTATTTCTTCAAGGCATAAATATTAATGTTGAAATTAAAAACAAATGGAGATTATCTTTTGTTACCCATTAATATATGTTTCCATATTTTAAAAAACCCAAACATACCTTCACTGGCATGTCGGTCTCTGAACACATTCTTGGGGTGGACACTGTATCCTTCTATATCATGCACTGAAGAAGCCCTCCGTATACTACAAATGCTTTCCTTCGATCTGGAATGAGTCAGCTGGGAACTTGACTGCAGCATGTCAGGGTAGAGTCGGTCCCATTGTCTTTTGGGCGAGGAATGGTCAAGAGGTCCAGATATATTCACCAGGGGGGAGCATTTGCTGGGCTGTATCAAGGCTTTTGTATCATCTGCTTCGGAGGGGCTGCAGCTTTCTTTTGTAGGAGACTTAAAGTGCTTCATGGCTACTGAATCATCACTGTGTTTAGATGAATCAATTACTACCACATCGGGGTCTTCTTGTGGTAACGATTGCTTTCTGTAAGTGAGAACTCTCAGACCAGGGAATTTGAACCCAAAAAGCTTCCCTACAAATGGAGAGAAGAAAGAGTATTATCACAAGACAAAGAGTGTATTCCTTGGAACACACACACAAACAAACATTGTTTACTCATATTTAAATACATGTAAAAAGAGTTATTAATCAATATTTAAGCAAATCATCTACAGTTGTAATGTGAGATATCGTAGAAAATTTCTGAGGCCAATATGAATTATCATATCAGTAGAAAGAAAGTAGTAAAATAATTTTACCATGTTTCTGATGGTTAGATATACTCCAGTGACATGAAAGCATTATTTGGATCATAAGAGGCTTCTTTGGTTTAACAAATTAAAATCATATATCCACCATACATCCATTTTTTAAGGGAATGTGAAGGGTGGAACACAGTTTAGAAAGGAAAAGAAGAGATGGAGCACCATGTGTAAAAAGGACAGACACAGGAAAGATTATAGTGTTTGCATGTGTGTGTGTGCTGGGGGAGTGGGGGGTAGGGGGGTTATTGTATCGGAAGTAGGAGGGAAGAGAAAGAGGTGGGGGTAAGGAACTGGCCTGACATACCTAGCAGGTTTGTATTGGATAATATTGTATGTCAACGTGGTTGGGGAAGTGGGGTCAACTGTGTATGAGATGTTCCTCATTCTATTTGGAATTCTTAAAAAGCTTTTGGTTTCAGAGAGAGAGATGTATCGTAACGACAAGAATTTCTTTTTCCTGACTTTTTGTTTTGAAACTGAGGATAAGGCATGAAATTGTTTTACATATCTCAGAGTGGATAATGCTTAGAAGGACAATAAATATAAACATTGAAGAGTGAAGAGTGGACATTAAAAATTAAAATATTAGGGGCTGGCCCCGTGGCCCAGTGGTTAAGTTCACGTGCTCCCCTGCAGGTGGCCCAGTGTTTTGTTGGTTCAAATCCTGGGCGCGGACATGGCAGTGCTCATCAAACCATGCTGAGGCAGCGTCCCACATGCCACAACTAGAAGGACCCACAAGGAAGAGTATACAACTATGTACCCGGGGACTTTGGGGAGAAAAAGGAAAAAATAAAATCTTTAAAAAAAAATTAAAATATTAGCTAATAAATACATAAACTTATTGGTAGTAAAAAATGCAAATTAAAACAAAAGATATCATTTTCCACTCTTCAATTTAGCAGTAAAAGAGGAAAAAGAAGCATAACATCTAGTGCTGGCAAAGAATGCTGGCAAGCATTCTGACCCTTTGCTGGTGGGATTGCAAATTGCTACAACTTCTTTGGAAAGCTGGTTTACAATATGTATTAAAATGAAAAAATACACTGACTTAGCAATCCCATTTATAGTATATTACAAAGGCACAAAAAATAAAAACAATCTGAATATCCATTAAAAGGAGAATGGTTGAGTAAATTATGGCATTTATATACTTTGGAATCTTATGGTGTTCTTTAAAAAACAATAATATGTGTATGTTTTGATTAGAGGGTTACTCAAATACAGTGTTAAGTGAAAAAGCAAGTTTCAGCTTAGTGTGTTTATGATGATATTACTTCATTAAAAATAATAAAAGCATATATTTTTCCATATAAGTTGTATGGGAGTAGAGAGATGTGAAGAACATACTCCAGACTTTTAATGTTGATTGGCTAAGTGGGTTTGGAAGTGGGAAAGTATAAAGTATTGCATTCTTCTTTATATATCCCTTTATATAAAGATATATATACATAAAAATATAAAGATGTTTGTTGCATCAAGCATGCATCCTTTTATAAATTTTAAAAAAAACTAAGATAAAACTTCTACCACTAGAAGAAATGAAAAGATAAGAGAAAGCATCCAAACAATATTGTGTAATTCAAAGCTTTTCTAATTATTGTCTACAAGAAAATGTAGTTTCTAATTTCTATGGCCAGTGCAGTAGCTTAGGTCCACATCATTCCTTGGCTTTACAATTACAGATCGCCCTTCTAGTCAGACATTTGCTATCTTTGGGCTACAAGGTTATCTTACCTTCTTATATTCCTTAAGTGTCATGGGAACCATTATCTTTAATATATTTACTATGAACTTTTCCTCAATGCATTGAGGATGGTTTTAAACATGGAAGAACACTCTTAAAATTCATGAACCTCTTTGAATTTTATTTGAGTATACTCTTCCAGTGGATGGTCTTATCTACACACATATTTTAAATTCCATCTCTAGTCCAATGGTTCATAAATCTGTATCTCCAGCCTAGACTTCTTCTCTTAGTTCCAGGCCTGCATGTTTAATGGCCTTATCAACATCTTCATTTGAAAGTCTTAAATAGACCTCAAAATCTCATAGCAAATCCAATCTCATGATCTATCCCTCCAAGCCCAGCCAGTTTTTTTCAGTGGATGGCATTGCAATCCATCTAATCATACAAACCTGAGACTTGAGGGCCATTCTAGTTACTGTTCCCTCTCACCTCCATTTCTCATATCTGATCAATCCTGTAATTGTGTTCACTTCACCTCCTGGAAATCTTTTTAATGTTTTCACTTCTCTCACCTCTACTGCTCTCACTTTTGTCTAAGCTATTATCACGGTTCACCTGATTTCTTGCAATCGGATGCTAATCACTTTGTGTATTTGCATCATATTGTCCATCCTTTAACTGAATAATTATCTTTTAGAAAATGCACTTCTGATCATGTAGACTATCATTTAGTCTTTCACTGCTCCCAATCACTTCCTGCTTTGGGGATGAAGACATCACTATCTCCACTCTGCAGCTTTGTCTTTCCTACCTTGCTCTCTGGGATCCAGCCATATGGACTTTTATTCCTCCAGAGGCCTGTCCTTCTCTCAAATTCAGGGCTTCCTTGTGTCTGACACAGTTTATTCTTCCTACTTAGCACATCCTTTATGTTTGACCTCCAAAGTCATTTTCTTTGGGAAGCTTTTCCTTCCCTCTGAACTACATTAGTGTTACTTTCATACCTTTCACCATAGTTAATAGTTAAACACTTATTGATTTTCTTTTCTTTTTTCTGGTGAGCACCAATCTAATCTCTACATCTATGTGTTTGGTGGTTGTTGTTGTTGTTGTTTTCTTCCACTAATGAGTGAAATCATACAATATTTGACTTTCTCCTTCCAACTTATTTCACTTAGCATAATACTCTCAAAGTCCATTCATGTTGGCAAAAATGGCAAAATTTCACAATTTTTATGGCTGAGTAGTATTCTATGGTGTATATATAGGACATCTTCTTTATTCACTCATCCATTGGTGGGCACTTAGGTTCTTTCCTAGTCTTAGCTATTGTGAGTAATGCTGCAATGAACAGAGGGGTGCAAATATCTTTTTGAACTACTGGTTTCATGTTCTTTGGATAAACACCCATGAGTGGAAAATGTGGATCGTATGGTAGATCTATTAATCTTTTGAGGGAACTTCATACTGTTTTCCATAGTGTCTATACCAGTTTACATTCCTACCCATGGTGTATGAGGGTTCCCTTTTCTCCACATCCTCTCCAACACTTGTTATTAATTGTCTTGTTAATTATAACCATTCTGATGGGCATGAGATGATTAACTCACAGTAGTTTTGATTTGTATTTCCCTAATAATTAGTGATGTTGAACACCTTTCCATGTGCCTGTTGGCCATCTGCATATCTTCTTTGGAAAATGTCTATTTAGATCCTTTGACCATTTTTTAATTGGGTTATTTGTTTTTTTGTTGTTGAATTGTATAAGTTCATGATATATTTTGGATATTAACCTTTTATTAGATATATGATTTGCAAACATCTTCTCTCAATTGGTAGGTTGTCTTTTTGTTTTGTTGATGGCTTCCTTTACTGTGCAGAAGCTTTTTAGTTTGATGTAGTCTCGTTTATTTATTTTTTCTTTTGTTTCCCTTGCCTGGTCATACATGGTATTCAAAAAGATACTGCTAAGACTGACGTTGAAGAGCATATTGCCTATGTTTTCTTCTAGAAGTTTCATGCTATCAGGTCTTACATTCAAGCCTTAAATCCATTTTGAGTTAATTTTTTTGTACGGTAAAAGATAATGGTCTACTTTCATTTTTTTTGCATGTGGCTGTCCAGTTCTCCACTTATTGAAGAGATTTTCTTTTCTCCATTGTGTGTTCTTGGCTTTGTCAAAAATTAGCTGTCCATAGACATGTGGGTTTATTTCTGAGCTCTTGATTCTGTTCTGTGATCTCTGTGTCTTGTTTTGTGCCAGTACCATGCCGTTTTGATTACTACAGCTTTTAGTATATTTTGAAATTAGAAAGTATGACACCTCTAGCTTTGTTCTTTTTTTACCAGGATTGCTTTGGCTATTTGGGGTCTTTTGTTGTTCTATTTAAGTTTTAGGATTCATTGTTCTACTTCCATGAAAAATGTCATTGAGACATTGATAAGGATTCCCTTGAATTTGTAGATTGCTTTAAGAAGAATGGATGTTAAATTTTCCAATCTATGGATACGAAATATCTTTCCATTTCTTTTTGTCTTCCTGGATTTCTTTCAACAATGTTTTATAGTCTTCAGTGTACAGGACTTTCACCTCTGCAGTTAAATTTATTCCTTTATATTTTATTCTTTTTGTTGAGATTATAAATAAGATTGTTTTCTTAATTTCTCTTTTTGCTATTTTGTTGCTTTTGTATAGAAAGGCAACCGATCTTTGTATGTTGATTCTTTACCCTGCAACTTTACTATATTCATTTATTATTTTTTAGGGTTTTCTATATATAAAATCATGTGATCTGCAAATAGTCACAGTTTTATTTCTTCCTTTCCAATTTGGATCCCATTTCTTTCTTTTTCTTGCCTTATTGCTCTGGCTACGACTTCCAATACTATGTTACATAAGAGTGGTGAAAGTGGGCATCTTTATCTTGCTCCGTTTCTTAGAGGGATAGCTTTCAGTTTTTCACCTTTGAGTATGATCTTAGTTGTGGGTTTGTCATATATTGCCTTTATTATGTTGAGATACTTTCTTCCTATACCCATTTTATGCAGAGTTTTTATCATAAATGGATTCTGTATTTTCCCAAATACTTTCTCTGCATCTTTTGAGATGATCATGTGATTTTTATTCTTCATTTTGTTCATGTGGTGTATCATGGTGACTGCTTTGCAAGTCTTGACTCATCTTTGCAACTCTGGAATAAATCCCACGTGATCATGGTATATAATTCCTTTAATGTATTGTTGCATCCAATGTGCTAGTATTTTGTTGGGGATTTCTGCATCTATGTTCAGCAGCAACATTGGCCTGTAATTTTCTTTTTTTCGAATTGTCCTTGTCTAGTTTTGGTATCATGGTATGCTGTCCTCATAGAATGAGTTAGGAAGAATTCTTTCCTATTCAAGTTTTTGGAAGATTTTGAGAATGATAGGTATTAAGTCTGAATGTTTGGTAGAAGTCACTGGGGAAGCCATCTTGTCCAGGACTTTTGTTTTTGGAAAGGTTTTTGATTATTGTTTCATTCTCCATAATAGAAATTGGTCTATTCAGATTCTCTATTTCTTATTGATTCAGTTTTGGAAGATTGTATGATTCTAAGAATTTATCCATTTCCTCTGGATTGTCCAGTTTGTTGGTGTGTAGCTTTTCATAGTATTCTCTTAGAATCCTTTGCATTTCTGTGGTGTCTTGTAATTTCTTCCCTTTCATTTCTGACTTTATTTATTTGAGCCTTCTCTCTTTTTTTCTTGTTGAGTCTAGCTAAAGTTTTATCAATTTTATTTATCTTTTCAAAGCACCAGCTCTTAGTTTCATTGATTTTTAATTGTTTTTTTAGTTGCTATTTCATTTATTTCCACTCTGATTTTTATTATTTCCTTCCTTCTGTTGATATTGGGCTTTGTTTTTTTTCTAGTTCCTTTAGGTGTATTGTTAGATTGTTTATTTGAGATTCTTCTTGTTCATTAAAGTGGACCTCTATTGCTATAAACTTCTCTCTTAGTACTGCTTTTACTGTATCGCATAAATTTTGGTATGTCATATTTTGATTTTCATTTGTCTCCAGGTTTTTTTTAAATTTCTTCTTTGACTTGTTCATTGACCCAATAGTTCAGTAGCATTTTGGTTAATCACATATTTGTGGCTTTTCCAGTTTTCTTCTTGTAACTGATTTCAAGTTTCATATCATTGTGGTCAGAAAAGATATTTTGTATTATTTTAATATTTTTAAATTAATTGAGATGTCTTATGACCTAATATGTGATCTATCTTAGAAAATGTTCCATTTGAATTCAAAAAGAATGTGTATTTTTCAGTTTTTGAATGAAATGTTCTGTATCTATCTACTAAGTCCATCTGGTCTACTGTATCATTTAAGGCCAATATTCCTTATTGATTTTTTGTTTTGATGATCTATCCATTGATGTAAGTGGAATATTAAAGTCCCCTACTATTATTATGTTGCTGTCTATTTCTTCTTTTATGTCTATTAATGATTGTTTTATATATTCAGATGTTGGGCGTGTAGACATTTACAAGTGTGATGTCCTCCTTTTAGATTGTTCCCTTTATCATTATGTAATGTCCTCCTTTGTCTCTTGTTACAGTTTTTGTTTTAAAGTCTATTTTGTCTGATATAAGTATTGCTACCCCAGATTTCTTTTCACTGCCATTTGCATGGAGTATGTTTTTCCATCCCATCACTTTCAGTTTGTGAGTATCTTTAGATCTGAAGTATGTCTCATATAGGCAGCATATATATGGGTCTTATTTTTTTTCATCCATTCAGCCACCCTATGTCTTTTGATTGGAGCATTTAATCCATCGATATTTAAAGAAATGGTTGATAAGTATGTACTTATTGCCATTTTGTTACTTTTCTTCTGGGTGTTTTTGTAGTTCTTCTCTTGCTCTCTTCCCTTGTGATGTGATGGCTTTACTTAGTTTTATGTTTCAGTTTTTTCTCTTTAATTTTTGTGTATTTATTATATATTTTTGGTTTGTGATAACCATGAGGTTCGTATATAATAAACCATGTAAACAGCAATCTATATTTATTTGATGGTCTCTTAAGTTTGATCTCTTACTAAAAGCCCTAATTTTACTTGCTACCACACACATTTTATGTTTTTGATATCACATTTTACCTCTTCTTTGTGTGTGGGTATCTCTTAACCTTTTATCCTGGAAATACGTATTTTTAGAGTTTTTGTCTTTTGACCTTCATACTAGCTTTATAGGTGGTTGATCCACTACCTTTATTATATATTTGCCTTTACCAATGATTTTTTTACTTTTACAACTTTATTATTCCTATTTGTGGTCTTTTCTTTTCCACTTAGGTCCCTTTAACATTTCTTGTAAAGCCTGTTTAGTGGTGATAAATTCCTTTAGATTTTGCTTGTCTGGAAAACTCTTTATCTCTTCTTCAATTCTGAATGATAACCTTACTGGGTAGAGTATTCTTGGCTATAGGTTTTTTCCTTTTAGCACTTTGAATATATAATGCTTCTACCTTCTAGCATGCAAGGTTTCTGCTGAGAGATCAGCTGATAGCCTCATGGGGTTTCCTTTGTATATAACTTATTGCTTTTCTCTTGCAGCTTTTAGGATTTTTTCTCTTGCAGCTTTTAGGATTCTCTATTTTTAATTCTTGACATATTCATTATAATGTCTCTTGGTGTAGGCCTCTTTGTGTTCATCTTCTTTGGTACTTTCTGTGTTTCCTGTACCTGGATGTCTGTTTCCTTCCTCAGGTCAAGGCAGTTTTCAGCTATTATTTCTTCAGATAGCTTTTCCGCACCTTTGTTTCTCTCTTCTCCTTCTGGGATACCTATAATATGGATGTTACTACACTTGATGTTTTCCCAGAGGTCCCTTAGACTGTCCTCATTCTTTTTAATTTATTTTTCTTTTTTTCTGATTAGCTTGGATGATTTCCTCTACTTCTTCATCCAGATCACTGATCCATCCTTCTATGTCGTCTACTCTGCTATTGATTCCCTGTAGTGAATTTTTCATTTCCATTATTGTATTCTTTAGTTCTGATTGGTTCTTTTTTATATTTTCCAGGTATTTATTGAAGTTCTCACTGCATTCATATATTCTCCCAAGATCAGTGAGCATCCTTATGACTATTTGTTTGTACTCTTTAACAGGTAGATTGTTTATCTCTATTTCATTTAGTTCTTTTTCTGATCATTTGTCTTGTTCCCTTGTTTGGAGCATATTCTTTTGTATCCTCATTTTTCCTATTTCTCTGTGCTTGTATCTATGTATTAGGTAGATCAGCTCCATCTCCTGCTCTTGAAAATGTGGGCTTATGTAAGAGATGCCTTGTGGGGCCCAGCAATGCACTCCTCTCTCATCATGCATGCCACATGTTCTAGGAGTGTCCATGTATGAGCTACATGTGTCCTTCTGTTGTGGTGGGGCTGATCTTGCTGTGGCATGGGTAGGCTAGGCTGGCCCTGGGCCAGGTCATTGTAAGGTCCAGCCTCATGTGGCTGCTACTGTCATTTTATTGGATGGGGCAAGCTCCAGCACAGCTGATTTCCAGGTCTAATGGCATACAACTACCACTGTTTTGCTGTTAAGCAAGTCAGGCCCCAGTGTGACTGGTTGCTAGGCTCAGGGACTCACAAGTGATCCAGGCCTCCAGTGCACCTCCCTGCTCACTCAGGAGTGCAGATGGATGGGGCTGGCTCCAGATGTGGCAACACACAATGGTTTCAGGAGTTGGAAGGCAGGGAAGATCTCTTGTTTGTGTGGCTGTTTGAGATGAGTGGCACAAGTTGGCTGTGGCTGACATGCCCCACCACCCATGGACCCATTCTCCCTGCTACAGAGTTCCCACACACCCTGGCCACACTGGCCCACAAGTCTTTTGTGGCCTTGATAGTGGGTGGGGCCAGTCCCTGGGATGGGCTGCCTGTCCTGGCTGTACTCAATTACCTTGAGTGCTCTAGTGAGTGGGGCAACCCCCTGGGCTAACAGGATGGAATCCAATGGCAGCTGTTCACATCTGTGTCAGCACAACTGAAGTAGGTCACAATAATGGCTGTCACCACTGTCTCAGTCCCTGGGGTTCGTGGACCCAATTCTCTCCTGCTTCTTCCAGATGCACTCTGAGCTTAGTAGGTGAGTCTCTTCTATCAATGGACTATGAAATTTTCTTTCTGATGTTTTTGTATTGATTTCTGGAATGGGTGAATCTCTGTATAGGCCCTTTAAGAGCAGGTTTTTCTTTCTCTGGAGTTCAACAGTTTTTCGGAATGTATTCCCTGTTGGTTTTCAAAGTCAGCAAAGCCAAGTATTATGTGATCCTGTCTCCATTGTGCTAAATCCAAGGGTGAGACTGCCTACTGTGGCATAGATCCCCTGCTCAGATCCCCCACTCCTGTGGGAAAAGTTCCATACCTTTGATATTGCTCCTGGCCATGAAATGCCATGGTTAGGATATGATTTTATCCTCAGCAGAGCTATATTTCTGCCTCTTCCACCCCTGTCAGTGTAGTGTAGTTCCTTGTTGTGGAGGTTTTTTAAATCTAGTTTCCAGATCTCTCTCAGAGGAAATTGTTCCACATTTAGTCTTAGATTTGTTGTATTTATGGGAGGAGGTGAATTCAGAGTCCTCCTATGCTGCAATCTTCAAAACTCTCATCAGAAGTCTAAAATCAAGATCTTGGGCAAGGCTGCATTCATCCTGGAGGCTCTTGGGAAGAATTCCTTTCTTGTCTTTTTCAGTGTCTAGAGGTTCCTGTAGTCCTTGGCTTGTGACCCCTTCTTCACATCATTCCAACCTCTTGTTTCTGGTAGTGATGCCCCCTAGTACCATTCTGAGCAGCCTGTCTCCCTTCTATCCACCTGGGTAATCGAGGCTAATCTCCTTGTTGGTTTTCTGATTAATACTTCTCTCCCATAGTGGACGGTAGGCTTCATAAGGATGGGGCCCTGTCTATTTTGCTCACCAAATCCTAGTTTTGACAGAATGCCTGAGCAGGGTCAATGAATTTCCATGAGCAGATTCTAAACTGACAATATGCTTCAATTTTGATGACTGAAAAACTAGAATATTTAATTGCTCTGACAAATCTAATTAGAGAATCTTAGCCTTCTGGAATTATATTGACCCATATTTACAAAAAATGAGTGTTTAATTAGGACTCAGTAGCTCATGGAAATCGTGAACTCTATATACCTGACACAGCTCATTGTTAATTTTACCTTTTTTGAGAGATTATTAATTGCTACCATTCTGATTCTAGAGGATACACAGAAATGTTTCCAAACTCCTCATCATCTAGTGGATTATATGTAAAATACCCATTACAGAAATTTTAGAATTAATCAGGCTAATTTATTATTGTAAGCTTTAATTTGTCGGCTAATAGTTAACAGTGTAAAGTATAATTGAAATAGAATTTATCTTTCCAATAAAAGACAAGCCACAATGCAAAAACTCCAAGTGCATTCAGCGTTAAACTCCGGATTAATAAAATATAGATGAAAGTAACCAATCTGTTCAAATAAGATTAAATAGCAGTGCATCACGGTAACTGTTTTGCAAGCATTCTTACATAATTCTACTAACAACTTTTATATGTTCAAGTAAATTGCCAAGTTAAAAATCAGTGAACTGCATCACAGTCATTTGATTAGTTTCTAATGCACATGGAATTGAGTTATAAAGCAGTTTACAAATCAATTCGGTAAACTTATTGCAATACACTGAAGGTCAATTCCTACTTTTATTCATTTTTCAACAATTACATTGCCCTCCTCCTTTAAAAACAATTCACTGCCTTTCTTAATTAATGACCACACAAGGCATTTAGTTTGCTCCTATAGCTTAGTCATATCCAAGGTGGTACAGATGGTCTTTTCTGCATCACTAGGTTAACATGACCATGTTATATTGCATTATAGATTTAGTTGTCTAACTGCAGTTCATCTGGAAAGAATACACATTGAGAATTTTGCTCAATGCTAGCACTTTCTGGCTTGAAATATGAAACATAGATGAGGGTAATCCTGTTATGGTTCTTAACACTGAAAAACACCCTTGTAAGTTAAGTCTCCATATTTACCATATTTGCTTTCTAACTTGAATAATTAACATAGATACTATTTTGTTTGATCTACTAAATGCTTGATAAATCTGAAATAAGAACAACAGAATAAGCTTTTTTACACATTTTTAAACACATCCCCTGAAATAATTATAAGTACTGATAAACTACTTACACAGACATGATTTTGTTTAAATATGCTATTTTCATCTAAGAGGATATATAGTTTCTAAAACAATGAACTTATAATTAACTACTACTACAGTGTCTTTCTGAGGCTATGTCAATTTGTAAAGCTGCATCTTCATATATCCTATATCATATTTGACTAAGAGCTTTTTACCTCTCATCCAAGAAGATATAGAGATATTCCCATCATCCTTCTCTTTAAAAAGCCTAGATTTAAGACTCAAATTTATATACACAAGGATGTTAAATACTTGGCCCAAGATCACATAGGAAATCAGGGTAAAGTCAGAATAAAATAGGAATTTTCTTGATTTAATTTCAGTTTATCGAAGATTTGGTCTTTTCTTGGGCTACAGATATCCTTAGGAGAATCTAGTGAGAATAATAATTCTCTCCTCTAAATAAATGTGGATAAATGCATCCACACAATTTTGTTTATGATCTCAGAGGCTGAATAACAAAACCCCCTTCCCAACCAAAAGCCTTCCACTAACCTCCCCTAGGATCCCTTAGGATTACTTGACTCTAAATTTCCTTCCAGTTTTGAGTTTTTGGCTTATATATTTGCTCTAACAACAGTTCTCGCAAAATTATAGTGATCACAACTACATCTCTCCCCAATCCCCTGTGGTAGTAAATTTAGGAAATGGTTTTCCTAACTTTTTCAAATTGAGAAGACTTCATCAATGTGAACTGTTATTTCTCTTTCTTTCTGCCTCTCTCTTTCTCTCCTCTGGGAGCTGGGTCTCATGTACCAAAGTTTGGAAAAAAACTACTGTGCCCATTTTGACCTCAAACAATTTTTCCAATTTAGGAATATACTTAGGAATATTATAAACAATAATATTTCTTGCAGAAAATCAAATATTTCTGAAAAATCCTCCATACATGCCTAATCACTGAATTTCTTCACAATTACAAATTTCCAATCACTCCTTTGGTTCAATGTCTCATCATTTTTATAAACTCTTAGAACTTTGATTATCTAATAATTTGGTTATCTAATAAAAGCCAGCTAAATATAAGTCAGGAACATTTTACTCCTGCTTGGTTCTGCTTAGTTGAAGTATAGACTGAAAAGTAGAGAGAAACTTAAGTTGAAAAAGTCACGTGAACTAGAGAACATAGTGGCATTAGGAAAGGACATACATGTGGTGTGGGTGTGTAACGGACATTGTAAAGGCCATGAGCAGCGATAGTCCCCTCACAAAGGATTAGGAGTGGTGGGAGCTGTCTTAGATTGGATCCCTGAAAATGGACTGTGCGATTGGTTTTATGGGGAATGTTCTCAGGAGATGCACCCATAAGGAAGGGAGGAAGGCTGGATTGGGCAGAGGAAGCTGAGCTGTCTTGCAAATTCAGCTGAAGCTGCAGCCAGTCCTCCTGGGAGCTCTGGAGCTGGGATAGCCCTGAAGATTTATGCCAGATTGAAGTTAGGGTAACTGGCCTTTGTCTCTCTGCATCAGTCAGTTACTGGCTACAGCCACCCCACAGGAAGGGCCATAGCCTTGGGTAAAGCAATACACGATTTCCAATGGGGGCGGAGTTATGCACCCTCAGCAGCCAACATTTCCAGTAACCAACCTTGAGGAAGGTATCTGGCTGAGCAACATGGTGTCCACTGTACAGACAGGGAAGACTAGCCTGTTTTTGATCTGAAAGAGACTATGATCTGAATTAAGTCTACTGTCAGCTATTAGCACACAAAATAAGGATTTGTGAATTAATGTCAATGTACCTTTCTAAAGTCAGGGAATTCACAAGTCTGACACTTAAACTGGGAGGCTTAAAATCACTGTGAGACTTTTCTCCAGCCAAATAGCTCTGGATATGCAGAGAAACATGACTTTAATCTCTGAGTCAGAGAGAGCGATATATCAAATTTGAAGAGAGAAAGAGGAAAGATAATTGACATATCTGCCTTTTCTTTTTAGGGAGAAATTTCCACAGAGTCCCCCTGCAAGAAAATGAGTCTTTCCTACTCCTAACTATGTAAAGAGTTTATGATGTTGCCCATTGGCTGCTAGAGCAGCCCATAATATTATCAAAGAAGGCAGTAGTTAGAAGTTAGACTGGGAAAAAGGATCATTCAGTCTGAACTGGCTAATCTGTTTAGTGGGTGACAAATGGGGCAGTGCCACCGGTGTGGTCCTGGTGTTAGTGACAATAAACGGTCACCAGGGACTTAGTAAACCTGAAGCTAAATTTGAGAGCTTTCAGAGAAGCAGATGTGGTCAGTTGTACCTTGAAAGACTAAGACTCCTGGGACATTTCCTACGGTAAGAGATACCAGAGAAAAAATAAGATTTTACAGTAAGGCAGTAACTATAGGACCAAATTGGAATCATGTAGCAACGTCAGTCCCAACCCAGTAGCGCACAGCACACGTGTGCAGCGGTCGGAGAAGTTAGTGCTGCAGCCTGCGTGAGGGCAATCACAGGAACTGCAGCAGCAGCAGAGAACTTCTAGAACAGGTTTGCAAAAGCTGATGATGTCTGAGAGACACTACTTCCAACCTGACTGGGTCATCATGAGAGCAAAGAAGCTGAAACCACAGGTCTGGGGTAAAGGAGATAAGGCAGAAAACAGGACAAGACAGTGGACTGCTTTTAGCAACCCAAGGTTCAAATCCCTCAGCGAGGAGGGATTGGAAACGAAAGCAAACACATCACTGTTATACATACCTAATTAGGTTTCTGTGTGATAACTTCTTAATAAATCCAAGTGTGATTTACCAATCCTGTTATTTTGTTTCTCTTTGATAGATTTCTTCCTTTTCCAAATGCCAAATTAAAGAGTCCATTCAAGTTATGTGAAAGTAATAATGTCTTAACCTAGATTGACCCAGGATGACCATGTTCTCATCACATTGACAGGGACTCTCTTGATGCAGTATTCCAAACACAAATGGTACAGAAACCAGTTACCCAAATGCTGTGTGAATAGGGACTGAACCCTATTTGGTTGTTGCTAGGTAACAAATTCTTCTAAATGATACGCAGAACACATGGGGACTCTCTGGTGTGGATATGCTGATTTAGGCTGTCATTAACATTCATTGTTAATGAAGGGATAAAGCATAATTTTTTTCAACCACCAGCAATTTTCTTGATCTTAGAAATATGTATTTTGCCTGAATCCTGGGGAGAAGACATGCTGTAAAATTGACTGCAACCCCTGACTGAACTTTCCCCAGATTTCGTTTAGCAACCATGTCATAATTCTTTCTTCTATACCAAATTTAATCTTCAAAAAAGAGGAAACTTCCAAACACATGATAATGGTAAACATTAGTTATATTATAAAACCTTTAATTAAATCCATCTGAATAACAGATTGTTTCTATAGTAATGCTCGCTGAGTGGGAAACTCTATATTACTACCGCAGCTCTTCATCTTTGAATTAAAGAATAACTTTCAGCTCCAATGCAGAGCAGTAAAAACACTGTGAACGCCCTTTTATAAACTAGCTATACAGAATATTTCTTTGTTCCTTAGCTTGAGGTGTGAAAACTGAAATACAAATTTGAGGGAGTAATATACCTATTCATGCAACTATATATTTTACATGTCAATCAATCAGAATATTGAGTGTAAAGCATATGAATACATTTTTAGTGGCTTAAATTATCTAGATAATTGCCTAAATTACCAACTGTATTTTGTATGTATAGATTTAGCTTCAGGTGAAGCTTTGAGAGTAATTCAAACTTTTATTTTGGTAAGTATAAAGGTAAAAACCTTCTCTTGATTTAGAGAGTATAATTTTAATCATTTCAAAGGTAATGGAACCTCCTTATAGTACCTTAATAAGAGTAAATGAAAAAGTTCACTTTTGAAAATAACTATGAGAATAAGATACTATAGAAATTTAACTTTATAATAGTTTTATACCCTGTTTTCCTTACAATTTATCTCTATACTTTTATCTAGATATTAACTAACTTAGACCAAGTAGTTCTCAAACTTTAGTGGGTATCAGAATGACTTGAAGGGTTTGTTGAACACGCATTGCTGAATTTCTGTGTTTCTGAACCAGTTGTTCTGGTGCAAGGTCCAAGAACTTGCATTTCAAACATGTTCCAAGATGATGCTGATGGTCTCACACTTGGAGAATCACTGACTAATGTTCATTCAGTAGGAAAAGATAACAAATACTCAGTATAAAAATAACTTAGCAATTCATTTATTTATATATGCTACAAATATGTATTGAATACTTACTATTTGTAAAACGTTGGGGATACATGGAAGAAAATACAACATCCCTGCTATGAACTAGAGTAGAATGGTTCCTGGCTGCTTTAAATAAGGTAAACATTCTCTAGTTTTCCACAACCTTCACCTCTCTCTTTTTTCCTGGCCTTCTTCAGTCATTTATGTTACTGGTCTCCCAGGCAAATAGATATGACCAACATAGTGGTAGAGACAGGTATAAAGTATCATGATGTCACAGGGGCAGGAAGATGGAAATCTGTCTGGGTGAGTTAGGAATGCTCCACCTTTGGAAAAGGTGTGCCAGAGGAATGAAGTCATTCTAGTAGAGAGGATACCAAACAAAGTGATATAACATGTATGGTGGTTTCAAGGAACCACCAGTGAAATATCAGATCTGATTGGGGAGGGGATTTTGATAGGAGATGAGGCTGAAAAAATATCGGAGGCCATAGCATGAGTCTTTTGTATAAAGCACAGGGTTTTGGAGCTTTATATTTGCAGGCAATAGAGAAATTGTAAAGGATATAAATAGTGGAGTATTATGATCTGATGTACAGTAGTATGACATGTGACCCCGAGGAAAAGTAGCCAAAAGCCGCGATACAAATCATGAGATAATTGCATCAGTCGAAGGAAGATGTGTTGAAGGCCTGAGTGGGCAGTTATGGTGGGCTGTTTGAGAGGGAGATTCATGAGGTGTGCTTGGCAAAAGTTGACCACTGTTTGGTTAGGAGAAGGGAGGATTAGAGAGAAGGAAAAGTTTACCATGATGCACAGGTCTCTGGCTCACTTGGCTTGATGTCACCATCACAATGTACGAAGAGCAAGAGATTTTGACAGGATGGGGTGAATGGTAGCTGGAGATGGAAAGACAAGACTTAGCTTGAAATGTTAAATCTTCCAGAAATGCTAAAATTTTCCAAAGGAGATGCACAGTGAGCAACTGGATATATGAAGTCCTAAGTAATGAGAAAAGTCTAGAGAAAGGTAAGGGCTGGAGATACTGATTTGTGAGGCGGGTCTTTACACTGAGGTCACAGATGAGTTTGCCCAGGCAGGGTGTATAGAGAAGACGAACAAGAAGAGAAGAAGGCTAAGAGTACCTTCTGGGGGATAAACAAACAGTGTTTAAGAGTAAAGTAAGAGGAACAAGAAAACGGTACCAAATTTTGGTACTAATGTTACAGAGATCAAAAGAAGCATAGATATATGGTGTCATGGAACATAAAAGAACAGAGAGAAAGGAATTACATTTAGCAAGGTACATTCAACCTAGAGGGTAATGCAGTGAGCACAACACAGAGAGCTCAATTCCAGTGGGCAGAGAAATGAAGAAAATAAGGGATATGAGTGAGAAGGTTTGGAAAATCCAAATGCCTACAGGAAGAGACAAATAACATAAATGAAGAAAGCCAGATATAATCAAACAATAAGGAGAGATGAGGACTGCAGCAAAGTAGAGAGTGCACTCCCCATCTGAAAGTGTGCTCAGTATTCTGTTTCAGTTTATTGAGAACATGTGGCCAGACACTCCTATTTTTCCCAAATAAGCAAGTGATCTTAATTTTACGTGTAATCTTACAATTTTTAAAGGATGGCAACAAATTCAACTAATTAAAACTTTGAGAAAATATTATGTCATATAAACAGAATGTATCTGTTGAAATACAGCCTATTCTCAGCGGCATGAGTACGAGCAAAAGTGAAAAAGCCGGTGGAAAGGATTGGTGAGAGAGGGTGCATTGGTGGAGAGATTTTGAGAGAATGGAGGAGGGAATGGGTTTCAAGTGGAGATTTGAGACTCAGGTAAGATTTATTACCAGGGGTTGAGATATATTTGCCGAGGGCAGGCTGATTAAGAGAGTTCCTGCCCACGCCCTACCCCTCTGCTCTGAGGTGTGGGAGGTGAGGTTATCTGTGGGGACAGAGAAGTGAATTTGAGATGAGAGTCATGAGAAGCCTAATGAAGGTCGGAGATACTTGCTAAGGGAAAGAGGTGAATGATCTGAAACAAAAATTAGGGTCTCATGCATAGTTTTGACATGCAGTATAATCATTTATAAAATAATACATGATAAAATGCATTACTTTTCTGTGAATGAAATACTTAACTTGGGGCCTGTTTTCTTCTTGGCAAATGTTTCAAGTTTAGTAAAGTGAGAATACTTCATGGATTTTTGACAGTGATGCCAACAGTAAATTAAGTAGACTTAAATTTAAATGAAAACTATTTTAAACTGATAGAAATGAAAATGCTATTAGTTAAAATTTATTTGGGGATATGAGCTTAAGGTCAACTTTTATAGTGGTTCAAATTGATTGGTTTTAAAACAAGATAAAAACATAGAATGCATTCATTTTCTGTTTGGACATCTACTGTTAAGCCAAGAATTGTTGTTTAATTTAGGTTCCCCCAATGCCTTTGAAAAATTTTTAACAGATTAAAATGTGTATGTGTGTGTGTGAACCAGACTGGTAATTCTAGATTCCTGCTATAAAATAGAAGAAATATGAAACTCAAATATACTTGTAAATAATTTAAAATGAAACAAAAATACTTTATTTAGAATAATAAAAGCAAAATTCTCAAACTTGATGACAATGAACTCTGAAATTAATAGTGTATGCAAGAAGACATAATTTGGTTATCTTCCACATTATGCAAATATTTCATAACAACAGATATTAAAGCAGGCAAAAAGAGAACATTTTCCCATTGCTATTAGTTCCTTTAAATGTGGCCCCCATTTAGTTGGTAGGAAAAGTGCAATTTTATCTTCCCCTCGGTACTATTTCCGTTTTTCAGGCTGAAAAGTTTTTACAGAAACCATCAGCGAGAAAAAGCTTAATAACATCTTTTATTGGGTATTTACATTTATTTTGTAGCAATTAATTGACTCAATTGTGCAGCACTTATCAACTTGATAGTTAAGCCTAACAAAATAATACTCTCTTCTGTACTTGCTTCATACCAGGGGACATAAGTCATCTATTTGTGACTGGTCCTACGTCTTCAACAGAGAATAAATTTGTGAAAAATTAGTTCTTTCCAGAGATAGCTGCTCACTTTTGTTGTATAGGGTTCCTGATCCAGAAACTAGATATTTGCATTTAGAAATGACCCACCACTTCATTCAGTACAAAACAAGTTTCTAGGTTTCCAGAATTTACTCAGCCCAATTTATCATAGTCCCTTTTTATGATCCATCTTTTCTCTTGTATATTTAGCTCCTTTTTTGTTACTTAATCTTCTTAATTCAACATGTCATTTCTTTTTCATCTATTTCTTATGTTGTCAGTTCACATTGTTTCCTTTAGTTTGCCTACATTTCAGGAGAGCCAGTCTAAAGAATACCACATCTTCTCAGACAAACAGTAGCCATTTCCCCATTACTCCCACTTAAATCCCAACACATAGGGGCACACATGCACACATACCTGTACACACTCCTATTTAGATAAGAAATTAATCATTTTAAAGGTTAAGATGTTTCTGGACAAAAGGTGTATCAAAATTTGATTTGATTTTCTTTTTTTGTTTGTTTGTTTTAGTGGCTACCACTGGAGCAACAATGTTTGAAATAACCAACATCATTATTTTACACAGGTGGTAAAATTATATTTTAAGAAAAAAATATCAGCAGGAGTTTGCCCAAGATAAGAAATAACACAAAGTGGAAATTTTGAAGTTACCAAGTCTAATTTGTCTTTCTTTAACTTTTCTGCTTGATTTAACAGTCAACTCTTCAAAAACTGACACCAAGTAAAGGGAAATTTAAAGCATATAATAACAGAAAGGTATAATCAAAACCAATACACTGGTTGTAAATAATGGGCCTTTGCAATGCTCTAGAAACAATTTTATTTGCATATTTGTACTTTATCCAATGATTCCTTGTGTGAATGACAGCCACAGTGTAGGGAAATCACTCATGTTCACAAAATAAAAAACAATCTCTGTTGAATTTGCTATGACGTTCACATGAGATGCTATTTTAATCACAGTATAAAGTTGCGTATGTAATATATTATATCCTGGGAGGCTACTGTATAGATTATCTTCCATTAAAGAAATCTAAGTTTCAAGTTTCCATTTGTATTTCAGTTTGAAATGAATATTTTATTTTAAAAAAATCCCTGGCTTTTTGCCATGCTGCTGTAACATCACTCCATTTTTCACTTCCATCCAATTTTACAGATCATGCAAGATAACTAATTTTTGGAAAAAATGAATAATTTGTGGAGACAATGAAGAAACAAAACTAGGCACCCTCAAAACAAATTCTCTTATTGACATTTAAGATCAAAATACAGGCTGTCATTACCTAAAGTATACTCCCAGGAATCATTAAAAAATGATGGAATTTGTTAGTAGAAAATAAAGAAATCAAAACAGTCATCAACTTGAAGGAGCAAGATTTTGGGATTACAATAGTTTTTTACAGTAGTTCCATTTTGTTTCTAAATATGTCACATGGAAGACTGACAAATTGGTGATTTTGATAAAGAGTTTTCCCCAAGTGGTGTTGTCCAGAGAAAAATATTTAGAATGTTGGAATCATATTACATTAATATATTTGTCCCAATAATCTTTTAATAGAATATTGTACTGTCATTTAGACATACCTAAGGAAGTAACTGACACTATAAAAAATTCTCAGCTGGGTGTACATTTGATTTAGTATTAGACTTAGTTTTACAACATAGGCTTTTGGGACTGTGTTTTCTGTCTTATGTATAATTTTCTATCTGAATTTATATACAGTATAACAATTTCTTTTCTCAGACATTAAATTTTGTGATAAGGCTTCCAGATTCCCACAAAGATAGATGCCTAAATTTCACTTTCTTCATGGATCCTCCTAAAAACCATAGAGATCAATAGGGAGGCCAATAAAAACACTCATAAACTATGCCCAAAGACTAACTACAGAAAGAGACACTACAAACTTTAACTTATGTGTAGGCAGGGAAATAAAGGCCCAAGACCAGCAGAATTGGCTCAGGAGAGCACAGTACAATAGAGAATCAGGCAGAAACTAAGTGAAAAAAGAGGAGTACAAAAGTCTCCTTCGAGTGATGGGACACATATAAAATATGGTTTACCCTCAGAAGAAGAGGGCTCCACACTGAGTAAGAAATACTGAGAGCAGATCCATGACCTGAATGGGCAGAGCACTGGTTACTAGAGAGACAATAGAAAGTGGCTTGAAAAGTGCACAAGACCCCAGATAGCAGCCTCGGAAAAGCACTACTTCCTGGAGAGGTGGAGGGAGCTCCAAATGTGGAATTGTCTCTTGGAGGCTGGGAAATAAGGAAGCAGCTGAATATAAGTTCTCCTTACTGAAATAAGAGGGAATAGAAGAATCAGAAGACAAAGGAAAAACAGGGAGTGCCATATGTTTTAAAGAACAAACAACAAAAATCTCCCAAATTTACAAACTCCTTGCAATGTATGAATGAGCCTTTGAATTGGAAAACTGAGAAACCCACTCAAATAAGTCCCATTCCTTTTGCCCCTCTCCAGATTTCCTTTTAATGCCGATCCAAGAAAGTCCTTCATGAATAGAGATAAACAAGAAAACTCTAATATTTGTACAAAGAAAAAAAACAGAAAATGGGGATAAAAACATACTTTGTAGAAGAAATTGTGCTAAAAAGATAATTATGAAATAGAATAACTATTTAACACCCCAAAATAAATTTTAAAACATTTAAGCCAACAATTGAAGATATGAAATAAAATTATGAGTCAGGAATTGAAAAACATGGAATAAGAACTGGACAAACAAGAAGAAAATGCAAAGCTAGAACTGAAAAATATAGGGAATAAATTCAGGAAAGAAAAAGGAAAAATCATGTAAAAAATTAAAACCACAGTACAAGCCACCCACAAGAATAAAGGTTAGAAATGAGAGAAGCCAAGAAAATAAAACAGAAATAGAGAGAAAAAAGGACCAGACAGAAAGTGATAAATATGAAAGACAGACAACGAAGGTCCAATATACGTATTATTTGAGTCCTTGAAGAAGAAAAACAAGAAAAAAGAAATCAAATAAATATTTAAAATTATAATTCAAAAAATTTCCTGAAATAACAGGTAAATTGAATTTACATATTGAAAGGCCCATCATGTGTCTGGGAAAATTGATTTAGATTAGTCAAATCTGGACATATGCTAGTAAAAATTTTAGATTTTAAAAGTCTTTCATGATTTGAAAGAGAAGTAGTATTAAAGTCTCCTATTATTAGTTTATTTCTGAAGTCTTCTGGGACTCTGAAAAACTATCAAAATCACTTACAAAGGGTAATCAAGTAGGTTGGCATCAGATTTCTCATTAGCAACATTGGATGAAAGAAAAGAGTGGAACAATATCTACAAGTTTCACAGGGCAATAAATTGTGAGCCAAATATGTAATGTCTACCTAGATTGTCCTTCAAGTGTCAAGGCTCTAGAAAAATAGCGTTGAACATGAAAGAACCATGAAAATATTTTACTCATAAACATTTCCTGAAGAGGATGAACTTCATCCAAGAAGTTACAATGGGGAACCTTTGGCAAAAAGACTAGTGGTAAGCACTGAATACATTTCACTAGAAATTTAAGACCAAAACAAAAGTGAGAAGTAGGTAAACATTACAACCACTGACAAGCTAGAAATACCACAACCAAACAAAATGAGAGGCAAAGGAGAAAGAAGAAAATGTAAAATAAGCTCATTGAGTGCCCTGATGGTAAAAATTGGGAGTCAAATGACATAATTTAAATTGACAGACTGAAAGATAGAAGAATAAGATAGGTAAGATAAGCATTAAGGCAGGTAATATTATTAACTAAAATTTCATGGTGAAAAAGGGGAAGAAAAGAATTAGAAGCTAATTTGATTCTTGCTATAGTAAGGAACCAAAATGCAGTGTCTGAGGAAAAGGGGTAGAGATGAAGGGCATTATATAAAATGTTTTTGTAAAGATAACTGCTAGAAAAAAATACAAATGTACCTGAATACCAAAATAAAAGTGAAAACAGGGTCACACAAACCAAAAACACACAGTAAAAAGGAGAAAAGAAAACATAACCTCATGAAGTACTTTAAGAGAGCATATTTAACATACAATATGTTAGTACTAAGAGAAAATATATTAGTTATATCAATAAATGTAAACGCCTATTGTAGTTTAAAATGAAAAAAGTGTTTTTTATTTCAAGAAACAAAGGAGAACCTAACTCTACAATGTATAAAAAAGACATAACTAAAACAAAAAAAGATTAAAAGGTGGTTGAAAGATATAACAAGAAAATGGAAAAAGAAAAAACACGTGTCATGATCTAAGATACAGTGGAATTTAGATGGAAAATTATTAATTAAAAAATATGATACACTAGCATGCTACAGGCTAACTTACAGTAAGAATATAAAGATTTATATGACTATCTGTGAAATGTGAATAGCTACGAAAAAAGTGAGACAGCAGCAATATTTGTAAAACAGAAATTACAAGAGATACAAGAAAAAACAGAGAAAATACCCTAATAACAGAAGACTTTAATACACTTCTCTTAATCCAAGACACATCTAATGGACAGAAAAGAAAGAAAAGTTTAGAAGTCTTAAAAAACAACACAATAAGGCAGACTTTTCAAAGTATATGTCAACTTTTGTACCCTAATATTCTTGAATATCACCTTCTTTTCACATTCATGTAGATCATTCATGAAAACTGGTCAAATAATAAACCATAGGAAAAACCTTAGTAAACTACAGAAGAGAAATAATAAAGACATCATTTTATGACCATAAGATGATAAACCCAGAAGTTACTAATAAAATAATACTTAAAAAAACACCTTTCCTACTGGAAAATTAAAAATTCTCTACACAAAACAACTCCAATTAAAAACTAAGAAAACAAAATTTGCATATTTTCTAAAAAAAGATTATGAAAATGCCACATATCTGAATTCATAGAGTATTGCTTACACAGTGTTTGGGGAAAAATATATAGCCTTAAAATCATATATCAAAAAAACTGAAAGAATGCAGATAAATCAATTATGTTAGAAGATGAACAAAGTAAGCTGATAAAAACCTGAATTAATAAGATAAAAGCAAAATTTTATGAGTTTATAAACTAAGAGGGTTGATAAAACAATGAAATTTAGTTCCTTGGAAACAAAAGCACTAAGTAACAGAAAACTTCAAATGGGAGAAAACAAAATAGAAGAACTGAGAAATATCAGGAAGGAAATAACTATAGGAACAGAGGAAATCTTAAAATATCATAACTGGCAACTTTGCATAATTCTATTAAAATAAATTTTAAAAATCTACATTAAATAAATAATTTTTCAAGAAATAAAATTTAACAAAACTGATACTTGGTGAGCTGGATAATTTGAATAGTCCAATCTCTGGAAAAAAATTTTCAAAAAGCTACTCTACAAATGAGTACTAGAGCTATATGATTTCACAGGGGGATCATACTTAAATTTTAAAGTCCAGATAATCCCTAAAGTATTTAAATGGTTCTGTAGCATAGAAAATGGAGAAGAAGCTCCAAATTATTTTCTGGAGGAATTATAACATCGATACAAATACTTGATGAAATTGCACATACACACACAAAAATTACAGATCAGTTTCCCTAATGAATATCGATGCGCAAATTCTAAATCAATTTTAGACAAATCCAATGATATATTGCAAAATGAAATATGTCATGTCCAAATGTGGCTCCTTCCAAGGATGTAAGAAGAGTTCCGTATTAGTAATTCCATTAATGAAATTTACCATAAAAATCAGAAAACAGAATGGCACACTCATATCCATAGATGCTGTAAAGGCAATTTACAAATTTCAACACCCATACTTAATAAATGTAAGTCAATGAAAACTTCCTTAAAGTTATAAAGCACATAGAACACAACCCACAGGTCATCATTTGAATTAATGGGGAACACTGGTGGCATTCACATAAAAGTCAGGATCAAGGCGTAATGTTCACCACAATTTCTTTTTTGATGATATTCTGGAGGTAATAGCCAGCACAATTAAAAAAGAAACTATTAGATGTGTAAGAATTGGAAAGGAAAATGTAAAACACTTTCTGTTTGATATAATTGGACTCTTGAAAAACACATGAGAGTCAATATATAAACCACTGCAAATTAAGAAAACTTACTAAGATGGTAGGATATACAATTAACATACTCAGAAAAAAACAGGAGGCTTTAAAATAATCAGAAGACATAATGAAAGAGAAGATTCTATTTATAATAGCATCAACAACAAAAATGTTAAATGCCGAGTAGCAAATTAAACAATAAGGAAAATTTTAAAACACTTCTAAAAGACACAAAAATTAGACTTAAAAATGAAAATACACATAATGTTCTTGTATAGAATAACTGAACATCATAAAGATGTTAATTTTCCTCAAATTCAATTATAAAATTAATGTGAATCCAATAAAATATCCAATTTTTTTTCTGTATCTAGACAAGTTGATTCTAAAGTTCATATGGAATATTCAGCAAGAAATAACCCCAAACACCTGAAAATTAATATCAAAGGGTGCATGTCATATCAGAGATTAATTGTATATTTAAAACAGTGTGATTTTATATGATAAAAAGACCAACAGAATAGAAAGTGCAGAAATATACGTAAGCACTTAAGGAAGGTTGGTACATGGTAAACACAGCATCTCAAATTACAGGTGAAAAAATAGACTTTCCAATAAATGACGTTAGCACAACTGGAGAGCCATTGATAAAATGATAAATTAAATTTATATCTTGCATTATAAACCAAGCTAAACCTAAAATGGATCAGAGGTACTAAAAAATAAAACCATACAAGGTCTAGAAAAAAAATTGCATTTGTTTACAACTGTGGAATGGTGAAAGCTTTTCTAATTATAGCTCAAAAATTGAGAATCAGCAAAAGAAAAGGTTGATAAATTTAGCCACATTCCAAAAACCCCCACCTTTACATGACAAAAATCAGGTAAAATATAAAAGACAAATTATTGGCTGGGGAAGCAATCTGTCATTTATTCTATAATTTGAAAAAAGACAACAAAAAATTGAAAATATATATGAGAAATGGACAATTGACAGAAAAAGAAATGCTCATAGTGCTTAAATATATGAACCTCATTCATATTGAGTAAACTAAAACTAATTGAGGTACTACTTCTCACCTATCATAAAGACAAAAATTGTGAAGCCTGACTCACTCTGTCCACAAGGCTTTGGGGAAAAGATCTAATACACTGCTGGTGGTAGTGTAAAATGGTTCAACCATAAGGAGGGGAGTTTGATAGTTTCTAAAAAGATTACATGTACATTTACCCTTTGACCCAGGAATCCCACTTACAGAACCTTACCCTGAAGATGCTTTTGTCTAAGAATATACATATACACATATGAGAACACATATGCACAATTCATTCTGGCGTTATTTGTAACAGCCAAAGTTTGGAATCAGCCTAAATGTCCATCAGTAGGAGACTGGTTGAATGAACTATGGTATATCCAAGTCAAACGGCTTTGAAATCAGCTGATCAATTGTGTAGGGCACCAAGGGTAACATCAGCTATGGCTTTTCCTTATCTAAAATTATTTTACTTACAATGCAAACATATTTTGAGAACTGAGTCAAAATGGAAAAGTGTATTAAAATTACTACAGTAGGACAACTTGACGAGCATTATGTACATGTTGCCTTTTACTTACGGTTTACAGTTTTGACTGGTAATATTGGGTTTACCCTCTGTGGGGAGGCAGCATTTTCCTCATCTGTCACGTGTTCAAAATTAATGATGAACATCATAGCCACTCCCTCTTGGTTTTTCACTGGAATTATGTGAGTGTTACAAATGAAAGTGGACCCTAAGGAAATGAAAAATGAGAGTTAGGTCAAAAGTATGTCTTTATTTTGAAGCATCAATAATATTAAAATTCTGTGAAACCCTTATAGAATTTTCTATCTTAAATGACCACTGAAATTAAATAAAAAATAATTTTGTTTTTTATTTTATATTTTATTACACATATATTTACACAGAAATGTACAAATTTTGCCAGAAAGACTTTACTGGCAAATTCAGGTACTACATTATGGAAAAACAGAATATCAAATCTTATTTGTTTTCACATCCACCACTATAATAATTAGTATAGAAAAAAAGACATTCTTTAACTTTCTAGAAAAAACTCTTAGCCTTTCCCTATATATTTTGATTAATTCTGAATCTATATAAAATATAGCTTTATAAACAATGAATATAACTCATTTTGTGTCATCTTGATTTTAGCATTAAGCAAATTATTTCCTTTTTTTCCTTTCTTGGACATGAAATAGTAAATTATTGACTCTGTCTTAAATGTTCCAGTAATTTCTTCCTTTTTTGTGCAAAATTCACAGTGCCCAAATTACGATGATTTTGTTTGGTTTGTAATCTGTCATAAAATAAGAACAAAATTTTGTCTATATTATTGTGTTAATTTGACCCCTTCAACCAGGAAGATGATACTCTTTTAAAGGCAGAATTATAGGGCTAATAAAATACATTTTATTAGAATCTTCTGGAAATGAAGTGAACAGAGATAACTCAGTTTACAATTAATTAACACCACCCAATCTCTAACAGAAAACCTAAGAGCCAAGATTTAAAGAATACAGTCAAGAAGTTGGCTTCTTTTAAATCAACTGGCTTCTGACTGACTTCTTGGATCTGACTTCTACAACTGAACATTCCCTCAAAGTGGTTTTCTTACATCATTACCCTCTGAATATTTTCGTTAGTCATAGCGATGGAAATTTCACAGGTTGGGATTTGTCTAGGTTCAAAAGTACAGTTGTCCCCCTTTATCCACAGTGGAATATATTCCAAGACCCCCAGTGGATGCCTGAAACTAAGGACGATACTAAACTCTATATATACTACATTTCTTCCTATACATACATTCCTAGGACAAAGTTTAATTTATAAATTAGGTACAATAAGAGATTAACAATAACTAATAATACAATAGAACAATTATAACAACATACTGTAATAAAAGTTACCATGGATCCTAGCAACCTCAGCAAATGATTTTTTTTCTTTCCTTATTAAGTCAAGAACTTTCACCTTTTTACTTAAAGGAAGCACTTTAGGGCTCCTGTTTGACATATCCAAATTGTCAGCACCACTTCTCTTATGTTTGGCAGCCATTATCAAGTAAAATAAGGGTTACTTGAATGCAAGCACTGTGGTGCTGTGATAGTCGATCTGATAACCAAGCTGGGTGCTAAGTGACTAAGGGGCGGGTAGTGTATACAGTATGGACATGTTGGACAAAGAGATGATTCACATCCCAAGAGGGCTGGAGTGGGATGGCATGAGATTTCATCAGGCTACTCAGAACAGTGTGCAATTTAAAACTTACAAATTGAAATGGAACTTTCCATTTAATGTTTTTGGGTGCAGTAGATCACAGGTACCTGAAACCACAGAAAGTGAAACTACTGATAGAGGGGACTACTCCATTGTGTTTTTAAAACTCAAAAACTTAAGGAAGAGTTCTCAATTGTTTGGGCAATAGAGTGTATTTTGATTGCCTTCTTTTTTAACACTAGCTAGGAGCATCTTGAATCTTGAGGAAAGTGAGGATTCAATGTGCAATGTACAGGCAGGAGGAGGTTGGGAGCAAGGTAAGTCGGGCATGAAACTTCAGAGGGAGATGTGGGAAAGTGAGAGGACACCAAGAGGCTGGGGACAGGGCCACTGGCAAATAGCGAAGAATGTAGTTGGGGGCCTCAACACCAGCAAAGTCTAGTGGATGCTAGTATTCCAAAATGGTGTCCAATATATGCTCTGCCTATTAAAAACAAAATAAGTATGAGTAAACTTTTTCCTTTCTTCTCATCCCTGCAACATGGCTCCTGTCATCAGAGCTGAGAACAAAGGCTATTGCTAACATTGCTATAGACTGAGATATCACAGGTTGAAGAGCTTTTGAGGGTGGGCCTGGAGATCTAATTATTATTTATGAAATTGTTTCCATGGGTGAACGTGTTCTAATTTCCAAGGAAATTACTTACAAGTATACTTGTAGAACGTAGACTTTTTGTAAATTGGGGATGCCTATGTGTGAGTTATGATTCATATTTTTAAACGTGGATAGCCTCACAGATTTGCAGTTTAGAAGACCTTATTTATAGCTATTTTCTTATTTTCTATAAGTATGGCCATGGTTTTACAGATGTTGGAAAGTATGTTTTAAGAATGACATGCTGCACCTTCAGTCTTCAGCTATATTTTTAATTCATTTAATAAAATAGCTAGAGCACTTGTCATAGTTCCCATAGTAACAAACGGGATGACTTTAGTAAACAGAAAATAAGCAATTTAAGCCTGTTTCATTAGAACTAAAAATAGAAGTGCTTCAGGCCAAACATCACAATACAAATTGGTTAAACAGAGAGTCTGAGGAGATGCTAGAAATAGCCATTATGTATTTTGCTAATGAACCAAAATACATATTGATTTTACCACTTAAAATGATGTTTCCGGGATCATTTAGAATATCATTGTGAATTCAAATATTTGTTACTTAGCAGCTTCAAATCTTTCAACATTTGAGGTATACTGATGATTGTATAACGAAACATAAAGCACAGATTTTTGAGAAATCAATAAATAAAAGATGTGAGGATAGAGATCTCATAGGTTTGTAATAGAGCAGAGTAATTTTGCTTTTGGTAATAAGGGACAAAATCATGTCTTTCAGCATGAATGCTTATAAATTTACTGTCTAGTGCCAAAAATCATAAATTACAGTGCTTTATAAAAAAGTGCAGCTATATGCATTGGTTCCATAGCATATTGAATAAATGTAATTAATCTGGGATTTACTGCCCACTATCATTGTTTCCTGCATGTTTCTATTAAGCAATATATCTCCTCTAAAGTCAACTGAAGACTCACATTTACATGTTTTTCTCTTTTAGTTTTTGGATTTAATGTCTCCATCAATCTTCCATAGTCTCCTGGAAAGCAGATATTGAAAGGAGATACATGGAATTTAGAAGAGGAGGTGAACCAAATATATTTCATAGAGCAGAAACATTTTAGCTTGCATAATCCTACAAACTCTAAGTTCTGTTAAAATACTACTTTTGTAAAGTAACATTACCCTAAGAAGTTATTACTGTGTGCTCCTAAATATTTTTCTTGAATGCAACATTGGGAGCAAGAGAAATGGAAATATAAGCCATAAAACAATAATCCAGCAATGAAAAATACATAGACTCATTTGATAATGCATAAATAAGAGAACTAAAAAAATCTAGAAATAAAAAGTTCAGAACTTTTAAAAGTGAATCTTGTATTCAAATGAAATTATGTTTGCTAAGAAGAAGCTTATTTACAATAACATTATCCAATAATTATACATGCAATTATACTCATATTAATTAGACTCAGGTTCATTTCCATGTTTTGTCTTTGGAGTAAAAACATTTTCAAAGTGGGAAAGACTGCTTAGGAGGAACAGTGCTCATTTTAATAAAATGTCTAGAATGTTAATTTTTAACCATAGCCACAGAGCAAGCAAACTCAGGGTAATCTGAATAATTACTCCTTTACTAATAAATTAGTGGCATACTCCCACCTGCATTTAAAAATAAAAGACCAGGACTCCTCCCTTTGTGCCTCTTTAAAGATATTTTATTCTACTGTTTGTATTCATAGGGCATCCTTATGGCCCCGAAATCAACAAATGTTTATTGAGTACCTAATATTGGGTCAAGCACTGTTCTGGGTTCTTAGATCAGGTGATGAGAAGACAGCAGTGAAAAAACAAATCAAAGATCTGCACTTATGGAACTTGTATCCTACAAGGGGAGACACAATAAATAAACACATAAGCATTAATATATCAAGTGAAAATAATTACCAAGAAGACAGAGAAAGCAGGATAGCATGATAGATAATAGCAGTGGTCAGGGAATGTTTCTCCTATAAAAGCTCAAGAAACAGTGTGAGAGCCAGTGTGACTAGTGCAACAGTGTGGTGGTTGTAAGGTAGGATGGGGTTGGAGAGTAGGTAAGGTCAAAGGAGAAACTGAAAGCCACGTTGTGTGGAAGGCCAATGTATGAATTTGGAACTTTCCTCTGGGTTAGATGGGAAAGCATTGGAGGGTTTTGTGCAGAGTTTGGCCTGATTTGACTTAAAAGTGTCCCTCTGACTTCTACGTGAAGAATAGCTTGTAGCAGAGGCCAGGATGGAAGCAGGGAGGCCAGTTAGGAAAGTATCCCAATAGCATAGGCAAGTCATAAGAGTGGTTTAGATGGGGTGGTGTTGCTGAAGGGGATGAGAAGGGGTCTATTTGAGATGTTTTCACAGTAGAGCTTATAGAATTCGCTGATATATTGGATGGGATGTGAATGAATGAGAGTCCAAATTTGGAGGTTGAGAAACTGGGAAAGTGGAGACACCATTTACTACAATGAGGAAGACTGTGGGAGGAAGCGTTTTTGGGGATTATGTAAATCTATACATTTTGAGTATGTTAAGTTTGAAATTGCTTGTAAGATATCCATGTGGTGATGTCTAGAAGGCAGTGGGATACAAGAGGTTGTAGTTCAGTTAGGGGATTAGTCCAAGCCAGAGATACGAACTTGAGGGTCATTAGGAAATGGATTATATTTAAAGACTGGATCAGGTTATCTAAAGAACAAATATAATTGGAGAAGTTTGAGGCTTGAGCCCAGAAGCACTGTAGCATCAAAGAAAGGAAGATGAAGAAGAAGCGGTGAAGATTGTGGAGAAGCAGATGGTGAGGTGGGAGAAAAATCAAGGGTGTAGTGCACTGGGGGGCTAAGAGAAGGAAGTATTGCAAGAGGAGGGCGTGATCAACTGCACAAATCTTGCTGATAGGCACAATGAGTGCTGAGAAAAGATCCTGGAGTCCTAAGTAACCTCTTCAAGAGATATTCTGATAGATTAGTGTCTATGAAACTGTTTGGAGTGCATTCAAGAGTGAATGAGAGTAGAAGAAGCAGACATAATTATAGAAAATTATTTTGAGGTGTTTTACTAAAGAAGTGAACCAGAAACCTGAGGTAGCTGGAGAAGATTTAAAAGTGATTGATTTTGCATTTGTAGGTGAGAGATATTGCAGCATATTTTTATACAAGTAGATTAATCTTTTTCAAATAGTTCCATTCCATATTTTTGTTGCATAAAGTCTGATCGTTTAATAAGCCTCAATAAAAGTCTAACTCTATTCCAAGACTTAGTAATTTTCTGTGTTTTGCTTCCTTGGCCAAGTGCAATTCACTGCAGGGTGACTTGATTTTCCATGTACATGATATCTGTAGATAAAGGCATATAGTCTATGGCTTGAGAACACCAGCTGTCCAATTAGACTGTCTGAATCTGAATCTTGGTTCTATCTTTTATCTGATGAGTAAAACGTGGGTGATTTACTAAATGTCATGGCACCTCATGTTACTCATCTGTACAATGGGGATAATTCCTATTCCATAGAATTGTTTTGGGATCCAAAAGAGCTAGTACCTATGTACTAGGGTATTAGAATAGGCTTCTCCTTGTTTTAGTTTTCATTGACATGATATGCTAATATAATAGCTATCAGGGAACCTTTATATCAAGAGTGTAAAACCACCAAGGAGTGGAGAAGAGACTGGTGTGAGAGGATTGGCAAAGAGATTTCTTTGGAGAGGCCTGGCCCATCGATGTGAGTTTCCCATATTTCCAAACTTGGGAGATGCCACCTTCTAAGCCAGGCCCAATGAGGGCATTTTGAGGTTCCACTCCGGGACCTTTGAAATGTGCTCCCTGTGATTGGGAGACAGAGAAGACAAGTATTTGAAAGCCAATGTGGATGAATGGTAGGCCATAGTGGAACCTCAACCCTGGGGGTAGAGAGGGCCAAGAAGGGACAAGTTCTCAACTTCTTTGGCAGAGACAGTGAGCATGGTTATTGGAACAAGTGGGTACACCCAAGAATTGGTGGGATAGCACTTATCATCAGGTCTCCTGGATGAGGATGGGCACAAGATCTTCCTGGGATGAGAGGCAAGGGGACTCCAGAGGAAGAGACAGTGGTAAACTACCTGATCCTGGAGGCCAAGGAGGGAAAAGGCAAGGAGCACTGGGATGGAGGGATGGCATCAGTGGGGAAAGGGACCTGAAGGGAGGCAGAGTCACAGCAGAGTGTCCAGGAGGGACAGCGTCAGCTCTGCCCATCTGCCAGACCCTGGCAGGGCAAACACCGCAGCCAGGTAAGAACTGTCCTGCTCCATAACCTTTCCTCCCTCTCACCTTCTACCTGGAAAGGAGCAAATAGCATCCAGAGTGTGGGGAAGAGGGAAGAGGGCAGGAAGTTGAAGCTGGCTTCCTATTGCATTCTGACCTGAAGCGGGGTGGGGATAGCAACTTTAGAAAGGAGGCTGTTGTTAGAACAGAAAGTGACCAGAAGGAAAGAATCTGCCAAATCACCATCCAAAGGCAGTGGTCAGTTACTTCACTGAATAAAGTTTAATGAGATGACAAAAAACAAAAGTAAGCTGCATTTTGTTCACAGTCCGAGTTCACACTGTTCAGTAGAACTCATACGTATAAAGCTGTTAGCAGTACCCGGCATGGAGCAAAACTCAATAACATGAGCTCTTCTTTTTGCCTTTTGTTGGACAGTCAGCAGAGGCACGAGTTAACTCTCAAGGGTCTCTCTGTAATTTCCTCCAAGCCTTTACCATTCTTAGAACCACGAGCTACGTGGTTTGTTCACATTTGGAGCACCAATACAGCTGATTGGTTTAGCGAATGCCTCAGAGTTTTTAATTCCTTTCTTTCTAGCAGACTGGGGAGCTCTTTGAAGATTAAAAAATACCATTAGAGACCTGCCCTAGAAGAAAAACAAAACATAACAGCCTCATGATACAAAGCCCTCACCAAAGAGGCAGCAGTGCTCATCTTGACTTCAAAAGCCTATTAGAAAAGCAAAGAGGAATGTTAGACCTTCTAGAAGGAGGAAGCTACCAGTCACAAATGACTTAAGGTTTAGCCAAGTGGGGGCACAAATGATGAAACAGCAAAATTTGTACTTGGCTTTTCTGTATGTAATGTTTCCTTTTATTTATTTCTTTCAGCACCTCTTCCATCTTTCTCTACTCTCTCCAGGCCTTCAAGGTGAAATATTATGAACTTCCTTCTATCAAGGAGGAGCATCACAAGACAAATTAATTTCTCATAAAACTGTTAATTGTATAATAAATTACTACTTTCAGGAGAATTTTTTAAAGAGGAGTAGCAAAAAATGACAATTATCCTAAAATGAGCTCTAATGTAGCCTCTACATAGAACAAATATTTTGGTTGTGTGGGTAGGACCTTCTAGATATCCCTCAACTCACACCATATAAGTAACTGCCTGCTGATATTGATTCTGCTGTGGAACAAGTTGTGATCTAAAGAACAGGAGAGGACCATTATGGAGTCCTAGAGCAGCACTAGGAGAAATTTCTATGAATGGAGAGTTTATCTGACATTCTTTCGCCATTTGATTATTTTTTAACAGATGTTATGCTACTTCTGATAAGAAAAGTAAACATGACAGAGACTTCATCTTCACTCATGATTTACTCTTAAAATTCATCCCAAAGTTTGCAGAAAAAGAGAGCAGTGAAAATATTCCACTTTACAGCACATGTATAACTAGACTGCAAGCTCCTCAAAGACAAGATCTTATCAATCTATGCACATAGGCCTCAACACATAGTGGGAAATCAATGAGTATTTGCTGATCTAATAATGATGCTTTTTACTTTTCCCTGAAGGTGAGATAGTTCATGAAAAGCTGTCCACAGGAAATGACCCTTGAGCCAGGCCAGGGCTGCATTTGTGACTGTGGGGGGTAGTAGCCTGCAGTCTTAAGAAGAAGGACTTTCGAGTTAAAGAGACACCTGGGTTCTAAGTTTGATGAGCTATTTAGCTTTTCTGTGTTCTGGCTTCTTTCGCTGTAGACTTAGGATGATGTATTTATGCTTTAAAGTATTTGAGCACTAAATGAGAAAATATATTTAGAGTATGATGCCTAGCACATAGTAGACACTCAGTAGATGGTAGCTCATGGGAATGGAACCTTTTAACATAATGTGGTAGCTATAGAAACTGGATATGCCCAAAGTGTTATTCTTGCAAGAGGTCAGGGAACACTGAGCCTAAGTTTTTAAGGCTGAGTAGGAACAAACTTGGAGAAGAGGGAAGTTCTATGGAGAAAAAACACATGTACAATTCAAACCAATTTCACTTTAACAACTGATTATTCAGAAACCACTATGTGCCAGGCACTGTTCTAGGTACTAGGAGTTCAGCAGGGAACAAAATAGGCTCAAATCCTTGCTATTGTGTAGTTTACATTCTAGTGGGGTTGGAGGAAACAGAAATAAATAAGTAAAATACGTAGTGATAAAATGATGATAGTACATAGAATATTGTGGAGAAAATAAAGGGGATAGTGAGTGCCAGGAGTAGGAAAAGTTTGTAAGTTTTAGTAGAGTAGGAAAGACTTCTCTGAGAAGGTCACATGTGAGTAAAGAATTGAGGAAGATGAGAAGTGAGTCTTGAGAATATCTAGGAAAAGAGATAACATATGTAAAGGCCCTGTTATGGGCTGAAGTGTGTCCTCCAAAATTCATATGTTGAAGGCCTAACCCCCAATGTGACTGTATTTGGAGATGGGGCCTACAAGGAACTAATTGAGGTTCCTTGAGTGGGACCCTAATCCAATAGGACTAGTCTCCTTATAAGAAGAGGAAGAGACACCAGGAGTCTGCACACGTGAGGAAAGGTCATGTGAGGACCCAGTGAGAAGGCTGCTATCTGCAAGCCAAGAAGAGAGTTTTTACCAGAAGCCAACCTTGCTAGAACCTTGATCATGAACTTTAGCCTCCAGAACTGTAAGAAAATAAATTTCTGTTATTTAAGCCACCCAGCTTGTGATACTTTGCCATGGCAGCCTGAGCTGATTAAGACACCCTGAGGCTGGAGTATGCCAGGGCAGGCAGCCAGTGTGGTTAAAACAGATTAAGCTGAGGGGAAAGTGGTAAGAGATGCAGGTCAGAGAGGTAACAGAGCAGGGAAGTGAGGTGGGGGATGCCAGAGGAAGTAGAACCTCATAGGCATTGCAATGACTTAGGCTGACAAGGGGAAGCCATTGGATGGGTTGAGAAAGGGAAATGCTAGGCTCTGGCTACTGTAGAGACATGGACATGTGAGACATTTTATGTTAGTTTTTTAAGCAACTAGGTTTGAACATTTTATGTTAGTTTTTTAAGCAACTAGGTAACAGTATACTAGAGCATATAGTATGAACTAGGAGGTGATGGATGAGGCCTGAGCAGTAGGAGGTCATGTCTTGATGGCCTTCTATGTTCTTGGGTTTTTGGTGTTGGGGATATAGTGAATTGCTTTAAGCATGAGAGTATCTGCAAAAGAAGTATTTTAGTGTACAGCCTTAGCACATGGGCTGTTTTGAGTACTAGTAATGTTTTAGAGAAGGAAAGTAATTTCAAAAGATATAGGAGCTATTTGATTGAAGAGACAGAAGGCACATTTAAAACTACTTGATACAGTATCATATGACAGTATCTCATACAGTATCATATCAACGGTGATAAATGGAATAGCTAGTTCCAATGAACGCATATAGTCTGTTTGGCCTTCTGGATTGTGTCAAACTAGCCTGCTTGAGGGAAGCAAGTATCCTAATATTTGCGGGTTTCTCTTATTTCACCAGCCACCTGCTTAAGCCTAAAGAAGTACAGTGAAAGCAAACAGGAGGAATTCATGTGAGCTAAAGAAAACCCTTTCACAGAAGCAATAGCAAAAGGATTGAGCTGGCAAAAAGTTGGCAGTTGCATCTAATAATACATTAGGCCTAAAGAAACAACCTTACCATAATAATCGCCAACATATATGGATTTAATATAACAATCACCAACATAATTAAATTGTTATGATCAATACATTTAGATAGTTGAAAGGGTTGATGGGACTAAAAGTACCCTTTCAGAATTTCCAGGACAGATTGTATGTATGTCTTTCATTTGAAAAATGAAGAACTAACCTAATTTACACAAACCTGGTTGGCATGTTTATGTTCTATGTGGTAGTATTAGCAGTGTCTGAGACTCAACAGCATGAGTAATTTATTTTTAATTACTTATTCAAAGTGATTTTAAATATTCAGAAAATGGTGAGGGAGTGTCAGTGAGTAGTAAATTTCTTGGATGTGTCTAGTCCCTGGAACTGCACAGACCTGACTCTGCTGTTATCCACTGAGTGACCTTGGGCAGGTTATTTAATCTCCCCAAGACTCAGATTCCTCACCTGTAAAATAAGAAAGGAAGAGAGACTATACCACTTTATAGCATTGTTGGGAAGGGGAAATTAGATAGTCCATGTAAGTATTTGGCATGGAGCCTGGGGTATAGAAAGTGAGTAATAAGTGAGTGTTACTGTTATTAACAGGTGTGGGAAAAATCAGTTTCTCAACTCGAAATGGTGGTTAAATTTCCTTCAAATGTTCAAAATGGAGTCCTTCAGCTTTTAAGAAGCATCAGAGATGAACTCATCAGGTCAACTCCCTTGTCTTCAGATGAGAAGGTGCTTCAAACAGCCATTTGGACAGTGGAAGATCTTTTTATCATCTAGTGTCTAAAATATGTCTTAACTTTGCAGTGACAAGGCTCTTGGCTTATTTCTTAATTTCCCCTGTCCCTGTGGACTGTCCTATTACCTTTAAAAAGTATATTATATATTACATAACTTTTATGATGGCAGAACTTGGTCTCTTTTGGCAAGCTCCATAGTTAGTGGAATTTGGTATATAGTAGAAATGTGTGAAACAATTTTTATTTCTGGATTTGCTCTAGGAGTACCATGATCAGTATTTGAAAACACATTTTAGGAAGATAGATAATAACAATTAATATTTATTGGGTGCCAGCCACTGTTCTAACAGCTTTACATGCCTTAATATCTTTTGCATCTTCACAAAATCTTAACAATGGTGGTACCATTATCATCCCTGCTATGCAGACGAAAAGTTAAGTATACACAATTTCTCCTTTCCCTTGATCTTGACGGCACTTCTTCCCCTTTCCATGATCGAGGCAGAACGCTTGGGTTCCAATACCTTCATTATACCAAGACCCTGAATTCCATGATTTTTAAGTCAGGTATGTTCTAAGAGATTTTCATCTTTTATAAGCAATGGCCTGAGAAATAAAACCCTTCCTACTTCTTTTTCTCAGTCTTACACATTTCTGCAGCCCTCCTGGATTAGGCAGAATTCCCTTCTGCCACCTGGCAGGCAGGAAGGCACCATGTACTTGCCGAGCCGGCCCCAACCCCACATTTCATTTTAATCCATTTGTTCCTATACTACCTTATGACCATTTTCCATCTCCCCTTCCTTCTTATCAGCTCTGAGCTTCCTAAGAATAAAGGTGCTCTACCCAGCTCCCCGGATCCCTGTATATATCTTTACTACTACTATTAGCAACTACATAATTAAATAATAGTTACCATTTTCTCGATGTCTTCCATATGCCACATGTCTCTCATGAGAAAACCTTATCTCAGAGAAGTTTCTCAAGTAAGTAGTAGAACCAGGGTTTGAACTCAGACCTTTCCAGCTTTCACTCTTTCTCCTACATCAGTTTTTCGCAAAGAGTAAGATGTTAATAGACGTTACTGGAAAGGGCTTTCTGTAATTAATCCAATTTGGGAAATCTCCTTCCCTAGGAGATGCTCAGTGCACATTAGTCTATTAGAGGTTTTGAGAAATTCTGCAAAAACAAGTATATTTACTTTGTTTAATGCATTTCCCAAATTCGACTCTAAAATCCTATTTTAGAGAAATTTGCGATAACATCTAGCTCCCTGGAATGTCATTGGGAAACAGTGAATTGTGTTATGCTCGCCCCCTGTTTCAAAGACATCCTTCTGAGAGGCAGGAAGGTAAATATCATAGGTCACTTAGATGTTTATTGGGGAGGGAGGAACTACAGGGAATGAAAGGCTAGGGCAGGAGAGAAAAGAGAACGCCAAAGGCCAGTGTCACTTACTCAATGTATTTTGCTTGGTATTGGTTGTGGTCTCAGCCCTCAGAAATCCAACTAAAACAGCATTGTCACATTTGATCACATATCTTGCAGCAATGATTTCCCTATAAGCTAGCTCTAAGTTGAAAAGTTATTGCTAAATATTAAAATACAGCAGAGTGTTTCACATCCTAGGTCCAGTTCACGCCATTTGACAGAGATCAGTTTCAGAACATAATAGCCCCAATTCAATAATCCATTACTATTCTGCATCAGAAATTTCTTGAGATAACTCTGACATCTGCAAGGAAATATTTTCAGCTATATTTCCCCAGGAGTCTTTCTTGTTCATTTTCAAAATGTGGACATACGTGAATGTATAATTATTTACTGACTCTCACTCCTTTCCATTTCCACATTCTCTGTTAACATATATACACTAGTATTAGGTTCTCTTCATGCTTATAAACTTGACTATTGAAAAACAGCAAGTTCAGCTGTCTTTCTATATGTGATAAACCACTGATAAATTATTTGGGGATTGAAATTAGAAACAAAATCTCATATACCTTGTCTGACTCATAAATCAGATTGCCTCTTAAGATGTCCTATTATGATTACCTGCCCTGGCTCCTGTTTAATTTTGGAGTTTTTTGGATTGACTTAGTGTATTAGAACGTGTGAGAGTTAGAGCAAGCTAAGGCAGACTTGTAGTGCTGTACTCAGCATCCAGGCAAACCATGTCGACACTTGTAATCAGGAAGTGTGAGCCATGCGTGTGACAATTTTTAATAATTTGTGATTTTTATACCCAAGTAAATATTTGGTTATTTGGTTCAACTTATTTTTCACAAGACATACTTATATGACCAAGCCTCAAATGTATCAAAAGCCAGCCTACCCCACTAAACTATCATTTGTTTAGTAAAATTGCATTAGCACTGAACCAACTGGGCTGACTCAGATTATGAGCAGATCTGCGCATCACTATGTTATGTGCACACTATTGTCAAGGTCAAACACAAGTAGACTCCCAAGGCCAGCCATCACTGTATGGATGTCATTGCTGACTGCGGCTGTCCAGGGCCATATGCCTGGTGTGCTCTGCTCATGGTGTATTGCCGATTGGTGAAAGGAATTGTATCTTTTTTGTTCTCACTACGTTTGCAACTTTGGAGCAAGAACAAAAGTTATGAATAATGTGAGTCTATTCATATCTTAGAATGAGTAAAATATATTTTAAATTAATAAAATTTAATAAGAATTGGGTACTTATGGTAAACAAGGTACCGAACCCGAAATTGTAGGGACCTTTTATCAAAAGAAGAATCCACTCATGAGAGTGTGATTGAGAAGGGAACAAGTCATTCCTCTCAGGGATGTGGAGGGTTTCATGGGAAGAGCATCATTTAAGCTGGATGTAAAATGATAGCGATAGGTAGAAATTGGGAGTGGAGGCATCTCAGGCTGAGGGAAAAGCACGAGCAATGAAGGAATGTGTGACTCTAGAGTGAAATGAGCATGATGTGTGGCTGCTTCTAGGGCAACCAACTTTATTGTTCTCATGCCTGGTATTTCTTATTTTGATGATAACAACAGCACCGACAAATAGTTAACTTTTATTAAACAACTTCCATGTGCAGTATGACTCAGTTATTATGCTGACTCCTTTACATGCTTCATCCCAAGTAATTCTCATAAAAACCTTCATGAACTACACACACGAAACATCCCCATTTCATAGAAGAGGAACTTGACTTCTCCCGAGTCACACAGCCTGACACTGCAGTCAGGATTCCAATCTAGATGGTCTGAACAAGCTAAGGTCTTCACACCACATAATGAGACTTTTATTTCTACTTATTTACAGGTGATACAAGTGACCGCAGTCACATAGAGCTCTACATTTTTCTAGGGTTCAACTTCAGCACGTATCTTCAAGATTCTTAGACACCCTCTACTTCATCCAACTCAGAAAAAGGCACGTTTTAAAACAAGAATCAAATCATTGAAAGTGGCTTAGAATTCTTCTGAGAGTCCTCTATGAAGAGTATTGACATTGATGGGGTTAAAATTAAGCTCTGTAGGCATCTCTGGGACAAAAAAGTGATAGAAGCAGAAAAAGGTGAAATTGAAGGTATCTCGCCAGGTAACTGAGCCCTTCCCTCTTCTCACAACAATTCCTATCCTCTTTGACCACTGTAACTTGGGATTTTCATTTTTATTTTTTAAATGCCTAGACTATTTTTACAGAATTGCTGATGGAGCAGAAAGCATGTCCTGGAAACTAGTGACAACAGCTTTCCATTGGCAGTGCTAGTGAGGCACACCTTCTCCCAGGCTTTGACACTAGGCTTTAGGGCATGTGGCTACTATAGATGTCCCCTGTTCTGAAGGCTGCCGGAGGCATGGTCCTGCAGCTGATGCCTGATAGCAGGAATTGCTTTGCGATCGCTCATCTTTGCTGGATATATTTTTCCAAATACAGCTACAGAGGAAGAGGGAAAGATGTTTTATTTCAAATTCACCCAGACTACATTTATTGTTGCTTTTATGTTTTACCCATACCAGGATTCATGACCTAGCCTAATGCTTTTTCAAAATATCAGAGCAGTGTCTGCTATGGTCCAGCTGTACGCTGAGACCACAGAGGAAGATGTGAGATGGGAATGATCTGATTTGTACACATAGCAACTTACGTTTATCTGAGGGGCAGGATGGACTCTCTGTGTCCATCAGAGGCTGTGTAGTATAGTGATTAAGCATAAAGCCTCTGCATCAGATTGTCAGGAGCTAATTCTGGGATCTGCCACTTGCCTGTGTTTGATCTTGGAATAAGTTACTAAACTGCTCTGAGACTCAGTTTCCTCATCTGTAAAATAGGGATGATGATGTTACCCACTTCATGGAATTATTGTGAGGATTAAATGAGCCAATATCTTTAAAAAGCTTAAACCATTGCCTTGTATATTGAAAAAAGTGCTAGCTGTTATTATCATAAAGGAAGTATCAAAGAATAATTTTGAGTTTTATAGCAAACAAGTCATTGACTAAAGGATAGAGCCTAATATTTTTTTAAGTTGAGGGGAGGAGACAAAATGTGCTTGTAGTATACCCATTTCCCTCGTAAGCATCTAACTGTGCACCCACATCCCATATTTCTGATCCTATTGACCTCTAACTATACAGCTGCCTCCTCAGAACTTGCCCCTAGTTTTAAACTTCTCCTGAGTGTTATCCCTTATGAAAATCTACCAGTCCACATATTTATCCAAGGGTCTTGAGTAGCATTTGTTAACAGAGATGCATGGGGCTTAATTTTCAGATAAGGAAATAAATCTCAGCTCTGATATCTGAAAATTTTTGGCAGATAAGCCCTAAGCTCATTTGGTTTTACCCATGACTAGAAATATGTTGGACATAAAGATAGGTTAATTCTATCAGCTGAAGGTGAAATCTTTAACTTCTCTAAACAGGTATCTTCATCTAAATACCCATGACTCCTTCTTCTTGCCTGATGACTTTGAAGCTGATCAGTGACTCTGAACATATGAGAAGTGGTGAACGTATTACCTCTCTTAGCTAATCAAAACCCATTTGATAGGAAACTTCTGGAGATAAAGCCCTATATCAGAGAAGTTTCTGTGAAGAGGAAAATTTCAGGCACTATGGTGAGAGAGACATTTTAATGGCAATGGAGACTTTTATTACCTCTCAAATGGTAAAGAGGAACTGAAAAAAAATTTAGATTGAACACACTGGTGAGATTTCGATAGACATTATAAAACCACTAGCAAAGCTGATCTGTCACGTATTATATTTTAGAAGAAAGAGATTAAAACTTTTAAGATGAGGGGCTGGCCCCATGGCCGAGTGGTTAAGTTCGCGCGCTCCGCTGCAGGCGGCCCAGTGTTTCGTTGGTTCGAATCCTGGGCGCGGACATGGTACTGCTCATCAGACCACGCTGAGGCAGCGTCCCACATGCCACAGCTAGAAAGACCCACAACGAAATATACAACTATGTACCCGGGGGCTTTGGGGAGAAAAAGGAGAAAAAAAAAAAAAAACTTTTAAGATGAAAGGAATTAATTTCCTAGATTTCTTGCCCTTACTGTCATTGTAAATTGCTAGGGACAAAGAAAGCAGGCAATATCATACAGCATTAATGCTAACAAGAACAAGGAAGGAGCAAATGTTTTACCATCTACTCAGATCACTGGAAAAACATAATAAGAAGGCCCTGTACCAAAATATGATTGACAAGTAGAGCCTGAATTGATTTCATTGATATTCTTTAAAGTGTTTCTCCTTCTAAGAACTACACCTGAGAAGCAATCAGTATTTCAGTGTCTCTGTGTGCATTTTCTGGAAAGCGTCCCAGAGAGGTGACATCAAGTTGCATCTTAATGGAGAATGCATAAATATTTCCAAACTCATTTCAGAAGGCAAGGTGATATAGAATGCTTGGCAAAATATATAGATAGTGAATGGTATTTCAGAGCCTAGATGGAGGGAAAATAATCCTCTCTAGGAAGACATTGACATGAGAATGTAAGAAGTGTTGATACTTGTGCTGAACTTCTTCAGTTTTCCCTTTCAGACTCGCTCTCCATCCTTCTCCTGCTCAGAATGGAGAGAAGATGCTGAAAGGGATCCTTTATCCTCTGGCTTCCAGTTGGATTTTAACCAGTGGGGATTTCCAGCAAGAGATTGGAGGGAGGGAAGAAAGCGATGAACTATTTTTCCCCTAGACTCCAGGCCTACTGGGATGCAGAGTGTTGGGTGCATCCCTCACTAAATGTCATAGTTCCTGTCAGCCCTCAGCAGATAGTTCTGTCTCAAGGTTCCAGTAACTATCATTCCCTGTGCTTGCCCCTTCTAATGGCTCTCCACTGTTACTGCACCATTTCTTGTTGCTTCTCATAAACCCTACCTTCACCTTTGTAAATTGTCCTTTCATTAACTCTCCTCCAATTACCCCATTTGAGTGTTCCAAAACTATTTGGATGCTGATTCATATAGGATAAAAATATTACCAGACAAGGAAAGTAAGTGGAAACTTGGTAAGCAGACGTTCCATATTTGAAACATAAAGATGTAGCAAAATGCTGGGATACTGACAATCAGTTGGATACGTAAAACAAATAAAAAGAACCTAAAAAAATTGGACCAGATAATAATAATAATATGGCACTACATTTGTGCCCACATAGATTGGTGGAAATCTTAATCAGGACAAAATATGGGTGTCAGGTATTTGGATAAGATAAATGACTTTCCAAAATTAAATTCCTTTAGAACTTCAAGGAGGATGAAATATAACAGATATAGTTCTGAGCAGTGGTCAGAAGAATAGCAAATTATGCAGTGGTAATAGTATGATCAAATTCAACATTTTCGTGAAAGTGAGGAGAACTAAAAATACCCGTCAGTAGGAAAGTGCTTAATGATAGAAAATAAAACAAAGAAATAGCAAAAACTGACAGAAGACTTAAAACATTAAAAAAAAACTCATTAATATCCCAGGGGAAACCTTTAAGTCATTTAAAAATATCACAGCGTAGGGGCTGGCCTGGTGGTTTAATGGCTAAGTTTGCACTCTCCACTTTGGCAGCCCGGGGTTCACTGGTTCGGATCCCAGGGGCAGAGCTATGCACCGTTTGGCAAGCCATGCTGTGGCAGACATCCCATACAAAATAGAGGAAGATGGGCATGGATGTTAGTTAGCTGAGGGCTAATCCTCCTCCTCAAAGACAAAACAAAAAAACAACAAAAACCCACCACAATGTATTTCTAAGAAAATAAATCAACCGCAAGTCTCAGATGACTAAGTGGCAAAACCGCACACCTGAATGAAGAAAACAAATAAACAAAAAATTAAAACTTTTTTCCAAAATGAAGAAATTTTGAAAGAGAATCAGGGAAGCTAGTAAGAATAGAAGGTCAAGTGTAAAAAATTAAACCAAAAATAATTTGAGGGGCACTTACAAAAAAATTTATGAGTGATTAATTAAGTTAGATAAGTTATTGGAAGATTAAAAAAAACAGAGGACATGAACTGGGGAACAAATTTGATCACTGAAGGTATATTCAGTGTAGAAAGGACACTCAGCTAAAAACTATCCCACTAGTTATGGAAGAGTTCTAGAACCACCTTATACAACGAGAATGCATTAAGTGTATTGTACAACAACAACATAAATAAATCATCTCCCACGATCAATATTTAGAATACTCAAGTATGATGCTGGTGCCTGAAGAATGTAATTTATTTTTTTGATGATCAGTGTGATTCCCATGATAAGCATTTAAGAGGGATCAACAGATTAGAGCAGTGCTTCCATACCAGGCGAGCTGTTGGCAATGGTAATAAATTGTAGGATACTAAAACCTTGTGGAGAATAATGTGTTGGTGGAAAGGTGACATTTTTCTGTAAGGCGAAAATCTTGCCTGTTTCATCTATTGGAGATTTTTGAGTTTAAATAAAAAACAAACAGAACCAAAGTGAAAAGAAAAGAGAGATAAAACAAAGGAATAGGAGAGAAATTGTTAGCTGGCCACTCTGGACCTAGCTTTGCGATATGAATTTTAACACACCCATTAAATACTGACAGTGTTCCAGGGGCAGGAATTATTGTCTCCATTTTACAGAAGGAAACAGAATAAAAGGGCTCCATTACTACATTACTCACTGGCTCAGTTTGACTTGCCACGAAAAAGCAGAATTCAGACTCCTGCCCAGGTCTGTCTGCTATAAGTACCCTGTTTATTTCAGTAATTCATTTAGATTTTTAAAAAATTCCTAACGATTTTTATTAGAGATTTTAGAAGGCTTTAAAAATTGATGAACAGTCTGATTTGGACAGTGTTTTGCAAAGATAAGCTGACTCAAAACTAAGAAAGAAAAAAGGATAGGAGCAATCAGGCATTTCTATGCCTAGGATTCATTAACAGTGTTTGCTAGGCAAAATTCTAAGACGGTCTTCAAAATCATCTGCCTCTGGTTTACCCACCCTACATAATTCTAGAGACAATGAAGTGATGGATTTGACTCACAATTAGTTTATGTTATATGGCACAGTTGACTTTAAGAAAGGGAGATTATCCAGGTGAGCCTAACATGGTCACTTGGGACCTTTAAAAGCAGAGATTTTTCTCTGGCTAGTCACAGGAGTGGAAGTCTGCTTTCACTGCTGGCCTTGAAGAAAGCAAACACGCATGTTTGAACTGCAGAGAGGGGAAGCCCCTAGAAGAGGAATGTGGTGTTGAACTGACTGCTGACAACTAGTGGGAAAATGGGAACACAGTCCTACAACCACAGGAAATGAAATTTGCCATCAACCTGTGTGCTTGAAGAGACGTGAGCCCAGATGAGAACTGCAGCCCTGGGATGGTAGCTTGATTTTAGCCTGGTAAGAACCTGAGCAGAGAAGCCAGTCCCACCATGCCCAGACTTCTGACCTTCAGAACTGTGAGCTAATAAATGGGCATTGTTTTAAGCAGCTATTTGTGGTATTTTATGGTGTAGCTATAGGAAATTAACACACAGCAAAAACGTCTTCTGGAATTTGTCTTATCTGACATTTTTACAAAAGTTCAGGCTATAGAACAGTAAAATTACAGGCAGCTTGTGCATATAGTAGCAGTTTGATCTGTGGGGAATACACTGAATGGAGACTGAGTTATATGTTAACCGTGTGAAATGGCAGAAGTTTCAGTGTGGGTTTAAGGCAAGGCATTTTAGGAAGAATTAATCTAGATGATATTTGCAAGATGATGAATGGGTCTCAACCTGCAATTATGATTCATTAAAGAGCTATAGTGAGCACTTTCATTGTTCCCTATAGACATGGGCTCAACATGCTACTGTTGAGAAGAGCAACAGCATTTCTGAGCATCCTCAGGAAGGGTATTGGAAACTAGTTAGAAACAAAAGGTCTGGAAAAAAATATATGGTTAATTCTTTCCCAGGATAATGTGACGAGTTACCCTTCTTAACTAGATATCAGGAAATACGTAAGTGATAGATGAGGTTCTCAGCTGAGCAACTAAAATGAGCAACAGTTTTTTCTGAGGAAGTATATTTTATAAATATGCCCTTTATTTGGAGAATGAAAGATTTCAGAAATATTCTCAAAGTTTATTAAAAAAAAGAGTAAGACTGCAGAGAAGTTCTGTTGGAAACAATCTGCGAGCACAGTTTGTGAGGGGGATGCTCTTTCTTTCCCTTTCCAGATGTTTCTTTCCATACCCAGTAAGTTAGGTTAGTATAACAGTCCTGACTCCTCTCCATTGCTTTGATCTCCTTGTGCTTGGGAAGGTAGTATGATTTATCTGATTGGTAAAATTGGTTGGTATATTGGGAATTCTTGATTCAGCTCCTTCTTTATATCTCTTAAGAATAAGCCTGACCAAAGAGAGCACATTTTCTCTTCTGCATGTCTCTAAATGGGTGGATAAGGCTGTTTTTTTTCTGGGGTTTCGTATGAGCAACTCTAAACCTCCCAAAAATATAAATGCAATTGTAAAACACGCCAGCTTCATCCTAGCTTTGAGTAATGAAAGTGTTGTTTTGCTTCAGAAATCATATTCTTTTGCCTTCTTTACCCACTAGTTTAAAGTTTGGTGTGCGGTAGGAAAAGAAATGCTGTTTATTGGGTCACGTCAAAGGGCCTAACAATTAGAACAAGATAGCTCCTCTTGATGTTACAAAGAGGAATTCTAAAAATTAAAACCAAAACGAAGCATAGTTTTATTCATAATTGATAGTATGTTTAAGAAATTTGTTACTTCAAGAAGTTGTATAGAATGAAATTACAAAGGATTTTAAGAAGTGTTTAATGAATCTAATTATTATAAATTTAGAAAAGATTGGAAGTTTGAATACATCCTCACATTTCTGAGGTCAAATAACTGGGTTATTATATCATGTTGTATAGTATCCCTGATATATTTAATTTACTTGCTTATTCATGCAATAGTCTAAACCCATGTGGCATTTTTAACATTTGGAGTAATTTCCAGCATCGAAAAGATTTCTAATGTCAATATATAAAGCATAAAAATCACCTTTAAGTCTCAAAATGGAAGATTTGCAATCCAATTCTCTTGTGTATTTTTCTTTATTCACCACTATCTTTACAATTTGGGTTTCTAAATTACTAAATTCTTGATACAGAATGGGAATTTTACATTTCATGATTCCTCTAGGAGTTGTTATGAGCACTTTAACCAATGGAAATGTATGACAAAGAGTAATTAACCTTTTAAACGCAAATCTCCCCAACAAGACAGTGACAAAAAGAGATGTAAAATGAAGAGCCTGACTAATTGGCCATGTTTGACATCTCATTCTCATAGTTACCTGGATCTAGGAACGGGAAAGAAGCACGTTGTCTTCGTTTAGAAAACAGTTAAAAACCATTGCTTTTCTTTTCTTTTTGCAGGAATTTAAGGAGTAAAGGGCAATGTATTGGACATTTCCGAAGGACTCTAATTACCCTTTATCTGGATCTCCTTGGCACTTTGAAAAGAATTTTGCACTTTATTATACCATTGTACATTGACAGTCTATTTCATAGGATTCTATTGCATTATTTGTGTATGTTAACTTCCCAATTTGAGTATAAGATGAAGTTATTCCACTCCTTTTGTTTATATATGTTTATTAAAACCACATAACCCCTCTGTGCACAAAGAATTTAATTCAAGTTTAATGAATAAATCAACTTCCCATGGTTGGTCCTACCGCAAACTACATGACTATGATTCATATGGGAGTCAGAGCTGAAGTAACCACGTTGGTTGCATTTGCCTACATTCTCCACGTGTACTTCTTTATGATGTTTAGGGAATTTGGGGTTATCAGTGACTTAGGGATCTTAGCTGCAAGAAACAAGTCACTTCATCCTTGGCACAGCTATAGAGAGAGTTCAAAATCATTGCTGCAAAAAGCAATAAAAGGAGGGTGTAGTTTACTCTGCACTCTTTGCACCATTTTGGAGAGTACAGCTGGGATGAAAGCTTATTGAGGCGCACTGAGGGAAAGGAGTGAGGTGAGCATAACAAAGAGATAGAAAATAGAATCACATTTGTGTTCTCATCAGAACTTAACACATTGTGAATATTTGTATAACAAGTGTTTCTAGCTAGCTACACTCTTCTAGCTAGTCACACTTTACATATTTGGCTACTTTATTATGAAGACATGAGCTATGGAATTCTTTATCATGTCATACCTCACTGGGAGTGTATTAGTTTCCTATTGCTGCTATAACAAATTACCGCAAACTTAGTAGGTTAAAACAACATAAATTTATTACCTTAAAAATTCTGGAGGTCAGAAATACAAAACGTGTTGGCAGGGCTGCAATCTGGAGGTTCTATGGATGAATCCATTACTTTGCCTTTTACTGCTTCTAGAGGTCAACTGCATTTCTTGGTTCATGGCCCCTTTGTCCATTTTCAAGCAAGCAATGTAACATCTCCAAATTTCTCTCTGGCTATGACCCCTGGTTCTGTCATCACATCTTCCTTGCCTCTGCTTCTGGGCTCACATCACCTTCCCTGACTGTGACCCTCCTACCTCCATGTTATAAAGACCCTTGTGATTACATTGGGCCCACGTGGAAAATCCAGAAGAATCTCCCCATCTCAAGATTCTTAACTTAATCACATCTGCATAGTCCTGTCTGCCACATAAAGTAATATATTCACAGGTTCTGGGGGTTAGGGCGTGGACTTCTTTCTGGGGCCATTAATTATCCTACCACAGGGGATATCTTTTATTTATGTATCTTTGTCTGTAAGACTTCTAGAAAGAGAAGATTTCATATGATATGAGAACTCAAAAGCTTCTGGTAAAACATTTTATATGTGTATCCACATGATAACCATATAAAAGATTTATTGTACAAAAGCTACTAAAACAGGTAGCAGTCAGTGGGGGCTCCAGAATTACCAAACGAGAGGAGCTCAGGGGCGGCAATTTAGTTGGAGGGTGAGGGCTAGTGAACTTACTTTTCCCTCCCCCTCCCCCCTTCCCCAATAGTAACCAGCAGTCCAATCTCCAGTGCTATGTGTTTTTTTTTTTGTCGTTTTTATCTTCTATTTATGAGTGAGATCATATGGTATTTGACTTTCTCCCTCTGACTTACTTCACTCAGCATAATACCCTCAAGGTCCATCCATGTTGTCACAAATGGCCGGATTTCATCATTTCTTATGGCTGAGTAGTAGTCCATCGTGTATAAATACCACATCCTCTTTATCCATTCATCCCTTGATGGGCACCTAGGTTGCTTCCACATCTTGGCTATTGTGTATAATGCCGCAATGAACATAGGGCACCCAGAGTTTTGAACTAAACTTGATTATTTAGGAGGCCTAATCCTGATAATATTATGGGAATTTTAGGTTTTAGATTTTTCTAGTTCTTGTAGTTTTTATGTATTGGTTTCATCAGTATTGATTATATGCATGTAAATTGGCAGCTTCATGGTGTCGATAAAGATTTAGAATTAATAAAGCACTTGCCATATGATCAAAAAATATTCTGATCTATTTGAGTAAAAATTTCCATACATTTTAGGACAATTATTTTTCCAGTTTTCTTGTTTATAAGATCCTACGGGGAAGATAATTTTCAAAATAAATATGTTCATTGCAGTGTTTTATATGTTAACTCAAACTGTAAAAAGAAAAAATCAAATAGAATCCAGTATTTTTCACATGTATTATGTTGTTAATAAAGTAGAATACAATGTGGTTGTAAAAATAAATGAGGCATACTTCTAAGTATTGTTATAAAACCATGTCCACATGATATAGTGAAGAGTTCAGAAATCAGCTTGAAAACTAAGCATTTATGATTCTATAAATTTTTGCTTAAAAAGTACACATATAATTATGCCTGCTTAGAATAAAATCTGGAAGGAAACATACTTATACATCAAACTGTTACTAATTAAGACTAACACATTAAATACTTATAATATTCCAGGCTCTGTTCTAAATGCTTTATGTGTACCATCTTATATAATCCCGCAGGAAGCCTATGAATTATTATTATTATCTCGATTTTATAGATAAAACTGAATCATAGAGAGATGCAGTAACTTGCCAAAGACACTTGGTTACCTAGCACTATCTTTGGGATATAACTATTCAGAGGACTCTTACCTCTACTTTGCTCACAGTCTATGCGGGAATTCTCAATAATGAGTGTGCATTACTTTTATAATTATGAAAAAGAAGAAAGATATTTTTCATTTGGGAAAAAAAGTGATCCTCAACAAAAGAGGAGATCAGTTGCAAACACCTGGCTGCAATTTATCTGACATGATACCTTATTTAAAATGTAAGAAAACTGATACTTGAAAACCTATCTTACCGTCTTCAAAATTCATTATTTTGAAAATAAATTCAAATTAGTTCCCAAATCCCCATGCAAATAACTGAATAAAAATGCAATGATTTTTTTCGTGTTTGCGTGCAAATTCCATCTTTTCCAAAAAATTAGTTTTCACAGTAGGCTTTAAAACATGTGAAATAATATCTTCATTTTAAAATAAGTTAAAAGAATTTTAAAAGCACATAGCATCAATATGATGAAATCACTAAAGGTTTTTGTTTGGAAATCACGTTGGTTTTAGTAAATTGTGTTAATGGGTTCACAGAAAGAAGCAAAGAACAAGCTATGCAGCAGATTGGTTGATGTTCCAGTTATCCATTGCTACGTAACAAACCACCCCAATAATTAACAGCTTAAAGTGACAATTTATTATTATTTTGCATGGTTCTGTAGGTTAAGTTCTGAGCTATTGGTTCTAGCTGGGGTTCCATCATGGTTGTGGCTGCAGTCATCTGAAGGCTGGACTGGATGGGATATCCAAGATGGCATACTTTACACGGCTGGCAGTTGACGCTGGTTGATGGTTGGGAGTTTAAGTAGAGCTATAAACTGGAATGTTTACATATGCTTTCTCCAAGTGGCTTGAGCTTCTCAGAGGACAGTACCTTGGTTTCTTGAGAAAGCATCCCAAGAACGAGTGTTCAGTTGTGAGCTTTATAAGAGGCAGAAAGTGGAAGCTGCCAGGGCAACCAATGGCTAAGCCAAGAATCAGTATAGCATCACTTTTTTCATATTCTGTTGGGCAAAGAGGCCAGAGGGGACACCCATATTCAAGGGAGTAGAGAAATAGCCTCCCCTTCTTGATGAAACAGTGTCAAGAGGTGGGAGACAGAGGAGATATTGGTGCAGCTGTCTTTGGAAAATGCAACCTGCTGCAGTTCATTAAAAAACAAGCTTCATCTAGTCTTTGCAAAATATAGCTGAAGTATAAAAGTTATGTGATTTAGAGGGAAGGGTTAAATTCCTAGATTTCGGAGCCTGGTTACCACAGGTGATCTCTTTCCCTTTGATAGTGATTATTATAAATAATGCTGGATGCGTCACATTAAATTTCTGATAGTCTATTTCTCTGTCTCAGTTGCTATTTTTTTTTTTTTGAGGAAAATTAACCCTAAGCTAACATCTGCTGCCAATCCTCCTCTTTTTGCTGAGGAAGACTGGCCCTGAGCTAACATCCATGCCTGTCTTCCTTTGCTTTATGTGTGGGATGCCTGTCACACCATGGCTTGCCAAGCGGTGCCATGTCCACACTGGGATCCAAATCGGAGAACCCCGGGCCGACAAAGTGGAATGTGAGAATTTAAGCACTGCACTACTGGGCTGGCTCCTCAGTTGCCATTTTTTTTCTTTTGATTGTTGGTGATTGGGAAGTGAAGATGTGCAGAGTGGGAATAAAGGTTGGCAGTAAAGAGTGAATTCACAGAGAGAAATCATAAAACTATAAAAGAAGTTTGAGTATAATCACTGTTAACCTATAAAGTTAATAACAAAACAGGGAAGATCACTCTTTCTATATAACGTAGTAGCATACATCTTTGTACCCACAAATTTATAAAGACCTTTCGTGTATATTTCCTGTTTTGAGCCTGCATCAAACTTTTTATGGATCAGGCACTTGAGGGATAAGTAAGTTAAGTGATGTTCTTAAAGTCACATAGCTGGTAACGGGGGTTGAATCACAGGCTTTCTATCTTCAGGACCCTTCTCTTTGCATCACAGTGTGTTTACAGACTTTTCTGTGTGAAAAACAGATGAAGAAACAAGAATGAGAAATGACAGTGGGTAGGGTGAAGACGGCCATGTAATTTTGGGCAAGCTATTTGACCTTTTTAACCTGGAGAAGAAATAAAAGGGAGACGGTAATAACTGTGCTTACTTTGTGTAATTATCGGGAAGATTAAATGGGAAAGTGTAATAAAGTCAAAGAGAGAGTTAGATGTTACCTCATACTCCTATTATGGCCAATTACCATTAATATTGCACTAAAAAAGATAACATGGTACAGCAGAAAAAGTATGGCATCAGACAAATCTAGTTTTTATTTTTCAATCAAATTGGTAAAAATTGCTACAATTTTTTAAGGCAGAAAAGCACTTGGTGAGAATACCTTTCTGATGTTAAAATTGCCTGGAAAATATTGTTGAATTTGTCATATATTAGTCACCTTCGGAAACACTATGGAAAATGCAACTTCCCAAATCTCAGTAGCCTACTCCAGAAATGGATTATTTTATGCTGCTGTTAAATGTAGACTAAGGCAGCTAGGGATTATCTGTGGTTCTGCTCCTACATCCTTCTTTATTCCAGGATCCAGGCTAAAAGGGCTGCCACTATTCGGGACACGTTATTCTTATGGCAGAGAGAAAATGCAAGACTGTAACGCATAATGGCTCTTAAAACTTTAATTCAAACGTGATGTATGTTCCTTACACTCACATTTCATTAGCCCAAGACACATTGTGTGGTTAAGATCAACATCAATGTGGCAAGGAATGCTTAATCTCTTACAGGAAGATAATTAAATAATTAGAAATAATAAAATAGTTTGTTATAGTCAAAGATAAAAATCATGTGACTCTAGCCTGAAAGTTTCTGGAGGCAACAAAACATATCTGAAATATTTTATTTATTTATTTTTTGAGGAAGATGAGCCCTGAGCTAACTACTGCCAATCCTCCTCTTTTTGCTGAGGAAGACGGGCCCTGAGCTAACATCCATGCCCATCTTCCTCTATTTTATATGTGGGACGCCTACCACAGCATGACTTTTGCCAAGTGGTGCCATGTCCATACCCGGAATCCGAACTGGCGAACCCGGGGCCGCCTAGAAGCAGAATGTGGGAACTTAAATGCTGTGCCACTGGGCTGGCGCCATGAAATATTTTTCTTTTTAAATTGGCCCTGTGCTAACATCTGTTGCCAATCTGCCTCTTTTTTTTTCTCCCCAAAGCCCCAGCACATAGTTGTACATCCTAGCTGCAAGTCATTTTAGCTCTTCTATATGGTACGCCACCACAGCATGGCTTAATGAGCAGTGGGTAGGTCTGCGTCCAGGATCTGAACCAGTGAACCCCGGGCCACAGAAGAGGAGTGCGCAAACTTAACCACTCAGCCATGGGGCCGGCTCCTGAAATATTTTACAATATTTGTTTCTCACTGCCTAGCACACAACTTCATACACTGTGGGTTCTCTTTAAACAATAATTGCTGACTTCACAATACAGGGAGAGACGAACATGTAGCAGAACCTTACACCGTGATCCTTTATCTCCCTGTGCTCCAAACTGAAGGAGCAATGATTAAAATTTAAATTTCTGTTGTTAACCTAGATGTGTATTCAAACAAGCTCAGAAAATGAATAAAATGTCCTTTATATAATTGCAATCATAACGAAGGAGAGCAAGCTATTACAGACAATTAGGTCAAGTTAAAGTGATTAATTCATCCACTCATCAGACTGGCTATTAGAGCTTTCTACGTATCAGACACTGACGGAGGTATAGACGAATTAGGCAGGTATAGCCCTTGCCCTTACTGACATGTCGCAACATCTCCTCAGGTCCATAGTAAGTTTTAGTGAAAAGTTTTGTGGATTAATTTGTTGTTTTGATTTCAGGTTCCCAAACTAGAGTGGGGATAGTATGTCTGTGTGTGGGTATGTAATTATTTTAGTAAAACTACTTTCTTTGAATAGTCCATCTAATCTAAAGAATATGGTATTTTTTTCTAATGTGCTTAAAAATAAGAAGCAGCACTGCGCACAGAGATGTCTTGAGCAAAATTCTCTTCATACATGGGAAGCAACTATTTAAAAGTTCGTACACATGGAATTAGAGTTCAACCTTCAAACTTTACATCATTTTGTGAAGAGGATTTTAAATCCTCAATGATTTTGATAAGACCTATATATGTGAAGAAAGAATTACATGTATTGCTTTAGTTAGCACTTTTTTCTGCAGAGAGACCGCATTGAAGAACTTTTCATTTCCTTCCTTTTCTTAATATAACGAGACATATCTCAGCTACCTACCCAAAAGATATCGAGAGACTAGAGAGGGTATAGAATGAGTACTGGTGGAAATACGAAGGACATTTTCAAATCTAACTTAAGCATTAAGCAAATGTTGAATATAAGTTAATAAATAAAATTAGAATTTCCAAAATCTCTTCCTAAATAACAAACTGTTACATAAAACAGGTGGGGGTTTTGATATTCAAATTGTTTAATAAGTTATTAAAAATGACAAAAGGCATATTAAGTTCCTTGCAAAACAGTATTACATTTGGAAAGTTTTCTTGAATGTGGCTTATTGCTTTAACTGTGGGATCTGTTTCTGTGGTAAATTGACAAGATATTTAACTCTTATTGGTAAAAAATAACATGCATGAGGCCTTTTAAAATTATTGCAATTTGACGTTATTTACCTAGGTTGATGTGGATGTCATTTTTGGAAGTTTACATGACGGGCCTTTAAAAATAAGTGTTTTGGGGGCTGGCCTGATGGTGCAGCAGGTAAGTCCGCATGCTCCACTTTAGCAGCTGGGGTTCGCTGGTTTGGATCCTGGGTGTGGACCTACACACTGCTCATGAAGCCATGCTGAGGTGGCGTCCCACACAAAAGAATTAGAATGACCTACAACTAGGATATACAACTAGGTACTGGGGCTTTGGGGCGAAAAGAAAAAAGGAAGACTGGCAACAGATGTCAGCTCAGGGCCAATCTTCCTCACCAAAACATCATACTTAAAAAAAAAAATGTGTTTTCCCCATCATATGCTACAGAATAATCTTGGAAATTAATATAAAGAAGATTCAAAATTAAGTTATTCATCCTTATACGTGCCTATGATCATGTGAGGGCTGTGCTGGGGACACTGATCACAGGGACACCCTTCGTGTGTGTGCCACTTATGAGTTCTCTGCTCCACAGCAGCTGAGCGGGAACTGTTTTTTCTCCTCAGAGTGTGGGAGCTGAGTTTTGCTCTTTCCAGTTGGTTCTCCCATCTCTCTACCAACATGGCAGTGCTTTTGATCTGAGTTACTTGCTACCCTCTGCGGCATTTCTGAAAGGACTTTAACTGTGTCCTTCCTTCTCCCTCTCTCTCCATTTCCTCCAGAACTATAGCGAACCCCAATTCAAGTGACAATCAGAAGAATCCATTTTCTCCCTAACGTTGCAATTATCTACTGCAGCATAAAGCCCTGGGTATTACACATATTATGGGCTATGGTGCTACTGCATGTTTTGAGTTCAAAACCAAAAACCTGACAAAGAGCCATATCAAATTACATTAATTAGAGAGCAAACCGATCATAGATTGCAAGGTGCAGGTGTGATTAGAAATAAAATACATCTTTTTAAAAATCCTACTCAAATTTGAGTAGACGTTTTTGTGTCCCACTTTTTATGTGTCCTACTTAAATTCAGTATTTTTTTAAAAATGAAATTTGCCTTGAGATTCTTATAACTTTAAAGCTCTGTTAAAGAAATAGTCCTATAGATGTTGTGAGCTCTTCTGAATTACTTTAGATAAATTTTAGTCTGTACATAGCCTAAAATAAATAAGTAAAAGAAGCAAATGTTGTTATGGTTTGAAATTTATAAATGAGGATAAAAATAGTCTTGCAGATATGTATTTTTGGGGAATTCATACTTAACCTTGAATTTTTTTCTTTCTGCTTTGATCCACTGAAGGAAGAAGCAAGAGAATCAAAAGAAAGCACATGAAGTTCTGATACAAAATTAAAATGCAAAATAAATTCTTTTCTTAAAAAAGTGTGCCAGTCTAAAAGAATAAATAGATGATTTGCAGGTGGGGAAGGCATAAACGTCTTTTGACATCAAATGGTTTAAAAGTCAGAACCACAGTGTTTTAGAAGTCATTAAATTTAGGCTCCTCAATTAACCAATGAGGAATCTGAGTCAGAGAATTTAAGGAACTGGACTCCAGAGTAATAGTCAATTTATAAAGAACTCAATTACATGACCACATGTAAAGAGCTCGATATCAAAGAGTGTTTATGAATCACTTGGAGAAAAATCAATGTGAAAGTCAACTGTGATCAGTAATAGCAGAATTAGTAATGAAAGTGCTGAATTATGCCAGAAACTGCATAAAATACTCTCAATATTTACTATAAATCCTAGTACCAATATTATTGTTTACAAAACTATTGTATTTTATAATGTTTAAAAGCAAGGATATAAAAAACAAAAGCTAATGTCTCTCTTAGTTTACCATTTCTATGACTTCACACTTTGCAACCAAGATACCCATAACAATATTATATTATTTCCAAGTTGCCAGTGGGTTCTTTTGAGTCATTGCCATTTGTTGTAACTACCCTAAAATTGAAGCTTCAGATATGATCATAGAATGAGACAGGAAAACAAGTGGGATCAATGAAATGATGATGATGCCTATATTGATGCGGCGGGGTAGCCTCCTAAAATGTGTCTGCATGGACTATGGTTATGTCCCTGTGAACAGTGGGCAGATAGAGGGTGTGGGTGATGCCTGAAGCATGGTTGTCACAAATGACATCTGATAGATGCAGTTTTGAATTATGTGAACACAATTTACAATGTAGAGTTGAATCACAGAAGTTTATTAGTTAATAAAACAGGATAGAACTTGTTCTCATCTTTAGAAACTGATAGCCATTGTAGGCGTTAGCTATAGCTTTCTAAAATATTTATTTTCTAACATATAAATTTGACCCATATGTTAGTCTGTGATGAAGTTGATTCTCTTTGGGGGTAAACTCCAAAAAATAGTGAGGATGCCAACGATAAGAATAATTCTTGTGTGGCAACCAGCTAGAACATCATGTTCCCAAAAGCCAATAAAGTGAACGTCAAATTGCATTGCTACAAAATTTATGAATCGGGGAACCCAGTTTTTCTCTATGATTGGAAATTTACATTTCTGAAGAATTTCTCTGCCATTTCAAAGTTTCTTGTGAATGTAAGGCCCTGGTCTTTGAGATGCCTGTGCTGAAAAGCTCTTTTCACCTCTCTGTAAGTAGCTAACTTCTAACCACAACATCAGAACAGGAAGAGAAGCAGCACACCATTTGGGCATTAAGGGGAATTCAGCGGTGATGAGAGGCCTTAGGCCCAAAGGGAAGGGCCTACTTCGCTAGGCTGGAGACAGCTGGGAATCAGCATGTGGCTGGATGGCCAGCAACCAGGATTAAAAAGAGGACAGAGAGAAAGAAGGGAATGTGCTGTGCCCCAGCTCTGACCCTTACCCTTGGTGTGTAAAAGGACGCCTGAGGTATTCAAGGTTAAAAGTGCTACGCCTTTGAACTAGTGAAGCTGGTCAACTATGAAACAGAATTAGATAGTTTTGGAACATGTAGTTGTAATGTCTATATTATACTTCCAATATTGAAACTGAAGAAAAAACAGATAAAATTAATGCACTTTCATGAGCTGTTTGTTCAAAATAGAAAAAATTTTATTTCCACAAATACTTGTGATTTAAAAATAATGCAGAGTTACAGAAGATTAAAGGGGTTGTAGTAAGACTCTTTAAAAGGTGACTCTTCAGGCAGTGGCTCATGCCACGATTCACCCCTCTTGAAATAACAAAGTGCAAGGCCATTTTTTCAGTATTTTAGTCTTTAGAAGGGCGTCTGTTGTTAAAATGGAATGATTCCTATACAGCACCAGGGTAGAAAGCCAGCTTCATACCTAAAATATAGAATTAGAATAACTTTTTTTTTTTTACAATATGGAAATATTGTTTTCACTGACTATTGGATTTTACATCATCAAACAGTTTGCTCATGGGGCCGGCCCAGTGGCACAGTGGTTAAGTTTGCATGTTCCAGGGCCCAGGGTTCACTCATTTGGATCCTGGGTGTGGACATGGCACCACTTGTCAAGCCATGCTGTGGTAGGCGTCCCACATATAAAGCAGAGGAAGGTGGGCATGGATGTGAGCTCAGGGCCAGTCTTCCTCAGCAAAAAGAGGAGGATTGGTGGCAGATGTTAGCTTAGGGCTTATCTTTCTCAAAAAAAAAAAAAAATTCTCAGTAGGAGGTTTCTTTCAGATCTTTAATTCTTGTTTATGTTCTTGAAAGACCATAATTGCTCATTGAATTCATATTGAAAACCCATGATGTATAATGTGTATGTTTCCCTTTTCTTTTTACTTTGAGTTACTTTATTTTTATTTGTTTATATTTTTGCTATGGCTGCTGCTTTTGCTGCGAAGTAACAGTAGTAGTTGTCATTGTTCCTGAAAAGAATCAGCATCTCATTTTCTTTAAAACAATTTTTTTGTGTGGATGTGTGAGGAAGATTGGCCCTGAGCTAACACCTGTGCCAATCTTCCTGTATTTTATGTGGGATGCCGCCACCAATGAGCTGTGCTAGGTCTGTGCCAGGGATCCAAACTGGCGAAGCCGGGGCCACTGAAGTGGAGCATGCGAACTTAACCACTGTGCCACTGGGCTGGCCCCAAAACAATTTTTTATTTTTTGGTAAAAATGAAAACTTTACCTTTGCCTTGCAATATACAAAATTTTAATCAAATTTTTAATTAAAATGTATCACTGATTTATAGTATGGAAAACTTTATTAAAATATTGTTCATAGAAAATTAAAGTTAGGTAATTGAGACAGGCTTTAGTTGTAAGGATATGGGTTTGACAGTGTAAGAGACAATTCCTTCTATATATACATACGCTGCTGTATGATCATGGTACGTCTCTCTTATATGGAGATGGCATGTCCTGTGTAGTGTTCTGAACTGGCTGAGCAGAGGCCTGAGGATGAGTCCAGGCTGCTGCAGTGAAGGCTAAGGATAAAGGAGTGGATACTTCTGGTGTTAGCCACCCAGGAAAAAGAGGGTGGTCCTCAGCTCAGCTGTTAGAACATGGAGGCAAACTTATTTGTCTCTAAGCCCTGCTCACTTGAGCTGGGCTTTAAAGAAGCTGAGGGTGTTGCTAGGTGGTTGGGGAAGGGTGGCCTCAGCCAAACAGAAGCAACTTGCTGGGCAATCCCAAACGCAATGGGAGTTTGCAAACTGGCTCTTCAACATCTGTGTTACTTTCTTTGTCTTGCCTGTGTTGCTATTCATGGGCCCTTCGCAAAGTCTGATTTAAATGTTCTAGCACAACGTCATCTCTTCTAGAATCCACCTTCAAGTTAGGTAGCTATACTTGTGCTATATAGCCTGGTGGGACTGTGGCAGTGGCGAAGAATGCTTGCCCTTGTGGAGCTTCTACTGCCATTGCTAACATTTGAAGATAAGGGTAGAGTTTTGGTCTTCCTTCAAGCTGTCACTTATCTGACTCAGAAACACAAGGTCACTTTTCATAGGGTAACTATTTTCGACACTTGTAATTTAAGCGATTGTCACTAAACGAAAGATGGCATATTCACTGAGTTAAAATGTGCAGTGATAAGCACCTCCCAGGCAGGGACAACTGCCAAGGGTTTGAGTTTGATCTCTGCCACATCTTATCGGAGGGAACTTGCTTTCTTCATCTGAGAACTCAGTTAATACCAACTCCTTTGTGGGTGGGTTTCAGCATACAATCATACAATGACTTACATGAAAGTGCTAGACACACAAATGGTGCCATTTAGTAAGCAGCAATTGACAACAGTTCCAGGTATGCAGGCATTTACATTTGAATTATTTTGTCCTGTACTCTATTTCTTGATTAACACAATGTGGAAATTTGCACACATACACACATGCACCCTTCTCAGTGGTGCTTTTATTTGCATAGCTAAGAACACAAGGCAATTATGCTTTTTCTAGCTAATAGTAAATCTAGGATGAAATGGTATAAGTCTATCAGATAAAGAACAGCTTTTCAAAGATTCAATAACTTCTTGTGTTATGTTCTTGAATTTACAGATATGGCTGTTTACCTACTATTCTTTGAAAAAAGCAATGAAAACCGAGTTCAAAGTTTATAAAGTGCAAACTGGAAAAACTAACCCAGCATGTTGACTGTTGGATGAAAGCATATAATTAGAGTTCTGCAAATAAGATCCTTTTAGATATTAAGAGGTGACTCCATGGCATTGTCTCCTTATGGTTATAGACGGTGTCTGAATCTAACCATCTGTCAACCTAGAAAAAACATTAATTCCTAGTTCTTTCTTCTCCTTAACATTCTCTTGTGCCTGGTGTTTATAGGAATGATTTATTGTGGGATTATTTAAGAAATACACTTTCCCAATTAAAACCACAGCTATTCCTATTAGATCCTTGAAAATTTATCTAGAATAAAATTTTCATTGGATATTCATTCTCTAATAGCAACATTCAAAATGACTTTCTTTCAAAACTTAAAACATCTGTATTACTTTTTTTCTTCTATATCCTCCTTCTCACATATAATTCATTTTAAAACAATTATTACCACATATATGTTGCTTCTTTGACCCTATTTTTCCATCTCTCCCTTGTTTTTTTTAATCTCTCTTTCCAGAATTCCTGTGAAGCATGGTTAGGACTTGTATTTTTTCTACCGGACTTACAGATATGACCCAGAGAGTTTAAATGACAGGACCAAGGTTAAGAAACAAGGCAGAAATTTCATAGGTGCTGAGTCCCAGTTCAAAGCATTAGTATAGGTCTTGAAAGAGAATGTTATATTTGCAGAATTCTCCTCAATGAGTTTTCTTAGCTTTGCCAACATGAAGCAGGCCACATACCCTTGAGAAAATTGAGGTCCAGAGAGGTGAAAGAGAATTCACTAACCCCTAAAATTGCTTATACAATTGATCTGTTCTGCTTTTCTTTCTTGGAAGACCTTGGGAAGACCCTTTGTGGTAATTTAAAGAGACATTTATACAGGTTACTTTTCCTTACATATCGCATAATATTTTATGAATGACCTTGACCACTAATTCTTTGTAACATTAAGGATGAGAAGGATTATTGGTTTAGGATTAAGGAAGTACAACATAATATTTTTGCCTCTGTAAAATTACTACATGATTCTACTTCTGAGGTTCATGAAAGGCTAGATTCCCATTCTGTTCATTTTTAGCATCCACAGATCAATATATCTTCTGCATCAAACTTCTGATTCCACATTTCGTGAGCTCATAAAATTTGTAGTAGCTTCTTACAGTCCCTCAAAACTCCACCTGGTTAAAATAAATTTAGCATTAGGTTAGACATGTTATTGGGAGCCATTTTTATTTCTGAAGGCTAATTCAGCTCAGCGATGGATTAGTGATGGCGCATCCCCTTAACCTCCAAAGTAATTTGTTTTTATGTTCTCAGCTTGGAATCCTGCCCTCACTATTAATATTTCATACCAACAAGTAGGGGCTTCCGTATGTCCATCTGCCAGATTGGCATAATGCCTGCCACCCGTATCTGAGTATTGCTCCCAGGAATTTTTCTTTTTTTGCATTTGGTCTTTTCTGCACAATGCTTAGACTTGAGTAACATAAGACATATTTCTTTCCTGATCATCATTTCTTTAAGTAACATGTGTACCTAAATTAGTTTGGGGAAAAAAACCTAACTAGACCTCAGAAACATCACCATTTACATAAGTTAGACAATATTGGCTATTTGAATAGATTTTAATTATTTAGTATATTCTCCCACTGGGATAGAACATGTTTTATATATAAATGTTGTAAAAAATTAGTAGCATACAAAAATATCTTGATAAGAAGTACCAAAGGATGACAATTTTTACTGAATGGTAAAATAAGATGGACAGGAAAAAATCAGCATTATATTGCTGTATGAAAGATCTCAACATGTCCCATTCCATAGTCACTTGTAGAATGGGGGTTTATCCTGATGCCATAGAGTGGAGAATTGTTCCCATGATTCTAAAAACATACTAGGACATTGCAAATCTGAAGTCAGTCCTTGGTCTTCCAAGATCATTACAAGGGATATGAAACTGTATTTATAAAATGTCATCATCTGAAAAGTTTTCTTGATATATTTTAAGTTTAAAACAGGATAGCAGTTAGGAATGTACTGACACCTCAGATTCAAATCTTAGCTTCTTTATTCTGAGGTGTGTGACCTTCGAGAAATTACTGAGATGTTTGTGCCTCTAATTCCACATCTATAAAACACAAGGATAATAAAGGGTTTTTGTGGGGCTACATAAAATCACGGCTATAAAGTGCTTAGCATATGAAATAATTAGTAAATATTAGCTTATTAGTTGTTACTTTAAGATATTTACAAGTCACTTTCATCTATCTGGGAAGCATGCCCTGCCACGTTAACGGTCATAGGGGAGGACTGACAGTCTTTGAAAGACATTGACCTAAGAGGCCCCTGCCTTCTGGGAAGTCTACCAGCACCAAGCCATTCCTCCTCAAAAGAGGCATCTGTTGTTGGTTATTCTGTGTTTTCCCTTTCCATTATATTTCACGGATTTCACCAGCCTCATAGTCAGAACACTTACCTGGGTTTGTCTTTTCTAAATCTATTTTTATGTAAAGCATGCTCACTTTGTTGTAGGCCAATTTTATCTATGGATAGCATAATAGCTGGGGACTTCCAGCTGCTCAATAAAAGCTTTGTAGCCATTTTCAGCTTATTTACTTATAAAAACATGAGAATGAGGCTTCCTTACAGACTCAGTTCCATATAGCTTGTTCCATGGCCACAAACTCCCTGCCTAAATTGAACTAGCTGTCTCGAAAAATATGATCATTAAGTACAAAGAAGGAAAAATAAGAGACTGTCAATTCACCACCTTATGTAAACAACATTTATTCATTAATTCACTATTCATTTAACCAGGAAACACTTACTAGGTACTTAATAAAGACCAGGTACTTTTTGCTAGAAGCTGCAACGACAAATAAGGCAGAGTCACTGCCATTGAGGGGCTTTCATTCTGGTGAGCAAAAGTGAGGCTCAAGGAGAGACCAAATCTGTAAACATCAAAGTGTGATGTTTTTGTTTCAGCAGCTATGAGAGAATTATGTACCAGACACAGGGGTACCCAAAGGAACGGTGAAGTTCCTTTGGGCAAGTGAGTGTCAGAAGTGCCTTTATTGTTCAAATAAACTTTGGGGAGCCTTGTCTTAAAAGATGAGTAGGATTTGATCAGCTGGATGGAGATGGGAGGATTCAGGCTTTCAAAGGATATGGTCTTTTGATGACGTGTCAGTAGTGTAATTTTTCACTGAATAAAGGGAGAACTTATTCATATGCAAGTTTATGGCATAAACTCAACACATACAAACAAAAAGGATAACTGAAAAATACGGCCATTCCTTAGGAGGAAGATGAAAATTACACTAAAACTATTACTTTAGCTATGTACGATACTCTAAAATAACTCTTTACACTCTGAAGCCCAAAAGATCTTTTTTAAATGAGATTGGCATTTACAAAGGGTTAGGGACAAATGAGACACATCTTTTCAACCCTCCTTCCTTCTTTCCTTTCTGCAAAACTCAGTCCAAAAGCCATTAGATGAAGCTAGGCAAGGTAGGTATCTACATAAAATTGGGAGCTAGAATTGAGTAAAATTGAGAACAGTAGGAGTTACCACTATCATACGTGTTAATTGTCTGTACCCTCCATGAGGGCAAGTCCTTTTTAGGCTTCTAATCTCCCCCAACTCCTGCTAAAAACAAGTATGGCTTAAGTGGAGCATCTTAGTGATATGGTAGGACATGCGATGTCACACACACTATAAGTTTTACTTATTTATTTTTATTTTTGACCTCTCTCTTCTAGAATGTAAACTTTATGGGGTATTTTTTACTATTCTTTTCACTGGCTAGAATAGTGCCTGTAATGTAGTAAGAACTCAATAAATAATTTTCAAATTAAAAAATGAACAGAATTATTTTGACAATACAAATATATGTATGAAACAACGTCATTTAAGACTTTTAAGATATTATGTTAAATACTTTGTATAATTTCCATTTCTCATTCATTAAGTAGCAGAACTATTATAATGAAGGACAGGTTAATGACATTTTAATACGCATTTCTTTCTTTGTTCAAAATTTGTTGTAGGGTTGCATGATGTCAATATTTAGGAATCAATCGGTAGAAGAATGAAATTAGAGCTATTAGATGGCAGAGAAATACAAAGGAAATCTAAGGGTACATAAATATGTAAAGGGAAGAAGCCCAGCCAAAAGTAGTGAGAAGAATGTAAAATTTGGGGGGATTTTTATGAAAATTATTTTAAATAGAATCAAATGTAAATAGAGCTCAAATAGCATAAGAGATACTTATCTTTATTAAAAAAATACATTTTTGGGCTTCTTAAAGTATCTTTATAGTTTTTCTCAGACATTGCACGTATGACATAAATAAAACTATACTTTTGGGTTGGGAAAATGTGTCATAAAAATATAAATATAGCCTAATAATCTTCAGACTTGATCTCAATAAACCCTGAACCCTAATTCCTTTAAGAAATGTTGTGAAATGGTAGGGGAAAAAACTTTATATAAATTAACTTAAATACCTTAAATGGTATCATATATAGAAAGTTCAAAAGGGAAATTGCAATCAGAGATGGAGGAATTCTGCAATCAAGCCATGATTGGGTGAGAGACTCTCAAGCATAGGAATAATAGTTCATTCTTTTTTATTGTGGCAATATCTAGCCCCCAGTGGCTGAAAAACAGGAGGCGGATAAACATTTTCTGAAGAAATAAGTACAATAATGAATGAAAGTTTCAGTTTAATGGAGGCACTATTAATAACATAACTAAAATATAAGTAAAAATCAGGAGAAGATATTCAAACTAAAATACCTTGGAAAATAGTAAGCTATAAAACTACTTCGCTTGGGAATTTACAAGCACTATATTTGTTAATTACACGTTCACAGAATTGTCATAAAATGTTTATTGTTTTAATATGTCTGCAGATAGGATTGTTATTTCCTTCAGTCCACTAGATATGTATAAGTATTTCTGTCACCTTTTATTTTGTGTTTATGTTGTATAAATCTAAATTAAGATTAGCAAAATTATTCTAGGTCTTACCTTGGAAGAATTATCCAACACGTTATCATGTTCAATAAGATTACTTAACTGTTTTACAGAAATATTGCTATATATTTAATTGGCAGGCAGCTTCTATGTTTCAACTTTTTAAGGAAAATGTAAAGAGATAGTTGTATGATAGTTTAATACATATGCAAGTACGTTGGTGCATGTACTCACTAGGAAAAAATGCCAGTGAGGATGGGTTTCTATATAAATTATGAATATGTTATAAAAGAGTAGAATAAGCATATTTGTAAATCATAATTTTTCATTTATTCAAATTGTCATCAAACCTCTTACTCTTAAGTGGGTAAATGTTTTTAAGAATTTGAAATGTGTCTTAGATATTGGTATTTAATTATCTTCAATCACATAATTCACTGACTGTTCATTGAACAAGTCTAGAAAACACAGGTACATTTTGCATCTCTGTGGCATGGATATTTATATTTTTTGTTGGACACTACGAACTGTATACAATAGAGATTAATAAGTATGAATGTTTAATACAGTGCAAATGCTACTACTTGAGAGAGTTTGGGCTGTACAGTCTGACTATTCATTAATCATCCGTCAAGTTGACAGAAGTGCTTGTCTCAGCTCATTATTTCAGGGTTTTAATGGTCTCTTTTTAAATTTGGCATTTTTTAAGTCTTAATTTGTTCTCTTTGTGAACAAAAAATAGAGGAACAAAAACTCAATCATATACCTGTTAGAAAGTTGGTTAAATAGAAACGTAATATTCCTTATTTATGGTCTCCTAATACAGTTGTATAAATGCACTTGAAATGTAAGCTGTTTACTTAATAGATTGTAATGACTTTCTGAAGCTATTCACGGCAATACTTTCTTTGGTTGTTCATGTAAGCATTCAATGTTAAGAGTGCCATGTGAACTGTCTAGAAGAAAAATCCCTGGAGACTTTAGTAGTGTTTATCTCTTTGAGTTTTGGAATGAAAATATGGAAAGCTGGAGCTGAAAGGAACCTGTAAGCTCCTCTTGCCAGGGTGCACGTGACGGGAACAAAGCTGGGTGGTGGCTGTGATCCTACGGCCAATCTCAGCAGCTCCACGACCTGCAGCCTGTTCTTTGGAGACTCAGTTCCATGTTCTTTCCTTCATCGTATTATCAGACTGAGTTTACAAAAGTAAAACATTAATTGCTGTTTCTTCTCATGATCAGATAGTTTTCAGGTAGAATGCTAAATGCTCAGGTAGATGAGAATGGTAATATTGTATGAGCTATCCTTGGCATACCATATAGAAAGTCAGTGGAAGTGTAGGGCATTTGAGGTTTTCACTCTTTTGATTTTTCAGTTATTGTGGCAAAATTGTAGTGCTCCTACCAGGCATTGCCTCTGGGCCCCAGCCCCCTCCTCTCTAGCTAAGTCACTTGGCAGGCAGTCTCAGCCCAGGATCCAGAGCTGGGAATCTGAGCGTGCGTGGGAAGGTTTAGAGCTGTAAAGCCTTCTATTCAGGGACACAGGATCAAATCACACCTGCTGCTAGTTTGCTCCTGTCCTTGAAGATCAACTAGAATACCTGGCTTTCTGCCTTATTCCCCAACCCTAGTTCCCTTCCCACATTTACTCTGCTCCTGCTTTCTTGTCTGAATCTCAGTCTTTGTAACTTGCTTTGCCATCTGTTCCTCTAGGATAGTCTCCCACGGGGACTTCAGTTGGCCTCCATCTACTGTGTGGGGCTCTACTACTTGTAGACAGATTTGCCAGAGACCAACTGCCCCGCTGCCCCGCTGGAACACCTGACACTGCGCTTGCTTTGCTGCCTGTTGAGTCACCCTCTTTACTTCTGTTGGATCTCCTTGTGCCAAATGATGCCCAGGATGGCCAGCTCTTGCCTACAGCCATGTTTCCTGCATACTTTATTCTGTTATGGGCTAGACTTTCTCCCAGGACCAGCAGCTGCATCTGATACCCTACACACTGATTTTCCCTGGGGAATACATGAAATTTCAGATTCTGGCCACTAAGATCTGTCCCCTTCTTCTTCTTCTTTTTTTTTTTTGAGGAAGATTAGCCATGAAGTAACTACTGCCAATCCTCCTCTTTTTGCTGAGGAATACTGGCCCTGAGCTAACATCCATGCCCATCTTCCTCTACTTTATACATGGGACGGCTGCCACAGCATGGCTTGCCAAGCGGTGCGGTGTCTGCACCGGGAATCCGAACCGGTGAACTCCAGGCTGCAGAGAAGCGGAACGTGAGAACTTAACCACTGTGCCACTGGGCTGGCCCCTGCCCCCTCTTCTGCATAAACTACACTGCCTGACTATGTCCCTATGTCCCAATGGCATTTCCAAGTACTTTCTTATGCCTTTTTAATGCAATAACATTTATTCGTGAATTAACTGTGCATACAATATTTTACCTTGAAACCAGGGAGATTATACTTACATGTGAGTTGGAATGTGAGAAATAACTATACTCAAAAAAACCCTTAAACAAATCATTACGTTAGTTCTAAAAAAATCCAAAACTAGCTCACAGAGACATTTTACTTTCTCAGGTAGCCATAGAACTGTAAAATTAATTTAAACCAAACAATTATTTTTGTAGTGCTTGAAGCATTTTGAATGATCTCTCAGATAGCTGACTCACTTGCAGGAAATAGGGTTTTGCCATGCATAAACAACTTTGAGAACCACATAATTTGGGTTTGATTTAAAACTGAACCAATCAGTTCCAAAAGAATTCTGAATTTGGCAAAAGTGCATTTTTTCTAATAGCAGCATCCATTCTTTGCAAAAAGAGAGATCATGACTGCACACCAAGAAACTTTTTTTTCTTAATTGATGTGAAGAATTCAAATTCTCTCATGGAATTTTTTCTGTGGCTTTACTAACAGTTATTAAACTTTTTTTCTCCAGCGCTATTTGAGGTTAAGGATTAGAAATTCTTGAGGCAAAAGACAAGAAAAATTGTTGTTCCTTTAACTTCTTTGCAACTTTGCTTGAGTTACGTAACCTCTCTGGCTTTCACTTTCTCATTCCGTAAAATTGGGGGCTTGTGGGTTGTGAGAAGGAAGGAGATGAAATGTCTTCCAATTCTAATAGAGCGAGATTTAAGGAGTCAGGGAACTTGAAATGGAACCTATTCCTGAATAGAAGCTGTTCCTTAAGGGCAGAAAACAGGAAAACCTGGGGACAGATACTGAAATTAGCCACTCCATCCTTTTATCTTGTCTTAACCTTTTCCCATCTTTTGCTTAAATCTATCTTTCGTCAACAATGTGCTCATCCCATTCCCCTCCAAAAGTCGACCACAACCACGAAAATATCTCCAGGTTTTTTTCTTGTTTGCAAGAGGGCATAAAGAAAAAAATGATGAATCATAGATTTTTAGAGCTAGCAGAGACTATGATGATGACCAAAAGAGTATTGCAAATAAAAGACAAAGCTGAAGAGAAAAGAGGAGAAAAAGAGAAGGAACAGGTAAGTTTGAATTTGATCTGATAGAACTAGGAAGCACAGAGGCTCTTTCAACCAGGATAATTTATTATAAACTCCTCTGGCCATTTCTGTCCTCACTCTCCCTCACTTAAGGCCACATCAAATTATATTAACATCTTTATTTTCATAGACAGGAAAGAAAGCAGAGGGAGTCATATATTGAGGAAGCTGAAGAGGTTTCAAAGTTTGATGCTCTGGAAACTTCTCTGGAAGCTAGCCTAGTATGCCGAAAAGAATCCTGGGTCCTAGGTCAAAAGCCTTGAGCTTTGGGCTTTCGACTCTGGACCCAGCTTGCCCATTCGTATGAATTTTCCTGAAACTTTAGCCAAGGCACTTAACCTAATTTCAGTTGCTTCTGTAAAATTGAGAGACTATAACCTGTTCCTTTCCTCACAGAGTTATATTAGCTCAGGTGCGGAAGATTTCTAAGGAACTATTTTATAAACTTCAAAAGACTATATCAACATAAAATACTTCATTTATTGTTTTTCTCCATAAAGTGAATTTGCCTAATCCTCACTAAGGTAGCACAATTTTATTTAAAAGATTCTTTTCTAGAATTTTCTGCAAGTTCTCCTCTAAATAAATAAGTTTTAGAAAACCCTTCCTATATTCATATTACCAGTGTCAGGTTTCCCATGTAGACGTTGCTACTTCCATTCCACAGTTGAAGAAATCAAGCCTAACAAGATTAAGTCACTCTCCCAAGGTCCTAGAGCTCCTAAGTGGCTGAGCTCTGATTCCAAGTGGGCTTCATCTATGATTCTTCTACTAGGATGCTGTGCCCTTGGTACCAAAGAATACGCAGACGAGTCCCTGTGAGACAATGCACACCCAAGGCGATTGTGCCTGCAGTGATTCAGTGCAAGTGTTTCTGTGAAAGTGTTTCTGTGGCATCTCTAAAGCATGACACTGATTGGATATTCTCTTCTCCAGCCATTTTCACTGATTTATTTGGTGCCGACTCAGATCATCTACCAGCATTGAGTGGAATCAAGATTGGGAGCAGACCAGAACAAAAAGCAGAGGCATTTTTAAAAAGGGCAGGCTAGATTTTCACAAAATTATCAAGAAGGTGAGCGCGGTTTTCACTCTCTTGCCCAGGGTCCAGTCTTCACCTTTCTCCCTTTAGGCCTTTCTCTCTTTTGATCTCTCCCTTTCAAAAATGATGCTTATAAGGCATCTGCTTTTAATTATATATATCTTAGTGGGAAGAAATTCAATTGTTAAGCACCCTGCCCTGGGAATATTCATTATCTATATATCTATAATTTGGATCAAAATAATTGTCTCTGGATAGAAGAATTTCATGAATCAAATAAGTAGGAGAGAGCTTTTGAGTTATGTGTGTATGTGTGCGTTCATTTATTTGTTGATTTGCTCACTCAGTGAGTGTCTTCAAAATGCCAGGTCCTGGCAAGACAAAGGTGAACAAAATAGATGCAGTCCTTGTCTTCATAAAGCTTAAAGCCAAGTAAGGAAGACAATAAACAAGTTATTACAAATAAAATGTGATGAACACTCTGATAGAATGTCATGAGAAAATACTGACCTTGCAAGTGTAGGGAGTGTGTGTGTGTCCGTGTGTGTGCGTGTGTGTGATTTTCGGAAAACACTGGGCCTTTCAATTCGAGCTGAGTCGATATCAAAGGGGATGAGATGAAAATAACATTTATTGAAGAATAACTTTTTTAGTAAATGAATATCTAGTGAGTCTGGCTGTTAAATTATTTCAAGGTGTTTAAATATTTATATTTATTTTGTGCTTTAACCTTTCAATTGTGTTTCCACATATTTATGGTAAGTCCTCATCACGCCCCTGTAAAGTAGGTTTTATTATTCCCAATTCACAAAGGTTACTGACATGTCTAATATATGACAAACTAGTTAGTGACACAACCAAGGCTTCTGATCCCCAGGTTTGGGTTCTTGCCAGTGTCTGAAGTTCAATTCAGTGCCCAAGTATAGCGTACAAGGTAGAACACCGAACTCCGGACCTTACGGAGCCAGGGCCAAATCTTAGTTTGCTGACAGTGAAAGAAGAAACCGGAGTACTTGCCTACTTCAGCGATTTTTCCTGGACTGACTCTGAAGGTGGCACCTGGAGAGATCCTGCTGTCTCACTCACGGCATAGGAACTGAGGGTTCAAATATATCCATTTACAAATGGAAAAGAGAAAAGTGACTCCTTGGTGTGGAAGTGGGTCCTACTTTCCTTGATAAGCATCTTTTGCTATCGTTGGGTAAAGAAACAGACTTCTTAGGAGTATGGTCTTACCAAATTATTAGTTTTTTCAGTTCTATTAAAAACAAAACTTTAGTTTTCATTCAAGTTTATGGGATTTTTATGTATGGCAAGGAAAGCAATTTTATCTTATGCCCACCTGTCTACTGAAACACCTACACTTGGACTGACTGGGCAATGAAACAATTCTATTTATTAGTAAAATCCAGCTATAGCATGAAAAAAAAAATCAGGTTTATTTTTTCTAGGGTAATTTCTGAGGTTTAAGAGGCTGTGTGAATTCTTCAGCCTCATGCAAATTATTCGAGCAGAGAGCCAAGGCATTTCTTATTTGTGCTGACTGAGGGGGAATGAGGCCAGAAGGGGTACTTCACTGCTTCTGAGTATGAAGCTCCTCACTCCCCAGAACCAGGATCATATTCTATTATTCAACCGGTCACTGGGCTCCTTTGTCGGCTTGAGTCACTCTTTACCCTCTCCTGGGAAATAGAAAGAGAACGTCATTCTAAGTGCAGGTTTGTTCAACTTTACTTCCTGTAGAGGGAGATGCAGTATTTCTTGGCTTGATGGAAGCGTTTGGAAAGAACTGGTGCAATCATATTTCCAGAAGGCTAAAGTCCTTCCTGTTCTTCTGCTACATCAACATGAAAGTTCTGTTTTCCCCAGTGTCAGTGAGCAGCTTGGGAACGCTTTAATCTCCCTAGTGTCTGATATATCAGTTGCAGCCCAGAAACCTATAGGGCTTCTCATCCTTGGTACAGTGAAACAGTTGGCGAGCAAGTTCAGGGATGCTGGCGATAAACTGCCCCTGTTCAGCTCACCCCTCACACAGTGGGCACATATGAAACATTTATAAGCCTTCCCGAAAGTCCATGTATCTTATAACAGCAACAGAGGCAGTTGTTTAATGAGGAACCCTGGTAAGACAGATACACAGTGGTTAGAGTATTTAATTATAGATAGAAAACACTTTTTCTCCACAAAGGTTAGCAAATGGAATTGCAAAACAGAGAGATTTACATAATGATTTCTTATTTGTGAAATATTCTGATAATGATTTTTAAATGATTCTTTAGGGAAAGGTAAAACTTGCTTTCTGTGGACGAAAAAAAAGAAAATAACACCCTCGTGAAGAGTTGCGACCACTGCATGTAGTAGTTCTCCGCCTTCATTCAAAGCAGGCTTGACTACAGATCAGGTCACAGGTCCTCCAACCTATTCTCTTGAAAGTATTTGGATAATGCAACTCTATGACCTTTCCTGGCTTGTGTTACAGGCCTCATAACTCGAGGCTAAGGAAGGTCTTTCTAAGTTATAACTGAACTCTTGTCCACTGGCAGTGCTAACTTGTTTATTTATGGTTCACTATCCATGTCCATCACTTGGAAATGGTGTAAGTTGGTTTTCAGACAAAAAAAATTACCAAGTGCCTACAACGGACACTAGGAGCCAGTTCCTGTCCTTCAGGAAGACATAGTATTTCATAGGAGTGATTTTTTAATAAAAATGGGTATAAATAAATCCGAAACATGGAAGGGACTATTACCCCAAGAAGTGAACCTTGAGCTCACTACAAGAGTATACATGGGGAGGAGGGGGCTTCAAAGAAGAGGGGTCCAGTACCAAGGTAGCCCATTCCAATTCTTCCCATCATAGTCCAATCCATTCCATTGCATTCAAGTCAACTTAATTCACTTCTATTTTACTTGATGCAACTCAACTCAACAATCTTTAGTTACAACAAGAGTTTCATGTGTTGCTGTAGAAAGGAGGTCCCCTCTGTGACTATCACATATCTGGGAAGAGCAATGAATGATTTGGGTGAGAGAAAGAGGACCTACCAGGAGAAGAGATCCAGCCATCGCACCATAATAGATGCTTTTGGAGAACCTCATCAGCAGAGTAGCCCCAGGAAGGCTGAGAAGAGTGATTGGGACAGGAGGCAGAGAGCACAGCCTCAAGTAGAAGATCTCTGTGGGCACTGAGGAGAACAGAGGAGAAATCTCTAAGTTTCCTCTGTAGAAATGGTCTCAGGACAACCAGAGGCCTGGGTGATATTCTGATAGAGAAAGAAGAGAGTGAGACTAACAGAGATTTTTGAAAAATAGTAGAATTTTTTATATTGGCTATGCATAATGAGAGTCACGGAATGTTTATTGACATTGCCTCACTATAACTAAAGGTCAAGGAGAAAAAGGATATATGGCCATATGGTTTTCCCAAGTTCTGAAGAATGTGGAGTGAGCAGGATGGGTAATTGTGACAGGCTTTCAGCAAATGAAATTTGGTAAATCCCTGGATAGATTCCTGATTTATAGGCAGAACTTCCATTTGATTTCAAATAATAAGGCTGAGGTCCTTATTTATGACAGATTCAAGTCAACAGTCAAAATGAACCCAAACTTTAAAACCTATTTTTTTAGAAATTCCAATCCAGGGCATGGCATACTATACAACTTACTTTGCTAGATGCCCTTTTGTATCCATAAGTGAGGGAAGGGACTTTAATAAATCAAACAACAATGGATAGCTATTTTCAGAACCGCATGAAATATATGATAGACTGAACAACACAACAATCACTACCCTAACAGCTTAGTAAAAACAGAACCCTTGTTTTATTATATCCATTACCAAGGTGTTTGAAGCATATTCTCTTGGAGAGGAGAGCTTAGTCTTTACCATGTTATAAGAAGCAGCATTGCAGGTCATATCCCCTGCTTGTCCTTTCTAACCATGGAAAATTACCATTTTGTCTCATTGCAAATCTTTAAGGTTTTTTTTTTTTTAAGTATATTTAAATGCAGATTTTCCCCCATGATGCAAGCTTTATTTTACATAATGGTATCTTAGATCACTAGACTGATTGAAAGTTACTATTTATTTTGTTGAGTACTATTTACAATTTTTTGGGAAAAATGAAATACCCAGTGCTAGGAGTAATGTCTTCTATCTTAATTGATTGGAATTTGGTTTGATTTATAATTAAGAAAACTGCAATCATCCAGAGATGCCTCAAACCTTTTTATTACAAAAGGACCCACTCAACCTTGGAAATGACAAGCAGTGACGAGATGCTCATCATCAAAGAATAACCTGCTGAATTGGGATCTCTCTCACTCCCCGTCACACTTCTCATTTGAAGATGATAAGCACAGTGTCTGATTGAAAGGACTGAGATCTCCACGAACAAGCCAGCTTGCAAAGCAAAATGGGCTGGATAAACTGAAGGGCCATTTAGACACGGCTGGATAAGCATGGCTGCACAATACCGCCCTTTGCAGTTTGAGATTTACGACAAAGGTGATTCTAAAAGGTCAAGATCATCCCTGCTGGGGTAGGATGTAAGACTACATTTGCGAGTAGTTAGCTGCCCACGTGGTTTGGTTTAGGGGGTGTTAGGCTGAGATCTGCTGCCCCAAACATCCTGCCCTTCTCTTTTTGGATTGAAGAAGGTCTTCTGGAGTCCCTTATTAAAATATTAAACCTGGGAAGCAGTACCCTGAACTCTCGGATATGGTGTGACACTTTAGCGTTTAATCCTTTAGTAAGGATTAGCAAGGATAAAACTCAAAATAATTACTTTAGGACTGGCAGGAAGCCCTGAGAGAAACTCCCCTATTTCCCAATTTGGTGGAGGCTTTCTGCCCTTTTACTTATAGGACCAGGCCGGGAACGCTTAGCACCGTTGCTCTGCAATCTGATTTTCTGTGACTCAGCTTCCAAGCCAGCGCTGCCGAAGGGGGTCTGGCTGAGTCACCCTCTTTGTTCCCGGGCTCCACGACTGCCTTGGCACTCTGAGACAATTGATTTGCAGGCTTCGGGGCAGATGAGGTCACTTCCTCCTTGGATTTAGAGCACAGCATTTCAAATGATAACAAAACTGTTCGAACAATTGGACTCAAAGGGAGGGCACCTGACCCTGACACTAATTAGCTGCGTGATCATGCATGGCCTATGAAGCCTCTCAAAACCTCATTTTCTTCTGCAGAGCAAAGGGATTGAAGAGATTGTTTGTTCTGTGATCATTGCCTTGGATATTAGGTGACACCTGTATCCAGAAAGTAAAACCAGCAACAACTCAATGGGGTTTGCTGTGATTGCTTGCTCATAAATCTTCCCACACTGGGTAGCATCTTAAATGTTACATTTTAGCTGTTAAGAGTGAGATATTTATTATCTATTTTTAGCATAAACAATGGAGACGAATTCTGTGGTAAATGCTACATTTCAAAATTGCATCCCAGGTTGTATTTTTGAAGTTTTAAAGCACCCCAACTATTTAAACAAGGCTGATGGACTAATAGCTGTAAATTGTTTGTAATTAGTTCCTGTATATTTAGAGAAATTTTCATTTCCCAGAATCTACAGATGCTTCGAGGAGGTGACCAGATGGTTAGTAGCAAAGATAGGCAGGATATTTGTTAGTTACAAAGACAGATTTCCTATAGTAAAGAGACCAAGATTTTCATAACTCTTTCTGTGAGGGGGAAAACTTAGGTAAACTTTCATGAGCATGTGAGAAGTAGTAAAAATTGTTTTCCCTGACGCATAGCAAAGTATCACAGTCATATTTTAGGCATAGCTACATTTTCCCCAGAGTCATTTTGTCAGTACGGAAAGCTTAAAAATGTTGAAAGCCATTCTAAACTATTACCTTGTTATCCTTGTTCTAGTTAGTAAGTACAATGCTAAACAAAGTTTGTCAACTGTGATTAATATACCTGTTTTTAAACAAGCAAAGAAAAACATCTAGTGAATTATTCAGTGTTGACCTAAAATATTTTTATTAAAATAGGATGAAAAATATATAAAGACATAAAATTTAGAATTAATTTCAAATGTCCACAATTCTTAACACATTTACAACCAAAATGAAGTTGCAAGTTTAATACAAAGAAAACAACAAAAACACACAACTGAAATGAATACCAGTAATTTAATATGATGATTGGTGTTGCCTTGCTGGAAAAAATATCACCAATAAGAGTAGGGCACTAATGTCTCAATAAAGCTGCCATTAAAAATGAAGAATAGCAGGGGCTAGCCCCTGTGGCTGAGTGGTTAAAGTTCCACGCACCCCATTTTGGGGGCCCAGGTTCACGGGTTTGGATCCCGGGTACAGACATGCTCCACTCATCAGCCATGCTATGGAGGCATCTCACATGCAAAATAGAGGAAGATTGGCACTGATGTTGACTCAGGACTTATCTTCCTCAAGCAAAAAAAAAAAAGGAAGATTGGCAACCAATGTTAGCTCAGGGCGAATCTTCCCCACCAAACATAAACAAATAAATTAAATAAATAAAGAACAGCACACCGGCCACCTGATGCACATCCATTTGCAGTATCACACCCTCATGTTCCAGAACCTATTGTTTGAAACCACTGGGGAAAGATCTATTTTAGAATTCAAGTCTTTCAGATTTTAGAAAGAGGCAGTACACAGTAATCAAACATAGTAATATCTTTGCATCATACTATATGAATATATATATATATTCACGGTAAAAAATATAAATAAAAACTATAGATAGCCTCATGTCCACACAGGTCAAATTCACTACCAAATGAGTGAAAAGGATTTACATTGTTTTTTTGGTTTCCAGAACTTACTACATTTAGAATTGTGGATACAGGTCTATAGACCTCTAATACAGTATGCTTTGTGATGATTTATTTTATATTCGGTAAAACCTTCTTTCACACAGCAAAATGTGAAATCTTTTGGTTTTCATGGTATGGAAACATCATACATGTAAGTCCATCTCCATTGTTTTTCTATTAGCAATTTCAATACAGTTAAAATAATTTTTGTAGAGTATTTGCTAGTTCCCAAGAATGTCCTTGAAATTCCAAGTGCCTCAGACCCTAGTTTGAGAAAGGAACCAAGATGTAATACATTTGAGAGTCAAGAAAGTGGACCTCAGATACCACTTAAAGGTGGTTTAGCTCTTAAAATACCCAAAGGAGCTGGTACAGAGCAGTGAGAGTTGGTCTTGCGGCCTAAATCCTAGAGATATTGAACGTGGAGGTGGAGTTATTTGAGAAGATACCACATGCTAGAACCCATCCTTTCATCTTTACATACATCACCTCATGGGAAACCTATTATAGCTGAAGAATCAAGATCTCAAGTTCACACTGTTAATCTCAGAGCCAATGTATTTTGCAGCGTTTGTGAACTGACTAATAGATGCCAATGCAACATCAAGCCTTTACCCACCAATTGTGCTTCTAATTTGCTCTCTATAGAAAGAAAGGAATAGTGAGATGAGCACGAGGCCTAGGTTTTGCCCTAATTCTGTCTCATTGTAATTTTTTGTTTAGCTCTGGGCAGGTCACTTTCCCTAACCCATTGCCAGTTGCTTGATCCAAAACAAAGGTTCTACCTGTCTCACTGAGTGTTGTAGGATTTCTGAGAATATGGATGTACACAAAAATGCTTTGTAAAAAGATGTGCTGTGAGAATCTAAGTGAATACTTATCAACCACCACACTCTGGGCATGAGCCGAGACCAGGCTCCTCCAGCTGGCCTGTGCTCTGGGGTTCCAGCTCATGTTGACTTATCTACCGGGAGAAGGGTTTTCCTTGCTCTGTCCCTTCTCAACTTGTACTCCTCAACCCGGGGATTTAAAAGTGACCAATTTGGAAACACAAATATGCCTACTTTCAAGTTCATATGTTTCTTGTTTTCTATTTTCTGAACATCTTTGCATTTTTTTATGTGGTTAGATCTTCCCATCAGTGGATTATAAACTCTTTTGGTCAGGATCTGTTTATTTATCATTATCTCTCTCGCTGTCTAACATCTGCCCCATGATTGGCAAATTTCTGTGCATAAAGCAACAGTTGAGTAATTGCCTCTGTTTAATAAAATATGAGAGAAGGAAATATCTACAGCTTTTAAAAATGTAGTGTATCTAAAGCCCACTTTTTCCAAACTGGGATACGTCTAGTCACACATAGACTTTTATTCTAATAATTCACAGAATCTGGAAGAAAATAAAATTTAAATTAATCTTTTGATAATGATTAGTAATGCAGTTTTAAAATATCTTCTAATATATAACCTAATAATAGTCCCTATGTAATATAAATGGGCACAACTCGATAAATGATTAAATAAAAAAGGTAGAACTTGATAAAAGATTAAATAATGTGCAATTTTCTGGGCCAAATCTCATTGACCCAAACTTAGAGCAAAAACTTTCAGGAACACTGTTAGATTAGTATTAAGCAAGTTAGAATTGTATTGGAACTGATCATGTTGGCAAGTTTTAGCTATGCTTATTTAAGAGGAAGGATTTACATGTATTACAGTGAAATGTAACAAATGTGTGAATTCACAGAGACATAGAATGATTTGTCCATAATCTAGGAATATTTTAAAAGGTTTATCAAGAACTAAAATAGATTTTTAGCTAATAAGAGGTTTTCTTTTCTTTTCTTTTCTTTTGTGAGGAAGATTGGCCCTGAGCTAACATCTGTGCCAATCCTCCTGTATTTCACGTGGGGTGCCGCCACAGCGTGGCTTGATGAGCGGTGCTAGGTCCATACCCAGGATCTGAACCTGCGAACCCTGGGCCACAGAAGCAGAGCACACAAACTTAACCACTAAGCCATGGGGTCCACCCCAGAGCTTTTCTTGCTAAATAAAATTTTAAATTTTCTTCCTATGTATTCATGATTGCATAACTATTAATTTATCAAAATATCATTCCTCTTTTATTTTGATGATTGTGGTAGGTAGCAAAATACAGCCTTAAATTCCTCCTGTCCTTATTTGCACACCCATTTGTAATGTAACATCCCTGCCCCACTCAACAAGGGGCAGATTCTCTTTCCCACCTCACACTCCTTGAATATGGGCCGACCTTACAACTTGCTTCGACTGATAGGATGTGCAGGAGGTGACATTGTGCAACTTTTGAGATGAGACCTCAAAAGGCCACATAGCTTCTGCTCTGCCCTTTTGGAACTCTGAGAGCATGGGACACTGAAAAAGCTTGGATGAGGGATCACATGGAGAGAAAGGCCCAGCGCCCACAGCCATTCTAGCCATCTTAGCAGAGGACTCAGACCTGCTAGGCCTCAGACCTGGAGCCATCTTAGACATCCTGCCCCAAGTCACTTGATCTGACAACTGTAATCCTGTGAGTGATGCCAGGTGAGTGCTGCCAAAGAATTGCCTAGCTGAGCTGAACCAAATTGCAGAATTATCAGCAAATAAATGGTTTTTGCTTTAAGCCACTAAATTTGAGATGGTTTGAAACGCCTAAATAACTGATGAAGTAAATAACTGATGTAATGATAATGGTTTCTTTTCTCTTTTCATATCCCCCTAGAAATAGAAATTTGGGCTTTGAAATCAATAGAAAACAAAAGTTGTAAGTTAACTTGAAATTAGAAATAGAGCAATATGTATGGCTTTCTTGGTACAAAAAATTTTCACCAAGTATTAAAAACCCAATGAAAACAAGAAACGTGTGTATCAACCTTGTTTATCAAGTCATCTATACTATCCCTACTTTTGCATACTTCCATCATCATCACAACTAAAATTTAGCCAAGACTCCTTGTCCGGTTTAAATCCTAATTCATACACTATGCACACACTTTTTTTCCCCATGGAAGGAATAGCTTCATGCTCTTTCATCTCAGATTCTCCTGCTTCAACATTACTTATAAGTAAAGCTTTCAGTTGGTATTAAATGAATTCATGTACATGAATGCTGTCATGGGTGGCTGTAATCTTTTGCCTGTAATTTATGTATTTAATTTTCTGCTTGTTTATTATGCTATTTACTTCCTATTTATGAGTGATCTGACAGTCACATCAGGGAAACTTGTATAGGCTTCATCAAACACTTTGACTACAACAGTCTTTTACTTGGGAGATATTTTAAGTCCGGATTTTCTTTTTCTGGGAAACTGTCATTGAGATGTTAGACCTAAACAAAACCGTTAGAATACAGTATAATAAGGTTTCTTTTAGAATATATGCTTACTCCCTCCAGTCTATATGATATGCACTCACAATGACTTCCCAGAGCTATCACAAGCTTGCTGTGAAATAACTAATACAGAGCCCATGTTCAAAAATTGCTGAGATTGTTTTTAATACCAATTTTATTTTCCTTATAGCATTTAGAGTTTTTTTAGATATAAGGTAGCAAAAGCAGCAGCAAAAACACTTTTATTTTTAGTTCTATGCACACACGTGCTGTGTCATCCATACTCTCTCTCTGTGTTCCTGTGAGTCTATTTTGGTTTATATGCTTTCTTTTCCCAGCTTTGTCCAGAGGAGACATTAGTGTGTGATGATAAATAGCAAATGAAAAAGCATATCCTTTTGCACTGTAGTGACTGGTTATACCTATGGAGTATCGAACATTTGCTTCTTACCATAATACATGTTACTCTTCATTTGCCTTGCCTTTGTATCCATAAGATGCCAGATTCACTTAGCAAAGTCTTTATGCTTTTTCGCACTCTAGGAGCACGTGATGAGTCAGTATATATAACAATACAGGGTAGCACAGCTGAGATGCATGAAAAATCTGCTGTATATACCAAGAAGAGCATTTCCCAGGAAGTAGCCCTACATCTGTAATTGCTGCCAAGACAAGAAAACCAGTCATACTATTGAATGGCAAGAATGGTACCATTGGCAAACTGTCCCTTCTTCCTCCCACTGCTCCTGTCCTGAAAGAGCCATTAAATGACCACGGGACATACACGACTAAATCACTGTCACATATGTATAGTATGAAAAGAGGCATTGGTAATGACCACTCAATTCCTAACCTTCTCACCTCTGAATGTCACTCAAATTATGATGCTTGGAGGAAAACTCAGAAAAAAAATTAAGAAACAGCACAAATCTGAACTTAGTTATTTTCATGAAAAAAAAAGACAACATTTTGACGGTATCTTCACCCAATAAGTAATCTTTGTTTGATATAGATCCTGGTAGCTTCATTATTGTATTTAATGTGAAACAGATCTAAATGTTTATGAATTTGTTACTACTAATTAACTGACTGATTAATTAATTAATATATTACTACTAATTAATATATTACTATTACTATGGTCTTTTCCATATACTCCCCAAAACAAAAGTTGGGTGTTTATCAGATTGAGATATGTATAATAAATTAATGAACCTCTTGTTGAAGTCAAAATTGGCTTTCTTAATCCTCTATTTTAGGCAAATTCTAGGTTAATTTCTTCAATAATTATGATGAATTGTCAGTTAACTTGTTTATCCTCTCCCTCTCCCTCCTAGTGATCAACGGCAGATGTAATCTTAAACCCGGATTATTATAGTCAAGGAGTAAAGTTTGACTATAGTAAAGAGAGTAATGAGAGAGTAAATAAGGAATAAAAGACCCATGTAATAGCCATGTGGTTTTTGTGACACTCTGTCTCACCCCAATCACATTTTCATGACTAGATAATCTAGAGAGTTAATTTGGCTCCCTAAATGTGGTCTAAGGTCTTCACATTTGAAGTCATACTAAAGATTTCACTCCTCTTTACCTCACAAGGCTGACGTAGAAGTAAATACAACAATTCTAGGTGGAGAGGGGCAACGTGGCCATAGCACCCTAGGACTTTCTGCGCCAACAGCCCCTTGTGGAGACCATAAACTGTATGAGTGGTGAGGAGGGTCCAGAAAGCGGGCCTCATTATTTATTGAACGAAACTTCACTTCTGAGGAAGGCGATCTCGTCGACGTTTATCAAGAAGCAGAGAATAAAATATTCTCGGTAGCTTGGATCCATTACTGTGACTAAGAGGAATGTGTGTGCGTGTGTGTGTGTGTGTGTGTGTGTGTGTGTGTGTGTGTATGAGATATACATCATCAGGACCAGTGATTGTGGTCATAACAAGTAGAACAAGTAGGAAAGTTCCCAAATCTGACATTTTAAAGAAATAGATTCAGAATAATTTTTTAGCACTGAGGTTTCAAATTGCATTTTGTAGAGCACAAGACTTCGTATGGATAAATGTCCAAGCACTGTATCAGGGAACATGGAAGAGACTGAAAGGTGGCTCATCTTCCTCTTCCAGCAGGGCAGCTCTCCTCTTATGTCTTAAATACTAGGGGTTGGGGTTCCACATAGGATTCCATCTGAGGAACAATTTCACAGATAAAATATGTTTTAAAACCATGGATTTAACATAAGAAGGAACTAAATTTTCAGATTTCATACTTGGGTGGCATATGATACAAGAGATATCAATTAAAGTACTATTACCACTGTTACCTCTATTATTGAGCTGTGGTAAATCTATGGGCACACATCATCCATTAAACATGCAACATGTTTTTGTTAAAGTGTTTATCCATTAAGGTAAGGTTTGATACACTGAGGAATGAATGGAGGGAAATAAATGCAAAATAAAGAAGAAAACCACAATGAGATGTAGAAAGCTAGATTAGCTTATTCAGTCTGGAAGGTATTAGTTAAGTGATAAAACCCCAGATGGGCACTAAGTGTGTAGCTTTGGATGGAAGTTGGGAGTAGAGGACAAAGCAGATATTTAATTATAGACCATGGAAACAACTGGAGAAAAATGGGCCTTTAGACTTTTATGTAGAAGTACATTTGAAGATAGCTTTGTCCCATCTAAGCCAAAGAGATTTCAAAAGTTCCCAACCACAGCATGGTCAGAGAGAAGATGCCTTGTATTAGGCATGTGTCCTATTGCATTTGTGAGTGGCAGGAGAGCCGCATCTCCTGAAGTTCTGGCCAGTGCAGTAGCTGCGAACAGCAAAGAGCTAGCACAAATATTTTAAAAACTTCTATCAGAGACAAAAACAGAAAATGGCTTTGAGATTCATATTTTAGCTCTAACATAGGAAAGAGACCAGAGTTATGGGGTTGTTGATGGATTAATGCCTAACCCAACTTAGACTTGAAGGTAACAATCTACTTTCCTTGCACATATGCCAGAGTAATTTTTAAATGTTTAAATCAGAGCATGTCATTAGAGTCCTCCAACGGTTTTCCAATAATCCAAGAATAAAATTCAAACTCCTGAACCCAGCCTATAAGGGCCATGATTTGGCCCTTGCCTACCATTTGACTTCATTTCAACTTCTCCCATCCACACTCACTGTATCAGCCAGAGTAAATTTTCTGATCGTGGAACATGCCCAACCCCAACTCCTGCCCATGGCATTTGTCTGTGTCTTTCCTTTGAATACATTTCCCGAGCTTTTTAATGGCTTGCTCCATTTCCATCTTCAGGGCTCAGATTACCATCTTCTTAGGGAGATCTTCCTGGAACAACAAATCTATCTCCCCCAAGAAGGTTATTTTCTTTATACATCACCCAATTTATTATCTACATCAAATTATCGGAAATTATGCGTTTCTTTAATTTTTACTTTTGGTCTATATTCTTACTGGAATGTGATTTCAACCAGGCAAAGACCTTTCTTCACATGTGTCTCTCCAGACATTATAACTGTGTCCAGCATATAGCAAGAACTTAATAATTATTTATTTAAAAAAATCAATACCTCTAGTCACTTTTAACTGTTCCTGTTTTAAATCCCACCTTTACAAAAGTAACATTTTACCCAGAAAATTAAACAGCTACATATAGTTTGTGGGAGACGCAAAAAGCAAAACAGAAACCATGCACGGCATGAAAAGGAACGGCCAGTCCTCACAGTGGTGCAGCTAACCCACATGCAGCTACCAGTAAGTGGCTGAACAATTAACTCTCAATGAGTCATCAAGTGACTTAAATCTCATAGTTTTGTCATGTCACTATGTCAAAAACGAGTAACAGCAGTTATTTGACTGGCACATAAAATCTATAGACTATTTTATTATCATTAAAATTAAAATTGTGATTGGAACGTTTTCTTATATTATAGAAGTAATGAAGAATATTTACTTTCATTTTTGAAACTTAAACCTCATTGTTATCAGTTTCTTTTCTCTCTAATTAAGAATCAGCATACCTGTTATTCTCGTTAGCTCCTTTCTCTTCCTCTCACAGATTATACCCCCTAGTTCCAGTGTTCTAAGGCAGCTGGTTACAAATAACCAGTTAATAGCTTTCTTTTTTTTTTTTGAGGAAGATTAGCCCTGAGCTAACTGCTACCAATCCTCATCCTTTTGCTGAGGAAGACTGGCCCTGAGCTAACATCCGTGCCCATCTTCCTCTACTTTATATGTGGGACGCCTACCACAGCATGGCTTGTCAAGCAGTGCCATGTCCGCACCCAGGATCCGAACCGGCGAACCCGGGCCGCTGAAGCAGAACGTGCGAACTTAACTGCTGCACCACCGGCTGGCCCCAATTAATAGCTTTCTGAGAAACTTGTTTAGAGATTTGTGAATGTTGAGCCAATGGTGAAGGTCCCATGCAGAATCAATGGATTTTAGTCCACTTTTACTTTTTCCTTCTACTAGATTAAACAGAGAGAGAGAAGGCAGTCTTATCCTTTTCCATTTAACAAGAGCATGACAAAGAAACAGTTAAGAACAGTGTGCGAGGTTGGTGGGGTGATTCAAGTCTCCCACAGCTGAAAGGTTACTTAATTCAGAGTTGTGCTGAGTTTCCTGATCTATTCCTAGTCTCTTGATAGACGAAGGTTTCACCCACAATCTGCAATCAGCACCACAGTGATATTGAGGCGAGGAGGCTGATGCGTTTCTAAGTTTATAGGAAAGAGGTGGAAGCCGTCAGAGACAGGGAGGACATCATTAAGTATGGGAGAGTCCAGTCTAGTAAATACAGTCCGCAGGCGTGCGCGGGGGAGAATGGAAAAACAATGAGCATATGCGTTTTATTAGGTCTTCTCCGCGACTCTTCTTCCTACAAAATCTGGAGCGATTTGGGAAAATGTACTCTTGGCTAAGGGCGATGGGCAGGCTTAGAAGTTTAACAGCAGGAACAGGTGTCAAGACTTTGGTGATTTAGCTCAACGGAGCCAGATGAAACCTGCAAAAATTGGCTGCAGCTAATACAATCTCTCCCTATAGTGACCCTCCCAGCCCTTATTTACTTACTGGAGAATTTAACACTACCTTATCTGTATATCTGTATTATAATAATGTTAATGACACATAATGATACATATGTCTATATATGTATAGTTTTTATTTAATGACTCCTATTTATAGACTGTACAGGCAAAGGTTTACCTTGTCAATTTATTTATATTCTGTTGAGCTGGCCAAATCCACAAATAGAAAAGCTTCTTTCTTCTTGATATCAAAATATTGATGTATTTCTGCCATCTCATCAACCAATTCTACATCAGAAGCATATCACAGCATTTTGTGAATGAAATGTGTCTGCATCCTATTTCTGTGTTCTAGGTTTAGATAGCTACATTACATTTTTATCCAAATCACGTAATTTACTAATAATTAACAACTTGTTACATTTAAAGGAACTATATTATTAATAGCCCTGTAAAGAGTCAAATAGTAAAAATGTTAGGTTTTGCGGGCCGCATAAGGTCTCTGTTACCACAAAATACATTTTTTCAACAATCCTTTTAAAATGTAAAAATCATTCTTAGATCCAGGGCCATACAGAAATAGGCTATAGGCTGAACTTGGCCCGTGGGCCTCAATTTACTGACTTTTGGCATAAGTAATGGAAATTATATTTAAGAATTTGCTTTGCTTCAACCAAATAGCTTCACTTTTGCTCTTCAATATAATGGGCAGAATAATGCAGGCAGACAGAATTGACAGGTCTTCCGTATTATGGGAGAGACGGTTCACTTTGAGAGTAGGGATGTTAAACATTTCTAAATGCCCACAGCAGTGTAGTCAATCTTAGTCTAGTCTAGTCCAATTTTAGAAGAAATGTGACCCAATTTAACATCGGTAGCAAAAATTTTTTTGTTTCCAGAAAAGGCACCCTATGTAGTTCTGAAATGCCATCTGCAATATCGTTCTTTGGTTATTTAAGTTGGAGTAGTTTGAGCAGGGATAAGAATTGCCACTTCTTATCTGTGATAATATGATTTTCCATCTTTTTTCCTGCTTTCAGGCCAAATCTTCCATCTTGATAACTAATAACAATAACAATAGGGCCATGTGCCTATGTGACATTTTTCAGTTTGTGAAGTTCTCATTTCTAAATGAAAATGATGATGATTTCTCTATGTTTTTTGTTTCTAATAATACTCGTCAAAGATTCAATTTCATAACCAAGGAGAGAGAGTTGAATCAAATTATCTTCAAAACAGACCAATTTAAGTGTTTATTGACTCAATATATCCACAGACAAGCATTCAGATGTTGCAAACTCTCTTTCAAATGTTGCATATCCTCATTCTAGTGTTATCTTTCCTGTCTTGCACTTGCACTTGGCTGGCTAATGCTATGTACGAAGGATGAAGGAAAGACTATGACCTTAGTAGCATCATTTTCAGCAGGAAGTCCTGTCTTCCATGACCTTTTGGACCAGGTCTTCTCTCATCTGGTTGCAGTTTGCTCTGGTTGTATGGGATACATTTAGTTTATCACATTCCAAATTAGACTTGAAATTTGGTGAAGGCCTTGAGAATCTGCGGTAGAAGGGGGCATACCCCATCACTGTCTTTCAGAAGAACATGGTAGTTTATCTCACAGAGATGCTAGTTTATAACCAGTGAATTGTCTTCTTGGAACCACAGGCTTCATGCAATTGCTTCAGCCACTTTTAGTCTTTGTCAATCTCTCTCTCTCCCTCTTTCTCTCTCATATCCTACTTCTCCTCAAACTAAGCAAGACTTTTTACTGGGGATGAGCATTGAGATGGGGACAAGGGAAAGGGAATGTAGCCAAACCAAATTAACATTTGGGAAATGCATTTTTTCCTGCTATCAGGAACAGGAACATTTTCATATAATCATTAAGTCAGATCTGTAAATTGTGAAGTCTAAGAGAGAATTCTGTTTGAGCACTGTTTCTCAGAGAACATTACTACCCCAAATCCCAGTATTTCTAGCCAATCTCCAGCCTGTTTGTTCAGCCTGTGCTAGTATTCACTTGCTCTCTTACTCCCTCTCTCTTCTTACTCCCATGGCTTGGACACAGCCAATACTACAGATACCAACATTTCTCTCATGGTAAAGAGGAAGCTGCTGAGACCAACACTGTGCACACAAGCTAAACTGTTCAGAATCTAGCTGTGTGTTGAAGAGACTGGATAACTCCTTCAGAACACCTAGAAGGTTAATATGGAAGTTACCACAGAGTTTTTCTTTGTTCATAAGCTCAGGCTATAACAACAGTGGTGGAATCTTGCAAAAAAATGACATTTTGATGTAAATTAAGAACACAGTGAGAAAAATCCCTTTAATTATACAAAGACTCATCTGAAAGATGTTAAATGTGAATACACACTATACATATCCAAATGCATAAATAGTCTACTAAAATTATTTCAGTGTTACATGTGACAAAAAAAATCCCTCTAGGTATTTAAGAAATGCAGTATTTTAAAATCACAGTAGCAGCTATAAATCAGCATATAGGCTATATATTTTATGTGAATCTAAACAAATTTAAAGGGTCCTTTACTGAGTTATTTGGTTATTTTTTTTTTAACAATTGTTACTGCACACTCAAGAGTACTGTGTGGCTATCACTTCAGGTATTATAATTATTAAAGGTGTTGTTACATTAAACTTGCCAAATGAAATGATTAATGGGATTCGGTCAAAAGCCCTTTCTAGCATTAAAGTTTCATGGATAATATAGAAGACCCCACACCAATTTTTCTTGCTTTACACAATAGAGACATTATATGCTATCAGCATTACTAAAGAATGTCACATATTACTTGTGATTCTCTATGTCAAATAATATTAAAGATTTTATAAAAGAGTTTTGAGAGAATTTTATAATTTCTCAATAGCTGAAATAATTGCTTTGCAATCACTTATGAAATGTTATGCAACTAAAACTATTCTCATAAATTAGCATTTCTTCAAGGTGAGAAATTAAAACTTCACGTAAATATTATACCCTTACGAGATCACAGAATCCTAATTCTTTTGTGCTGTTGGATCCAGGTAAAGCAGTAAGTCAATAGCCTAGATGGACACTATCTCTATGAGATAATGTTTCAGTATCAAATCAGAGTCTATAACATTCAACATCTTTTGTCTTTATTTACAGCCTAAATCCTCTATGATGTTATTTAACATATTTTCTCTTCATTTCTCTTTGGATGTTGACCATCTTTGCACTCTCAACATTTCTAAATCCTTCCTTTTATTAACGTTTCCTAACTTTTTTTACTTTCCTTGCAATTATTTCCATTCTAAGTCTCAGATTCTTTTCTAGGGTTTCCAAGCCTTAATTTATATACTTCATAAATTAATTTTAAAATGTTACTTACTGATTAATCTATATTCTCATTAGACTTTTAATAACATTATATTTAATGAAATAGTAGGTTATAAACTTTATGAAATACATAGTCCTCTGCTTTTCTTAATGGTAGAATTCAGAATGATGCTAACTTTCTAATCAGCAAAGCAATGCTGATCAAAGTACGGCTTCCCACTCACTAAGTAACAACAAGCATCTGCTCAACTCGCCCATTTCAAAGTTGAATTTGTGCAGCGTGAGGTCTCTTTAGTAAGTATGTGACTGCACAGTTGATTCTACGGAACTCAATTTCATTTGCCTGTAATCATTTTTCAAACTGTCAAGGTCATTTTTAATTCTACTCCTGTCTTCCAAGGTGCTCACCCATCCTGATGATGTGATGTACTTGGCAAATTTAATGACTACTCTCTCCAGCTCGTAATCAATCACATACAGAGATGTTAAATGCGCCCAGGACTGCTCTCTGCAGAACATCACCTGTTACATGCTTAGGGGAAATGGTTCTACACTGCGTTATTTTTAAATTCTGGTGATTGCCTTATTCTTCATACCGGGCCTCAGAGAAAGACAAATAGAAGTCTCACTGGGTTAAATGAACCAAGCAGACACAGGAAGGTGATCACCCTTGGGTGGCATATTCCCTCAGAGCACTTAACAAATTACGGCTTCCACCTTGACATTATTTCATGGACAAACCAGATAATTTGAGGGTGGAAGATTTGCCTCTGTTAGATTTACTGTTCTTTTGATTGCAAGATAAGCAGCATGTTGCCCGGTATTCAGGAAAATTTTATTTCGTCCATGTGAAAGGAATTGGTTTCAGTGACAGCTCCCTAAATGCTCTATTACTTTTGTGTACAGGAGAAATTGTAAAAAAGTGAGCCTTTCAAGTTGCCAGCTCAGTACGAAGCAGGTCTGTATATATGTTTTGGTTCAGGAATTTGGAATATAGGGCAAAGGAGATAAAAGTTTTACTCTTGTATGGATCAACTTATTTTCAACAGAGAAAAGCTTCATTTCAACATTATAGGCTGAATCTCTAACCCAGTTGCGAGTGAGTGCTGGGTCTCTGTTTCCTTCACTGTGAAATGGAAATTTGGACTACATCAGGCGTGGCAGGTAGCTTTTACCTGACACACCAATTGACCAGAAGTGGTTGCTTTAAGTGCTTTCCTGGAAATTGTGGGGCAGATTCTATGTTTCATGGGAAAGAACATTCCATGGAGACGTAGTGTGTCCCATGGGGAGAGAAAAAGAGGGAAGAGGCACCATGTATGTTATTTATTATCCCTGAAATAGATGATTTTAAAAGTCCCCTTCTGCTCTAAGATTCAGTGAGAACTTAGCCAAATGGAAAGAAAAAAAAAGGGTAACTCATGCTGTTCACATCAATACTCCTGGGAGAACAATACCTAGCTGGAGTTCTGCTCCACTAGCTAGTTGGAGAAAAGTAACTGTGTTCAATATAATACAGTAAAAGTTTGTGACACTCTGGTGGCCAGTAGTTCACAGATAATAGGGCAAATGATATTAGTTGACCAGAGGTACCTTCATTTAAGATAGGCCTACGTTTCGACCCTCTAGGTTCTGGGCATTTGGCTTTAACCTTTTCGCCCAGCACTCATTTGACTATATTGCATCTATTCTGACTTCTCAATTTAAAAAAAAAAAAATACTACTTTTTCTTTTTTGTGTGTTTTTAACATTTCTCAGACTAAACTTCTAAATCAGGGCACAAGTGACCTTTAATGATCCTGCCGTTATTCAATTTGTACTTAAATGTCACATTCCTTAACAAATTATACAATTAATCTCTTTACCTTTTTGTTTGGATCATCAATGGAAAGTTTATTTTATCTTATTCGAAGGTTAATAATTCATACAATTATCTATGCAATAAAGGAGGCATTCAGTCATACCTGATCTACTTTAAGGATTTTGGAAGACTTTATCTTATCAAGTTATATTAAATATTGTGTAAATACTTAGGTGTGTGGATGCTCCCTTTGATGTGTTAAATATGGACTACACTTTAGTTTTCCTAATACCCTTCTCTTGACATGTATCTCTTTAACTTTTATAAGGAATAAACAGTTTTCAGAATTTTTTGAATTCATGTTCTCTGACAAATAGTTGAACATCTATTCAAGAAGAAAAGTGAGAACAGTTTAGCTGTGAGTTTTAAAATAACAACATTCTATTCCAAAATGTTATAAACAAGAGATGAAAAAATTAGATACTCCTGACTCTCACTGGGAAAGGAACTAGAGCTGGAAGTGTCCACCAGGATGTGAACATTATTACAGAGGAGGGGACTAGGGTGACAGTGGGAGAAGGCACACTTGGGAGAATCTATTACAATATTTTGGAATAAAATGCAATTTCATTTTGTTTTACTCCCTCTTTCCAAGTGGGGGAGGAACAAGGCCCAGTAAATTTGATTAGAGATAATAAGTAGGAGGCCTAGAAAGAAATTTGCAACGGGAGTCTCCTGAGTGACAGCCAAACCCTGCCAGGTGAGCAGGCAGAAAGGGTGTGGCTTCGGGTCCCAGTTAAACTGGAAAGCTGCTTCACAGGTCTTTCCAAAGAGACCCAAAGTAAGGTAGCTGGCGGGAAAATCCAAACCACGTTTGAGAGTGCAGCAAGCTAACAGAAAGGAGGAAGGTGCTCCATACCAAGTCCTCCCTGTGGCCTTCAAAACCCCAAATGCCCTGGCCTCCAGCTATCCTTCGAACTTTCTTTTCTTCTCTTCTCCTCCTCTCTATTCCTAAACACGTGGGCACATTGATGTCATCGCAGCGCCTTTGCAGATCTCTATTCCCTCTGCCTAGAGATTTACTTGGCTCACCCCTTCATTTTATTCAGGTCTCTGCTCAAATTCCATTCTTCAGAAAGACTCTCCCTGAACACTTTATCTAAAATAGTCCAATATTAATCATCCCATTACTCTGAATTATTTTTCTTCATACCTCTTATAGCCATTTGGTATTATATTATTATTTTATGTCAATGAATGAAAAAAGAGGCCAGAAAAGGAGAAATCAGCAATGAGGGTAAACACTGAGAGTGTCAAAAGCTGAAGGAAATACCATAAAGTGAAAGGTTAAGTCAGCCTTGCAGGAGTAAGTCATGAAATGTGAGGAGGAGGAGCTGGGAGCCCTTTTTGCTGCGCTCCTGTAGAATGGCATAGGGTTCCACTGGAATCACAGCAGGGACACACAGAATTGGACTAGCGCATCATGACATTCAGGAGATAACTTGAGAACCAGACAGGCAGAATTTAGGAGTTTGAGACTCTTTTGGTGTCAACTCTGTGATTTTTAAGCTGCAGAGTCTTGTTATTTTTCATTTCTGCTGAATTCTAGGGCTCAAGAATACAAATAAAGTGGATTACAGACATTACCAGCATGAAAATGTATGCCAAATTATAATTTGACTTTATTACAGTTTTGGGATATATAGATTTCAAGAAGATAAATTATGACCTAATAAAATGAAACATTGTGGTTTTACTATTTATTTTTTTAAAAAATCTGTACGATATGTGGTCATGGTGATGCTCTCAAATTCTCATTTTGTTCTTAGATTTGTTGTATTGCTGGAAGATTTGCTTTTGTTTCTATATAAATGCTGTACTTTTATTATTTATATGGCCAAGTAGTTCTTTCTATTGTATATTTTCAAATATTTAATGAAAGATGCAAAAAGTGGTTGTGAAAATATTATTTTCACTATCTTCAAGAAAGATGATAGAATCACAGAGTTTTAACATCTAGAGAGATGTTTTTCCACACGCTTTCATTTAAGAAACAAATAAACTATCAGTGTCCAGAAAATGTCTATCTACTCCAAATCACATTTTTTCCTATTATTGGTGTGCTATATTGTTAAACCTCATGCTTGGTCTGTTCTTCTCCTAGAATGGAAAGATTTGGTCTCAGAATTCATAAGCTAATTTAGTATCAATTAATACTCTATTCTAGTACGATGTTTAAAAAAATATGAAACACATTTATGGTGTTGCTTGTTTTCTTATGGATGGTAGCAAAATACTAACAGTGTTAAAATGTATACCTTAAAAATAAAATCTCAATCCATAAAATACTGGAATTTAAATTATTAAGGAAGGTTGGCTTTTTGATTCCTCTTTCATTGACATGAAAATATGTGAGTGGTAAAGATTAATTTAACTAGAGAAAGCTCTATTTTGCACTAGGAATTCTCCCCCAACTTTGATTGTTTTAGGAAGAAAACAGACATTTTCCCTTATTGTGGCTGTTTGCCTCATTATCAATTTTAAGAACTTAATAAATTTATATTGATTATACATAGTCTTGATTGATGAACAAAAAAGATTATAAGGAATAAATATGAACATTCTAGATATCTACTCTTTAGTTCGATAAAGGATTCTTCATTGATCCTAAAATTTAAAAAAAAATCTAATAATTGTCCATTGAGAGAATGGGCATTGATTTATAGACTATTGCCTATAGACTACTTAGCTGATTCCACTCAATTCTATGAATTCCAGGCCCCTTTAGGTGTTAAGGATCCCCAAATCTATTTCTTAAGCCCAGACTTCTCTCTTAAGCTCCCACCTGCATATCAGACTGCCTGTTCCACACATGCTTCACAAACGATATAACCAAGCTGAACTCTTTGTTTTCCCTTCTAAATCTCTTCTTCTTTCTATATTTCCCATCTTTATGAAAGATGCCCTTAGCTGCCCAGTGACTAAAGCCAGAAATAGGAGAATTATTCTGGAAGCTTCCTCTTCCTCACCTTTGCTTCACTTCAAATCTATTTGATGTTTTGATTTTACTTTCTCTGATCTTTCATATCCATCCCTGTTCCCTTTTTTTCAAGCTAAGCTACTAGTTGAGATTTTTTTGCCTTATAAAAAAGGAAAATAACAATCACCTTGACTTGTGAAGCAAGAAAGAATCCCCTCTCCCTAATTTTTTAAATTAAAAGCTGGCTTTCAGGACTAGAACCAATGAACAGCTAAAAATACTGTTTTTATCTGTCTGTATTAAAAAATATTGGTACATTGGGGAAAATACCCTCAAATACTTATTTCAAAAATTAGTCCTAAAATATCATCACCTTATTATCAATGTTTTTATAAGCTGCCATAGAGTTCCTGATCAATTCTCTTTTTCCCACTAGAAAATAGAAAAGTATCTAATCTTATATGAAACTCAAATGAAAATTGCAAAGAAGAATTGCCTTTCAGAAGCTTCTTTTTTGGGAGAGATTCAAAGTGTGTAAACATGCCAATCTCTCCTCATCCTGTGTGGCTGAAATGAATGAAGCTCAACACAGGTTTTCCACATACCTAAATTATTACTAGGTTTCTTGGGCTGAGCATGGAAAGAAAGCTAAAGTAGCATTAATTACTGTCACCGACTACATGATAGGGTAGAGTTCACCGTTATAGAGGCAGATTCATTTTACTTTTCAATTTATCTGCTCTGCAGCTATGACAAGATAAATCATTCCAGAGAAGATTTGTTAAATCTGATTAGGATTCTTGTTTTAGCAGCTATTAAACTTATATTGGTTCAGTGGCCAGCAGTAAACAGACACCTAGAAAGTTACAATTGAAATCTTTGAGAAAGAAAAATAGAATGCATTTTTATTTTTCAAATCTCTAGGAAAGAGTAAAATCTCCACTCCTTTTTTTTTTTTGGAAGACTAACCCTGAGCTGAGCTAACATCCACCACCAGTTCTCCTCTTTTTGCTGAGGAAGATTGGCCCTGAGCTAACATGGTCTCCAGATGTGCTTATCTTCCTCTATTTTATATGTGCGACGCCTGCCACGGCATGGCTTGATAAGCAGCGTGTAGGTCCGCACCCAGGATCTAAACTGGTGAATGCTGGGCCCCCTCAAGCAGAACAAGTAAACTTAACTGCTCTGCCACTGGCCTGGCCCTGAAATCTCCACTCTTTTGACAGAATTTCCTTGTTGTGAGTTCTAGATGCTTAGGAGGTGATAGATGTGAGCAATAGATACTGCTTTATTATCAATTTCACAACTATCATTTCTATGATGGAAAATATTCTAACTGGAAGAAGACTTTCTGGTTGTTTGAAGTTTCAGTTTTCAGTGTTGACCTTTCCCCTGGAAAGCTTGCACCATCCCTGTTACTGAGCTTTGTAATTTGCTTTCCTCAATATTGAAAGAGACCCCTGACAAGGTCAGTGAGAAAAATTCCACAATTTCCACAATAGTCAAAAAATCTGGGGTTTCATTTATAACTCAGATGCAACTAGGATGCAGGATAATTACTTAAAGTTTACTATAATTTATCAAGATGTTCATATTTCTCTGCTTGCATATTAGTTGGACATATTTTGTGCCTTCTTAGTAAATTCCAAAAATAGTGTCTTTTTTCCCCTTTATTTTAGTTGTGCTACAAAGATTAATATTCTGTTCAGCACAGATTTTGTAAGCCATAGCTGACTACATATAGAAGATCCCTTTATGCGTAAATAAATCTCTCTCACTACCTTTAAGTTCGATTGTTAAAGATTTATTTCTCTGGCCCGTGAATTTTTTCTTTTCCAGATCCTTTTTAGTTGCTACTAGGTAATAGGTCTGAACATGTGGCATGGGATGTGTGGCCTGGGAGAAAGGACATACAGGAGAGGAAAGAAAACTGTGACAATGTACATTAGTGAGAAACCTGATTTAGGATTCAAAAGTAAAAGCCAAGCTTAAAAAAAAACCCGAAAACTGAACTGAGTTAAAATTATTGCATTAATTAAAATTCTCATTGAGTTAACTGACAGTAAATTAAAAGTTGATTAATTTTAAGTATTCATTTAATTACAAGGTGACATTTACAGTTATCATTTTTTACATTATCTTTTTCAACTCAGTGTTTGAAATCCTAAGAAATATTCAATTAATCGGAAAGGAATGGAAATGTAATAGAGGATATGAACAGTTAATAGGAACAGTACAAATGGCTTATAAATGTGAAAAATGTTTCACCTCACTATTAAGCATATCAATGTAAATTTGAGCAGAGGACCATTTTCTGTCTATCAGGATAAGCAAGATAAATACACAGTGCTGTTGAGGATTTCAGGCTCATACACTTGAGCATAAAGGTTTAAAAATAAAAAAAAGAAATTTTCCTGAGAAGAAAATGTGGCAAGATAATTTTTAAAGTTCATACATTTTGATTCAGTAATTCTCCTAGAAATCTAAAATAATCAGAACCTTAAAGAAAAGATGTAAACAAAGAAATTCACTAAAATGTTACTTTTAATAGGAAAAAAGTTGAAAAGAGCCTAAATGAAAAGCAATCAGAGAATGACTAAATAACTTATGGAACATTCGTAGTTTGGAATATTATGACACTACTAAAATTGGTGTCTTCCAAGAATACATATTGACTTGGAATAAGTTTAAAATGGTGATACTAAACCAACTTTACCTCAATAAAAACATGAATTTAAAAAAATTAAAAAAGGTAAATAAGAAAAGAATGATGCAACATGCATATGTAATGACTCCTGTTTAAAATATATACATAGATTAAAAATAAGAATATAAATAAATATATCAGACTATGAATAGTGATTATTTGTAGGTGGTGAGATTACAAATTATGTTTTCTTCATGTCTTTATTTGCCTATGAACACATATTCATTTTACAATTAGGAAAATAAATGCTTTTGAAAATTAATAAAAAATGGCTTGTGTATTAACAGAAAGCAAGTTGACTGCATAGTTGCTAAATTTGGAGAGAGTAAAAACACAATTGGAATAAGAAGAAAAAGTCTTGCATTATTACCTAGTTTTTAACTTGTATCAAATGGACATTAATAAATAATAATGTAAGCTGTGTGAAATTGTTCCCTTTATTAACCATATTTTAGTACCCTTAAATATATACTTAAGTTGGATGGAAATTCTAAGTGTATTATAGTTTATACAAATTATTTCCAGACATGTAATAATTACTATTTTACATTTTACATATCTTTGACTGAAAATATAAAATTTTAAAGTACTGGATTTTACAAAAAAATAACATTTTGATCTCCTCCAAATTTAACAAATTAAACCAGCTAGAAAATGTGAATACAATTACAGCATTCCGAAAATATGGAGTCTGCTGCCTTACCAGATTTCTTAATTCACAAAATCTGGCCAACGACTTTAGCTGTTTCTAAGCCTAATAAATATTCCATATCTATATCTCTTAGACAGATTCATTCTATTACATTAGGTCCCAAAGCTAGTTAGTATTTGGGGTTGTACCTGGTCTGGGGTGTTTATGGCTCCATTCAAAATGAGCCATATTCTGCTCCTCGAATTTGACTTTCCTGTGTTGGCCATATCTATAAACAGGGCAAAAAAGCGAGTAGCTCAGCCAGTGGGAGATGGCTAAGACTCAGCAGACAGGGATTCTGTGTGACGGCTTGATGGCATGACTAGCTGACAAGAAACACGCAGCTGGCATAATTAGGTATTTTCAATTCCAAACAAAATTTGTTTTCAAGAGTGTTAAAGCTTGTGCTACAAGCATAGGACGATGCCAGACCCTGGCATTTAACCAGGGCCCCCCTAGCACGGACTGTAGCTGGGCATAATGTGGCCACCGTTCTGTACTCAGTCACTCCCCTCTGATTTCCTGTTAGCCTAGTTTCCCATCCCTCGCAGTGTGCAGTGGGGGACTCTGTGGAGCTATCAGAATGTTTCTCTTTGTTTAGCAGCAGGAGGAAGGGATATTTCGAGGTGGCAAATTTTGCCCAGTGAATTCCTGTTCATATCCTGACTTTAGTCAAATGGGCCTACCTGCAGTCCCTGAAAATGTCATGCTTTCTTCTGACTCTGCCTTCGATCACACTGCTAACTCTACTAGGAATTACTAATATCATACCATCCCCACACGTGTTAGTGTAGCTAATCTCAAGTCACTCATCTTAATCAACCTCTGAAGTTTTAGCTTTTTACCACACACAACTGGCAATTCTTTTTACCACACACAACTGGCAATTCAGTTGTTATTTGCTGTGGCATCTTCTGACCTGTACATTACTGTGTGGTTTTATATTATTGTTTAAATTTTCTCCAGCCAGACTGAACTACTATTAGTCTCCTGAAAAGGAGGTGGCCCTACCCTAACTTCTGGACCTTTACATGTGGTACTTGCTTTGCTCAGATCATTGTCCTTCTTTGATTCAAATTAATCATTGCTGCACCATGCACGCACACACACACATGTGTGTGCACACAGTCTTCAAATCTCAGCTGAGACATCACTTTTTCCAAGAAGACATGTCTACCTTCCTATATGGGAGGTGGTTGTCTATCTTTCTACATGATACCCAAGTATCCTCTACTTTCCCTATTGTGGCCCCTTAAATTGCTTAGTTCATCTTCTGTAAGTAAAGCTCCACAAGACTGTGAGTTCCTTTATCATTCGTGAATAAATGACTGAATGAACAAATGAATAAATGAATGAACTCCTCCAATATTATTTAACTTTTCTTGTACGTATGTCTTCTACACTTAATAAGTAGGTTATAGGGTTGTTGAGGCCATGGAATGTATCTTTTATTTTTTTGAGTCGGCCACCATTTAGCATTTCACACATAATGAATTTTCAATACTTACAGGATTTTTTTGAGGACTGGATTGGATTTTTCCTTTGCATTGTTGTCCTCATATGAAGTCATAGAACTCTTTCCTAGGAGGGCCCTTAGAGATCTCTTAGTCTAAACTTTTCATTGATATTTCTTTTGGATTTCACTGTGAAAGTATTTTAGGTATTTTGGCCCAGAGGCAAGATGAGTTAGTTAAGGGAGAAAGTGCTAAGAGTGCATAAACGAAGTTAAGGCAAACTTCTTGCTGCTTTTTCCTCCTTTTGAAGGGAGAGTTGGCAGAAAGTAGAGGAAAGGGAGGGGAGAATTGGGGAGTGGAATAGCAGCTTCCCAAAGAGATCCGGACACTAGTGGTGACTCTGGAAGAGTCAAGGATTTAAATGTGTGGAGGGTCGGGGAGGGTGTCACAGTGCTGTAAGACAGTGAGGGCTGGCCTGGGCCTGGGACAAATCTGCCAGGAGGTTGTAGTATGGAAGAGTCTGGATCCAAATCTACTTCAGTCTCATTCGGGCTCAAAGTGGACCATCCCTAGGAGCATTCAGATTCTAAGCTCTCCTTAGGACAATGGGGAGCTCAGGGATGATTACACTCACTGTGGTTCTCTTTCTCTCACTGAAACTTTTATATAACAAAGGCATGTTGAACTGAACATCAGAATGAACTTGGAAAGGGAAATAGGACCACATCACCCAAAAATTGGAAATAAGATCAAGAGAGTGCAGCATGTCCTTTCAATGTCATACTGGAACATTGTTCTTAACTTTCTGAAAATTATATCATAACAATATAATTTGAGAGGTTAAGGATCCCAGGTAAGGTGGCCTCAAATGATTGCCTAGAAAGGCATTTATGTTTTTACTTTACGTACCACAGCTCCTTTAGTAAACAGCTAAATTAGTTCTTTTTCCTGCCAAGATCTTGCTGCCCATGTCATTTTCAAGAAACATTGCCTTTGTGGAGTGTTGCATCCTCCCAAAGCCTAGGATGCAAGGAGACTATCCCAACTCACTAAATGCTAAGGCTAGTCTGCCATTGAACCAGAAAATTAAAGTAGTTAGAGAATTGTTTTTATATGCGTATGTCTGTAGATAACAAAGTTCCCCTAATTTTGCTAATTTATATGTAGCCCACAATTTATTAAAATATCTTCTACTTTCCTAGTCCTGGTTTTCTGCCAATATCATGCAAGCAAAGCATAGGATTGATGATTTATCTATTTTCATCTTTATTCATCTTGTCTCTCGTAAGATATTGCAATAATAATTGGGTTAATATTCTGAAAATTAGCAATGTGTTTCCTCTTTTACCTTTCTGAGCACTAGACCTTCACCCTGCTTATGTCAAGGAACAGAGTGAGGAATGTGGTGAGAATTAGGATTTGTTATTGAAGGTATTAAGTAACAAACAAACAAAAAGACCATTCTATGAGACAACAGTTTTGAAAGCCAGGCTCAGTGTAAACACAGTATTGGCCACATGGGAAGGTATGTTAGATAAATGAGGGAAAGGAAGACTCTAGATACTATTCCCTGTGGGGACCTCAAAAAGAAACACAATGTCCTTCATCAATGAAGGGTATAGCATATGAAAGTAAACTTGCAGGCACAGAAAAATCAGTCAGAGGAAGGCCTTGAAGTTTAACTTTTCCAACCATCTTCAGTTCCACTTGGCATGGGTACAAATTTGAAAGCCAGGGTGCCTAACATGGGGCTCGCTGTGGTGGCATTAGGGTGGAACACCAGGCAGAAGGACAAATGGAGACTGTGGCAATGATGCAGAGGTCCCCAGGCAGAGTAAAAAGAAACAAGGTCTTGAGTTACACAGGCCTTCTTCATTATCTAAGGAGTCTAGCATGGCGAGTTGCAATCAAGTGAACAAGAGATCTTGTCCTGTGACATGAGTAGCCATATATCCTCACACCTCTAGACCTTGACTTTCACCCTCTGATACAAGGTTGTGTGAAACACACTCTGGTCTCCAATACTCAGATGTCTTACTGGGGAGAAATCAAGAAAAGGATAAGGAGTTAAGAAATATGAGATGTTAAGAGATGTTATTTTCCTAGAGTGAGTCAACATTACTTAATGAGACTAATTAGAGCAGCAGATGTGAAAAAGAATTGAATGAATTAGGCCCTAAGTTAATGTTCTAAGACCAAGAAGTACTTGAGGTTAAGAAGAAAGACAGCATTAGGAATGGGAGAAAAAAAGAGTTATATTTTCGTTGCACATTTGAGCACAGGATGAGTTACACCTGCAATTTTACGTCACAACAATGTACTGGATGTATACCAGGAAGAGTAGCACCAATTTCCTCTCCTGAGACACTTACAATTGAGTAGACATCTAGATAATGTTATTGTTTCTGTGATGTCTGACTTCTAGGCCATACTTTGCATTTTGCTTGAGAGTGGGACTGTCAAGGAATGCTTCATAAAGAAGGCAGAAATTGAGTTGAGTCTTAATTTATAGATAGGATCTGGGAAAATGGAGAAGGTTGTTACAGGAAGAGTGGATGTTTGAATAAAGCTGTGGTCAGGAGTACACATAGTATGGCTAATAGAAAGGATAGTATTTTGCTTCCATTTTCAGTATTACAGCATATTAGATAGTTTTAAAAATCTTATGAATTCAAAATACCTAGAAATGTTGAATAAAATATAGCAAACATTCATTTAGACTCAGAACTGAGCTTCCAAGAAAGGAAGGGAAAACATCAGAAGTCAAAAGTGAAGTCTGCTAAAATCCAAAGTGGAAGAAGATGTAGACATTATGGCCGCCTTGGAAAATTTTCCCAATCTTGGTGACTAAGAGGACTGAGTATTAGTGGTTATGCAAGTTTAGACCATAGAGCACCACACGAAGCCAGAATCCATGAAAGAATATACCATTGGTCAAAAGTGGACTTAAAAAGACATGGAAACTCAACTATCTTGACCTGAGCTTGAGTGGAACAAAGCCTTCACTTGAAAATCTGTAATCATCAGCCTACATTCACATGGATCTAAAGTTCATATTTATACTCTGTGGGTGGTCTTGGAGATGTCAAATAGAAAATTACCATAAGTAATTGGTATCGATTGATGTTTTACCAGGACATCTGGCAGAAAGAAAGGAAACTTCTCAAGATTCCCAGGGATAAAGCTCTGCCAAACGTGAACTCAAAGTGCAAAATTATAAGACATATAAGGCAGAATTAGCAAAGTGCTTAAATAAAATTAGATCCACAAGAACGCCAAATAATTTAGTTACTAAATATATAATGTAAATACGTATATTTAAAATGCTTAGAAAAAAGTAGATTGAAACATGAAAAAGAAGAATATCTTTTTGAAAAATACTTATAATTTTAAAAAGCACTTGTAGAAGTAAAAAATAACTAAAATTTAAAATCCAATGGAAAGCTTAAATAACAAGCTACTCTAGACACCAGCTGAAGAGATAACTGATAAATTACTTATCTGTATCGAAAGAATCACCCAGAATTTAGTACAGAGACACAAGATGAAAAATATGACAGAGAATTTAAGAGTCTTAGAGGAATGAATGAGAAGATTTAATATGTATCTAGTTGGGCTTCTGGTGAAAAGATTCTATACAATTAGAGAAAGATAAGAGAGGAAAAACCACAGACATTTTCTAGAATTGAAAAGCATAGATCTTCAGATTGAAGGGGGTCTAACAAATCTCAATCAAGTCAATCAAAAGGAGTCCAGAGCTAGACAAATCGTGTCACAACGAAACCACAGAACACTAAATACAATAAGAATATTTCAAAAGCACCCTGAGAGAAAGGCAGATTTTCTCCCACGAGCTATAATTAAGGTAACTGTAAACATCTCAACAGCATCATTAGAAGTCAGAAGACAGTAGAGCAATTCTTCCACATACTAAGAGAAAATACTGTCACATAGAATTTTATTCAAGGGAGGAATATATATTTTGGTCAAAACAGCACTAAGAATTTGCCATCAACAGACCTTCAGTGAATGAAGAAACCTCAAAGCACTAAAACTTCCTAATTACTGAGAATAAAATTATTCCAGAAGGAAGACAAGAAGCTCAAAAGACTGAGGCAAAAACTAGTTAAAATTTAGGTGATTGAATAATCATTGATGGTATAAAACAATAACTATTAATTCAAACGACAAAAAATAAGATGGAAAAATATACTAGATAAAAATAACACATAAGAGAGGAGAGAATGGTTGTAGATAAGTATACATGAGAAATTTTTGAAGAGTCATCACTGAAAGAACAGAAATAGAGCATTTAAATTCTGTAGTAGAGGGAAAATGAAATAGAAACTGAATAATCCTTCTGCCAAAGGAGAAGTTTAAAAATAAGCATAGAAGAAGCAGAGTAAATAGAGCACAAAGGAACAAAGACTCTTCCGCACTTCTGGTGGGAATGTCAATCAGCACACCCATTCTGCAGAAAAACCGGCCAAATCTTACAGATTAGGTCATGCACAGCCCATGATGAAACAATTCTATCCCAAAGTATAGAGGCTAGAACGATACTTCTGAAGCCCTCTATCGTTAAAAGCAACTTTTTAAATGTGTAATCCACTGCAGAGTGATAATTTTTCAAATACAAAACCACAAGCACAGATGTTGTAGCAATGTCAAATTGCTATAAAAGTTTTCAAATGCTTGCTCTCGGTAGTTGTACTTGCCTCATCCTCGATAACTGACAATTCATGGATGGACGCAGGTCCACACTACCCTTTGAGCAGCCCTGCTCTAGAGAAAGCCTTAAACACATACATAGGGAGAATATCCTAGAGCAATCACAGTAGCACTGCTTGTAATAGCAAAACAAAACAAAACAAACTGAAACAAAACAAACTCGCTAAATGCTCCCCAAAGAATGGCTAAATAAATTGTGGAATATTCATACATCTAATAATATTTAGTGGTGCAAATGAATGAACTAAAAGTAAATGTATCAAATCAGGTAGCTATTAAAAAAACATAATATTGAGTGGAAAAAGCAATTTGCATGATACATTTCGTATGATTGTATTTTATAATACAAAATGATGCTATGTTTTCTTGAGGAATATATGTATTTGTAGAGAAGTATAAAAAAATGCATTGGAGGGACAAGCACCAGGACAGTGACTACTTCTGGGTGATGGGAAGGGAAGAAAATGCTATTAGAGAGAGTTCTTCAACCCTATTTGTACTGTTCTACTTCAGATGAATAGCAATTTCAAGTGTGTTCATTATAGTCATTATATCTTTTTGTATGTTTGAAACATTCCATAATTAAAAAAGAAAGATTGATATAAATATTTCTTAAATTGAGTTAAAAATTAGATGTGGTTTAAATGTCAGCAGTCATTCAAATCTGCCATTCTCTAACATACTTGAAGAATTTTGTTTTTCACAGTTTACAGAACTTCAAATTGTATGCTATTAATAACTCAAGCTGGGGTAAGTACATCACCTGTGGTTTCTCTTTGACTCCTTGTCTGAGTCCTAGCCTTACGGAAAGCAAGTATTTTCCAGGCACCAGTGTACGGGCAGCCTGGAGCCTCTCAGGGGAGATTTTTACAGGAAGATTCTAGTAAGCAGAAAAAAGCACTGTGTACATTGGAATCCAAGCTTAACTACAATACCCTTTTCATTTTCTTATTCAGCACTTCAAACATTGTCTACAAGCGTGTTAATTGTAAATAAACAGGCAATCGCCTTACCCTGCTGGCTGACTGTTTCCATAAAAACAACGCATTAAAAATATATCGCTGGAGGGGCTCAGTTAACAACAAGACCAGGGAAGTTTTGCCTCAGTGGTCAGGGTGACATGCATTCTTTGTTAGATTCTCCTGAGGCTTAAAAAATTTATTAAGGCTCTCAAATGCCGGGTAGCAAGGCAAAGTCATAATCCTACCTTAAGAACCGTTATTAATGCTCTGCACACACAGAAAGTATTATCTACCAATTGTTACTTTTAATTATAATTACTTATCATTTATGCAGCACTCTCTGAATGCAGAGTAATTTAGAGTCATTTTATTTACTGTTAAGGTAGTAAAACAATGAGGTTATTAAACTCTCCCATTGCTTTATTGTATTTTTTTCTTTTTAAAAGATTGTGATCAGCAAAAGTTTTAGCTCTGGGAGAATGTTTATGAATGCAATTATAATTATGGATGCCCATGCAAAAATGTACAAATGACCTATACTTTAAATACACTGGCCAAAAAAAAAGTATCACTTTTTTCCTGAATTGCTTATAAGTTAGTTTTCAAGTAATTAACAAAATGATTTTCTATTTCACACTAAATTAGAACTTACTAAATTAGAGATAGGAAAGTTGCTGACGTGTTTCTAATACTACGGCTTTCTAAACTGCCTTCAAATCCAAAGTGTTGCTAGAGTGGAAATCAGGCATGTTTCTTTAAAAATGCCAAAGTTTCTGATTGTGTCCTGGCTATGAGAGGCATGCCCTACCACTCTGGTTTTCCACATTAATCGGATCTCCATTTCCAAAGTTTCAGTTTATGACTTATGGAGATAAAAGAATGAAATTCAATCCCACTCAATTTAATTCTAACTCACATATATTAAATAAACCCTATGTTCCTTATATGCTAACCTATGTGGAGGCTGACATAGCCCCCCTCACCTGGACTCTTGAAGACTTTTGGGGAGACAACATTTGGAAATGCTAAATCTTTTAAGTGAAAAAATAATCACACAATGATGTGTCTGTCATATCTGGTAGAGGAGAAAAGTAATTGGGATGGTAGAAAACTGGGATTATTGTCCTCGTGTGTCACCAATTAATTGTACCACTTTGGTTAAGAAACACTTTTTAACCTCCCCAGGTCTTTTTTGTTTGTTTGTTTTGTTTTGTTTTTGAGGAAGATTAGCCCTAACTACTGCCAGTCCTCCTCTTTTTTGCTAAGGAAGCCTGGCTCTGAGCTAACATCCATGCCTATCTTCCCCTACTTTATACATGGGACGCCTGCCACAGCATGGCATGCCAAGCAGTGCCATGTCCACACCCAGGATCCGAACCAGTGAACCCAGGGCCGCCAAGAAGCGGAACTTGCGAACTTAACCGCTGCGTCACCGGGCCGGCCCCTTCCCCAGGTCTTGATTTCCCCATCTGTAGTCTATACAGAAGTCGAAATATAATGATGTACCCCTGACATTTATATAATGTTATAAACCAATGTTACCTCAACAAAAGAAAAGTGAGCAAATCGGATTGTATGATGTTTCAACTCCCTTCCAATCTTCCTACACCATCAATTTTCTTGGCCTTTTTGTCCTTACATAGGATTAATTGTTGGCCTCAACCTCACCTTCACACTGGGTTAGTGTGGGTGGCAGGATGAAGCCTCCTTATCACTGAAGACAAGGGGCCACCGAGAGGAATCTGCAGGAACAAGCTTTACTAAATTCCCCCCGTTCACCACACTTACCTCATAGCTTTTGTCCTATCAGACCTTTCCACGACAAACCTAGCACAAAAACACTCAGATGTAGCCATTTCTTCTGGTCTTCATTTCATTAAGTAGGCTCCAGTGTCATGTAAAACTTATATTAAAGAAATTTGTATGCTTTCTCCGGCTAATCTGTCTTCCTCAGTTTAATTTTCAGACCCAACCAGAGAGCTCAAGAGAGACGAGGAAAACTTTTTTCTCCCCTATAGCCCTAACACTGAATTTTATAACATAGGTTTTACAACATTATTAAATAAGCTAATTACTGTAAAATCTGTATTTTAAACATCATTTTGGAGGACACACACACACATACAAAACCTTACACAGAATTTTAGCTTAAATGTATACAAAGAAATCATTAGTTAAAAAAAAACCTCAAGTATTGATTTAGAAATAAAATGATATTCAATTTTACTTTGGCAAGATAACATAATCTTACTTTTCAAACTCTAATCTTTTATAAATTGCCACATTTGCTTTAAAAATTCTTTTGTATTTTGTTTTCATTACTTGCTATCTTTAACACTCTATGAATTTATGGTTGCAGATGTTAATGAGTTGATGGGTCAAATGAATCTTCTCTCAAACTAACTGAAGTAGCTTAATAACTGTCTCTGGGGGCCGGGCCAGTGGTGCAGCAGTTAAGTTCACACGTTCTGCTTCAGCAGCCCAGGTTTCACCGGTTTGGATCCCGGGTGCGGATGTGGCACTGCTTGACAAGCCATGCTGTGGTAGGCGTCCCACATATAAAGTGGAGGAAGATGGGCATGGATATTAGCTCAGGGCCAGTCTTCCTCAGCAAAAGGAGGAGAACTGGCAGCAGATGTTAGCTCAGGGCTAATGTTCCTCAAATAAATAAATAAATAAACAACTGTCTCTGATTCTCTTCTATATGCACTAGAGGAGATGTGGAAAACTGTCCAACACAGCAAACTAATTTTAAGTCACATTCTTATATAGATTAATTAAATAGGATGCAAAAGAATCGAGTTGCTAGCTTAGGAGACTTTAGACCAGGCAGTGTTGCTATAGCTCATTAATGTATTCATTCACGCATGCTTTGATTTGTTCTTCCAACAAACTTTATTAAAATTCTGTCATGGGTAAATCTCTCTTCTAGGCACTGTTAGGGATACAGAGATGAAAAGGAAAAACTTCTTTCCTTAGGGATGCTATAATCTTGGCCAGCTTTTGCTGTGTACACCTCAGCTGTTTCTCCATTCATTTACTCTCTCATTCAATTATTCTTCATTAATTATTGTGTGTCAAGAGCTATGCTAGGCTATTCAGTCACTAACCATGGAGAGGACAAAGTTACTAATTATGAAAAAAGTTATCCATATTAACAAATATAATATGCTCCATTTTATTAAGATAGATTCCAAACAAATAACAAGGCCTGAAAAGGTAGTGCTAAGACAATGAGGACCAAATTAGAAAACATTAAAATTTTATTAAGTGGGTATATGCTATGGGTAGTCAGGACAAAAGATCAAGGGTAATATTGAAAGGTTCTTTGAGAGGGATTAATTAAATCTTTCATAATTCTCCCTAAGGATGGAACAACAAGCAGAATTATCCCTTTGGTCCAGAATACTCAATTCTTCCAAAAGAACAAATCCCTTTCCCTAGTCTACTTCTAAAAAAACCTTCCAAAATCAATGCCGCATGACAGCTCATCTATTAATGTTTTCCTCTGCGACAGCACAAGCTGAAAACAAAATAGAAGACAATTATGACCTTCCCCCAAAGGGATCCTTTGTGTAGATAAGCCAATATATATCCCTATCATTGATGAAATAATTCTTTTTTCTCTTAGGAATTTGCTGACAACTAAAGACTTTATTGGCAATTGCAAATTAATCCCCAGATCCTGGGAGATGCTTCACAGTAATTAAACTCACCTTGTCCCAGCGATTTTGTTCCAGAGCATATAGCTTGGCAATTTTTTAATTTGTTATTTAGTATTCAACTCTTATTTATCCTTATACTCTATTTTTAAAAGGATATTGGGAATTTCCATAAATATCTAAATTAAATATAATACTTCTCAACCTTCAAGCGTTTGGGATTTTACCACAACTTGTTCTATGTAGGCAGACGTACCATGGAGTGCTGAGTCCAAAGCACTGGGAGAGCTGTGGTTGGTCCCACTGCTTTATAGTTAGCTGACCTTGCATTGAATCAGTATATATTCTCGATAGATAGATAGATAGATAGATAGATAGATAGATAGAGGTATATAGGTACAGATACGTAGAATTAGATATTAGACTCCATGTTGGACACTATCAGTGAAGATGTTGGACTCCCTGATCTCTAAGATCCCTTTTAGAGATTTAAATGTCAACTTGATCCAGAAATTTTAAGAGACATGCAAAATCACCTATGTGATGATGATTTCAAATGTGCATTTCCTGTTTCTTTAGACTCTTACTTGTTGATTATTATAGGATGACACAACTTCCTTGGCTTACCTTTGTTTTTTTTTTTTTTTTGCTGAGGATGATTTGCCCTGAGCTAATATCTGTTGCCAATTTTCCTCCTTCTTTTTGGCTTGAGGAAGATTAGCCCTGAGCTAGCCTCTATGCCAGTCTTCCTCTATTTTGCATGTGGGTCAGTGCCACAGCATAGCTGATATGTGGTGTGGGTCCACACCCAGGATCTGAACTTGTGAATACAAGCCACTGAAGCAGAGAGTGTGGGGAACTTAACCACTATACCACAGGGCTGACCCCTCGGCTTGCCTTTTTGGACCCCTGAAAATGATATTTTAGATACTGGGCTCGTTATTTTTTCTCTAAAATATTTTCCTGTCAATACTTCATCCTTATTATTGACATTGCCATTCCCCAAGTTCTCTAGATTTATAACATGTCTACTTTTGAGATCCTCTATCCATCATAATTTATTTTAAATCATTTAAAAATCCTGTCAATTACCCTTCTATGAGATCTTATGGATCCTCCTCATTATTTGTGTCCTATATACATAAATAGGAATATCTCTCACATTTTTCCTGCCCTCTTTTGCTACAGGTGCCAAGAAATCATAGAATAATCTTCCTGTCACAGACCCTCGGTCACATAATTCCTTTGCACATTAATATGCAGGAAATGTCTAATACCCAGCCTTAGTAAGGTGTATTATTCGAACTAAATATTATGCTGGAACAAAAGGCATAAACTGGGAATGCTTCCAGTCAATTGCGTGATATGGTCACTTGAAGCAGAAATGACCCAAACCTCTTTCCTTGCCTTCTAAATGCCTCCACCAATTAACTTATCCCATTCTCTCTTCCATTTCACACATATTTGTGTGTGTGTGTATGTGTATTGCCCTGATTAAGCAATTTTTTAAGTTATCCCCACAAGACGTTGTTAATTTTGAGGCAACTCTGTAATTTTATTTTGTGATGGTTTTGTTTTTCCTCTGCTTCAAATCCTGGGTAAACTCATTGTTAAAGTCAGAGAAAACACGAGGATGATCCCTGGCACGGAGGACACTAAGGGCACAGCCCTGCTGGCAATGATCTTCTAGCTAATGAAGAGCCAAAGCACACAGACGTCTCTGTCTGCTGAGAATGCTCCTTTGCTCTGCTACCCTTAGGACCTGTAAATTTATCTCACTTTGTGTTCCAGAGTAGGGGAGTGGGCTGAAACATTTTTGCCGGTGTTGTAATCCTATATATGCTTCTCTGGGATTTTGAAAATAATTTGTGCTTAGGACATTTGTCTTGACAACTGATTATACATTTGTAACTGTGTAGCTGGATAAAACCAGACATAATTATTATCTACATATATATTTAAATCATAGACTTTAAATCAATTCAATAAGTATATTTTCAGTACCTGCTCTTGCCCAGTTGGTATATGTACAGAAAAAGCAAAAAGATTAAATATTATTAGCTGGTTAAATTTCTCCACAGGCTGAAATTTTATGTAAAGTCTTGTTTTATATAAATGTTGTTCAGTATAAAGGTTTTTTAGCAAAATAGAAGTAGTTTATTTAGTTATGTTTGTTAAAGAATTAGTTTGCAGTATTCTCTGGATCATCACTAGTTATATGCATAGTGCAAATACTTCTTTTATGAGAAAAGTCACCAAAATACCAAAAGATAAAATTGCTACTTAAGGGTATTTTCCTCATGCTACTTCTCATGTGAGTCTTTTTAAAGAATATTCAGTCTACTTTCTCTCTTGATATAGAGTTTGCTATTCTATTTCTGCAAAATGAGAACATTCTGTTCTATTCATTCTCCCGCTTACTTTTAGAAACTGCAGAAAGGCTTAAATTAAACTCCTAAAGAAATTAACTGCCATTCTTGTGCATAGTTATCAAATATACAACACTCCTGTGTCGACTGCTCACAGGAGTAGTCCCATGCTGATGAGAGTGATCAGCTCTGCATTCAGATAAAACCTCACGGGAGGGAGTATCAAAAGTGGGTCAGTACCATCCCTCCTTGTAGTGATATGCAGGCTCCGCTTCTGTGAGCCAGTCAGGGAAAGGGTTATGGATATTGGCCACCTGATCACAACAGGACGTATAGAACAGAATGGTTTCTTTGGGTCTAACATAGCTATATTGGCCATTCTTTTATTGCAAATCAGTGGCAAATGTCATCGAACAACTCCTCCAAGGCTGGCAGATGTCAAATGATGTTAAATTAGTTTATTCTTAACACACTATAGTTACAGTTAAACACCTCTATGCCAAAGGAAGCTTTAGTGCCCTCCTTGGTTTCATTTTCATTCTTTGCTGGTGATGCGGTGAAAGACGAGATTGATCTCTGAGTTTTCTTTTAGATCTAAAAATTTCGTCTCTTAATGCCTAGACCTCTGGAATGCAATAGTAAATTCTGTAATTTATATTTATGTATGTGCCACTAAAAGCCCAGTTGTAACTGGTCATAAAACCTGGTCACAGATCTCCTAAGAATGAAAAGTCCTGATCACAGATGCCCAGAGAATCACCCACTGTGAGGGAATGAGATTAGGAGACACATAAACAGGCCTGGTATGGAATTGGGGCACTGAGTCTTGGCTTTGCTTCTCACACATTTTGTTTCATGGATTTTTGTTGTTGTTCCACAGATTTCTATTCTGTAAAATGAAGGGCATTAGAAGAGTATTTCACATTTTTATCCTATGATCCTAATTATTAGTGAAAAGCATTAGTCCCAAAATGGGAAAGAGCAAGCAAACTTCTACTTCAAGCAGAGCGTGCCAACTTAATCAACACACCACAGGGCTGCCCCCCCCCCCCCCGCCAGATCACTGTGTCTTTGTCGATGTATCAGGGCCTTTAATAAGAAAATATATAATATAAAGCTTGGGGCCAGAGTTTGCAGGTTCAGATCCCGGGGGCAGACCTAGCCCTGCTCGTCAAGCCACGCCGTGGCAGCATCTCACATAAAGTGGAGGAAGATTAGCACAGATGTTAGCTCAGTGACAGTCTTCTTCACACACACACAAAAAATATAGTGGACTGGTTTGACTACAGAACTCCTTCTGTATGTGGCCTCCTAATACTGGAGACACGCAAGGAAAAACACTGATCTAATTAAAATTCCTCTTACTGTGGTTTAGTGTAGAGGTTAAGAATATGGATCCAAGACTTAACAACTTGGGTTCAAAGTCCAGTTCTGCGAATTAGTCATATTACCTTGAGCAAGTTATATAACCTCTCTGCACCTCAGTTTCCTGTCAAATGGAGATACTACTACCTTATGTGGTTGTGATAAATATTAAATGAGCTACCATTTACAAAACTCTGAATAGTGATTGAAGCTCATTTACACTACGTATACATGTTAGCTAATATCAGTATCTTTTCACCCAATAATTTGAGAAGTCTTTGAGAAGCAGGATAACACATGCCTTAGGAATAGGGCTGTAGGATCAGAGAAATCAAGATTTGAATGCTTAATCCATATAGATCCATTTCCTCATTTGAAAACTGGGAAGCAATAGTGCCTATACATGCATGATGTAAAACCTGGTCTATCATTTGCTACTGTGCGAGATCCTCTTTTTATTCCCACATTCTCACCTCTCTAAATTTCTAGGGTCCTTTTCAAATGCTGATATTCCAAAATTAATTAGACAAGTCCTTATTTATTTAACTATATCATCTGTGATTTTATGGACTTCTATCACACACATCTTCCCAGAATAAGGAATTGTACTCATTTTTAATAACTTCTTAGACAATAATCTTACTATCTTCTTTATCAATTTCTAAAGGTTTTCTCCTAATAGTCTCCTAATATTCTCTGATAAATCAGAGAATTATCATTATCAGTTGTACAATGAATCTTTTCATTGTACCAAAGCAAGTTTCAGCGAGTTTTAAGTAGATTGGTGGTTAAATGTGTAACTCTTAAGTCTAACTCTCTGGCTTCAAATCCTGGCTCTGTTACTTACTAGTCCTATGACCTTGGGCAATTTCTTTAACCCTTAGGGCCTCCATTTTGTCATCTATAAAAGAAGAAGAAGAAAAAAAGAGTATCTGCTTCATAGCATTGTTGTGAAGGTTAAATGAGTAAATGCAAGCAAAGCACTAAGAACTTACCTGGCATGTGATAAGCCTTCAGCGAATGTTGCCTATTATTATTTTCTCACTTTACACAAGTAGGAGCTAGTACGGGGTGAGGGGACTGTGGGAATGAAGAATTTTAGAGGTATAGCCGCTTTAGGCAGAATCTGGGCACAGGGAGCAAGATCCTCTTTTAAAGAAAAAAATGCTCTATAGTTATTACATGATTGAAAAAATAAACTTGGGTAACCAGAAGAAAAATTAATGTGAGAATATTTACAACTCCACCCCACTGGACGGAGTTTTGCTGTGTAGCCTTCTAGTATTATATCATGTGTGAGGGTCATAAGTGGAAAGAGCTGTAGAATGGGGATTACTTTGGATAGTTTACATTGGAAAGAGGGAAAGCTACGACTAAAGGACAGAGCTCATCAAGAAAGGCAGGGGTAGGAGCTTAAACAAAGAGGCATAGCCTGAGTTGTGGGTGAGGTGAGAGAGGAGGAGAGTCTTTGGTCACCTGGGGGAAAGAGGCTTCTAAAAAGTCTTGCTGTGGGAATCTTAGTACCTGTCTGAAATTATTAAAATAATAATAATAATAATATTTTTGTTGATCAAGTGGAGTTCATTTGAACGTGACCCTGCCACAGAGACGGGACTTTGGGGCAGTCTAGTTACATTCTGGTTAAATGTTTCACGTAGCTGCTCTTAACTGTGGTATGCTATGGATATGGGGAAATTTTATTTATATTGATATGTGAGTATTTAGCTCAATTTTTTTTTAACTTTTCTAAAGATTTTATTTTTTTTCCTTTTTCTCCCCAAAGACCCCTGGTACATAGTTGTATATTCTTCCTTGTGGGTCCTTCTAGTTGTGGCATGCGGGACGCTGCCTCAGCGTGGTTTGACGAGCAGTGCCATGTCCGCGCCCAGGATTCGAACCAACGAAACACTGGGCCGCCTGCAGTGGAGCGCACGAACTTAACCACTCGGCCACCGGGCCAGCCCCTTTAGCTCAATTTTTAATAAAAACATGGTACATAGTTTCTGTTACACTCTGAAATACAAAATTTTAATTGTGGGAGAAAAAACTGAGCAAAGATGTCAGCAAACACAAACCATTTGTTAATTAAGATAATAAATATTTAGACAGAGTACCCATGGAAAGCTTTGACATATTTGGATGAAGGCCTTACTTAAACCCTTAGTTTTATAGCCTTTGTAACACATGTCCAAAGTTTCATAGAATAATCATAATGCTAATATTAGTCATAAAACAAATTGTAAAAATGGAAGATGCTGCTATTTGGTAGAAAAGAGGAGTAGTTAACATAATGAAAGAAAATGGGAATTCTGAATGTCAAGAAGTAACCTGTTACATTTGTTGTGATTGCAGATCCAAAATTCCTTTTATCTACAAAAATAAGTGATAGGCCTTTGTAATATATGGTAATCTAAATAGAGTTTAATGAGTAATGGATGCTTTGATGTAACAAATTCAGTCATAATATCTGAGCTGAAATTAAATCCCCGGTTGGTCTGAATTGTAGGCTAGCAGCACTGTCATTAGGAATAGGTGCTATCTATCACTGAATAGACAGATTCACTCTATACCCATTGTGAATCATTATTAAAGATTCATATGATTACAGAATTAAAAAATGAGAATTAATAACTTAGCCTATATAACACCAATTGTAGACGTAAAGGCAATTAGTTGAAAAGTCAACTATCAATATAGGAAATACAGCGGAAATAAACTGATGGAACTTCAATTTTTATGCTGGATTATTTCTCCAAAACCTCAAAAATAAGGTAATCTTTTTTTACTCTATGTAGTACAAATCAAAGAGAAGAGTTTTAAAAAATACATTGCCATTGACTCCTGCCTTGTGGCAACTTGAAAGATCATGCTCATAGAATGTACTCAAATACAAATATTTGTTTGAAACAGTGAGTGAATTCCCTCCTAGTCCTGAGAGAGGCTTCTTAACCATACGTATTCTTTACATCCTTGGGAAAGTTAAAGTCTGACCTCTTATGTTTTGCTAGAGGCATTCAGCCTGGGGGACTCGATTTCTTCAGCATCTAAGAATATTGAGACTGCTCTGCAATCTAGATTTGCTTGAGGCTTCAGATTCAGGTAACTGAAGTTATTGTAAAGGTCTTAGTGGTTGACCTGGACTCTGGAGTAATCTGACACCTGTCACTGCACTGATTGCCAGGATAGATTTGGCTAATTGAATGATTGACATGGACAACATTAAATTTTTCTAGTGAACAAATCCTTGAGAGCAGAAACCATATCTTTTTTCCCTCTTTAGTCTCAGAGTGTAGTAATGACTCATATATAATGGATACTCAGAAGTTTTTAATCAAAAGAACGACTGACTTATTGACTTATACAATTTAAAGAATTCACATATTATATGTATACTATCTTTGTAGTTTCTATTGAAAGCATCAAATTGCATAAAAATAAAAAATGATGAATCAGAGTTGTTATAAAATCAAGACACACATATGTGTACACATATATTCCTCTATGCTTCCAAATTTTAGATGATAGATAGATAATCTCTTCATGAGAATATTGGCATTAAGAAGAAAATGCATTTACTTTCTTCTAAATGGCAAGCATTGCATTGTAACATAAAGATTTTTGAAGAAGTCTGATACTACAAAAAAAAACTTCTCTCCCTTTTTGAAACATGCCCTACCGGGCTCACACAGAACAAAGAAACTAGATTACTGATACCATAGAAGAGCAATTTTTTCATCCTTCCCTTGCTCCAGGCAGAGATGTAATATTAGCCAGAAACAGAGAGACAGTCTTCAGGCCATAGATCTTTTGTGATTCTTCAGTTCCTAGCGCCTTATCCCATCCTTTCCACATGACCTCCTTCCTCTGTGTAGAGTGGGGAACACTCATCCTCCTTCTTTATGAGGAATCTTTATTCCCAGAGAGACTCCCTCAGAGCGGTTTGTAGGTATTTCTGAACATGGGGACTAGTAAACATTTTAGACCTCAAGTTTAATGAACGGAAGAACACATAAGGGCAGAACATACCCTTGGGGTGTGGGATAAGGTCAGTAGAGACATGGCATTATAGGGTGGAGAGTTGGAATAAGGTAAAAAGCAATAAAGACCAATCCCCTCCCTGCCCACACTCCCACCATACATGCATGAATTTTCTGTAAAGCCAGCAACTGTATGGTGGTGTGGTGATGTGGTAGGAATAGAAATTTCCCCCATGGGCCTAGAGAAGGTAGCTGGGCCAATGCTGACTTGACTATCTCACCAGTGGGCTGTTGAATAAGGAAAACACTCTCATGCAAGTGAGTGTTACCAAGTGGTTATGCTTCCATTAGATCACTGACACAAGAGACTATGATTGAGATGTCTAGTAGAAACACAGAGAGTCACATAACATAGTTGGTGGCAAGAAGTGGCCGTTGGCAGAGACTGGACTGGACAAGGACACCTGTAGAGAAGTAAACAACTTGCAATTTCTGTGTGTTCATTTTTCAGTAGATTCCTCTTCCCCACTGCCCTTACTATTAGATGGAGTGTAAACGTAGGGCCTGGAGGGGTTTAGAATCTGGCATGAGCCAGGAGGAAGAGGAAAGCAAAGCTTAGAGGCAGTGAGTGATACGCTGGAGCCACCTTGCCTCTTTCAAGCCCTCAAGAGCTGATTGTACACAGCTTTTCCCAACAGTGCATTAAGTGACATTGTCTTGGTAGCTTGAAATTGACCAAGTTGGAAGTATTTGCATCACAGAAATCAGAAAATGCTATATATAAGGGATCTTATTTTAAAGAGCTAGTTATTAAGCATTTACCAGCACACTACTGTTTAGAGTGAATTCTTAAAGACAGGGCATTGAATTTTGAATAATGACAGAGATAAAAATACTGAATCTGAATTTACCCAGGAAAGGTTAAATTATAACCTGGAAGTGAATGAAAAAATTTAGATAGGACTGATTTTACTGATTAAGATAAAATAAGTTGTCATTTTGGGTTTCAGAGGCAGAAAACATGCAAGTGATGAGAACATCCAAGCTTGTTCATGGAGTGAATTGCCAAAATGGAGTGGATCTAAAGGCCAATGGAATCAAAGCAATCAAGGAACTTCAAGGCTTGGGGCTGGAAAGGGCATCATGTAAACATGAGAATCACTCAACATGATGGTAAGAACTTAGATACATGTAAAACTGAGTTAAGTTTCCAAGACAGTGAATTTGAAGTCCCTTTGGAGGACCCTTGTGTAAATAGATAAGCAATAGCCATAGGATTTATGGATCTAGAGCTTGAGGGAACATGAAGATTCAAGATACAATTCTGGGAATTACATTCATTGTTATGATGGGCAGAGACGTGGACCTAGATGAGATTATCCCGGGAAAGATACGTAGTTAGAGAGGGAGAGAAGTATGCTGAGGATAAGACCTGCAGGAACATCTGCAACGAAGAGATGGGAGGAAGAGGAGAAATCAGGAAAGAACATTAAGAAGAGACATGAAAAAGCAAAGACGCAGGAAAATAACTAAGAACATACAATGTCACAGCCAAAGGCGAAGAGCTTGGCTTTAGCAATGAGACTTTTTTTTTTTCTCTTAAGAAAATAGTTGTTTCAGGCAGTGGACTGAGAAGATGAAACAATAAAAACACTGAATGCAGACTATCTTTTTAAAGAAATGTAATTGATGCTGTCAAAGTAAAGGGAAATATTGAACATAAATTGGCAATATTGGTGTAGTAATAGATTCTAGGCAGGTTTAAAGGTTATGTCAGCCAGGGATAATGGCACCCAAGGGAAAATGATCTTTAAAAATTGAAGTTTCCCATCAGGGGTGGAGCAGGGGTAAAGTTTTAATCTTCTTGAAGGGAGAAGGTACAGAGTTGGGTGAGGAATCTCCAAGCAACTCTATCTTGCTGTCTGCAAGCCTTATTCCCAGATCAGGTTCCCGGAACTGCAAGAGTCCCAGCAGAGCTGCTGTGATTCTGAAGATCGCTGCTTGCCGCAGGACCTAGGGTCATCCCCATCCATAATAAACCCAGACTGAATGACCACTACCGGGTGGTACCAACTGCAGTTGGACGAGGCAGACTGAGATTTCATAGCTGGGGCTCAACATCACCAGACTGGCAAACTGAGTAGATTTGCCCTGGTCTTTTATTTATTTCCAACAACTGAATTTTAGGCAATTGAATTTTGTAGGATGCCACTTAACTGTGTTGTGACAAGGTTTCACCACACTTTCACCTGGTAGGGACTGGGAGGCTGGGAAACCTGGCCCCCACCACACCCCACTGTGGGTGCTACTATGTTACCAGCTCTGTGCATTTACATTACATTTTTTGTCATATACTGAGGGAACTTGCATTTTTTCCTTTGTCTCTGGGTATCTTTCTGTCAAACACCATCTCCCTGTGATAATTGTCTGTGAAAGGACTAGTTAAGATATGGTACGCCCATTCTAGAAGCTGGTCTAACAAAAGTCCAAAGAACTAAGGAAATAAAAAGAAATAGCCCTTCAAAAAAATTTGGAGAAAAATTTTATCTGAAATGTTTTTTTATTAATAGATAGATTCAATATCAAACACCTAAGTAAGAGTGAAGTTGAAATAAATTCATAGAATTCCATAATTTTAATTCCCTACAGAAAAGTGTGCAAAGGAAAAAAGTTTATTTTTAAAATCATAGAATAACATGAGTTCATTTCAGTTTCAGATAAATTGGTAAATATAGCTATAACACCCAGAAAGTATCTGACACATTAGGAAAAAAAACAGAAAAAGGAACGGTAAGAAAAAACATTAGATCACAATGAATTACAGAAAGAATAAAATTAATAGCTCATTGAGAGGAAAGAATAAGTCAGAGAGAGTGGAAAACTAACTGAGGATTAAGAAGAATGTAAATGCAGTTTGAAAAGAGAAAATACAAAATTAAAGGATTGCAAGGAATTCTGTTTCAAAATGGCTCTTTTTTTGTAAAAATATTCAGCAGAAATTTCCTATTTTCCAACACCTTTCTCCACCCATTTTTCAAGGATTTATCTCCCAGGCAAAAGTCATAATGTCTCTTTCTACAATTGGAAGGCCCCAGAGCAGGGAGTGGCTTGGAAAAGGGGGAGGTGGGGCTTCCTAACCTTGATGAAGATTATCTATTAGAAACAAACAAACAAAAAATTGTACTAAATAGTTAAGCATTAGAAATATTTCCTATGACAAATATTAGGGACAAAACCACTATTCATCGTCACACATAGGTCCTATTCATTTAAAGAAAAAGAAAGCTAAGTAAATGAAGGTACAAGTATTGGAGAGGAAGGGACAAAGGGAAGGGACAAAGCTTTTAATATTTGCAGAAAATAAAATGATCTAACAGGAAAATTCATACGAATCAACTGAAAATTTTTGGAAGTAATAAAATTATTCAGCAAGATAATAAGTTCACTGAATTCAATAGCTTTTCTATAAAGCAGGAATACCCAATAAGAGAATTTAATGGAAAAAAGAATATCATTTGTAATAGCAACAACAAGACAGAAAATGCTTGAGAATAAATTGAAAAAGGAATGTGTGATAACTATGTGAAGAAAACTGTGAGTTTATTGAATGTGTGATGCTAAAAATAACTTAATTAGAGAAAGATATCAACTCCTGGGATTTAAAAACTCAGTTTTTTAGGATGTCAATTTTCCTCAAATTAATCTATAAAATTAAAGCAATTTCAATCAAAGTCTCAACACAATATTTATAGAACCTGATAAGTTATTCTAAAATTCATATAAACAAATTCAAGAATAGAAATGTTCAATAAAGAACAATGTCCTAAAAGAGATCGAAACAGAAACCTATAGTAATTAAAATAACCAGGTTGTCTGAGCAGCAAATAAACAGGTTATTCAAAAAGAATGGAGCCCAGAAAAAGACCTATGAATAAATGTCAGTATAGCTTGAATAAATGGCATTTAAGATTTTTTGAAAAGGATCGACTATTTAATAAATGGTGTTGTGAAGTTAATCATTTAAAATGAAATAAAACCAGAGCATCTACAGTGCCCCATGCTAACAAATAAATTTCATATGGATTAAAAGTCCAAATACTAGATCAAAATGGAGGAGAATATTTTTATAATCATGTGGAGGAAAGTGAAAAGGAGAGGAAGACCTCCTGAGTATAACGGAAACTCCAGAGCCGTGAAGGAAAAATCTAATAGATACGACCAAATAATAATTAAAAATTTCTCTCTTATAAAGATAGGAAAAATAAAATTCAAAGTAATAACTGTCTTGGAAAAATATTTGATAGATTCGTATCAGGAAAAAGTAATATTTATAAGCTATAAAACTACACAGCAAGGATATTGATCCTTTCTTATTTTCAGGCTACCATTTATTGAGCATTTTACTACGTTTTAGGTAATACATTAATGTTTCACACATTTTAAAATGTGTCATGTTAACCCTATGAGATATATTATTTCAAATTTTCATTTTAGAGATAAGACAACATAATCAGCCTAAGATTGTGTAGTTATACATGTCTCAGACAGCATTTAAACCAAGGTCTTCATTGAAGAATTCCTAACGCTATGAACTTCTCTTTGATTGTGCTTATAAAACTTTTTTCACAGTTTTTTGCTTATAATTCTGTTTGTTCATATGTTTCTGATGGTAAAAACTTGAAAGAGCCTGTAGACATACAACTATTAATTGTCATCTATGCAATTGCTTTCTTCAATGTTTGGTATGCCTTCCTTGCAACAGATAGACACTATTTTCTACTTGTTTCTTTGTGTCATATCATATAACCCCTTAATCCATCTAGAATTTATTTTCAGTATGCAGTATGAGGTGAGATGCTAGACTGATTTTTTTCCATACAGGAGACCCTTTTCCTATGTTAAACTCTTACTTTTACTAGGGGCCATTTTGAATTTGTTCATTTTATTGCACTTACGCGTCTATTCTTTATGCTGGTTTACTTATTGCTGCAGCTCCACAATTTGTTTCAATATTTGATAGGGAATGAAATCTCGTTATTCTTGTTTTTCAAAAGTTTCTTGGAAATTCTCCACAAACCATTGATGTTGAAAAAGATTACACTTTTCTACAACATTTACTCTTCCCACCCAGGAACAAGGCATGCTTTTGCATTAATTCAAATCTTCTTAATATATATTTGATAAATTTGATAATTTTCTTCCCATAGATCCTTCACATTTGTTGTTGACTGATTTCCTAGATTGCTTGTGCATGTGTGTGATGAAGGAGTTGTGTGTGAGATGAATATTACTATAGTTAAAGGCACGTTTTCTGTTGTAGCATATCTTCTATTTGTAGGTATTGCTGGTTGCTGTGTATTACAAGCACCTTGTTTGTTTCTTTTTAGTAGCAGCTCTGAAGACTATATTTTTATATCATTCACACTCAATCACTTTAAGGACTAAGTGCCGGGTTCTCTTGTAGGAGTAAGAAGATATAGGTAAAACAGGAATTGCTTCCACAAAAGTATGCAGGGCCTGGTAGAAGTGCCTGTAATCTTTATATCAGGGGCTAGAATTAACGACATATTGATTAACGGACAGAAAATTCATTGGTACCTATGTAGAAGAAATGAAAAATTATAGGAAATCACACTAAAAATCCAGGGACTACAGTATATCCTTCAATATCCTCACAGCACTTTTAGCAGATAATCTTACCCTTGACATCTACAGCAGTAACAACTACAATTTACTTCCTATTATGTATCAGGCATTGCACTAAGGACTAAGAATAATGTCTTTAATTCTCCCACAACCTATCAAGTGGGTATTATAATCTCCATTTCACTAATGAGGAAGCTGAGACTCAGATGGTTCAAGGAACGTCCCCACAGATACTCTGCAAGTACCTGACAGACTCAGGATTCCAAAAGGTGTGTGTGCTTAGTGCTCTTCCATGATGCTCTGCTGTAGACACACAGTCAATGATTATGAGAAAGAAAATTGATGTTTGGTCATTGCAAGTCAACAAGGAAAAGACTGGTCACTTTTCACTAACCTGTATATGAGACTATTTTTTTTCCTTTGGGTTTCTTACTTGATGAAAGATAATAAATAGAAAGGGGGGATAGATAATAGTCAAGAAGTATTAAAATAGCAAGTAAGAAAATGAACATGGTCTGTTCCTTTTACTCTTTTGCAAAACGTAGCACCACACTATCCAACATGTGGCTACTTAAATTTACACTTAAATTATTTAAAATTAAATAAAATTAATAATGCAGTTTTTCAGTCATGCTAACCCCATTTCAAGAGCTTAACAGCTACATGTGGCCAGCAGCTACCAAACTGGGCAATGCTGAAAATTTCCATCATCACAGAAGTCTCTATTGAGCAGTGCTGATTTAGCACACTGACCCAGAGATCATATTCTTGAGTTGCTCTATAATTTCATTTCCTCAGTGAATATTTAACATGAACTATGTGCCATATCATTGTAGGCATTGGATCAAAAGCAGGAAAGACAGTTTCTTTTCTAAAGTTTCTCAAAATCCAGTGGGAGACAATGCAATGGAATTGCCATTCTTGGGAATAACAATAAGCAATAGTAATAATAATAATAGGTCCCCAAGAGATTACTGTACTTTTCCTGGTCTTTTTCTCTGCACTCATGTGTAATGGTTGCCTATTCCAGATTGATCTGGGGTGCTCTGACTTATCTATTGCCCTAAGAATTCTCTGAGTTTAGTCCTGATTTTTGCCTTAGAGTTTTGCAAATCTTAGTGCTGACTTTACACCCACCCACACAGGCCCAGAACTGCTGCCTTGGCAGCATACATCTGAATCACAATTTCTGCTAATTCTTTTTAGATAATAACTGTCGGGAGTGATCTATTCACATCTTCTTTGTCTTTGTTACCTAACGAAAAATAGAAAATCTTGACCTAGAATTTTCCCCATTTCATCTTGTACAAAATAATCACTGATAAAATTATCAGCAAAACAGTCCAATTCTTTACTATTAAGCATTTGAAATTCCTCACTTGCGAGAAGCTGCTGGAAAGCCCTATTGTTCTCTCACTGTGTGAGAGAAAGTTTGACTTCTCTAAGAATTTTCATCCACAAGCCAGAGGGTTTTCTGGAAACTTCTTGCTGTCAAAAAAAAGCTATCAAATATGCCCCCTATGTAGGCCCTCTCTACCCAGAGTTAATAAGAGTAATTCTGTTTCTCACTTTAAAAATACAGCAAAAACTCAGTTCACCTTTGTTGGAAGAGCCATGTCCATTTCATTAGAGCTTCCTTTTTTACCTACATTGATTTGGGATATTTTAGAATGCATGCATGAAATGTCTCCTTTTCAAATTGATGTTTAGTAGTATTTATTTAGCGCATTTTTCTATTTGGCAACAAGAACATTTTATGAGACGACATTATTTCATGAAGATAGCCTAAAATTAGCACTATCAAATAAAGGGTAAATCTTAGCCAAAGATCGAAACAAAGAAGAAATGATTAAATGTATCTAAAACATCCATTTGCCTCTAAGGAAATATTCGTCACTGAACGTTGGACAGCTTCTACCTGAACCCTTCTGTCTGTTTGCAGGACACTCACTACAGCTGTTGCCAAGTGCTGTCAACCAAAGTGCCAATGTCGTGTTGATTGCTGCTTCCTGCTAGCTGTTGGACCCTTGTGTTTCCTAATCCATGCAAAATTAGCCTTGGCTGGCTTCTTATGTTCTTTTTTTCTCACACTCTAGATACAAGTTTTCCCTTTTGTTTCCAGGCATGGATGATTCAGGGCTCCAGTATTCTAATGCAAAACAAACGAGTGAACATAAAAGTCTGGCGACACGATGCAGTCATCACGTGTTACATATGTCATATCACACAGTGCATTTTCAAATAAACTGACCATGGTCAGTAGGTGTTTAGGTATTTTTTCTTCACATAAATGGGAGCAATGTATCCCATTGACATGAATGGAAGCAAATAATCCTACTGGATTAGCATATACATTCCTTGAGGGCAAGAAACAAAGCTACTCATTCTTATTTCCTCCACTGGCCCAAGTCTTTCACTGTGCTTTGCAAGGCGAGTCTAATAACATACTACTGAGTGACAGAGCTTGTTTTTATTATTTCCAACTTAACTCTCAACTCTCCACCTTTCTCCAATCTATTCCTTACCTAATCTAGGGCCACCTGGCTGCTCTCCTCCTCCACCCCTACTGCATTCTTCGTATTCATAGAATCTTACAGAAAGGGGCCTCTTTTGTAGGGAATTCATTAGTGCTTCAATCAGGATGACTCAACATTGTGACTTTCTTCCTTCTTTATTCCTCACAATCCCTCATCACTTTGCTTACATAAAAACATTCCTCCTCTGTGCCTTCTGTTCCGGTCTCTAACAGTTGATCGTGCCATTTTCCACACTAATGGTTAGGACGCCCCCCCAACCTTATGTTTTCATTTGGAGACTTCATACATTTATGGGACCTGGTCCTCTTGTCTCCTTGGGCAAGTCCTGTGGGTTGAAGGCAGTGATTCCCATTGCAACTTGTGAGGGAAGTATCTGCTCTGTAGACTGTCCCTTGGATTGTCTTGCACAAGTAGAAGAAATATATCAGAGAGTTCTAAGTGGGCAAATACCTAAACCTTAGTGTCTAATCCATTTAACTAGTTAAAAAGTTCATGTGTTAGTCCCCATCCAATCTTGGAGGGGAAAAAATGGTTGTAACTTATTGGACACTTTAGATTCAAACATTAATGTACTAGTTTATATGTAAATTGATGAAAAGTGTTAGTGTGTTACCTCTCTTAGTGCTTATATTTGCATTATCTTTTGATAGACCCATGTGAGACACACAACGTTTTAACTCAGAGAGTTTACTGTCATGGAGGAAATTTAGACTCAATGGCAGGTCTATGGGAGAGCATTTTTGGAATACGATTCACCTTTCAAAACTTAGCATTTAAAGAGAAGTACACTTTAGCTACAGGCATGATACTTCAGAATAAAGTTCTTGGCTGGTTTATTTTTTACGCTGAGGTGGTAGTTCTAACATCATCTGGAGGTAGAGCTGAATATTTCCATTTCCACCTTCAGTGACCAGGGATTATGCTATAAAATGCTTGTGGAGGAGGTTGACACAGTCACTAAAGGCACATGAATTCAGTTTCTGCTTTAGACTGGTACCCTGGGGAAAGGATTTGTACCCAATCACCAGTGGAGTTTTTTCCACTGATTTTTTAGTCCATTTTTCAAATGTTGACTTAAAAATCAAGATGAGATCACCTTATATACATTGCTGTTTTGGGTTCTTCTAACAGAAAATATTAATGACTTGAGCATATAGAAAAATAAGTTTCTTCATTTTGAAAGCTGAAGAGCAACTTTTTAGCACTGTCACTGAATCATTGGCAGACAAGATGTCATATCATTAACTCTGAGGACTTGCTGAAATAGTGTAAAGAAAAGCAATGAATTAAAAGTAAAAAGAATTTAAGACAAAAAAACAAAATCAAAGGAAGAGATATTAAACACATTTGATGACTATCAGTCACAAGTACCAGCAAAGCAGAGTTACTCCCAAAGAATATGCATTTCCTGCGTGCAAACGTGCACTCTCTGGTTGGTGATCCAATTCAGATCTAAAAGTATAAATTAATATATCATTGGAAGGGTGCCAGACTAAGGGAAGTTCTGAATTTAAGAGTCCAAAGCGGGGGTCCTGGAGAAGGTGGGTTTAGGCCAAGGGTTATGGGGGAGGTTTGGGAATTCACTGGTAGGCTGCAAGCAATTTTTAACATATTCACACATAGGCTTCTATTACCCAACTAAATCAGGTTTTCCTAACCTTGACACTATTAATATTTTGGGCTAGCTAATTCAGTGTTAGGGCCTATCCTACGCATTGCAAGGTCTTTAGCAGCATGCTTGGCCTCTATCTACTAGATATCAATAGCACCTCCCTCCTCCAGCTACCGCAATGAAAAGTGTTTCCAAAAATTGCCAAATGTCTCTTGGGGTGGGGATAAGATCATTCTCCTCTCTCCCATTGAGAACCACTGATCTAACTACTACATTATTATAGGAGAATCTTTCATTTGACACTTGTGGTCTAACAGTCATACTAATAATAGCTAAAATTCAAATTCCAACCATGTATTATCAAGCATTTAGCCAGTATTATCTCATTCAATTCTCATAACTCTGTGAGATAGGTAGGCACTTTTATTATCAAGTTTCTAAAATATAGAATTTAAATTTATTGAATGAATAAGTGCATTGTAACATTTTTCACGTGAAAAATCTGAGACTTAAAGGGGTTATGAAACTTGCCCAAGGGAACACTTCTAGGAAGGGATAGAGCGTGCAATCACACCTAGTTCTGACTAAACTCAAAGCCCATGCATGTAAGCAGTACATCACAAGGTCTTTCAGTACAGCCTTTAGTTGATCTGTTATGAAAACAAATGAACATTGAGAACTGACATAATAGCTAACTATAATGCTAAGATTTAAATATCAGCAGTTCTAAAGACTGAAAGCTTTCCCTCTAACATCAGAAACAAGGCAAAGATGTCCACGCAGAACTGTTATTTAACATAATGCTAGAAATTCTTGCCAGTGCAACAAGGCAAGGAAAGAAAATACAAGGAATCTAGATTGGAAAAGAAGAAATAAAACTCTCCCTTCTGTAGATGATATGATTGTCTAAATTGAAAATCCCAAGCAATCTGCCAAAAAACTCCTGAGTAAGCGAGTTCAGTAAGGTCACAAGATATAAGACAAACATACGAAAATCAATTTTATTTCTATATACTAGCAATGAATAAAAATTAAAAATACAATGCCATTTCCAATCTCCAAAAAAATGAAATACTTGAGTGTGAATCTAACAAACGTATAGAACTTATATGCTGGAAACTGCTCAATGCTAATGAAAGAAATCAAAGATTTACAAATATAAATATATGTATGTATATTATAGATTTACAAATATTTAATTAAAATTATAAATATAAATAAATGGAGTGACCTATATATTCATGGATTGTAAGACTCAATAGTGAAGATTTCAATTTTCCCCAAATTGCTAATAGGTTTAACACAATTCTCATCAAAATCCCAGCAAGGTTTTTTTAAGTAGATATAGACAAGATTATTCAAAAATTTATTTGGAAAGGCAAGAGAAGTGGAATAGTTAAAACAATTTTGGAAAAGAAAAATGAAGTAGAAAGGATTAGTCTATATGATTTCAAGACATTACATAGCTACAGTTATGAAGATCGTGTGCTATTAGTGGAGGCGTAGACAGATCAATGGAACAGAACAGGGAACCTAGAAATAGACCTACACAAATATGCCCTACTGAGTTTTTACAAAGGTGAAAAACAATTCAGTGGAGCAAAAATATAATTTCCAACAAATGGAGGTGAAGTAATTGGATGCCCATCCCTGGGTAAAAATGAAAATGAACCTCAACGTAAGTCTCACACTTTATACAAAAATTAACCCCTAATGTATTACAGGCTGAAATGTAAATTGTAAATCTACAAAAATTTTAGAAAAAACATAGGAGAAAATCTTCAGGATCCAGACTAGGCAAAGAGTTCTTAGACTTGACACCAAAAGCATGATCCATAAAAAGAAAAATTGCTAATTCAGGCTTCATGAAAACTAAAAACTTCTGATAGAAAAGGCAAGTTACAGAGTGGGAGAAAATATTTCAGACTACATATCCAACAAAGGACTAGTATCTATCATATATAAGGAATTCTCAATGCTCAACAGAAAAAGAGACAACCCAATTAGAAAGGGGACAAAAGGCATGAAGAGACATTCCACTTAAAAAAACATACAAATGACAAATCATCACACGAAAAGATGTTCAGTCTTATTGGTCATTAGGGAAATGCAAATTAAAACTGCAGTGAGATATCATTACACATCTATCAAAATGGCTAACATAGAAAATACTGACAAACCAAATGTTAGTGAGGATTTAGAGAAACTGGATCACTCATATGTTGTTGGTGGGAATGTCAAATGGCACAGCTTCTCTGCAAAACAGTTTGGCAGTTTCTTAAAAAGTAAACATGTAACTACCATGTGATGAAGCAAATGCATTTCTGGGAATTTATCCCAGAGAAATGAAGACTTATGTTCATATAAAACTTGTACATGAATTTTTATAGCAGCTTTATTCATAATAGCCATATCCCAGAAATAACAAATGTCTTTCAACAGATAAATGGTTAAACAAACTGTGGTACATGGATACCATGGAATACTACTCAGCAATAAAATGAACTACTGATACATACAAAAACCTGGATGAATATCCAGGGAATTAAGCTAATACCAAAAGGTTACATATTATATTATTCTATTTATGTGACATTCTAAAAATGACAAAATTATGGAAATAGAGACCAGATTAGAGATTGTAGGTGATTAGGAATGTGTTGGGATGAGAGGCAAGTAGCAATGATCACAAGGGCAACCTAAGAAACTCTAGTTGTGATAGAAATGTTTTCTATCTTGATTCTGTCAATGATAATGGCCTGGTTGCTATCTTGTAGTATAGTTTTGCAAGATATAATCATTGGGGGAAACTACTAAAGGTCACAGTGGAATCTTTCTGTATTCTTTCTTATTACTACATTTTTTACAATGATCTCAAAACACAAAGAGCATAATTAAAAAATATAAATAGAAAAAACATCAAAGAGTCTGGGACATCTAGATAAGTTTAACCATTGGAAAGTCTTAGATATATTTTTTTAGCCATTTCAGTTTCAATGAAGCCCAAGTGATCATTTTCTTTTATTTGTTCATAAGGAAGAAGGACAATGATGTGGCCATGAAGAGCACATCTTTCAAGTGCAATTCAAGACTCTTGAATCCAATAAGTTCCACTAGGTAGAGAGAAATTATGGGAGGTTTTGCCTTGATTAAATTCACTGTCTCAAACCCTACCCATCCTTACCACAACAAATAAGCTTCCTAAATAGCCATTATCCACAGTGATGGCTCCTGTCTGGACTCTTAAAGCACTCATTCGTATCCACAACTCAGCTAGTATATTAATCATAGCAAGAAATATGTATTGACTTTCCCTATATGTAAGGCACTGAACTAGAACACAACCTTTTCCTTTTGCATTATTATCTTGTCCTTTACTTTTCATTTGTATGTGCATTTTTTTTTAACAAATAGATCATGAGGCCCTAAAGGTTAATTCTTGTCTCTGAATCTTGTCTGTGTATCCACCACGACCCTATTACAATGTCTTACAGAACATTTATTTTTGAATTACGTGATTAACTGAAAGGTTCTCAATTTAGTTATTTATAGTGCTTTGTCAAGAGAAGGCTTTGCAGGCTATTGAAGGAGTGCATTGTTGTCAATATTTGTATGATTCAGACAGGTCTTCTCTGCTACTACAACATTTCTGTCATTTGTATCATACTTTGGTGACTCCTAGGAACAAGAGAGCACCTGGCAGCAGAAACACCTGCATGAGTCTGCTGGAAGCCACAAATGCACTTTAGGGCTGCTGTGACACTTGCTTAACTTAAAATCCCCATCAGCAGGCAGCTGTTGTCTTGCTATTTTTGTAGAATGGAGAGTGGATAACCAGGAGGCTGGAGGAGCACTGAGTAACCAGAAAAGCACTAAGTAATGTACCAGAGATTCCAGATTGTGTTTACTGTTATGCTGAAACAATTTAACAAAACCAAGAATAGTGGTCAAATTATGGGCATTTGGGGAAGTGTAAGATGAAAGAATGCTTCTGTTTTGAGAATTTTGAAAATACTTTGTAGTGCGCAATAGAGAGAAAATAGACATATTTATGCAATTAAAACTTGAAACTGTACACAGCCCAAGCTATTACTGAGAGAAATCTCTGAGTTAATGGAATTTCTTCCTTTGAAATATTTTAATGACTCTAAGAACTGCCCTCCCAGTATTTTAATGGTGATTTTTATCAAATAATTCTAAACCAGCTTACCTTGGAAACATTGTATCAGTTAGGGCAGCCAGCTGGCTCAGAGCATCCCTAATTGATGATCATTCAGACAATTGACTTGATTTTGGACGCCATGTTGAGCAATTTATCAGAAACTTTTTGTAAAAATCTCCCAGAATATGTTGTTTCACCCCAATTGCACAGTAAATGGGTGTAAATTTTAGAGAAAGTGAGTGTGAAATTTTATAGCTGAAATGAAAATTGTATTTACATTATGGAAAAGGATGAAATGGATTTAATTATTCAAAGGAAAATGCTTAATGAAGCAGATTGATATATTCTCCTATAAGATTTGTCTGGATCTTCAAGAATAGCGGTTTTGATTCTCAGAGAATTACAGGGACATAATAACGGAAAGTTCTAACTAGTTCATCAGCAGGCAGATAGCGTGACTCCTCAGGTTAAGGGCTTAGAGTCACCGCTGTACTGCTCTTTTTCGTGTTACTACCTCTGCTACTGTATGTTTCTTTCTTGTCTGCTTCTTCCTCTCCCTGATCACCTGTCCAGGGTTTAAGGAAGTTTTTTTGGGTAAGTTCGGGAAAAACAGGCTTGAGAAAATACACAGCATCTGTGCTATTTATAAAGACTCATCCAGTTTCAAGAAACAGTCTTTTGCTCGGAAACTTGAGCAAGCAAGAAGTCATTAATACGAGAAGAGATTGCTGGTAGCGTATTGTTTCAGATTGTTAACGTTTTTTGTTTTTTGTGTTTTTTTGTTCAGTAAAGTTGTCCATATAAAAATAGTTAACAGTGACTAATAATTCCAGGACAATATCCAAAACTTTTTTTTTTTTTAAAGATTTTATTATTTCCTTTTTCTCCCCAAAGCCCCCCGGTACATAGTAGTGTATTCTTTGTTGTGGGTCCTTCTAGTTGTGGCATGTGGGACGCTGCCTCAGCGTGGTCTGATGAGCAGTGACATGTCCGCGCCCAGGATTCGAACCAACGAAACACTGGGCCGCCTGCAGCGGAGCGCGTGAACTTAACCACTCGGCCACGGGGCCAGCCCCCCAAAACTTTTATATATTGGATCTACTTGTTTTTATCAGCCAGAAATTTCCCTTTGTTTCTATAACAATACATTTCCAATTCTTTCTCACCAAAATGGTGAGCTAAGCCGTTCTGTCCTGAGAATGACCAAAAAGGCAGTTCAGTGGTTTGAAATCTGATGAATATTAGGGTCTATCGAAAGCAGAAATATGGGATTTTATTTATTGATATTTCTATAATGAAAGATAATAGGCATTCATTTTAATAATACGCTATAGTTAAGCAAAGTCACAATTCAGAACGTTACTTTTCTTTTTTTGTACTAATGTGTCATCTACTTGGAAAGAAGGAAACCTCTTTGCTTTTGCTTGTCTAAATAAACTGACACTAATTTCTCTCCTCAGAGGTCCTATTTCTTTAATTATTTAAATTTTTCTTCTTTGAAAACCTTTAAACCTCGTTACAGCAAACGCAGACTACATTCAATGCAGTGTTTTATTAAAAGTCAAATACTGCTAAACATAGAGAATATGTATTTGACCAGGGTTTCGTGACCCTGGAAAATAACAACCTTATAAATACAACTTTAGTTGACATGTACATCTCTAAATTTCTAAAAATTGCTACCACTTTGCTAATTCATATTTAACTTGTGGCTCTCTACAATTAGTAAAAGTTTTCTGCTCTGTTTTAGCAAAATCAATTTATATTTAAGAAGATTTACTATGTATTGCCTCTGCTTGATAGCGCTTGTATTTACAGGCATTGGAGCATTTTTATAGTGTGAAATATATGTATTTTTAATTTTACCATGGAACAGGGGAACAACTCTCTGTGGCTGAGGTCATTTACAATTTTTATGATCATGTGCTATGCTCTATTAGCCCTATCTGTGAAATCTTAGAAAACTGTATCTAGAAAACCGAAAATTGATGGCATGCTATAGCCATGCACATTTCTCATCTCCTCTCCTGGAGAGTGACTTTGCTTGCAAAAGAGGAAGTCAATTTGTAGGTTTCCATTATGCACTGAGCATGGTAGAATGTGCAACAGCATTTCATTGCTTCGAGCTCTCTGTCCTCTCTCCTAAACGAGGTCACAATGAGAGTTTCTGATAACACCTAGAGAATGTATATTTTTCTGAAAATGTTTGTACGTTGATGTCTGATGAGAAAATTTAAACTTCTTGTATGATACATCTCTCAACTCACATGAATCATCTGTTTCCCAGGTTGATAAGCCAACGACAGTTATTTGCCCATCTAATTCTGCAAAGACATGAATGAATGTTTCTAAACACCATGAGAAATCTAGAGGTTTAATAAAAAGATATGCAATCAGTGTGGTCAAAGTACACAAGGAATGATTTTGTCAACTCAACACATATAGCAAAATCTGCCATTTTTTTGAGGTTTCAAGCCCTAAAAAACAAGAGAAGAGTCCCATAGCTCTCCATATTTGTAAATCTACCTATCTATGTTTTATCCTTATAGATGGTGAATGAGAACTTCCATGCAGGAGAGAGTAAAAGGTTTTATAGGATAACATCTGCTTCTCATATATCTATATGATCCATGACATTTATCACAAAGAAGGATGAATTTAGCTGGTATATCATGCACTTCACAGAGCCCCAACAAGTGACTTATAGTATTCTCTCTCCCTCCTTTTTGCCTATTCTTTCACTGTTTATTTTTTCCAGTCTCCATTTGCCCCCACCTCACTCTATAGCATAGAAGACAGAATTTCCAAAATGGTTCCTCCCCTCAAAGATCTCATGCTCTCATCCTCAAAATCTGGAATATGAAGAGATGTCATTCCAGTGACTGTTATGTTAAATAGCACAGTTGACCTTAGGATAAGGAATTTATCCAAGGGGCTGCTTGATCTAGTCACGTGAGCCCTTAAAAGCAGAGCACTTTCTCCAACTGGTGGGAGAAGGGCAAAGCAGAACGATTCAAAGTGTGAGAAGGGCGCTGTGAAAGAAGGAATACGAATGCCCTCTAGGAGTGGAGAGCAGCCCCCAGGTGACAGTCAACAAGGAAAGAGGAACCTCAGACCTATAACCATAACCTGAAGGGCTTGGAATGACTTGTAAGGGGTCATTTCTTCATATTAATATCCCTTTTCATGGTTTATGGTACATAAGACCATAAATGACTAAGGAACAAGAGCTATGTTACATGTACTGTCATATCCTTGTTTGCTGGTAGTAGGCATTAAATGAATTGTTGAATCGATGATGTTCATAAGAAGCAGTAAATCATAGGTTAGAATGTAAGATTTGGAGTCAAACTCCAGTTGGCAGATTATTGGCCCAGACTATGTTCAATAAATGCTACTAATTACCTATTATTAACCTGCAATGCTTCCCATTAACTGAACTTTAACTCATCCTACTCAGCCCTCTATGATATAGCCTCTAATACATTTCCAGCTTTATCTCCTTCCTCTCGTGCTTGTTCACATTCAAAGAACATAGCTCTCTATGCTTTTGCCTAGGTTTTTTCTCAGCCCAGAACATTCTTTTCCCCCAATTCATATCTTAAACTCTCAGTCACACTTGGAGTCAGGGGTCAACAAACTATAACCTGCAAGCCAAATCCGGCCCTCCACCTGTTTTATGTTCAGCCCACAAGCTAAGAATGGCTTTTAAATTTTTAAATAGCTTCATTTTAAATGATTATATATATATGCATACATAATATCCTGGATTTTGCCTCTTGGCCTGAAGAGTCTTAAATATTTACTCTCTGATGCTTTGCAGGAAAAGTTTGCTCACTCCTGCTTTCAGTGCAGGTCAAATACCACCTTCTCCATGAAGTCTACCTATATTCTCCCAACTGGGGAGAAAAAGGCTATTTTTAAGTCTTTTCAACAGATTGCTTACAACTTTATTAACCAATTATTTCACATTGCTTTGCTTTTTGCTACACATAAAATGCTCAGACATGTTTCTCCAGGTTTTGGTTGGACCTGGTTTTCACATGTCATTTTTGTCAATGAACAATTAAACATGCAAGAACCACTTGAATATAATAACTATTAATTCATAAATTTTATTGGTAGGTGACAGGCAGGGAGTGAGTATTTATAAAATCTCTGTGTATATCTAACATTTGTTTATACAGTATGGTTAAAACTAGGGCTGGACTTGCAGTACTTGCTATTAATATGTTTTACATATTGTGAATATAATAGAGTATTAAACTGTAAGAAATATTTGCATTTATGAATGTTTAATGATTTTGTGTGCATTTGGGAATATATACAAAGTTTCAACTTCGAAGTTTAACTTAAGAGTTTAAAAGTTTTAAAGGTGCAAAAATAGCTGAACTATTTGAAAGAACTTTGAGAAACCACATAAGAAATGCCAACAATATATTAGAAGGAATCAAAATCCACAACGACCCTGAAATCCCATGCACGATAAGATGGTAAAGATGGACTAGAACACTGAAAACGGAATAAGCTAGCTGAATATGAGAACAGTGAAACTCCTTAATACGGATCAAACAGAAGTATTGGATGTCAGTAACCAGCAAATTGTAATCATCATAGAAGGCTATAATTTGGAAAGTAATGTTACAACTAAGAGAGACGGGAGCCTGGAGTTGAACACATCAAATAAATACATGAAATCCTGTAATGGCAGAAAGGTTTCTCGTTTGGTCTGCTGTCTCAGACGCCTACTCTCCTATATAAAGATGCTTATAGTAAATACACTCAAAGCAAAACCAGAGAGAGAACCTAAATAAGAGAGCAATTGAGAAATGGCATTTACATCTGTGGCATCAACATTCATTCACTGCCTAGAAATGGCCCATATAGGTTTCAAATACAAAGCTAGATAAAGAGAATACGTTAATATTTTATTAACAACAGCATTTATTACTAGAGCGTCAGTAAGTATGAGAATTACTTGCTAGGCTGTCTCCCCTGCTATGATTTTGAGGTTTTCTTGGACAGGTAATATGCATTATTTGTCTCCATATCCTGTCTGTATCATCTTTGCATAAAGTAGGTACTTAATAGGTATGTTTTAAGTGAATGAAAGTATGAAAAATGAATTAATGAATTTTGAATGGACCTCTTACCACCCTTATTCTCAGACTGAGGTATGCATGTCCTATGGGTACATGATAGTAACGAGGGCATGAAATTCACATGGTGCTTCTTTCCAAAGCTTTAATTTTGCTAAAAAAAAAAATTGGATTAAAAAACACAAGGTAATAAAACAATTATGTATTATGTAGTAAAGCATAAAATTTGCATTAATTTTTAAGTGGCAAAACAAAACTTTCAAGAAATGCATAGCTTGTGCAAGGGACTTCTTTTAATTACATTACAAGCATACATTTTTCCTCTGGCATTAGGAACATTTTGATGGGAAAGTTTGAGATGCTTTAACTAAGTTATGGGAGAAAAGAGACATAGAGACCAAACTGTGTGTTGGTTTCTCTGAATTTCCAAAATATTGTCTAAATAGAGGTAAATGTGATGTGTAGTTTTGAACTCTGGGGTCTCAACTTTGCCACAGCAATGTGAAAAGAGTTGCTCATCCTGGGATCAGAAGTTCAGAATCCTTGCGTGTCAGTTAAGACCTTACGCTTACTAGTTATATTAATATATTTGAGCCTTGTCAACGATAGGGGCAAGTTTATTTTAAATAAAGTAACTAAGTAATGGATGGATGATGCAAAGTAGTTAAGAGCTTGGATGTCAGATATACCGAGTCCAAGTCCTGTTTTTGTCACTAACTAGAATTATGATCTTCGGCAAATGATTTTCTATAACGCTTATTTTTCCTCATCTATAAAATGGGTTTAATAGTAGTATATAATTAAAAGCAGTGTAAGAGATAGAAGAGATAAGACATGTAGAGGATTTAGCATGGTGCCTGGAACAAGGTAAGTGCTGAATTAATTTTATTTATTAGCATTAAAAAAATTTCTTGATGAGGAAAGAGTAGTCATTCCTAAATAATCTGCTAATAAATATTGGCATCTTCTTTAGAAATGTATGGTTCCCTTACAGCAGCAATGTTTTCACATAATGTTAATGAATGCTTAACAGCCTTCAAGATGCCTCCAGCTACTGTCTGACCTACTTATTAGGAAGGAAGCTCCAATAATCTGGCCCTTACAAAGGTTCTGTTTTCCTGGACTGAGGAAATTGCATAATTGTTACTTTATACATTGCTATAGAATGATTTCAATTATATTAAAGTACTACAATCCTTGAAGTCTCAAATCCCCAGAAAAAAATCTAGTAAGTGAATTTTATAAAATGTGCTTATGATGAGGATATTATCTTCAATAATTATTCTTTAGAGTGTCTAAGATTAACTTTAAATACAGCTACAAATACGATAACACTAAAATAAGAGAATATAATTTATATTGATTATATAATATAATATAATTGTGATAATATAAATTTTAGTGGCCACACTAAGAATGGTCATAGCCTCTTTGAACTCTATAGTAACCAGTGACATCAAAATCAAATTATTATTGTCTTCTATTCTTAACATCGCATTTTGGAAGGGAAATTGACAGAATAACATTCTCAGAGAAAGAGGCAACAGAATATTTAAAGTTTGAAGGAAAGTTCTTACGCAGAATGGGTGAAACTAAGAATGGGCAGGAGAGAAGATTCCCAAAGGGCCAGGAGAGCTGTAGTCAGAGACGAAAGAGAGTTGCGGAAGAGAGAAAAGAATTAGTGAGATTCCAGAGGGCAGAATAGGGATCAATAAATAAAAGTTACAAAGAGCCATGTTCAAAAACGGAATGGACAATTTGGGAGCAGTTTGGGGTTCCCATCTTTGGAAGAATTCCAGCAGATACCAGATGATCACTTGTCTGTCATGTTGGGTTGTTCCTTTGTTGGAAAGATGAGCTGCTAAGGACACTGCTCATTTTTTGTAGTTGCTGGTTTGGCAATTTAGAACATTAGGCAATTGAAGTTCATTTTTTTCTGGGCTTGAGTATCTCGGATTTGTAAAATAAAAAGTGCTGGCGTGGGAGTGGCCCTAATATTGGAGAATCCTTTCCAAATTTTACAGTTCTACAAATGATTATTCTGTGAATTTCATTTAATGAGGGTGAAAATTAAACCACTTTCAAGTGGTTTTGAATTTAGATAATTCCACAGAACACCCAGAAGAATAATCTGTTTCAGTGAAATGTTACCATTAATAATGTCCTGTCACCGAAAATGAAAAACAAATGTTTATGTAAATTAAAATGTATTCAGCAAGAACACACACTTCTATCATGAGGATTTTCTCGTCACCACTGCTCATATGGTTATATTTGAGATTAATGGAGAGATAATAGTGCTTGAAAAAATTTTCCAGTGCAGATACTTTGTGTTGCTAATAGGGAGTTTCAGCTAGGTTATGTCAGGTAACTGCACACATTAGTATTAGGTAATAATAAAAAGTAATAAATACAGAGTTCATGTTTCAGGAAGATGGAAATTTCATTAAGACTCTATTTCCACTATCAATTATTAAATAAATTCACCTGAGTGTTTTCTTCTCCTAACCTATTCAGGACAAAACCTTCTCGGAGAAAAAGTATGTTTTTTGTTATGCATGAGTGGATTTTGAAACAAAACGTACAAAGCCTTTTTTTGTATGCTTAAGGTTTCTTAGAGATTATGTCTAAATAATTATGGCATAAGGCTTTTTGTTTCAAGAAAAGCTCAAATCTCCACAAATGTTAGAGAATAAAAGTATGCCGGAAAAACTTGAAAATGATTTTTACCTTTAGGTTTGTAATAACAACTGTCTAGTACAATTTTGCAGTTAATGGATTTTTTAATATTCACTTCTTATTTTGCAGTCAGTTAAATATTAACTTTCTCCTGAGAAGTCACATTGCCTGTGCATAGTAGTACAGCGTGTGTTTCCTTGCTCTGGGCACTGGCACATAGGGAGACCCCTCTTGAGAATTCAATGAGACAATGGCAGAACCCAAGACCAAGTTCTGGGTCTTTTTTTTTTTTTTTTTTTTGAGGAAGATTAACTCTGAGCTAACTATCGCCAATCCTCTTCTTTTTGCTGAGGAAGACTGGCCCTGAGCTAACATCCATGCTTATCTTCCTCTACTTTATATGTGGGACGCTTACCACAGCATGGCTTTTGCCAAGCAGTGTCATGTCTGCACCCGGGATCCGAACCGGCGAACCCTGGGCCACCGAGAATTGGAACGTGCGAACTTAACCACTGCGCCACCGGGCGGGCCCCCAAGTTCTGGATCTTAATTTCCCAGTTCCGCATTGAAAGCGTTCTTTGATGATGTGTTACTATCAAATACTTGGACCAAAAAAGAAAAGGTGGAATTTTCAGAGGTTATTTACAATTCAGAATATTTACTTCCAATTTAAAGGGATTCTGCTATCCCCCTTTGTTGGGTTAGTAACAGAGGGTAATTAACCATAGCCACATTTACATTCATCTCAACAATTATACAGCAATAACAATATATCGTTATGTTAATGACAGAGGGTTATTTGATTGCATGTTTATTTATGTAAAATAATTAATACCTTCCTAATATATAGGGCCTTTAGGTAAAGCCAAACAATGTAGCAAAGAGTAAAGGAAAAAAAGTAATTGCTCCCACCTTTATGTTCTTATAGTATTTAAATAAGCTAAAGAGTTTGACCTTTGGCCTAATTAGATGATATTTTGCTCACTGCTTTTATGGATCTTTGGTTTGATTATGGGCTCTCAGAGCACATGGGCATTATCTTATACATCTTTGAGACTCTAAAGCCTAGCGCAATTCCTGGCCCACTGTGGTAATTTGTGAGGTCTTTAGTGAATTTCACATGGCTAAAGCTTGTGCACATTTCCCCACCATTATAAAGCATATAGTAGAACTACCTCATATGTCAGTGGAGATGCTTTGTAATTGTTTCTATGATAGTATGCTAAAAAAATCATTTTTTGTGTCTAAGGTGTATGAAACAAAGGTTTTTCTTATGACTTAGCAGTTCATTTATAATTCTTCAGTGGATTTTTTTCATAATTCAGAACCCAGGTGTGCAGTTATAGTCTTGAGGGCTATGTTTCAATATAAGATATCTATTCAGTCTGAAAGAAACTAGCAAGAAGCCTTGGCATACGCTGCTACCCTGAGGGAAAGTTTCTTCTTCCCTCTTGCCTTAGTCAACTCCTATTCATTCCTCAGACCTAGATTCAAATGTCACCTCTCCAGCAAAGCCTTCTCAACCTTCCTGACAAGGTTCAATTCTCTTGTGGGTTACTCTCTCAGAGCTATGTATCTCTCCCTCATGGAATTTAGCTCTGTTGCCAATTTTCAGCTTGTCAGTGTGATTATTTGTGTGATCCCTGTGTCTCCACTAGGCTCTCAGCTGCAGCAGAATGGGGGCCATGCGAGCTTTTGTATTCACTCTCTTAGCATAACACCTGGCATGTGGGAGGCTGCCCTTCAATATTCAATGATGGAGTGAATAGATAAACAGAGGAGCCTTTGAAGATTCAACGGAGACTGTCACTTAGCAGGTGCTAGTTATAACTAAGGCCATACCCTTCTCTCCCCAAATTCTGAGAACTACACCATAAATAACATTCAAAGACAACAGGAAAAATTACTAATAGTTACTTATTATCTTGAGAAAATTCATGCTTTCATACTGAAGAAGGACTGCTTAGTTTTGGAAACTTTTTTGGAGGAATAACATTGCCCAAACGCATATAAATCTTTTTTTTAATTTATTAAAAAGTGAACTATGGCATTTTTTTCTGTATGCTCAAGATCAGTTCTGAAATATGAATGCCTATGAAATGTGGGAGAGAAATAGCTTAGTGCATGATTTCTGCCTACAGAAGCTTAAGCAAAAGAAAATGCTTTGTTTCCTAAGCACTTCATAGTTATCTCTAGTTTTAATTAGGAAAACTCAAAAGCAGTGAGCATTAAGCTTTTGATGTGGTTGAAAGAGTTGAGACTTCGCAATCTATCTGGGTGGATTGAAAACACACACTGGGGCCAGGCCCGTAGCCAAGGGGTTAAGTTTGCACATTCCGCTTTGGTGGCCTGGGGTTCACCCATTTGGATCCTGGGCATGGACGTACATGCCGCTCATCTGGCCATGCTGTGGTGGCTTCCCACAAAGAAGAACTACAATGACCTACAACTAGGATGCACAACTATGTACTGGGGTTTTGGGGAGAAAAGAAAAAAAAAAGAGGAAGATTGGAAACAGATGTTAGCTCAAGGCCACTCTTCCTCACCAAGAAAAGCATACTTTAAAAAAAAAAAAACACTAGCTGTGTATTTTTGGGAAAATCTCCTCAAATTTTAAGCCTTTAACTTCTCAAATAATGATAATTCCACTTAGCAGGATTTTTATGAGGATTAAATGAGATTATTTTGAATAAAACACCTTGTACTGGAGATGTTTTATAAATACTAGTCTAAACTTCAATACCTTCATAACAATAAGCATTTATGAAAAATTGCTTTTCTCTATATAACAAACACATTGTTTTAAGTCTCTTAAAATCACATAGACTATTTGAAGAAAGACAGACGTCACGGAATCCCGATCCAGGTAGCAGCTCTCATTGTGTCTTTGGGATTAATGTGGCTGCAGATACCATTGAGTGATTCCTGTGTGCCAAGGGCTTTACTTTATCTCACTTAATCCTCACAAAATCCCAGAGTTATAATTCCATTTCACTTGGAAAAAAACTGAGGCTTAAGCGACAAGCCTGACTCCAACATCACAGACCTTGACCTTATTGTAGTAAATTTCAGGCAGGCACAATGCCTAAGGCTCTGTGTTTAGAGTGTAGCGTGCTGTACAGAGTAAAGTCATGCAACGTCAATACATGTGCTTGCTATTTGTATATTTACACATATACTCTGTTGAACTCAACAGAAGTTATTGATGCAATTTTCATATTTTTAAAGCTCCAGGATTTGAAGTCCTAAAGGCCCAATGTATTAGGTTATAATCCTGACTGTGCCATGTATTTGCTGTGAAACCTTGGAAAATCTAAAGCTTCCTCTGTAAAGTGAGGATAAAAATACCTAGTTCACAGAGTTATTGTGATTATTATTCAGATATTGTGTGTAAATTCTTAGCATGGTGCCTGACACATAGTTCTCAATAAATGTTTGTCTTTAATAAGGATAAAAACAATAGTAATTGTAGCATATATCTTAATAGGAACAAGTTCTTGATCAAGTATTTGGCATAAATAACAACAATATAACACACAGAAAAAGGTACACACACCTACACGTGCACATCTACAATCACAAATAACTTTATGGGGCAAGCTCTTCAAAAAGGATTCTATTGTACTGTCAATATAGTTCTTAAAATATGAGCCTGTAATACACTTTAAACATTCCTTCTTGGAATTTGAAAAACCTGTGTGGATAGGTTAGTCTTTTGTAAACACAGTCTAGGAAGTCTAAAATGATGCCTGTTTTGTTCCTGGCAAATTTCTCCGGAGAAACAAACACAAACAATAAATCCACTGGCTCCAGTTTCTATGCAACCATAGTGTCAATATTTTTATTAAAAATTTACATAAAGTCTATATATATCATAAAATATTCTATACAGAGCATAATATAGTCTACCTATCATCTATCTATCTATCTATCTATCTATCTGTCTATACTCAGCATTCAAGGAGTGAGCATTCAGAGGTGCGTTTCTTGAATTCCATTCTCGTACTGCTCTCTTGCTTGGCTTCCCCTTCTTATCTATCATTTTTATGAGAAAAGAAATCATAGACTGAAATTATACAGGGCATATGTACAAGGATGAAAAGACATTGCTTTGCTTTAGTAATAAGAATGAGCAAGAGAAGACGAGCATAAGAACTGCAACTCATCTCTTCTCCCTTCCATTTCTCTGAGACTGTCCAGGTCTGTTAGTAGGACACTGCATTTTGATTGGCACATTGATATGGCAGAAAATCAATAAATGAGCAGATTGCACTAATGGTGAAGCTCATAGGATGTACATTATGGAGCATCAAAAGTGAGGGTAAAAAAATACACAGGAAAAATACACTGATTTGTTTGGCTAGATTCAGCTTAAAAGAAATCTGAATATTACAGATGATTAATCATCAAGCTCAAGGGTTGCAAATTCAAATGACTATAGAAGAGAAAAATGAGAACAAGCTGGGAAGGACTGTGGCCATTTGGAGAGCATGTGTCCTCTCTTAGGGAGCTAGGCAGCTCTAGCAGATCGCTGCTAGAAAAAAACTTCCAATTTTTAAAAATAAACTTTATTTTTTAGAGCAGTTTTATGTTCACAATAAAACTGAGCAGAAGGTACAGCAAGTTCTCATATACCCGCTGCCCCTACATGCACACAACCTCCATCATTATCAACATCCCACAGGGAGCAGTTCATTCATTACAATCAATGGCTGGTCCAAAGTCCATAGTTTACGTTAGGGTTCACTCTTAGTGCTGCACAATTCATGGGTTTTGACAAATGAACAATGACATGTATCCACCATTATAGTACCATATATAATAGTTTTACTGTCTTAAAAATTCCCTGTGCTCTGCCTAGTCAGTTCTCTGTGCCCCGAACTCTTGGCAACCACTGATTTTTTTACTTTGTCCACAATTTTTCCTTTTTGAGAATGTTATATAGTTGGACTCGTACAGTATATAACCTTTGAAGACTAGCTTTTTCACTTAGTATTATGCATTTAAGACTCCTCCATGTCTTTTCATGGTTTGATACCTCATTTCCTTTTTCTTTTGTCCTGAGGAAGATTAGCCCTGAGCTAACATGCACTGCCAATCCTCCTCTTTTTGCTGGGGAATATTGGCCCTGAGCTAACATCTGGGCCCATCTTCCTCTGTTTTATATGTGGGACGTCTGCCACAGCATGACTTGATGAATGGTGTGTAGATCTGCACCAGGGATCTGAACCTGCAAACCCCAGGCCACTGTAGCAGAACATGTGTGTGAACTTAACCTCTATGCTACCTGGGCAGCCCCATCAATCAATTTTTGAATTTTGAACTAGCCTTGCATACCTTGAATAAATCCAAATGGTTGTTGTCTAATTTTTTTTATACATTGTTGTGTTCAATTTGCTAAGTATTTTGTTGAGGATTTTTGCATCTATGTTCATAAGAGATATAGGTCTGTAGTTTTCTTTTCTTGTAAGGTCTTTGTCTGATTTGGTATTAGAGAAATACTGGTCTCATAGAATGAGTTAGGAATTATTTCCTCTGCTTCTATCTTCTGGAAGAGATTACACAGAATTAGTGCAATTTCTTCATTAAATGTTAGAATTCACCAGTGAATCCTTCTGGGTCTGGTGCTTTCTGTTTTGGAAGTTATTAATTATTAATTCAATTTTTTTAATAGCTATAAGCATATGGTCCATGTTTTCTAGTGTGAGTTTTGGCAGACTGTATCTTTCAAAGAATTGGTCCACTTCATCTAGGTTATTAATTTTGTGGGCATAGAGTTGGTAATAATATTCCTTTTAATGTCCTTGGGGTCTGTAATGATGTCTCCTCTTTCATGTCTGCTATTAGTAATTTGTGTCTTTTTTTCGTAGCTAGCTTAGCTAGAGGCTTATCAATTTTATTTGTCTTCTCAGAGAAATAGCTTTTGGTTTTGTTGATTTTCTCTATTGATTTTTTGCTTTTAATTTCATTTATTTCTGCTCTAATTTTTATTATTTCTTTTCTTCTGCTTACTTTAGATTTAAGTTTCTCTTCTTTTTCTAGTTTCCTAAGATGGAAACAGATTATTGATTTTATATCTTTCTTCTTTTTTAATATATGCATTCAATGATATAAATTTCCCTCTAAGCATTGTTTTCACGATTTGTGATTTCTACACATTTTTATGTTATATTTTTATTTAGTTCAAAAATTTTTTATTTCACTTAAGAGCTCTCCTTTGACCTGTGTTTCATTTAATCTCTAAGTGTTTTGGAATTTTCCAGTTATCTTTCTGTTATTGATTTCTAGCTTAATTCTATTGTAGCCTAAGAGCAGATATTATATGATTCCTGTTCTATTATGGTGCATCCTATGGCCTAGAATGTGGTCTATCTTAGTGAATGTTCCATGAGAGCTTGAGAAAATGTGTATTCTTCTGCTGTTGGGTGAAATATTCTGTAGATGTCAATTATATCCAATTGATTGAGGGTGCTGTTGAGTTCAACTATGTCTTTCTTGATTTTCTCCCTGCTAGATCTGTCAAAAAATTCTCAATTTTTCACTCTATAAATGTATTCAATTATTTTTTACACACTGGGAAGCTAAAAAATACATGCTGTGAAACATGGTGGACTTAAATCGAATGCAACCTTTCAAACTGTATACGTAGAAGTTAAGACCAAAATAAGGTTAAAATCTGTGTGTCCTAGAACTATTTCATAGTAAGACTAGGACAAGCACTTATTTCATTAGACACCAGTAGACTCCAGTCTTGTCTTCACCATGCCAGGCCTCCTGATGATTCTTAACAAAAAGTTCTGCAAAATAATACAATACTTTTTTTGGAAAAAGTTCTATCTTACAGAATTTATTACAATTTGATTTATTACTATTTTGAAGAAACTATGACAAATTAAAATTATTCTCAACACACTTTGAAGAAAACATTTTCCACAGGCAAGACTGAATGTGACAATGCTATGATCTGAATGCCCCCAAACATACAGTGTTATAGTACAGTTGCTATCTCCTACTTGTATCAGTCCACACAAAAGGATGCTCAGTCAGTGGAAATGCTATGAATCTTTATCTGCTAGTGTAAAACAAAATCAATTGTTACCCCCTACATTTGCAGAAGGTTACCAAAATGCTAAAAGTTGCTCTTTGAGACAGGGACCTGGAAAGGTAGAGCATTCAGAGTTGGAGGAAAAGATAGCAAAGAGAAATAAAGTTTATAAAAGATAAACCAGATGTTATATAGGAACCAGAGTATGGCATCTTTAACAAAATAAATGCAGAAACAAATAATCTTTAATTTTTTCTGATAATATTATTTATATTTAAGAACACTGAAGGTCATCGTGTGTAATAGAAGATTGTTTATTTGAGAATTTAAACATCTCCATTCATCCAAGTCACAAAGTTCTGGGTAAGTTATGAGTGTCGATTGTTGACATCACGGAGGCTCAATCTTGGTGGTAAGGACAGGAAACTGTGAATTGTAATAGAGAGATCAAAATGACTCTGTAAGAAGCTATTTCAGGTAATGAAAACCTCATAAATTTTGTGGAATAAAGCTCATGTGCTACTGAGAAGGAGGTACTCCAGATTTAGAAAGGAAATGAGAAGCGCGAGTGATCCAGTGACACTGACAGATGTTTCCGAGAGCTATTGCTTCATTTCTCCTTTGGTTTCTGCATACATTGTTATAACATGTCCTGAAACTAAGCAGTTTGGGTTCCGGGTAGTGATGATTTCAAAAATTTTATATTATTGTTGCATGCTTTTTAAATAATTTTAAAGAAATTGGTATGCACTAAAATTCTCATTTTCTGTATAAAACTTGATAACTGAGTAAAATGTATTCATTGTACACACACACAGAGACACACTATGAATTACATACATATAATCTCCATATATATATATTTTTCCTTTTCTCAAGTAAGCTTGTTTTCAGATTAAGTAAATTGATGATGGATACTTGATACACTAGACAATTGATTTATGTGATCTCTTTATTTAATAGACATTTCACTTTTTATGCAAAAAATGTCTTTGATCATTGTTTTCATTTTGAGTTAATAAATCCAATTTCTTTCTTATCTCAGAGCCTTTGCATATGTTCTTCCATTTGGCTGGAACATTCTTTCTCTCTTCACAGCTGATTCCTATAGAGGTCTTCTGATCACCTCCTTTCTTTACTCTTAACAAATTATTCTCTTTTGCTTATAGTTCTTGTTTCCTTGCTGTTTAAAATCTGTTTCCTGTAAAAGTCTATAAACTCCATTAGAACGACAACCGTCACTGTTTTGTTCACCATGATTCTATGTACAACATTTAGCAAGATGCCTGGCAACTACTAGGTACACAATAAATATTTGTTCTGAGAATAAGTAAATACATAAATATGACATAGTAGAAAGAGCATTGAATTTGAGGTCAAGAGACATGGGTTCTTCTTCTATATCATCTTTCTATCTATATAAGCAACTTATTTAATTTGTCTTGGCTTTCATTGTCATTTGCAAATACGAATAATAACGATAAGACATGTCTTACATTGTGGACATGAGGATTAAAGACAGTGAATGAAAAGTACTAGCACATGGTAGGCCCTTGGTAAATGTAGTTGTGGGTAGCCTTGGGTAAGTCATAACCTTCAGAGCTGCCATTTACTCATCTGTAAAATCAATAAATGAGTTTGTGTGAAGCTAAAATATAATTCCCATAAGCTCTGTGCTTGGCACAGAGTAGACAGGCATAGATGTTTGTTGAATATGAATTTTTAGAAAGTATATTCTTTAATATTGATTCCAGGACTCCTCATATAGCTTCATTTTATATTTTGGGAGAAAAATTTTACATTTGTGAAATTTTTCTCGTTATGGTTTCATCAACATTTTTGCTATCTTTTTCATATTTAGTTTTAGCCTAAGATATATGTTGCTGACAATTTTTGATGATTTACTAATGACAATAAATTCAAGTAGAATTTATCTTATTCACTTTCCTCTCAGAGTAATGCAGAATTTTGATTATCACTAAATTCTCCTTTTTAATAGAAAGCTGATTGGTTTGCTCTTCCAGAAAACCATCATTAACTTTTTTGTCCACTCTGAAAATGTTCAAGAGAATCAAATGATCAACTGTCAGAGAGAATAGAAATTGAAATGCAAATCTAAACATTTAACCTGTGTAGGGAAGAGCTCTCTGAATAATCTTCATCAAACTCTATGAGAATAAGTAACATCAGACAATACGATAATACAACAGAGATGAGATGGTTTAAATATCTCAAAATGGGGAAGAAACATCAATGTGAAACACATAATACAGTCAACTGACCTATGTAAATGGTTTTGAGTAACAAGGGAAGATAAAACAGAAGCCATTTGAAATATAATAGCTTCCCAGGAATCTGTTAAGACTCACTGACTGCCCTTACTGCAGACCCCATTACAAAGCTGCAATGTCTTCTACCTGGTTTTATTAATTCTGTTTGACCTCATCTACTCATTTCTGCCAACTGCACCTTCTCTTCAAGACTGTATCAATGCTATCGTCTCCTTTCTCTGCAAATTCTCCACATTGGTCCCCCTGTTTACCGTTAGGAGTCCCTGTTTAGTTGTGTCCTTACTCCATGTTCTTAATCTTTTTCTGCTTCCGTATCATTCCTCTTTCGGCCAAATTTTATTCAATCGCTTTTTCTACTTGACTGTTTTAAATTTAAGGATCTTACAAATGCCATGGACCCTTTCCCCAGAGGAATGTGCATGTAAATACAACTTCTTTTACTTGCAATTTTAGAGGCTCCTCGGACATCCCAACCACTGATAAACTCCAGAAGAACACCTAACTTCAGCAATCTCCTTCCAATTCTCAAATGTGTAGCAACAGTTAACCATTTGTTGGGTAACTGTCAAGCATCAGATGCTGTGCTGGATGTCTTCTGTTCTTTGTCTCTAAATTTCATGAGCCCCGTTTCACAGAAGATGAAGTTGAATGATACAGAAGTTAAATAATTTGCTAAAAATTACACAGTTAGTTTACAGTGGAATCGGGATGTGAATCCAAGTCTAATTCTACTGCATCCCACTGCCTCATGACACTTGGTGAGACTTTATCATCTTTTACCTCTCTTCTTCATTGTCATCTACTAACCTCCTGGGCGTTTTGTATCACATACTGATGATGTCAGCAACTAGCTGGTGACTTCTTCTCCAATGTACTTGGAGATTTCTACTGTCATAAAGATCCATCTCAAACTAGGGCTCTTAGTTCCTGAAAACATTGTTCTTGAAAACAATGATCCTTTCTCTACTTTGGTCTTTAGTCACTGCAATGTCCTCTGACTTTCAGGTTGAAGCTCATCATGTCTCACTTCTCCATTCACCTCCAACACCTCAGTCACTCGATTCTTTTGGAAGAAACATACCCTACATCTTGTTACACTCCAATATCTGTACCTTCTTCAATATACCAGCTTTGATATCCCTCTCATTGACAGTCATCTCCTCTCCTTCCAGCCCTAGATAAGACTAGCACATCCAATCCAACAGTTCTCTGAGCACAGCAAATGTCTCAATCTGTGACTCTACTTTCTGCAATTACCTCTTTATCTAGTCTAGATTCCATGATCCAGTACTATAACCAGTCCTTGGCAAACATTGTAACTAACTAATCCCTTTCTACTGCTGTCAAAATTGCCTAATAAAACCTTAATTCCAGTTAATCCAATTAGCTACTTACTCTACACCTGTGGTGTACCACTGCAGCTGAAAGTTGCTAAGAAATTATGTAACTGGATTGACTGGACTAACTTTAATTTTATGAACAGTTATCTGAAAAGCACACTTCTCACCTGGTTTTCTTCCTCATTTCATTTTGCTAGTATTTTCTTCTCTATCAGATCAATAATTGCTGAATTACTCCTGCTCTTTGTCCTTAGTTCTCTTTCTTTCCTTATGCTCATTCTCTTTGAAAGTAATTTCATCCAATTCAATGGCTCAAAACACTACAAAACTTTGATGACTCTCAAATTTGATCTCTATCTTAGAATTCTCTCTAGTTCTGGATTGCAACTGCTTCCTTACTATATCTAATTGGATATCTAATAAGCATCTCAAACCAAAATATTAACAAAATTACTATTGTATTTCCAAAAACATGTTTTCCTGTAAATTTTTCCTCCTTCAGTAAATACTGTCCTCAGAGTCAGCCTTTATTCCTCTCTTTCTCATTCACTCAATCTATTACTTATGCTTTCACATGTATCCCAAGCCAACCCTTCTTACCACCACCTCTTTTCCAACCCTAATGCAAGCTTTGCTATGACCTTGTGTGGATGACAAAAATATTCTTACAAGTTTACCTTTGTTCATGTACCCTCCAGCCCATTCCTTATACAGCAGCCAGGGGGATCTTTCAGAAGTGTAAATCAAATCTCTTCACTCCTATACATAAAGTCTTCAATGGTTCCACATTCCACTTATTAAAATATCCAAATCCCTTCTCATGACCTGCATATCTTATTATTTGTCATGTACCTTTATCTTTGAACTTATCTCTCTCTACTCATCTCTTTATTTTCTGCACTTAGATCAACTGGCCATCTTTCTTTGCTCAAACACTCAAGCTAATTCACATCTCAGAATCTTTTTGTAATTGCTATTTCTTCTGCTTGGAACATCCCTCACCTTTGAGTGAGTGTCTGGTTCTCATCATTCTGGCCTCAACTAATATTTTACTTCCCCAGAGCAACTGGTCCCAATCCCAGATGACTCAGGTCCCTTGGCCCAGATAACTCTACCACATCATCCTACTTAATTTTCTTCATAGCACTCATTGGTGTCCAAAGTTATTATTTATATATATTTGTTTTGTGTTTATTATCTTTTTCCTCCCACTAGAATGTAATAATTTACTTGAAGGCACAGATTCTGTCCTATTCACATTATACCTTTAGTGCTTAAAACAGTGATAAGAATGCTGTAGCTGCTCAATAAATATTTATTGGATGAATCAAGCAGGTAGCATTCTTAGGCTTGAGTTTATTTATATAAACTACTATTTAAAAATAAAATAAAATTGACTTCCATTCCCAGCATATATGTTTATTTTATTGCTGAGCTGTCATGAAAGTAATAAAAATGCCAGAGGGCCAAAATAGGGGAAAACAAGAATCCAGAAAGGTAACGTTATCTGAAGTTTACAGCTACCTTGAGGGCGTCCACCAATCCTGTTGATGGTGAGTTTAAATTTCAACATTTGCTAAGTGTGTGGAGAACCAGAAATAAAATCTAGGGTTTACCAAATCTGACAAGAGAGAATGTGGAAACTTGCAGGACTGTACTTCCAGTAAAAACTACTCAACAGAGGTAGAAGCAAATTCTACTCAACGGTAAAGAACTTTGCCTTAAACTTGTTACAGTTGGTGGGGGGAGGGGAGAATGTCCTTAAGGATTCAAAACCACAAGCCATCCCTGAGGTAGAGTTGGATATCAAATTAATCGTTATCGAAGTCATCTGGAAAACCCCAAGTACAGCATTAAAGTGATCCAAAGTTTGTAGTTTTCCCCAGTGCTTTACTTACATAAGCAGTAGCAACTTCTCTTTGAAAAAGAATATAAATCTTCCACCAGCATCTCATAATGTTCTCATAGATAAAGTTCTATTGACTATGAGCATGCCATAAAACCATAAGATATGCATAAGAATAAAGTATCATGAATGAGAAGCAGTAGGAAAAAAATGATAGAAGACATATTTTCAGATATAAGTATGAGAATTATCATATAAAAACTATAAAACAATTGCAATTATTATGCTCAAAAAGGCAAGAAAGCATCATAAGCGCATATGAAGATCCAGAAACCTTAAAAATGGTTGATAAATTAAGAAAAAGAACTGTCCTACAGAAATTAAAAATGTAGTACTTGATTGTAAAAATTTAATAGATGAGTTAAATAGTAGATTAGGGCAGCTAAAAAATTTTTCTAAAAACTAGAATATAGATATGAAAAATGTAACTGGAAAGGAGCCTAGAGAGTCAGAGATTTAAAGTCTGAAAAAGAGATTAAGAATTACAGAGAATAGAATGAAGAGTTGTAATGTATGTTCAGCTGGATATCCAGTAGGAGATAATAGAGAAAAATGAGTAAGAAATAATTAAAGAGATAATAGTTGGGAGATTTTCTAGAAGCATTGGAAGATGTAACTATTTAGACTAAGAAAAATCAAAATTAATCTAATGAGAGCAAATAAAAAACAATCTACATCTAGATACATCATAGACAAACCAAAGCCAAAGCAGGCAAAACATATCATCCTCAAAAGAATGACAATAGTTTCAAAAGCAGAGGTACAAGCCCAAAGTCCACGGAACACATCTTCAACTTGTTGAGAGAAAATAACCCTCAATCTACAATTGTATGCCCAACAACAACAATAATAATCATATAAAACTAAATCACTGGAAAAGAATAGCATATAAATTAGGGGTTGATTAGCTTGCCAATGTCCTATTACTGTTAAGCAGGTAGGTGAGATGTTGATTTGATATATATGTCATCAAATTATGTATACGTTACATTTTCAAGGCTAACCAGTAGATGATTAGTTCTGAAAACTAATGGAGAAAAGAAGTGAAATAAGATTTAAAAAAAACCTAAAGCACAAAAAAGGGAGAAAAAGTCATACAAAAAGGTGGAAAAATCAAAAGCATAAAATAAGTTGAAAGAAATAGATCAACTATAGTAGCAATCATGATAAATTTAAGCTAAAGACATGATTGTCAGACTGATATACAGATGAAAGTACAAATGAAATTTAAAAAATATGAACCAAGTAAAGTCAACCAGAAGAAAACTGAAATAGTTGTATCACCCCAAATAATGAAGACTTAGTGTACAAAACTATATCTAATGATTAGAGATAAAAAAGTCAATATACACATTCAAAATTTTAATTCACTAGGCAACTATAAACATATATGTAAGTAATGAATAAATACAAAGCAGAAATTTATAGAACTTTAAGAAAAAATTATATGTAATTAACATTAGTATTTAACATATACCTCAATAAACATAAAACAAAGATTAACAGAACTACAAGAAAAATTTGATCAATCTTTTATCATTGTGAGAGATTTTAACACTCAGTATTGATACATCAAGCAGACAAAAATGCTATGGAGACAAAACATTTGACTAACACAAATAACAAGTTTGATTTAATGACATATATAAAACATTGCACACATCTCTTTCAAGCACACATGAGATATTTACAAAATATGACCAAATAGTAGGCATAAAGTAAGTCTTAGCAAATTTCAGGAGGTTGAGGTTACATATACCAGATTTTCTGACCACAATATGATTCCCTGAACAATCATTAGTAAAGAGAAAACTCGAAGATGTTCATATATTTGAAAATTTTAGAAACTCACTTGTGGATATAACTTATGACTCAAAAAAGAGAAAACAATGGCACATAGAAAATATTTAGAAATGACTTATAACACAAATAGCTAACAGTGAGTCGGATACAGCTAAAGTGGTATTTGGAGGAGAAAATAAAACTTTTGCTAAAAAAGATTAATAAACAACATCTAGCTTAAGAATTTGTGAAAGCACAATAGTTGTAAGTGAAGTGAATAGAAGAAAAAAATAGAAATACTAGTATTAGGTAGAACTCATATAACAATTATTGTATGTTGGACATTGTACTGTCTTTTATTTTTATTAACTTTAAATTCCTTTCACCAGTTGTGTGATGAATTATTAAATCGAATATCAAGTTATGATCCATAGCAACGACAAACTCAAAGATTCTTCAAAAATAATAGAATAAAATTGACAAATTCTGGTTATAGGTTTCAAGAATAAAATATAATGATAAACAGAAGTAAGAATGGAAAATAGGCCAAAGATGCTGATGCAATGTCTAAATAGTAAGGGGATATACCAAATGACATTTTAGAACAAAATGCAATTTATATTCATTGAACTAATTCCTAGTAAAATATAGTTTACTCAAGTTGACTCAAGAAGAAATGCAGAAAAGGCAAGACTGTAATCATTAAAGTACATATCAATATTTTACAATATTTCCACATGCCATTCAGAATGTTTTATAAACAATTCTACCACACTTTAAAAGAACTAGTTGCATTATTTGACAAATTCTATCAGAGAATTCTGAGATAAGGACAGTAGAAGAAAGGAAAATGACAGACTGATAACACTCATGAATATATTTGTAACGATTCTATATAAAATATAGAAAATCACATCTAACAATGTATGAAAAAGATGAAACAGCATTGTCAATTAGATCTATCCCAAGAATACAAATTTGGTTTAATATTAACAAATAAATATAATCCCCCACATTAACAAATTGTATTATCCATTTACAATTATTCTTTGCCTCCCTACTCTGCCACACTTCCTCACCCCAGGGTCTAGGATTTGGTCAAACGATTTATGGTGGCTGATAGGATGCGAAGAGATATGACATATCATGTCTAAGAGGAAGGTTTAAATGCCCTTGTATCACTTGGCTTTCTCCCTTGCATTTTTGCTCTCTGCCGTGAGAATAGCATGTCCCAAAGAGCAGTTGTTCATTCAATATGGCCCCAGGAAAGCAATGACATTTGGAACTCAATCCATATATATTTGACCCACAGCAGTCATGTAACATGAGGAAGATGTGAATGTTTTTGTTGAATGCCACAGAGACACTGAGATTCTTGGTGAAAGAAGCAAAGCCCTGTGTTAACCTCATACAAAGGAAGAAAAATATAAAATAAAAGATCTACTTATAATTTTCAAAAGATCTTAAATTGAAAATTGAAGAAAATTCTTTTAAGATTATTTGCAAAAAACCTTTACATAAAATACCTATGATGTTTTTTAATGATGAAATATTGCATACTTTATCTTTAAGACTGGAAACAAGAAAACAGTGTCCACTATCATCATTTCTAGTAAATGTAAAAAAGGCTACCTAACTCTCACTGTAAGGCAAGGAAAACCCATTGAACATAAGAGAATTGGAAAGGAAGAATTTGCAGATGATATACTTGTGTACAAAAAAATCCAAAGAATGTACAAAAAAATCCAAAGAATGCATTCATAAAGTTTTAGAATTAATAAGAGAGTTTAGCAGGTTTATTTGATATAAATTAATATAAAAATCAAGTACATTTATATATACCAGGAAAAAAAGTGTTAGGATATATAGCAGAAATAATAGCAAAAAAAAACGTATTTAGATATAAATCTAATGTGATATTTCTGTGTGATCTTTATGGAAACTATTTTTAAACTTTAATGGAAGATATTTAAGAAGATCTGAGTAAATGGAGCATATGCCATGTTCTTGGATAGGAAGAATCAATGTCTGCAGGATGCCCCTTCTATCTAAATTTAACCAAAGAATCCATGTAAGTGCAATAAACAGCTTAACAAGTATTTTCGTGGAATTTAAAATACTGATTTTAAATTTTTTATGGAAATGGAAAATCCTAAGAATGGCTTGGACATTGAAGAAGAAGAAGAAATCTAGGGGAAGCTGTTCATCAGATCTCAATATTCACTACAGAGTTTTACTGATTAAAAGATGTGATATCAGCAGAGGGATAGACAGAGCAATTCAACAAAATAGAAATTGCAGAAATTATTTCATACACAAGGAAAACACCTATAGAATAGCACAAGCAGGACAGATCAGTAAATAAAAGAGCAGATCATTTTACTGGGAAAAATATGTATATCTACTTCAAAGTGTATTCAAAAATCAATTCTGGGTGGGCTAAAGATCACATATGAAAAGCAATCTGTAAAACCTTTGAGAGGTAATTTGAGAAAAAAACTTTATGAACTTGATAAGGAAAGATTTCTTTATGAAGATCCCCAAAGCATTAATCATAAAGAAAATATTGATCCATCTGACTACATTATAATATAGACCTTCTATTTCAAAAGACAGAGCAAAGAAATTAAAAAGACTAGCTACAAATTGGGAAAAGATATTTATAACCAATAGCTCACAAAAGACTAGATTGCAGAACATATACTGGACTCCTACAAGTCAATAAGACCACAATAAATAGCCTAATTCAGAAAATAGGCAAAAATGAGCAGATATTGTATAGAACAGGATACTTGATATATTAAGATATATATAAGATATATTAAGATATTAAGAGATAATCAATGAAATTAGTGATAAATGAGATGCAAATCAGGGCTTCAAGTTAGTATTTTATATTCATTAATTTGACAAAAATTAAGAAGTCAGATATTGCCAAATACTGATAGTGTTTGGGCCTGCAGGAAGACTTGAGGCTCCTGGAGCAAGCGTAAATTGATACAACTCAGAAAAAGAAATTTGAAAGATCTAATAAAATTAAAACATACAAGACAGTTTCTAGCAGGAAAAAAAGCTAGAAAAATATATATATATTAAATGAATGTTGCATAAATTGTCATATATATGTCATTTATATATATATATAAATTGTAATACATCCATACAAAGGGATACCACTTAGAGATGAAAATGAATGAACAACACAAGATAAATCTAACAATCGTAATTTTGAGTGAAAAATATGCAAGAGAAAAGTAACATGCAGTATATTTCCACTAATATTAAATTCAAAAGTATTCAAAACATAATGTATGTCTTACTGGTATCATAATGCTAAAGAAAATGAAAAGAATGATAACCACAGCTGTACTATGGTGGGGAGGAGAGGATGCATTTAAGCGGACTTCAAATGTTCTATTTCCTAAGCTGAGTAGTGGATAGTTGGGTGTGTGTTATTAATGTCAGTAACTTACACTTTAAAACATTATTTTATACTTGCCAATCATTTACCTAAATAATAAAACAAAAAGTTAGGCAAAGTTTTACATGACAGCAAGTATGAAGTTAGCATGCAAAGTTTTAGAATCAATGGCATATATCCATGAATTCTTTGAGGTTGTCTTATACTGTTCACTGCCAGGATTCTACTACTATACTAATATATCTCCAATAGCTCTCCATAGTGGGAAATATGAAGGATTGCATAGATAGAGAAGTACAGATAAGAAAGCAGTACTTAATCTTGCATTTAACTTCAGTGTCTTTTACTAAACAACCCCTTTCCAAATTTGAAGTTACCTTGAGTGCCTAAAAGTATACACAGTGTTGGTTTGAATATCTTATAGTAGTGATGCTGCTAAAAGGCTATCTTCCATTCAAGTAAGATTTATCACCAAGGCTCTGTTCCACTCACAGGAAAGCATGTTAACATTTAAGAAAAGTTCTTAAAGATTTAAAGACAATAATGGATTCTATTAAGTAATCCAGTAGGAAATCTCATTGAAGCCACTTCCAAATCTCTGTTAGACTTAAATAGAAAGCAATCTGATAGTAAAATGGGTATATTTTATGTTCTTAACTATTTATGAAATAATTATCAATTTCAGAGCATTGAGAATGTAGGACTTAGGAAACCAACGAAGAGAAATGCCAAATGCTCCAGTTCCTCTGCTTTCATTGACATAGTTGCATAAGACAGTTTCTAACAAAAAAGAGATGAAACAGAAAGAACAAAATTGAACTTTACTAGCAAGCAAGGCACTTCCAATTTCTATTTCTATGTCTAGGAGATGTACAACTGCCACAGGTGACATCCCCTAGAGCTTCTGAAATAATTTTAAAAGAAATCCAGAGCTAAATGGTACAAATAGAAATACCTTGGAGAGCTCCAGTAGTTACTACTGCCACAGGTTTTAAATTTGAAATAAAAATGAAGTCTTCCGAAGTAACTTCACAGAAAAACTTTCCTATTCTGTACTACCTTATAAGGATTCATTTTGTGATAGAATACTCACTTTCTTGTTTCATGTGTCTGATGTTTCCCTGGGAAAAATTACCCATGCCCTAGAAAATCTTCAAGGATACTAGTTATGAAAAAACAAAGATAAACAAACAAACACTTTCATATTGTTGCTTGAAGATAGGAAACATTTTTTACGTAAACGTAGAAAATTTTCTAAAATATTACTCTACAGCACAAAATTACTACCTTAATCTCTTAACTTGTTTAATTGTGCCAAATAACTTAGTCAACCAAACATAACAATATTAGTATAAATGACTGAAATCATTGCAATCCATGGTTCTTGTGAATTTTGACAGATTACATAGCAGAGGTCTGGAAATATGTACTCTGAAAATGTTTAATTGTTTGGTCATTAATTAATTTTCATTTTGGTAATGTCATCATGTTGTTTTTTAACATTATATTGAAATGTCTGACACAAAAGAGTAAGCAAATTATAAGTACACAATTTAATGAATTTTCACAAATTGAACATATGCATTTTACCAACATCCAGATTCAGAAACAGAATGTTACCAGTGCTGCAGAAGCATATCCATTCAAGATCCCCTCCCCCAGACTCCCTTTCGTGCCTGGCTTCTTTGCCTCAATATTATATTTGTGAGAGCCATCCATTTTGTTGCATGGAGCTGTGATTTGTTCATTCTTATTGCTGTGTAATATTCCACAGTGCACCACAATATGTTTATCTGTTCTATTCCTGAGGAGTCTGTGTGCAGTTTCCAATTCCATCATTAGGATTAATACTGGTGTGAACATTCTTGTACATTTTAGATAAATATATTATGTGTTTCATGGAATTACTGGGTTGTAAGGTACACGTGTGGTTAGTTTGGTAGATACTGCCAAATAGTTTTCCGACCTGGTTTTACCAATTTATAGTCACACTAGTAGGTTATAGGAGTTCTAGTTGCTCCACATTCTCACCAATACTTGGTCTTTTCTGTCTTTTAATTTTCAACATTCTGATGAGTATGTAGTAGTATTACTTTATGGTTTCGATTTGCTTGTCCTAATGAGTATCTCTTCATTTACTGGCCATTTGGATATCCTCTTTTTAACGTGCCTGCTTAAGTTTTCTTGCTCATTTTTTATTGGATTTTCATCAAGTTATTTTGAGGATAAAATGACACCATAAATGAAGGCTCTTTATAAATTTGCAAGTGTTAAACAAATGTAAAGCATTTTAATTATTAATTAACATGTGTATATATACATATGTGTACATATATATATATATATGCTGGATGACTGAAGTTTTCTAAACCAAATGAAGGCCGTAAGTTTTCCTAGTGTGTTGTTTTTCTAACAACATTCCTTTAGTGAAAATGAGACTAAATTTCTAAGTTTCCCAGAAGAAGATATGGCATGTTGTACAAGCTCAATAAATGATAGCTATTCTCATTATAATAACATTATTTAACTTGAGTTTGAAGCATTGAAAACATTGCTAAGGAATGATGATAACTCTGAATGAGATGGATCTCAATATCCAAACAAATGAAGGAAAAATTGTAGCTGATCAAAGAATTTCATCAACAGTCAAGAACTGTTTCCAATAAAAATCTCTTCATGATAATTCTGTACCCATTGGGGAGAAATGGCAATGTCTGAAGTCTACCAGTAACCTCAGAATGCTCTGGAAAGGCTGGCAACCTGAGGATTATGGCTTCATTGGCATCATTACACAACACATCAAACTCAAATGACAATATTCTGAGGGCTTTGCCTGTGTGGATTTTGCTTTAGAGCCTTAGAGAGTAAGAAATTTCTTTAACAGACTTTGTTAACAGATTTTGGGGTTAGTCACACATTGATTATTGCCAAGAAACTCTTTCAACTTTCTTGAGGCAGGGCATAGCTTCTCGGCAGGTACTGGGCATATTTGGGATGGAGGGTAATATTAAGCTTACATAGGATATTTATCCAAATGTAGAGTGAGTATAATTTGGAGGCTTGAGACTGAATGAGAAGATGATGATTACACATTCACTGGACAATTGACCAAACAGCTTAAAGTGAATACACTCGGCACTGGATATCTTGTGGATATTTGAGTCCAGGAGTTTTATATTTCAACATGCACCTTAAGAAGTGTAAATATACTCCGAGGCAAAATTTGAAATAACAGGTCACAGGTGTGAAATCGGAAAGAGCAGCAGCATACAGATTATCCTGGAGTACAAGCTTTGAGAAACAGAGTGGCTTTTTTTAGCTAAGTTGACAAGAAGCACTTGAGATGTAAAAGGAAGGGCAGAGTCCCACATAACAGGATTGGCAAACAGCAGTTTCCCAGAACAGTAGTCTTGCTTGTACAGTTCTCAGAATGTAAATAATTGTTGTCATGTATTCATATTTTTCGTCCTCTCAGAGAAATGTTTAACAAGTCATATTGCAGTATTTTAAGGTTGGCACATGTAAGCTAATATGTTTGTCTGTATTTAATATATTAAATGCATTGGTAGATGATTGAGATAGATTGCTTTAATTTAAATTATTTGCATGTTGTGCTTCGGGGAAGGAGGATTACAAAAGCTTAAATAACTCCCAGAATCAAGACTATCATTTTATATTTATACGTCCCTGATGTGCTAATTACTGAAACACTCTGAACAGTTGTTTAAAATATGGGAGCAATTTAGAAAGTTAAATACAAAACAGCAACATCAAACTATGCATTGTCTTTTGCTTTTATGTTATGAATGTCACATTCAACTTTTTCTTTGTATCATTATCTTTATTTCTCATCCATTCAGTAACCCAGGAGTCATATGAAAAATACTTCACAGTGTTGTTTCCAATTATCTTTCTTTCACAGTGAACACCAAGGCAGGGTTCAGCTTTGTGTTAATTAATACATTATGCCTTATTTATGTCTGCATCCCATATTTCTCAATTTTAATGACCTTCTAAAAGATATTTCTGAATTTGATTTAATTTGCTTTGGAAAATCCATTTAACAAACTTAGTTGAGTACATTTAAAGTTTATGGAATCTTTGGAATTTACATAATTTAAGAATATAGAAAATTGAAATTTTATTTACATAGGTAGAAAACATGCCATGGTTAAACCTACTGCAGAAACAAAATCAATAAAGTATATAGCAGCTTTCTAGATAAAGAATGGCAACACGTAGCTAATTGACATTAGGCAATTTTAATTAATTAATTAATTTATTTATTTTCAGATGTACATCATAATATATTTCAAATTCTGTGTAGATTACATCATATTCACCGCCCGAAAACTAATTATAGTCCATCCCCTCACATGTGAGCCTAATCACCCCATTTTGCCTTCCCCCCTTCCCCCTTTCCCTATGGTAACCACCAATCCAATCTCCGATGCCATGTGTTTGTTTGTTGTGGTTTTTGTTTTCTACTTATGAGTGAGATCATAAGGTATTTGACTTTCTCCCTCTAACTAATTTCACTCAGCATAATACCCTCAGGGTCCATCCATGTTGTCACAAATGGCCAGATTTCATGATTTCTTATGGCTGACCTTAGGCAATTTTAATGGCTTATCGGTATTCGACATTACAGTCTCTGTATTTTTTGCTCATTCACTTTTGAGGATAAAAACTGAAAAGGAAGCAATTTTCACTAGAACTGTACCATTATCATACCCAGAGGAGGGTGGCAGGCAGGCTGGTGATCACATGGTGGGCCATCCTCCCTCTACAGTATTTTCATTCAAGTAGAAGCAGTCTGGAAGTATTGAGGAGGAAGAGAAGACAGGGAGGACATGATGAAAAGGACAACCTAGCATCGGCGAAAGTGAGAAAACAGAAACAGAAGACACAGTTGCCATACAGGCTACTCATTAGTGAAGTGAGTAGAACTTGGGGAGGAACGAAAGGAGTTAGATTTACATAGTTATATATATACAATATAGGAGAAACTCAAGTCATTTTTATTTTTTCCATAGCACTAGCAGGATGTCTATGGAAATTAATAAACATGTAAATAATCAGCCCCCAGTCCATCTACTCATCCACTCTCTAGATACATATGGAGCTCCAGTAACCGGGGATTACAATGGTGAATAAGACACCTCTGGGTTCTGCCCTCAAGGAGCTTATGAAATAGCGGGAAACTGCCATTATGCCAATAGGTATTCAAATAATTATGTAATTATAGTTATGATCCTTTCATGAAGGTGAAGTTCTAGATGTCATGACAACGTTTATCAGGGTCTCCAACCTTGTATGGGAGTCGAGGAAAAACAGTGTTGAGTAGTGCTTAAGAGCCTGAGCTCTGGAGTCAGGGAATCCTGGGTTTGGTTCACTTATTGCCTTTGTGACTCTGTGTTTCTAAACTCTTTAAGCCTTCATGTACTCATTTTTGAATGACTATAATACTAGTATCTAGTTTACAAAATTTCTGTAAAATTAAAGAAACAATACTCTGAAGAAGGAAACTTTGGAAATGAGATCAGTGAAAAGCCCGTAGGACTTCGTTTTTGGTGATGTTACATTTCCTAGGTTGGGTAGTGGATCATGACGGATAATTATCATATTGATATATACCACATAGGTTCTTTTGTGTTTATCAAATTCTTTATATGTAATCTTTAAATATAATTTCTAGAAAAGTTAAAGATAGTAAGATATCCAAAGACTTTTATGTGTTGTCACTGTGGTGTGGGATGTTGGGGAACTTTCACTTTCTCTATTATTCACTTCTGAATAGTTTTAACTTCTGAAAATGAACATATAATGTCTACTTTTAAAAAGACACAGAAGGAAAAGAAAGATAAATAAAGAAGACAGTAAGTGTAAAATGCTCAGGCCAGAGTATTCCAGCAAAGGGCCTAAGCAAGGGGGCTTGGATCCTACAGGGAGCTTAAAACCCCGGGGTGTGGCTAAAGCTTGGGAACATGAGAAAGTGGCCAACAGTGGGCCACAAGGTAGAGAGAGAGGGCAGGTCATGAGGGCTTTGTTGGCCAAGTCAAGTTCAGAAGAGGTAGTGTTTTAAGAAGAGAACAGACAGTTGTAATTAAGTGCTAAATTGATTAGAAATAATTGGCTGATAAGTGCTGTCCAAAGAAGAGGTTCAGGTCTATGAGAATTTGCGTGAATTCAATGGTTCTCTAAGTTGTTCTAATGAAAGAACTCACTGGAAGTCACTTAAAAAAAAACAAAACACCATTGATTTTTGAGTAAACCATGAAGTTTTCGTGTGTTTAATATCAGCAAACTCTAGGAATAATATTCCAAGGGGGAAAAAACCCAATTTTAAACCAATATAGAAAAGAAAAACTAAGGGAAACTCTGAGTACCATTTTGTGGGGTGATCCTAGCACCATCACATCAGCTTAGGGTACTCCCCAGACCTCCATCATTTCATCTCTAAAGTCGTGCATTACAACCACTGCTGTAAGCCAAAGGATAGAGCTCAAAACTGATCCAGAGACATGGGGCTATCAGTTCCCACCTGAAGATACCAGTAGGGATAGAGGCAGAGACTGGAAAGGTTAGTAATTTTCACTAAAAAGAAGAGCAGATTGTGCTTCTCAGGATACTCTCTGAGAGTCTACATTGCATTTCTTAGTGACCTTCTGAGGTCGCTCATCTGAAACTTTGCTCATTCATAATATATTCCAGTAACAACCGTTGTAAATCATAGATCATGTTTGACAAAAGAAATAGTCAGGATGCTTGTAACTCATTTTTGTGCCCAGTAGGTGCAGCACATCTAGAATCATCTAACAGTTATAAAATAATATTCAATGATTAGAGGCAGTACCTGTCTTTACTTACTCACTTGTTTTACTGACATTTGGTGAGTTACTCTGTAGAGGCAAGGATTAGAGATAATTATCCTATGTGATTATACCCTGGCCCACTGCCCTTTATAAGGAAAAGATTATTTAAGTTTATTTCTTAGACTCAGTTTTTCTCAAACAGGGGTCACAGACACATTTGTTTGTATATGGAAGAATGGGAGCCTCTAAAATTGCTGTGTGAGAGTGTTTTCTAAAGCTAACTTTGAATTTCAATAATAATCTAAAAAATTAAAATAGGTTTATACTTGATCATGTGGATTACCACTTCATAACTAGTACTGCCAGGGGATATCCATGACTCTGTTTGTGTTTGACTTTTTTCTGAAACTGTTGCCACTTGGTAATTTTGAAAATCTTTAAATTTTAAAATTTTAAAATGGCATAGCAGGGTAGGTAATTAAGGGCATGGACACAAGCCCAACCACTTGAACTACAATCTTAAAACCACAATTTACATGCTGTATGACCTTGAGCAGATTACTTACGCTGTGTCCTCAGTTTCCTCATATATAAAAAGAGAATAATAATATCTGCTTTGTAGTCTTATTTGAAGATTAAATAAGTTTATTCCATGGTAAGCACTTAGAACAGTGTCCAGACATAGTAACCACATAATAAATGTTAGCTATCATTATTAATGGGAAAAATGTGGACTTACATAGATAATAAATTTGTGTCAAAATAAAAAGCCAAATGCTATCACAGAGTGCTATCAAGACAAAATTTTCACAATAGTTCAAAAAGAGAAGAGGATAGAAGTTGAGTAGCCATGGAGAGTGCAATCATATAAACACGCCACATGCACAAACTAGTGTAGGTGGCCTTTAGGGAGGAGCCTGGGCATGGAGGGTGGGATGGGGCATGAGGGAGGTGTCTGAGTTGACAGTGATATTCTATTTCTTGATCTAGGTGATGATTATGTGGGTGTGTTCATTTTGTGATGATTCTGAAGGCTGTACACTTATGGCTTGTGCACTTTTCTTTATGTATATTTCAATAAATAAGTTAATTTAACTGAAAATAGAGATGCTGGTGCAGATTTCTCTCTCCAGTCCTCCCATAAAACTCATGCATTAGTAGTCGGCACCATATTAATGCTTTTTATGCTGTGAAAGTGGTTTAGTTTGGATAAAAAAGAAATCCCCATTAGTGTTGCTGACTGAAGTGTTACTAGTTTTGCAAGGAATTAATGTAAATTTAGACTTTTTATAATTACATGTGAGCTAAAAGCATAGCAGAAGTTTGCAACTAGTTTTAAGTGTATAAATATTTAAATAACATAGAGCTGAACTCAAGATGGTGATATTTTTTTCTTTTAAAAGGAGTCCTTATTTATTTAATTTGTTTTGATGCATTCAGGAGAAAATGGATTTAAAAGAAAGAGCACAAGAGATAAAGTTCTGAAAATCTTAGCTCTTTAGCACTTGTCATTTGCTTTCTGTTACTGGAAATTTATTTTTCTTGATTTTTTTGTTTGTTTGTTTCCAGAACTAATTTTCTTCTTGTAAGGATTGGTTGCAACGAATTTATCCCCATGATTTATTCAGAAAGATGAAGTCATAAAACTGTATTTCTGACCCTGCCAAGTGATGGACCAGATTTCAGAATACAGTACTGATGCCAATGCACAGGGATTCCACGGAGCCAGAACAGAATAGCCAAACTTCCCTTTCTTCCAGTTCAGGATGTATGTGTTCACCGAAAAAATGTTTACCTGAGGGCCAATAGGTTCCAGGTACTATCCTAAGCAGTGGAGAGTGAGAAACGGTAATACCTACATGCAGTGTACAGAGCAATGGGAATCTGTTACACCGGGGCCATTTGTAGAAGCATAAAGCCTTGCTGTTGCTATTATCCACTTCCTACCAATTGTAAGAGCTGATTTATTAATAAGTCTAGGTGTTCTGAGAACGAGAGAAAGGAGATAAGAATTTGGGAAATTTTGTTACAAAATAATTAGATCTTTTATACCATAGTCATAGTTTAGTCCATCTGTATTTCAGGGCTTGGGTGACAGTTCTAGGTTGATAAAGTGATATTTATTTATTTTTCAAAGATATAGATATTATAACATAAAGAATGTTCAACAAAATATTCTCTGTAGTTATTTCTGAGATGTGGGGTTATATACAATTTTAATTTCTTCTTTGTACTTTCTATAATTTACAATTTTAGATAAAGAGACATTACTTTTGTAATCAGAGGGAAACAGTAAACTGTAAATTATAGATGTTGAAACTAAGTTTAAAAATGTACTAATAAACCTGCTTGTAGCGCAATGATCAATATCACAAAATTTAGATAGAACCACAGAGAACCATCATTTCCTGAATGTTCATTGAGGAAAAACCCACACAATAAATGATTTGTCCATCAATACATTTCAGCTTATAAAAGACTTTCTTACTGAATTTGGTTTGCTTAATACATGAAAGTGTAGTTTTTTGCATTCCTCTTCTCAAGGGCAGGGATCAAAAAATAGACACAGAAGAAAGATGATATTGAAATAGGAAATGTTGAAGCACACAGTCAAAACTTTAACCAATGTTGGTAGGACAAAGAGTAATACAGAAATGGTTTTCCTCCTGAATGAACGAGAACTCCATTGTAGGGTGTGACAAAGTGACGGTGTCTACTTATTTATAGAGAGACACATTACATTTTAGTATTTAAAGATTTACATCCCTCTCTGTGCAGCAAATTAGAATGTTAATTTTCTCAAATGTAAAGCTACTATTTGATATTCAAACAAAGCATACAATTCCCTACTCAGATAGTGCAGTTATTTTAAAAATTAATCTCCTTAGATCTCCCAATCAAAAATTCCTCACTTATGAAAATTTCTCACTTAGAAATTACAGTATTTTAGAGCTGAAAATAGCCTTTGGATTCATCAACTATAATTTCCTCATATTTGAGATGAAGGCATTGATGATAGAGAAATTAAGTGGCTCATTCAAAGTCACCTTAAATGATACAAGGCAGAGTCCCCTTTGGACCATGTTCTTCTATTCCTAACCTGGTATCTTTCTGTTAATCTTGTTTAAAATGACTCTTAAACATTCAACCAACCTCTTCTAATATATCGTTTCAATAACTTATTCTTTGCAAGGATTTTTCCCCTTTGATTTTATTTTTTTCTTATATGCCTAAAACCATCCTTAAACCGATCTCATGTGGGTCATTGAGAGCAACTCAAGCTTTCAAGTAAATTACCCAAGTATGTCACAAATGTGAGACAGAGTGAAGACATTTCTAACAAGAGACATAAGGTCACATTAGGAAACTGTCTAATCTGATAGTATAAAAGGACCTTTCCTGCATGTCTAAATTCATTTAGATGTAATATTTCTCTAATTCAATCATAGCACTTTCTGGTATTAACAAGTAATTTTTTAGTAACTGCTGGGTACCTGGAAAATTATTAGGGAATAAGATCAATATAAAAATATTTTTGGACCATACCTTCAGGGAAGGTATCTTATTTAAGAAATAAAATGTACAATTAGAAAATTAGTATAGTACAATATAATATACAACAAAAGGCCAACGGAATATATTCTAGTGACACAATGTACAGTAAGAAGATGATTTGTTATGGATGGGCAGAATGAAAGGCTGGAATTATTGGGAATGGTTCTGTGTTGAAGTTGGAACTGAGGTGGTGCTGGGAGACTGGTAGGTTTTCAAAGTGGAAACATATTAGCAAGAAAATAGCAGCAGAGGTTTCAGGGCAGAGAGAGAAGTGCCTGGTGGAAGGGGATATTTCGGATGCATTAGGACAAGTAGGATGAAGCCAGAGTGAAAAGCGAGAGATGCATTTGAGAGGTTATATGCATATGAAGTCATTCAGGGAGGTTTGTGCCAGGGCCTGGCCTGCAGAACAGAAAGGGACAAAGCTAAAAGTTAGGGGAAAGAGAAATTAGATAGGATGTAAAGACAGATTGATTTACTCAACCCTTAATAATAATTCATTGTCACTAATCCGGTCAGAGAAGATAAAACAAAGTAGAACAAAACAATGAAAGAGATGTCTCAGGCTAAAAGGAGAAGTCAGCTCACTAAATCTTAGCCCTTTCTTTTTCTAATCAGGTGATTGATAATCTGACTACAGTGAAAGAAAAACACTTCAGTTTAGCAATTGTTCTCTAACATTACTGTCCAGACCATAGCTAGTTTACTGGGAGAAGACAACCAGATCAAGGAGACTGAGACAAAGAGCAGGAAAATATATTCACTGGGGATACTGTGAAAAGTCTGGTGTATTGGGTGGCAACGACCTTACTTTCTGATGGGCATGAAAATGACCTTAAAGGTTTGCTCTCATTCTATATACTCCTTTTTATAACAGAGGAATTAAGCACTAAAACATTAAAAGCAATTTCCCAATTTCAAAACCCAAACTTAAGAATGTGTTTGCTTTCTCCTTTGGCTGGAGGTTAAAGAAATAAATTCTCCAAAGTGGGTAACATCTCTGCCAACCAGAGGAGTGAATATACCAGTTAATTTTTAATCCTGAGTTTTTGCTAATATCACCTCACAAACAAAAACTAATGATTTTTATTAGCTAGGATTGGCGAGTGCAAACTATACTCTATTCATTGCCAGAGATAATATTACCAGCCTTGGCTAGTGGTGCTATAAATGTGGGTCATGGTTTGGTCATAAGAGGTAGCCAGGGAGACAGCGTGGCTCACATTTTACAAATCTCACTCTACAAGAGATGCAAATCAGTTCAGGCCTTAGGAAAGGTTCATCTAAAAATCTGAACAAAGTTGCAAGCCTTAAAAGAACAATCTCTACTTTTCTACTTTGAAATGATTCCTTAAATCCTTCTTGTAATTCCATATTTTTCTTCCTTAGTCTGCCCTTTTTCAAACGTGCCTATGCCTTGCAGGTCCAAACCAGTTTCACAGACAAACCTGTCTAGGCTAGTATAAATTCTTGAGGGTCACAAGCATGCCTGGCATACAAGCAACCTCAGATGAAATTTCAGCATCTGCTTCATTAGAAATGAACAATTTTCTATTCATTCGAATCTTCCAGATCCCCAGTAAAGCCCACGTTCAGTATGGGAATTCTTTTTTTTTCAGAAGAAAGTATTTCTAGTAGAGTAGTTGTGGCTAATTAACTGTTTTTACGATTCCTTGTCTGCATTTACCAGGGTCATCATGGGCAGCAGGAACCAGAAAAGCAGTGTCCAGTTCTCTCTCCTCGATAACAAAAATAATGAAAATGCCCATTTGGAAAGATGACAGGTAACAACCTCAGCCTTGAAACTGACCCTGATTGATTAACTTTGGACCGTTTTCCAGATAGTACTATCTTCATTTCCCATTCTCATTTTCAAAACCTGGATGCTTTGCATTGCAATGTACTTATGGGGAACATGATGTGCGAGGCCAGCTAACGCTGCCTAATACGAGTTCATGATGACTCCCAAGAAGTGATGCTATTTTCAAGACTTTTGTGAGACAGTGGTTGAACATAGCCATTATTAAAAATTAAATTATATAAATTTTCAATTAAATAAATTATATTAAAAACAAAGGTAATGAATTTACAAAACTCTCACTTTCTAATTATTATATAACGTTTTATTATGATCTATGCTTTGAGGTTATTTATGCTGTTGCATCTGCATGGTAGAAATACTTTATAAGGCGTATTGCTGTGCATTTCTTCACAACAACATGTTCAGTGATGTTACATTGGTAGCTTGAGATCAGCCATGTTGGAAGTATTTACCACAAAAATTGGCAGACACTTCAAATTAGAGCTCCCCTCTCTGCTGGAAAACCACTTGTTAAACGTTTACTCGCACACCACTAGTAAGGACCCACTATTCTCAGGGCTGAGCTATGGGGCAGAATAAAAAATATGTTAATTTAAAATTCAGCTTTTTCCTGCGTGATAATCAGCAGATTGATTTTCTCTCAGAAGAGTACACCCAAAAGATGGGTTTCTAAGTAAAACGGCTAGGAGCCTTCTAGTAAATAAAAACTACTCTTGTGCACAATCTGAGCTATTTTTGCCAAGCATTTCATCAAGAAATTTTTAACTAAAGCATGTTTCACTGCATAGGGAAACAAATAAAAAGGAAATTTACCAGTGATAATTTATAATATATAGAAATAATACTATAGTTTTGAGAATGAAATAAAAATTCATTAAGCAATTAGGAAGTTTATAGTTCCTACCAAGCTATTTCATTGCATTTAGATAGGGCTAACTCTATTTAGGGCTCTCCATTTAAAGTCAATTCATACTTTTCCAATGGTATTATGGCTTCTCAGGCAATTCAGTGCAACTCATTCCTTTTCTGATTGAATTATAGACATCATGTAGGTATTCTTCAGGTAATTCTCTGCTTCTGTGTCACTGTCTCTTTAACTGCTAATATCCCATCTCCCAAATTTGTTTTTTTTTTATCTTTGCTGTCCACATTGCTCTGTAACGACATGCTGTGCCTCACTGTCATTCAACAGGTGGGTGTAGGTGTCCTATCTCCCAGTTCTACAAGCTGTTATAGTACAAAGAGCCCAGAGGTGGAGTCAGAAGGATCTGGAATGAATCCTTTCTCTACCATTTATTATCTCTACCGTGTAACTTATGAGCCTTTGTTTTCTTCTCTATAAAATGGGAACATCACCTGCCATCTTGCCAGAGTTGTTGTAAACCTCGTAGCAGTAATGACGCAATAATGTTCCCCAACTTCCCAAGTCAGTGTCTGGCACATAGCTCATTTTCCGCAAATAGCATCAATCATTATACTCCTGTGATACTAAATACTGAATGCAATACTCAATTATTGCATTACATTTAATATTTGATAATATTCTCTTGATAACCTCAAAGAAGAATCTCACTTTGTCCCCCTTTGATTTCTGCTACTGCTGATTTATTGGAATCAAGACGTGACCAGTTGTGTTCAGTTCTGCATGTATGATAGATTGCATCCTATTATTGAGACCATGACATTGGTATTGTCTAAGGGAAACTAATGTTGATGTGAACAACATCAGATTTCATAATCAAAGTTGTACCCTGGCTACAATGAATTGAGGATCTTAGAATCTAAGTCAGACTTCTCTAAACAAAAATCTCTTAGTGTAGCACATGCCCACTCACATGCACAGACGTGTGCACACACACACATTTTTGCATCTGAAATATCAAAGTGTTTGAGTACTTCAATAAAACACAATATACCAAATTTTGAAAAGCCTATGTCACAGTAGGGAACAGATTGTTTACTGTTTCATTTTTCTACTGACGAATCTAGTAGGAACAAGGGAGTTTCTAGATAATTTGATTTTTTTCTCTATTGATAGTTTAGATTATATGCTGGCATAACACCATAAAGGACAAAAGCAGTACTTGAGGTGAGCTGGGAAGAGTTTGGAAAAGTTCATATTTGTGCTTTATTTTCTATCATCGGAAAAGAAAACAAACATTGATGTTCATGAATTAAGGGCCACATGGGAGAATTTAGAGGCCACTTCAAAAATAAATGTAACCCAACAAAAGTAAACATTGTAAAGTAGCCAGCACACTGCAAGTAATCCAGCAAAACAAAGTGTGAAAGAGAGAGACATAGATAAGGAAGGACACGCTAGAGTTCCAAAGAAAACTTTTAAATAACGCAGAGAAAAGAAGTCAATAAGTAAATGAAAGAAAAACTGCATGGTTGTTTATTTTATTTAATTCATAAAAACGTAAACAATCAGGGCCCCCAGTGGCGCAGCAGTTAAGTTCGCACGTTCCGCTTCAGCGGCCCCAGGTTCACTGATTGGGATCCTGGGTTTGGACTTACACACTGCTTGGCAAGCCATGCTGTGGCAGGCGTGCCACATATAAAGTAGAGGAAGATGGGCACGGATGTTAGCTCAGGGCCAGTCTTCCTCAGCAAAAAGAGGGGGATTGGTTGCAGATGTTAGCTAAGGGCTAAGCTTCCTCAAAAAAAAACAAAACAAAACAAACAAAAAAAGATAAATTGTCACATTTAGATTATGTCTACACAGGTAAGAATGACAAATAGTCCACCTACAAGTATGCTGAATAAGTGGCAAAAAAATGTTTTTGGAAGAAGACTTTCTAAATAGTTTATCTATATCGATGATTTGATAAAGGTCTTTTCCTTGTTAAAATTGCTCATTGAAAAACACATCCCAGGGCCTGTTAGCTTAACTCTGGTCCTTCATTTTAAAAGAGTTCTCAAGTAAATTAACAACAAAAAATGACCACATTCGGCACACATGCAGCTATAACACCTAGAAATAGCTTAAAGATAAAAACTTATAAAGGAAAGGAAGTGACTAAATTTTCAAGCGGGATATGGAGAGTATGGTTAAATCAATAATTTTCAACTATAGCATGAGATTTGTGTTTTCTACACATCACTACAAATCACACATCAGAAAAATGTCATACATTCAAGAAGTATTAAAAGTGAGTAAGATAATGTTGAAGAATGTTCCAACAGAATCAGGTCAGTGGAAGGTCATTTTCAACATGCAATGTGTTATGGCATCAACACAAACATCCAATTGCAAATCAGAATAGTTATGGAAGAAAAAAGACACTGATGGCAGGAGGTAGATAGTGGCATGCGCTCAGGAGGTATTGGAAGTATATCTCACAGGAAAAAAGTTGGCTGAGGGGCAGAAGACTTTTGAGCACGTGGGGATGAAAATAGGACACAAAGAACTTATAAAGAAGATGACATTTCTGAGTTAATGAGCAAAAAGAATAAGGACAATTTCCAAATCTCTGAAAAATATGTGGCAATATGGCAATATAAGCTTAACACAAATATTAAACCTTTCTCATGTTAGCAAAAATAGGAAGAAGAAAGACTGGCTGTTATCTCAGAGGAGATTACAGCTAATAATGAGTCAATTAGCATATTATGGGTGGGAGAAATAGTGTTCTATTGCTGTTAATTTTGAATGGTGCAGTGATTTCATAATTAAAAAAGAAAGCCTGTGAAGATTAATGAGATAGTGTTTTCAAAGTCCCTTGGAGAAAAGTGCTCTATAAGCATAAAGCTTAGCTGTTAACAAGTATCTACATATTTTAATGACATATACTATGAATCTGAAAATATATTTGAGGAACTATAATTAATCATCTGTGTTTTAACTCTTAATCTTGCAGTAATTTGTATTGCGTATTATGAAGAATGCTCATCAGCAGATAGAACTTGGAAAATAGTGGGCATACTTCTGCAGTTTGGAGATAGAGAAAAGGCATCTGATGTCATTGACAAAGACATCTGCAAGAGGTCATCGACGCATTCACTGACAACTCAGATCCACTTCTCCACCTTAATAGGCAGGTCAGCTTTCAGTACCGTTATTTCACTCTAGCAGACAGGCAGTGGGCACTCACAGATCTTTGCAATGTTGAACACTGGGAGACACATCTGGTGTGTGTGTGTGTGTGTGTGCATACTTGAAACTCACATGAGGAGTCGGGGCTCTCACGCAGGAAGCTGATGTTACAGTCTTTGAGAATGAGTATGCATAATTAGAGGCAATGTCCTGAGTTCTTGCTCTTTCCAGGGATGTGCTTCCCAGGAATGGAGGACAGGCTAGAACAAAATAATTAAGAGGAGGAAAGGAAGCACAAGCACAACTCCCAGCCAAGAGCTTGCCTGGGGTACATCCGCCGGCTAGCCTAGAGTAAAAAAGCTTATAATTCTTAAAGTTATTGCTTCTCAATTAGTGGAGAAGATTTTTACTAAATCTAAATATTCTTACTTTGCAGGGTTTTTGGATACTAATGATATTTGAAGGAATAAAGTTTCATATTTTTCCTTGGGAAGAAACTTATGATCCCATTGCCTTTGTTATTTATATAAGCCTGTTAATCTTCTTTTTGCTATTAACTGGAGTATTTTTGTGCCTCTATTTAATAATAATCAGTTATTGGATTCTGGGAGGATGATGATCTCAGCAGCAGCATCATAGTTTTCAAATTTCTCTGAATTCCAACACAAAAATAGACAAGTTAATAAGATAGAAAAAACAAAAACCTATGGATGACATTTATAATAAAAGTACAAGCTTCTGAGGAGAAAACACTGCCAGACACAGGCTACAGGTTACTTGAATCTTTGTGGGAACAAGAAGAGGGAAGTAATAGGGCAACCGATGGTCCTGAGAACCCCAAAATAGTCCAGAGGTTTTCACTAGCGAGCACAGTGGGCCAAGTTGAGAACAGCTGTTGAAACTGAGAGTAGTTTGGCCTAGTACAATAGTCAGCAAGTGCAAGAGACTCAAGGTAGGTATGCCTTCAGAGAACAAGGGGCTGCAGCAGTCTAGGCCCGATATCTCTTGAAACTGATAACCCAATGCCCTACTCTAAGGAAAAACTATTGGAGAAGGAGCAAAACTGGACTGGCTATTGACAAACGCAATTCAGCACAGACAGTGCGCATAAAAGCAGGCAAAGGGAACAGCTCCAGGAAATCTTGGACAGCGAGCCACCATATTGTTTGGATCATTACAAGAAAAGAACAAATAAGGGACTCTGTGTAGTTAGAAAAGGTACCTTGACTGCTACTTCTTCCTAAAAATTTACAAAGACAAATTTTATATAAAGGATTATTGTTCACATAAGCTCTTCTTGAGGAATCTATCACAGAATGAGCTTCAAAGGAGTCAAATGACTAAAAGAGACAGATAAAGACTGAAGTGATCATTAAGTTTATGGTTCCTTGTAGCACTAAGACTAAGTGAGAGTTAAAAAGGAAGCCAAAGGCTACATATTTAGGTAATGTAGATATAATATTACTTAAAAAGGGAGGGGAGAAATAATATGTTAAATGATTTTATAAATGATTTATGAATTATAATTATAGTAATATATATTTAGAAGGTAGTTATACATGTAGTACTGTTATTCTGAGTCAGTTACATGTGTAACTTAGTTTCTACCTAAGTAAGTAATTACAGATTATTGTAATTCTATCATCCCCTGAGTCCTTCACTACTAGAAGTTTTGATATGGAAGATACAGAAGATGGTAAGTAACAAATGATAATAATAAATCCTAGGGTCCTAATATGAATGGGAAATATCCCTAGAAATTCATGAGGCATTTTACTTTTACGGATATATTTTCTAGTGGTGTCTACTGAAGAAGTCTGGAGACAGTGATCAATGTACCAGCAATAAGCATCTCTTGCACTCGAATTGTGGCCTTGAAATACCCTTTCCCAGAAACAGAACCCAGGACTTTTCAAAGAAACGGCTGATTCCAGGTCTGGGGCAGGGACAGTGTAAATGAGCCCGAGAAATGGTGGCATATCAGACATTGCAGAAGCTAGCAACAACTATAGGGTCATGCCAAAAGGACTCGGGAGCCAAAGTAAAGATGTCTCTTCCACCAAAAATGGGACTATTTGAGCTTCAAAAAGAATGACAACTGTAATTGATTGAAATCCTTCAAGTTTGTTTAAATCCATAAGCTCATAACGATATTTTTAAAATCTAATTGGCCTTTGGAAGGTGATAGGGAACTAATTCATTTTATCTTGAAAACTGATAACTGAAAGGATCAAATATTTAGTCTTGATTCTTTCCATTTAGCTAGTCTTTTCTATATGAACTGTACCACTGGCTAACTAAACAGAAAATGGGGGAAGTGTCTCTTTCTCTCCCTTTTTTTGGGGGGAGGGGAAGATTAGCCCTGAGCTAACATCTGCTGCCAAGCCTCCTCTTTTTGCTGAGGAAGACTGGCCCTGAGCTCACATCTGTGCCCATCTTCCTCTACTTTATATATGGGACACCTACCACAGCATGGCTTACCAAGTGGTGCCATGTCCACACCCGGGATCTGAACCAGCGAACCCCGGGCCTCCAAAGCGGAACGTGCACACTTAACCGCTGCACCACCGGGCTGGGCCTGGGAAGTGTCTCTTCATAAAATTATTTCAATTAATGAAATGAAAAGGAAATGCCAGAAGTTTGTAACTGCCAATAGTTCAATGAATCTAGGCACTGAGCATCAATGACTATCAACATCCCCAAAAGAGAGGGCAATCAGACATTATGTGCCTCCCGAGTAGAGAATATACCACCACTCATATTCTTGCCAAAAGGATGGGGCTGGGTCTGGTCCAGTTTCTGAATCTAGCTGCCAACTTGAGGAAATACAGAGGTCAGAGAATCACATTGCAGTATACCACAGGTACGCAATCTGCAAAGTGTAGACTGTGGGAATGCTACATGTGAAATGCCCTGGGTACTAGTATAAAACTATAAGGAAAATCAAGGGCTGGAGAGAGAATCTGTAGATTGAAACACATTTTAAATGGAAAAGAAATGGTCAAGGCTAAATAAACTGTTTTCTACGGATACACACTTGGACAATAAATCTGAAAAGAAATTCTAGGGATTCATGGTTATTAAGATCAGAGTAATGACTATTTACGGGGGATGGGAAAGGAAAGGGTTGATATTGGTACAGAGTATGGAAAGGCCTTCTGGGGTAGGTCATTATAGTTATATTTCTTGACCTAGGTGGGGATAGAAGAATACCTGTCATATAATAACTCACAATGCTATATATTCCTTTTAAGTGATTTTCAGTATAGGCAGTTTATTTTATAATAAAATGTTAAAAATCAAAATAATAAATAGTTGTCAATCTAATGCTAAAAAGACTTATCAAGTGGACAACTAGTTTTGGTTTACCTCAGCCGCCTTATCTTATATTCTTGTTGTTTCTATTTTTAATCTCTTATCTCTGATTTTCTATCCAAGAAAAATAGCTTCATATTATTTGTGTCTCAATCTCTGGGCCTGAAAAATGAGAATATTAATTTTCCCAAGGTAGTGTTAACCGTTTGAGTATAAGATTTTAGTTTCCTGGAATTAATACCACCCCATTTCTCTCAAAGCTTTCATATCAGAAAGTGCTTACAATTAGATTCAGAGCTCACACTTGGGACAGGTGAACTGAAATCACTGCCTCTAGCTCGCCTTCACTCCAATTCCCTCTCCTCAACCCTTGAGTCTATTACTCTCCTGCTTTTATTTCAGACCCATAAAACATTTCATTCCCACAAGAAGATATTACACATATGAATGGAATGCTACAGACGTCAGTGAGAGAAAGAGTGTTTTATCCTGTTAAATTGATGCATCTATTTGGAAACAATATGCACCCTAGCACTTAAGATTGTAGATAGAAAGCCATGGCAACTTGTAAGCACTAAATTTCCCTTTTAATTATTCCTTCAGCCTGTGATTCTTCTCTGTGGGTCAGTGAAGAAGAGTTTTTGTTTCGTAGGAGAATTGTAATCTACTTCTTTTATACTTTCATTGCATAAATTGATATTTCCAAGGCTTATTGATATGCCATATTTTCTTAAAAAACCTTTTGTATTTTATATGACTACCCTATCTTTTTATAATAGTTCAAAATTAGAGACCCCTAAGAATCAATTGTATTTGAGCAAAAACTCAAAGAACTGGACATTAGAAAGGGCAATAGCTTTGAGTCAAACAGATCTATATTTCATTCTCAGGTTCTGTATTTACTCAAAGGGGAAATTACTGTATCTCCATGAGCTTCAATTTCTTCATCTATAAAATGGAGACCATAAGACCAACATTCCAAGGTTGCTGTGAAGGTTAAATGAGAAAATGCATCTAAAGTATTTCAGATAGCTTCTAAATGATAATTATACTCCTTTACCTGTTAAATATTACATTCTGAAGTTTATGTTTTATGCTAGAGTAGATTTAATTCTGAAATAGTTACTAGACAGGAAAATATTTTCTTTGGCCAGGCATATTAGCAGTTTTAAACAATTTTAAACTTTTTCCTATCTTCATTCCCCAATACATTTATTTTGATCAAGAAAATATAGCGCAAATGTATCAGATATGCACTCAGTAATCTACAACCAACATCTCTAAGTGATGGATACTTTTCTTTATTTCAGATTCAATTTCTTTTCAAACATTTATATTTTTAAATTTGCTACATTTCTGATCTGCTTGAGATGTGACAGTCTGTTTCTTATTTGCTTTTAACTTAACATAGGCTGACTGACAGATAGCCAAGACTCATCTCTAACAACGTGAAAACATGCTCTTTCCTGTTTATGGTGAACATAGCTTCCTCTCTCTCATAATGTTCTAAATAAAATGAAAGGTTTCCCTTTGAACAGCACAGAAAGAGCCACTCAGTTCTACATCTCTATGAGTGTGTCCCCCCCCCCCCCCCCGCCGCCCTCCACTGCCCATTTTCTGAAGAAGTATATAGGTGACAGGGAAGACAAAGGAAGGCAAGCATGACCTAGGAAACCAAGAAAAGAGAACTATAGATACATTTCCATTAAAACCAATGGTAGTACCTTGTGGCCATGACCAGTTTTTCAAGTTGGCATCTGTCTTGGTAGTATAATTTTAGGAGTGGTGAAAAAGAACCCCAAATTTGACAAATCTTCACATTTCCTTTCTTTTTCAAAAAAAATTGGGGGGCGTTCCCAATGAATATGCAAATATATCAAAAGCTGAGACTGACTTCCCCTGGCTGGAGTAAGCCTTATGGTGGTGGAAGTGTGAAATGGGGAGTTCTGGGGACAGAGGCATGATGGCATACACCAACCCCCAGAGCCCCAAGCAGGAGGAAGAGAAGAGAAGAGACATTTTAATGTCCCTCTAGGAAACGATCAAAAGCAAACACTTTTCATTTATCTACAATTCTGCTGTGGAGTCATGAAATGTTATTCTGAATCCCTGCTCATGCCACCAGCTGACCAACCTCGTGATTAGAAGTCAGAGAGAGATCCCCATGGGCCAGCTTCTCTGCTGCCTTTCATGGGAAAGTTTCTACTCTGTGAGGATCACGATATGAAATACATATTTTGGTGTACATGGGAAAGGAAAAAGGGATGAATTAAATGTGAGGGAACTGCCATCCTTTGCTCTACTAGACAACTACTCCAGAATTCTACATGTAAAAATGTAAATATTTGCAAGGAGTCTCTTCTTTCAAAAAAATCCATTACTTTATGACTGTCAGCATATTTGAAAAATAAAGATCCTTTCCAACTTCTTTGAAGCTAACAGAATCTGTTTCTTAGTGATTGTGTCAGAGGTTTAAAAACTGTTGCTCTCAGTTTTTTCCTTAACATTTAAGAATCTGTTTCTTTTTTGAGTCTGTCAAAGGCTTTTAACAAATTGGAAGATTGTTGCTCATTCAGTTAGGGTTTTTTTTTTTTTTTTTCCTGGATGAACATGATACAACAAATCTGTTTTGGTATCTTTAAAATCAGAATTTTGGCTTATTAAAATGGTTAAATATTGGTTGCTCTCTTTAAGGCTTTGGGGTTGTTCTTTTGAAATGGAATTATTGTTGTGTTTGCCCTGTGTGCCAAGACATTGGTTTCATAACTAACTTAACAACAGTTTTTCACATAATCAGATGCCCACTTAATAAAGAATGACAAGCATATTGCACTCCTGGCCCCTTCAGAACTATAATAGTGCAGTCAATGAATTGTTACTAAGGGCACTGTCAAAATATAATAGTTCTAAAGGAGTCATTGGGAGACAAGAAAAAGAAAGCCACTCTGAATACTGTCACATAGAAATAATTAAGACACTCTTATTCTTGTGGTTTAGCTTTTATTTATGGTTTATCTAGTGTAAAGACTTCAATTTCTTTTTTGCTGTGGGACATGCATAATAAAAATTTTGCTAGTGGTGTATCATTGATGAGTTACCTGGAGAATTATTATATTTAGCAATTATATAAATGTAAATATATAGGTTTTTCACGATAGTCTATTTTATGTCCTAGAAACGTTCAATAACTGCTTATAAACCATTTCCAGAAATTTACCCTTGTTGAAATCCTTTCATATAGTATTTCAATCTCTTTAAAATAATTTTACTTACTATTTTAAGCACCTAACTGTCCAGAAAAAAATGATATTGCCAGAAGGGACCTGATATGCTAGATTTTCCTAGATATGGTTATTTGGGACACACAAAACATCGTCTTCAAAATTATAATCTCATAACCCTTCCAAACACCTCTAAAAGCCAATTTAAAATGAGACTTGAGGGTTAGAATTTAACCTTATAAACATTTAAGATCTAATTAAAGATTCTAACTTGTTGCTCATCAGTATTGTATAATTCAGCCAATTTCAATTTCTAAAGGGCATTACAAGGAGATAAAATATTATTTTCAAAATGTTAAGTCCTTTTAAAGAAAAATAAGAAGAGTGAGAAATATCAGCCAGCATGAATCATAAACAGCATTCAATATATTATCATCATCATCATTGTCATTTCTGATTGTGATAAGCACAATATTCTCTTTGGAAATCAGATAAAGCTAGATCTGTATGTGGTATCTCCCTCCTTCCTGTCAAAGTGTTGAATTCTGAGGCTATTACACTATATTATACATAGATTAGCCACAGTAGTAAAATAAGTCGTATGATATTAATTCATTCTGTCAAATAAATGACACACCATCAGGTAGAGACATCTGGTTCCCACCTTGAATACAGTGTATCGCTTTAGTGCCATCAATGAAATACTGTGCCTCAAATGCTATTACTCATCATTTGCTTGAATTGCTTAAAAATAGTCTAAAAATAATTGCAACAATTATCCCATGATAATCTGTCAAATAGCACACTGTAGATGTGATAGGAAAGAACTCGACATGTGTTCCAATATTTTAAGGAAAAGAAGTCAAATTGGAAGTTAAATTGTTATTCATGCATTTAAGCACTGCATCTCTAATTCTCCTTTCTTTCTTAGCGCTATGGTCATTAGAACAAGCTGATTCCTGTGTCTGGAGTACCCTTTCCTAACTGTTACTTTTACCAGGTTAGTTTATTTTATCCTCTTTAGTCACACTAATTGTAAATCTCTGCCTCTTTTCTTTCTTCCTAATTAGCCCAAATGTTTCCTGAAGAAGAGTATTTGATTTAACTTTGGAAATCTAAGGGTCCCAAAATGTGCTAGATTTTTGGAGGAACTCGGTAAATGCTTGTGTACAGAGTGCTGTATAGCAGTAGTTCAGGAGGGCAGCAAGGACCTGGGCTCTCATCAGGGTGGTATGAATGATTAAAAAAAAAAATGCTGGGGCTGGTCTGGTGGCGCAGCACTTAAGTTCATGAGCTCTGCTTTAGCTGCCTGAGGTTTGCCGGTTCAGATCCCAGGCATGGACCTATGTACCGCTTATCAAGCCATGCTGCAGCAAGCGTCCCACATATAAAATAGAGGAAGATAGGCACTGCTATTAGCTCAGGGCCAATCTTCCTCAAAAAAAAAAAAGAAAGAAAAAAGTTGCTATATGTGATAGATAATAAAAAGAAGGAGCAGTTTTGATTCTAATTATGTATAGTAGTTGGAGGCAAATAATAATAATAGTAATAACAGCTGGCAGTAGATAATACTATACACCATGTGTTATGCAATATCTCATTTGATCCCCACAAGAACCCGTGAAGTGGCTACCATCATTATCTCTACTTTATATATGAGACACCTAAATTACAGGCAGCTTAAGCAAACTTCAAGGATTTAAGCATGTATACTTGAGAGAATACAATGGTAGAAATGTGAAATATCAGAGGACGAAATAGTTTGGATAAGGTAGATTTTTGCATTTAAAAGAACAGTTCCAAGTGACATATCTATATTTAAACACAGATAGTGTTAAACCTTATATATAATGTCTACATGATAGCAACCTCTTTTTAAGGAGTAGGTGCTTTAAAACTGATAAAAGAAATAAAGGAGCATGAAACTTAAACTTGACTACTTCGCAATCTGGCCTTGGACTAACATTGACTTTTTCTAGACAGGTATTACCTGTCACCATAGTCATCATGGTACCAGAAGGTTAACAGAAGTCATTTGAAATGGTGACTCAATTATCTTGCAGCCAGAAACTCTAGCATTTCTGAGGCACCACAGATGATCTTAAGAAAATGACAGAAACAGTAGAAGGTGCTTTAATCAAGTAATCAACCTGCCAACTGTTCAAAAATTATCTGGGAGTTTCTTGGAAAAGGGCAGAGAAAGGAATAATAGAAAGCTTTTTATTAACATGGAAAAGTGTAAAGGCGCAAAATCAGTTTATGGTAATACTGTGACTTCTGCTACGAAATATATTTAATATATTTTAAAGGGTTACTGTGAAAACTGTTAGCAAATAACTATATATGTGAGCTTTTTGAAAAATATTGGAATAATATTTTCCAGAGTAGAAATATAGTCCTAGATATCCTGTTATGCCTGCCTCACCAGTGAAATTATGTGGACCCTGACTAAATCACATAATATTTCCTGTACTTTAGTTCCCCTCAAGAAAGGACCTGCTTCCAGGGAGGCAGATGTTGACAGATTTAAAAATTAAAAGGTGCAAATAATGGCAAAGCATTATTTTTACCCTGATACATTCAAACTCAGAAAAAGTCAATTAGAGAAGCAATCAAGTTATTGAAATCTCAGGGAAAGACATTATGGACAGTATTTTTCCTCCCATGAGTTTAAACTGCCTTGAAATGCAATCTTTGGTTATACAGAAATTATAGCCCATATTTTATGAGTTGGTTTGCCTTGGTTCAGGGTGAAAGTAAGGGTCAAACTTTTAGAACCTTTTGTCTTTTGGAAGAGTTATTTTTAAATACTTGATTAAAAAAAGAAATCCACAGCCTTATCCAGCTAGAGTTTCTCTTTTCAGCTCCATAAGACAGGAAAAGAACCCCACTGGGCAATGGGAGAGACAATTTCTTTCAACCCCCCTTCCCAGATTCCCTGCTGCTTTGAGCATGAGTATTAGTCAGCTGTCTCTGAAACCATGAGCCCCACTCGGCATCTCTAGGTGACTGAAGCCAAAATGGCTTTATGGCCAGGCAGAGTATACAAAGACACCAAAACCCTACATGGATATATTTGCCTCTGCCCTCTTAATCGAATTCTTATTTGAAGTAGAGTAGGAAGTAAGGAAGAAGAAACCGAGTGGGAAAAAAGCTTATAGCAAGAAAGATTCTCATATTTTTAGAAATCTGTGTTTTGACAAAATTAACATGGATAAAACCTAAAATAAAAGAGTTAAATTTCTTAATACTTTTAAATAGCTTGTCATTATGAGTTTGTGCTTTTTTTGTAAATCATATTTGTAAATCATAATTCGTTTCTATTATCATGCATTCTCTTCACAAACTAAAGCTATATGGAAATCATTAAATCATACTAGAATCAAGAGAAAAACAGATGAAAAAACATTTCATAATAATTAGGAAATTTACCACAAAGTAATCTAACAACTAAAAATTGATGAATATATTATAGAATTTACATGCGGATCACATAGCATCTTCAGTAGCAGTGCTGTGTTGGAACCATGGGTACACGCTCTGTGCTTGTTTCTTAATCTAGAAACTAGAGATAATACTTGTCTAAGTGAAAGCAAGTACAGGGTGGCATATTTTAAAAGTATTTAAAAAATAGCAACTTTGAGGAACTAAAGTGTGTAGTGGCAATTTTATTATCACTAGGATCCTTTTCAAACAGATAAGATTTACAAATCTTGAGCTATCCTCCTCACTTATGGGAAGATTATAACATAACATTTGCCTTTTCAGAGCACTGAAACAATAAGGTGGATTTAAGTTGCTTGCCTCATGCCTCAAAAGGAAATTATGTCTGGACATGACTCTTTTGTGTCTAATCTAGTGTAAATTTGTTGTAGTGTAAATTGTGAAAATGTGCTAAACTAGTATTCAGGGATTTGTCCAATTAATGATACCATTGTTATCCTTGGGCTGATAAAATGGACTATGTCATATTATGAATAGCTCGCAAAACCCAATTTAAATAATTATAGATTTTAAATTAACCTTTGCCCATCTAAAAATTTGCTGAGAGCATCCAGAAAAAAAATTGGTATTAATAATGAAATCAGTAAATTGTGGTTCTTATCAATGAATTTTTGGGGACCAAATTGGAAAAGTCCTAAAAATGCATTAAAAATTAAGTTAAAACATTCTAAACCAACTGTCAGCCAGTGCTTCCAGCTGGAGCATTCATGATGCAATAAAATTAGAACATTGGAAAGAAAACACACTCTACACAAATGTACTTGATTTAAAAGTCAGACTTCCCATTTCAAAGTTCCTGATATTTCAGCTGAGCTTCTGCTGTGCATGCCCACAGAGGTATACTTTTGAGTCACAGAAGAGTGCTCTGCTAAATGTAAAATCTTTTTTGCTTCATTAGTCAAAGACACGAGGGCTTCCGGAGCTTTGCTAGAGACCATGGTGCTTTGTTGCAGTTGGGATGTCTTAGCCAACTAGTAATCCTTGGAAATATTTAAATTTCACCTTTTAACCTACAGAAACACTAAGAAACAAAGAACTTTCCCAAAAATGAAAAATGGGGAAAAACTATAATCTCGTTAAAAATGGTTTTAGTAATTTTGTAGGTGATCGTGATGATAATGGAAGGATGATGATATCGTTGTCAATGATGATGATGGGAGTTTTCATATACTGAATGTCTGCTATGTACTTCATATGCATTATTCAATCCTCATAAAAACTCTGTGGTAGACACTCATCTCCATTTTAAAGAAGGGAAGATTGAAGGTCAGAGATGCTGGGTAACCTGACAAGGTCACAGCAAACATAAGGCTGAGCCCAATTGGGAGCCGAGATATGCCTTACTACAAAGTGTTTACCCTTAATGACCCTACCATTTTACATACTCAAAGGTGTACAAGCTCCTCCAAAAAATATGCTATCCGGTATCTCTGCAATATATCTTTATTTCAAAAGCTTTCAGAGCTCTTGATAAACTATTTGCCTCTAATTGCCTCCATGCTCAGGGAAGTCATGTCGGCCACCTCTGAAATGCAGCTGCCTGTAGGAGGGAAGAGGCTTGGAATAATGCTTGTCCACATAGGAAATAAAAACTGCTTAAAATTGCTTGTCCTACTTAAAAAGGTAATAACCACAGTTAGAGGTTGGTCTGGTCATTTAAACCAACATTTTAGTTTTTACAATGTGTGTTACTGAGATCTTTAATGAGCACAGTCGGAGTGGGAAAGCTTTCTATTTCTGAAAGCCATGGAACATCTCCAGTTTCATGGTGTTCCCTCACAGCACACTAGAATATGCATTCACTTAAGCCCAAGGACACAACTTATTAACACATCTTTTGACAGTCCATATTTTTTCCCCTAAGAGGTTTCATATTTAGAGAACGTCATTTCTTCTCCTTGTATTTGAAAAGGAAGAGGATCCAGATCAATGCAACTATAAAAACATCGAATTAATTTCATTTTTGCTTAGGTTTTTTGTTAATGTTGGATATAAATTTGAGGTTACATTTGAGAACTCATTTGATATTCCTTTAGATTTAAAAGAGCAAGCACAGAATTCATAAATTCAAAACAGGTAAAAACCACTAGGATCATTAACCTTTAAGGAGAAGACTTCCCCATTAGTCAATAATGGCCAGATTTAGATACCATTCTGCTTAAAATGGGAAGATATGAATTAGATAGTCTTTATCACAAACTATGTAACTAGCACCCGTTACCTGAAAAAATTTAATTTAAACAATTTTAAATATGTTTGAAAAGAAATGCTTCATTTTTTTTTTTTGAGGAAGATTAGCCCTGAGCTAACTACTGCCAGTCCTCCTCTTTTTGCTGAGGAAGCCTGGCCCTGAGCTAACATGCATGCCCATCTTCCTCTACTTTATATGTGGGACGCCTACCACAGCATGGCTTGCCAAGCGGTGCCATGCCCGCACCTGGGATCCGAACCTGCGAACCCGGGGCTGCTGCAAACTTAACTGCTGCACCACCAGGCCAGCCCCTAAATGCTTCATTTTTAAAGTCATAATTTATTTCACTTAAGAAAGATTGATCAAGCACATCTACTGTAGCAAAAGAACAAAAGCAAGGTCTGTGAAGGATACAACGATGAACAAGATTAAACCTTGCTGTAAAGAAGATGTTGTGATAGTAACATCATCTAACTCATCGGACATCATCTCCTACTCCTCCCCTCCTCACTCACTCTGCTTTGGCCAGACTAACCTCCTTGTGGTTTCTTGAAGAACCAGGTCCTCTTCAGTCTTGAGACCTTTGCACTGCCTTTCTTCTTTGTCCAGATATCCCTTTCATTTAAACTTTCTCAAATGTTGTTTCTCAGTGACATCTTCCCTCATCGCCCTCTTTAAAATTACAACCTCCCTACCTTCTTCCCATTGCCCTTGTCTACCTTATTTTTCTTCTCAGCTGTTATTAATTTTCAGACATAGTATAATGTTTTCTTATATAAGACATGTTTTTCTCCTTTGTACCATCTAAGAGTCACAGGGACAAGGACTTTTATTTTGTTAACTGTTAATTTATTAGAGCTTGGAGCAGATTCTTAGACTCTAGTAGGTATTTGTTGAATAAATAAATGAAGCGTTGACTAGCTTAAGGTGGAGTCCTTAGGAAACAATAATTAATGACTTCAGATAGAAGGTGGACTATTGTCAGGGTCCAGAGAAAGTCTTGGTTTACTAAAACTGAGATAAGTTTAAACATATTTGTATATCAAGGAATATGGGGCAGGGACTAGAGAAAGAAGAAAGAATTAAGAAAAATGAGACCATTGATGATCAATGAAAGAATCAAAGGACACAGGCTCAGAAGCATGAGTAGAGCAATTACCTTCCTCTCTGGAGGAACACTTCATCCTTTAATAAGGTCGAAGGAGGAGAGGGACATAGGTGAGAATCAAGAGGACCCAGTAAGTGTTAGGAGAGGGAAGCTCCGGAAGCTCATTTTCCCCAAGGCCATTTACTAAGAATGAAAGGTGTAGGGGCAGAAATTGGGGACTTCTGCGAAGATAAAAGATTGGAATAGCTATTCAACAGGGTGCAAAAGAGAACCACTAGGGTAAGTAGTACGGCTTTTATGGTAGTGAGAATTTGCAAGTACATCATATGTACCTATAGATAAGTCAATCAGCCACCTCATATACCCTCCCTGTCATCCTGGAGAAAGACCAGAGAAAGAATATCGTGGGTGTCATCCAGGCCTAGGGACAGGGAGGATCCAAGTGACAGAATGCCGGATGGGACAGCTATGAAGTAGAAAAAGTGAGTATATCTTTAGAATTACCTAATATTAGTTTCAATACATAGTATGGAAGCACACGGTAGGCACTCAAAAAATGATCTTATGTTGTTGTTGTACTATTTAAAGAATCCTACAGATGAAAGAATCAAGGTTAGACAGTGATAGCGGTGGGGCAGTAATATGCTTAAGTTTGTCATTGGCGTAACCCTAATAATCCACGAGATTCTAAATATGCCTCAATTTTATTATCTATAAAACTGGGATGATATTAGTACCTATCTCATAGGTTTATTGTGATGATTAAAAAAAAATCATTCTAATTCTGGGGGAAAACACATGAAGAATGATTAAGAACAGATAAGTTTAAGGTCAAGTATCCAAAACAGTGTCTGGCTTTAAGTAAGCACTATGTAAGTGTTGGCTTTAAAAAAAAGGAGGGAGGGCTGACCCGGTGGCACAGCGGTTAAGTTTGCATATTCTGCTTTGGTGGCCTGGGGTTTGCTGGTTCGGATCCTGGGTGCGGACCTAGAACCGCTTGTCAAGCCGTGCTCTGGCAGGCGTCCCACATAAAATAGAGGAAGATTGGCATGGATGTTAGCTCAGGGCTAATCTTCCTCAAAAAAAAAAAAAAAAAGAGGGAATAATATATGATGGTGAAGTGTCAAGAATCTCTGGACCCAGGAGCTAGTTCCTTGTAGGTGATTTTCTGAGCAAAACCTTGAAAACCAAACCTCTCAATCCAGTAGTTATTAGCATTTTCTTCATTCCCTAATATGACTGAGAGATCACATGGGTAACCATCTGTAACAACAGTTCACTAAAGCAGAGGTTCTCAGCTGCTCATGTAGAAGGTGAAGTGGGGATGTCAGAACACTTCAGTATGGCTGAAGACAAGACAGCATGGATGGGGTGAGTGTGTGTGTGTGTGTGTGTGTTTGAAGTGTAGATACATGTAGTAGCTTTGTATCCATAATAACATCCTAACCAGTCTTCCTAGGTTTTGCTTGTTTCTGCTGTGATTGATCTACAATTTAATCTCTTTGTTCATGCTTATACTTTTAGCACCTACAACAGTGTGTGTGCCATATAATACGTACTTAATAAGTTTTTATTGAATGAATAAACTCTGTTGCCCGATTAGCTGTCTAAAAGCTATGCCACCATCCCCTGCTCTGATCCTCTGTGTCTATTTCCTATCTATATGGAATAAACTTTGAGCTCCTAAGCTTAGAACTCAATGCCCACCACATTCTGTCCCCAGCTTTTCTTGCAAAGCTTTACTCCAGCCAAAAGATCTGTTCATACCTCTCCTAACATCTCAAGCTCCTTATCTCTATGCCCTTGTTTTTCTCATTGTTTGTGTTTGGGATACCTTTTCCTAGCTTGCTAGTTATCATTCCTTCTGCTAATGTTCTACTGATGCCCTTCCTATGCACTTGTCTGTCTGTCCCAACCCTTAGAGAGAACTTCCCCTTCTGAATGTTTGTTGAACTTAAAATCTGTACTTTCACAGACTGCTCAATACGTACCAGACACCCAGAAATGTGCATTGCTACTGAAATTATGAAGGTTTACAGCTTGGTCTTTCAACAGTGGAAGTTGAAGGTATAAAACTGGGTCATTGGGGAATGGATTTTGGAGGGAATTTACCCTTCTGCACGTGCATGATCATCAAACAAGAAAGATAATAAGAAAAAAAGAGAAAAGAATGAGTAGGAAAACATCAGTTTCCAAGAGTCATAGCCAAGGATTTGACAATCATGGAGCAGAGATGGTTAGATATTTAAATAGTTTTGCTTCACAGTCACACGAAATTGATCTGATATCCAACATTACCTCCAAGACTCAAAAGGAGCTTGAAAATTTAGTTGCTCAGAGTTAACCCAATAAATCCTTTATAGACTCTAACACACTAAAATGATTATGGAGACCACCATAGTAATTTGAAACAAAAACAATGTCAATCTGTAAAATAGAAAACACGCATGTATGATATAGTTAGACTAATTTATTTCTAGATATTTTGACCAAGATTCTGGATTAGTTCAGAACTTTCTGTTTTTGTTTCCTGATTTGCTGATGACTCATGCTTATTGTCAGTCCTTTGGTACTGGTACTATGGAGAGGCTGAGTGTGCCATGCAGTAGAATTGCACAAAGTGTCGTCATAAACCAGTGCTTATATAGACACACTCAGAAAGTACAAACATGTTAGCACTATAATCCACTAATATTTAGGAAAAGACACACATCAGTTTTAGTGTTTTGTTGGAATAGGATCACACACTCAAAGCCTTCAAGGCAGGGGACCCTCATGAGTGCAGTGGGAGGAGTGCAGGTACATAGCACATGCACGCTATAAGGATGTGGACTGGTGTCAGGGATTCTGGCAAACATTAGCCAGAGCTGCCCGTTAGTAGCTGCTGTTACTTAGCGCTAGCCAATTTTGCCATTTGAAAATAGAGGCCTAATATAACCAGGTCTTCCAAGTTTTCAGGAGAAGCTAGAAACCCCAACTTTTTAATGTGAAATTTAAGGACTTTAAAAGTTGGCTCAAATTCTTCTAAAATATTATGCATCAAACTGAACACATCTGTCATCTTGATATGGCTTGCTAACCACCATTTTGCAATTTTGCTTTGGATTCAAACGATGATCCTCTTCAGCATCACTTCAATTCAACGACTACATAAAAAAACTCACCTATAAGATGTTAAAAATAACTATTACACTTTTTATAGTACATTTCCACATGGCTGAAAAAATTCTTATCTAGAAATAACAGGAAAGGCTTTGAAATGATATGTGCAAACCAAGAAGCAAGGGGCAGGAGTTTCTAAGGGGAAAGGTAGATTGCATAACGTTCTTGCCCCTATTTCATTGAGCGCATGGCCTCTGGGCTGAATATATTCCTAAAGCAATAATCCAGATGTCATCTCTAGGCCTTCTATATCAGCAGAGATTTTGAAAGGCACCGTATTTCTAGAACTCTTTCACTGAGGCTGCTATTGCCACCGTTAATCTATTAGTCTCTGCCTTTACCAGGAAGGTACTATGAAAATAGTCTCTGAGCATCAACACCTTGATACAGTATAAATGAGAGAAACCTCTGGCCTTTTGTGAAACAGGTTATAAATGTAAAAGCCTTTTGTAACGTGTATTGCTCAGCAAAAGTCACAGAACGTTGCCCCGCCCCAACCTACATCTTGCATTTTCGGTAACAGATTTCAAAGGGAATTTCCTTCTTCTTCTTTTCATTGAAAGAATGACTTGACTTTGGAGCTATTGTGTGCCCATGCAACCCCACAGGACCTTCTCCTAATGACCAAAAGTCATGTTTCTCTTCAGCAGTTCCCCTAACTCAAAACTTGGAAAGGTAAAAATATGCTGTCAACTTAGAAATCAGGCAGACAGAGTAAGTTCTGAATGCTTCACACAGTAAGTGTGTTTTTGTTCTCATAAAAGAAGGAGCACACAGCAGAAGCCTCTGTTCCTGCAGAGAAGCAGGTTTACAATAGCCGTTACCTTCAAAAAGAAAGGGAAAAGGGAAGAGTCCAAAACAAGCACATGCTAAAGGCAATAAATACGAAAGGGTCAAGAGCCAGGAGATGACAAAAGGGAGCAGTTTCCTCCCCCCTCTTCCCATCAGTCTTTGTCCCTTTTTCATTGATGTGCATTTGGGATGGTGCCTTTTCTCTAAGAGCTTCACAACAGGGCCTGAGTCCTTGGATCAAGTGATGCTTTGCCCTCAGGTACAAGAATTTTTACTCAGCAGCTTAACTGGCTAAATTTTTCACTCTATTAAGCCTTTTCCCATCATATTTTTAGGCTGTGACTTGTTGACATCTTTAGAATTAAAAAGCAAAGTGAACAATTTTAACACCAGCCAAACAAAAGCAGATTCTGAGAATCACAGAAAAATGCGTCTGTGCGGCACACTGTTCCCTCCTCAGTGCTAAGTGCACACGATGGCGTTCTTTGTGAGACTGCCTCCCAGTTTACTTCATTATCAGTCTCCAAATCCCACCCCACCCCACTCAATGAAGCAGTTCTCCACACTGGCAACGGGCTCCAGAAGAGTCCTTCTCTGCAGCGCCCCCTACTTACTCCCTCCTCTCACTGCTCACGAACAAGGAGCCGTCTTTGTCTTTTTGCTGCATAAGAGACGAGTGGTTGAGATAACATTATTTAACTGCACTCAGAATGGTTTAAAATGTAAAAAATTGAAACAATTACCAGAGTGATTTTAAAACAAAGAAAGGTGAAGGATTAAATGAAGAAACGTTCTCAAAATGTCCTTGAAATAGGTTAATTCGTACATTTTAAAACATCTAAACTGATATTTTATAGTACACGAATGTCTTAATATTGCTCTTCTACCAACCTGGTTGCTATTAGTTTTCAACACATATGATTTAAATGACCATTTAAAAAGTATTAGAAGCTAACTTCAGCTTTTATATTTCAAGCTTCACTTATCAGAACAGTTCACTGAACTTTACCAGGCAGAAGGAAGATATTTCCCACTTTATTTAAAGTAAAGGGGAAAAATCTCCACTCATATTTGACACCAGTGATATGCCGGTTGAATGCTGTTGTTGCAAGATGTAGCTACCTGGCTGTAATATCTCTCTTTTGCAATACGTGGAAGAAAAGATGTGTGTAGAGTTCAAATAACTGATTCAGGATGTTAGAATGACAATTTCTTATGATTAGAGAAAGTAGTCATAGATAAGGCATTCGCTGTCAAGAGAAGGAATGAGATGGAAATTCCTTGTTTCACCAGTTGAGTGAGAGTGACTGGGAAGGCAAATTCTGAGACAAAAAAGTGCCAAGAAAACTGCTGTATGAGCTGGAAAATCTCTGATAGGCAGAGGACATACCTTGTGGCAGGTAGCTCTGGGCAAAATTGATGGCATTTTGATGCCCAAATGCACTGAACACTTGGAACCTTATGTTAGCATTGAGAGCAAGCCAATTCCAAAGTAAGAAATGGAGGTGAGTTAGAAAGGACTTTATAATTGAGTGTGAGGATAAAAGCAGAATTATATAAAAATACTCATACTAGTTTAGTGACTATTCATAAAATCAAATACTTAGATAAATGAAAGTAGTTAAAAATTGAAAGACTAAATATAAGCATAACGTTATACTTGCATGCAGAGTTTTAATTCTGATGTGTAATTATTGAACAAAACATTACATATTTAATTTCTTAAATTAGGATGAAGTGGAAAATGTGAATGTGAGCAAAACATCTAGTGAACCATGCCTACAGAGTGATCTAGCACTATTCTAATGTTTAGAGTCAGAATATCTAAGTTCTGGACGAGGCTGTTCCTTTTATTAACTATGTACTTATTTCGGAGGGGTTCTGTCCAATTGGAGCCTAAAGTGTTAGGTTAGAGACAGCAGGCTCCAGCTAGGGGCTTATAGTTCTTGCTGCCTCTGACAGATGGGAGTATTGGCGGGGTGCTTCCAGAACTGGACTTCTCCTTGAGATGAACTTTGCAGGGAACAACTGGCCACTGAGACTCACATGAGTTAATTGTCCAAACCTGAGCTGCAAGGACACTGCAGAAGGATAGTCAGCTAGTGTGATGCTGAAAGACTAAATGAAGCAAAAAAGCAGTGAGAGAAGAGAATGAGGTAGGAGTTAAGCTGACAAAGCAGGTACATTACCAGTACTGTTAGTCAGAAGTCACATAACTTCACTCCTGAACCTTCCAAATATTCACTGAAGGAGCTTAGAGGAGTGACCCACATAACCATGCTGGACTTCTTTAGAAATGTCTGTTTAAAACCTAAGATGCATGTAAGTATTGTACAGCAAGGACTTGGCAAACTTTTCCTGTAGAGAGCCAGATAGTAAACATTTTAGCCGTGGTGGGACCCATGGTTTCCGTCGCGACTCAATTCTTCCGTTGTAGAGCAAGAGTGGCTACAGACCAATGAGCATGGCTGTGCTCCAATAAAACTGTCTTCATAGACACTGAAATTTGAATTTCATACCATCCTAACAGGATGCAAAATACCATTCTTAAAATTTTATTTTTTTCCCAACCATTTAAAAATGTAAACTTAACTCATGACCTGTATAAAAAGAGGCTATCGTACAAATGTGGCACATGAGCCAAAGTTATGGATCCCTGTTCTAAAGTTCTGTCAGTCAAGACAGTCTTATTATAAATGTCGTGATAATAATGAAAATGTCTATAGTGACAGAATGTGCAAAATGTATTATAATTTAAAGGGCTTTCAAGTACATTTCTTTCATTTTCACAACCCTTTGTAATAAGTTGGTGTGTAGACTGATCACATGATGGACTTGGTTCTTCAGCTCTCCCTGTATCCGTGCCCATTGTCATGACTTTGCAGCTCCTTACAGCAAGAGTTTGGAGTGTTTTCCATTGCTCCTCATTCTGAATTTAGCCATGTGATTTGCTTTGGCCAAAGGTATCTTAGCAATTGTGACACAAAGGGAGATTTGAAAAATGCTTGAATGATTCCGCGTAGTGCTTATCCCTCAGTATGACCATGAGAACGTGCTGGAGGTAACCTGCTGAAGGATAAAAAACATAGAGCTGATAAACAAAGTCAAAGAAGAACGAACAAATGGAAAGACATTCCATGTATATGGATAGAAAGACTTAATATTGTCAAGATACCTGTGTCTTTCAAAATTGATCCATAGATTACATGTAACCCCAATCAAAATCCCAGCAAGTTAGTTTGTGGACATCGACAAACTGATTCCAAAGTTTATATGGAGAAGCAAAAGACCCAGAATAGCCAACACAATATTGAAGGAGAAGAACAAAGCTGAAGGACTGATGCTACTCAAAGACTTACTATAATGCCATAGTGAAACAAACCAGTGTGGGAAGGATGAAAGAACAGAGAAACAGGTCAATGGAACAGAATAAAAACCCAGAAATAGATCCACGTAAATATGGTCAACTGAAATTTGACTAAAGAGCACAACAATACAATGGAACGAAGATAGTCCTTTCAACAAATTGTGTTGGAAAAACTGGACATTCACATGCCAAAAAAAATGAACCTAGGGGCCGGCCCCAAGGCTAAGTGGTTAAGTTTGTGCACTGCGTTTCAGCAGCCCAGGGTTCGACAGTTTGGATCCTGGGCACTGACCTAGCACCACTCATCAGGCCATGCTGTGGCAGGATCCCACGTAGAAGAGCTAGAATGACCTACAACTAGGATACACAAATATGTACTGAAGCTTTGGAGAGGAAAAAAAAAACAAGGAAGATTGGCAACAGATGTTAGCTCAGGGCCAATCTTCCTCACCAAAAAAGCATTTAAAAAAAAACAATAACAACAACAAAAATGAATCTAGACACAGACTCCTCACAAAAATTAACGCAAAATGGATCACAGACCTAAATGTAAAATGCAAAACTACAACACTCCTATAAGATAACATACGAGAAAACCTAGAGGATTTGGGGTATAGAGATGACTTTTAGATACAAGTACTATCTGTGACAGAAATAATTGATAAACTAGACCTCATTAAAATGAAAAATTTCGGCTCTGTGAAAAGCAATGTCAAGAGAATGAAAAGACAAGCCACAGACTGTGAGAAAATATTTGCAAAAGACACATTTGATAAAGGACTGTTAACCAAAACACACAAAGAACTCCGAAAACTCAGCAGTAAGAAAACAAACTAGATTAAAATGTAGGCCAAAGACCTTAACAGACCTCACCAAAGAGGACATGCAGAAGGCAAATAAGTATATGAAAAGATGTTCCATATCATATGTCATCAGGGAAATGCAAATTAAAACAACGAGATAATACTACTCACCTACTAGAGTGGCCAAAATCTGAAATACTGACTAGACCAAATGCTGGTGAGAATATGGAACAAGAAGAACTCTCATTCATTGCTGATGGGAATGCAAAATGGTCCAGTCACTTTGGAAGACAGTTTAGTGGTATCTTATAAAACTAAACATACTCTTACATCTGGTAATTGTACTCCTTGGTATTTACTCAAAGGAGTTGAGAACTTATTTCCACAAAAAACCTATACACAGATGTTTATAGCAGCTTTATTCATAATTGTCAAAACTTGGAAGCAACCAAGTTGTCCTTCAGTAGGTGAATGGATACAAAACCCATAGTATGTCTAGATCATGGAATATTATTCATCGTTAAAAAGAAATGAGCTAACAAGCCATGAAAAGACATGGAGGAAACTTAAATGAATATTACTAAGTGAAAGAAGCCAATCTAAGATGCTACGTACTCTAATGACATTAATGACATTCTGGAAAAAACAAAACTATGGAGACAACAAAAATATCAGCGGTTGTCGGTGGGTGGGAGTGGGAGAGAACAATGAATAAGCAGAGTACAGAGGATTTTTTGGGCAGTGAAAATGCCCTGTGTAGGGGCTGGCCCCGTGGCCGAGTGGTTAAGTTCGCGTGCTCCGCTGCAGGCAGCCCAGAGTTTCGTTGGTTCAAATCCTGGGCTCGGACATGGCACTGCTCATCAAACCACGCTGAGGCAGCGTCCCACATGCTACAACTGGAAGGACCCACAACTAAGAATATACAACTATGTACCTGGGGGCTTTGGGGAGAAAAAGGAAAAAATAAAATCTTTAAAAAAAAAAAAAGGAAAATGCCCTGTGTAACATTATAATGATGGATATATGTTATTAAACATTTGTTCAAATTTATAGAATGTACAACACCAAGAGTGAACCCTTAGGTAAACTATGGTCTTTGGCTGATTATGATATGTCAATATAGGTTCATGCTTGGTAAAAAATATACTGTTCTGTTGAGTGATGTTGATAAGGGGGAGGCTGTGCCTGTGTGGTGGTAGGGAGTGTATGGAAAATCTCTGTACCTTCCTCTTAATTTTGTTGTGAACCTAAGACTGCTCTAAAAACATAAAGTCTTAAAACATACATGCACACACACAAACACACATACAGCAGAGCTGAGACTCCCATAAGCCCACCCAAGGCCATCTAGATCAGTCAACAGCCAGGCAACCATAGATATGTGAGGAAGCCCAGACAAGATCAGCATAATCTCCTTGCCAACACATAGCTGAGCTCAGACACATGAGTAAGCTCTGCTGAGATCAGCCGACCCTTGTTTATTTGTGAGCTGAATAAATGTTTATAATTGTATGCAGTTTACATTTTGTGGCTGTTATTAAGCAACAGGACTGTGGCAATATACAACTGGTCTAGGAGGGTAGGTATTTTTGTCCGTATTACAAAGGAGAAAATTTAGCCAGGTCATGAATAGAATTTGTGAAAAATTCTAAAATTCTGAAATTAAAAAGAATTTCTGAGAATTCTTTCAGAACCTAAATTTCTGAAATTCTCAGAGCCATATGGTTAGTAACAGGCATTGCTAGAATCAGAGCTTAGGTTTTTTAATTGAAATCTAAATTCAAAGAAACATGGAAATTAATAAGATGCAGGAGAGAAGCATGCTGACTATTTAGAAGAAAATACGGAGGCAATTTAAGAGATTTAAGATTATTTCTCGCATAAAGATGTATGTTTGCATTTAATGGACTTACAGATATTTTTTAAACCATATTGTATAGACCTATTTACCTATACATACTCTAGTGTAAGAGATAATGAACTAATTCAATTATTCCCCTCAGGAGTAAATGGGAATGTGTTAAGAGACTCAGAAATGAGCCTTAATCTTCAGTATTGTGAAATCAGGTCTTATTTCAGCCTTTTAGGCTTTCAAATAAATTCTGCTTAGATTGCAGAAATTTAAATTGTACAATCAAATCTATTATATCTTCTGTGTCCAAAAGTAATATATTATAAAATGTGATCTAAAATATCGTTTTAGGTAAATGCTTTTTCGCAAATTGCATTGTATGAAAAATCAAAAAGTCTACAAATAGCTTTCAACAAATTCTACAGTCTACGTTTTTAGCCCGACCGCTGCCTCTCCCCAAAGGATTGATAATAGCTTTTTAAGTGGTCTAGGGTATAAAACGTTATCTGAAACAACTCTGATTACTTTTATCTGAAAATAATACATATCAAGTGCTAATGTGAGCTTGTTTTGAATGCAAAGTTGGAAACAGTTTTATAACTCCCTGTGAGGTCACATAGGTGTTTCAGAAAGCAACAAGGGCGTATACTCCATTTGAGGATTACAAAGAGACTGCATAAGACTTGTCTTCCTCTGGGGACAAAAATAAGTTTACCTTGAAGAATAGACATCATCGTTATCAAATAGTAATTAAAAATTTATGAAGATCTCTCATTTGTCAGACATGTAGATATATCTGTCACCCTCAAATCTCCATTCCTAGATGAAGAACCTGAGGCTTAGAAAAGTCTGGTGAGCTTTAAAGAGTGGTATCACACCAGTAAATGGTGGAGCCACAGTTTGAATCATACTAGTCTCTTCCCAAACTTGTACCCCTTCTTCTATAAGAGATTACAGCATAAAAGGGCCTGGATATTAAAAGGCCAAAGAGCTTTGGAAAAAGCTTAATAGCCAATGATTTCTTCCCTTATTGAGAAGTTCGAATAATTTGATACTTCACTGTAACACATAGTTATGTACTGTATTCACTGGTTAGAGTTTTATTACAAGATCATAGAAATGTAAAACATCCAACAATCTAGGAAACTGAGAGATGAAAGAACACAAAGAAATTATCTTCCATTTTACAGACAAGAAAAGTGGACTCAGAGGAGACGTCATCTGTAAAAAGTTACAGAACACAAAAGATTTTTAAAAATCTAAAGTCCAATCCAGCGCCTTTTCTATTTTTGAGGAAAAATGCACTTTTTAATAAAATAAATATCAATCATTTGATCAGACTTCCAATAGCCCACTAATTTTTGGCTGGGGTTTATTTTGTGTGCCTACCTGCAGCCGTGGACTCCCAAAGCCTTGTTCCCGTAAGGCCACGGCCAATCAGGACTTTCAGGAGAAGATTCATTTTTGACACAAGATAATATCATAGAGAAAAGGGCTGAACATGTGGAAATCCAGCTATTTTAGACCTATTTTATCTAGGTCAATATTCTACTTTGAAACTTTTAGGATAATAAGCAGAGAACCGAAGGAAACAAGTTGAGGAATAATGAAATCACTTTAAATTTGTTTTAAACATTACTAAGATTTGTTAAAGGAACACACACACACACAGACAGAGAGAGAAACACGCCTGTAGATGAAAAGATTTCTACTGTAAAAATGTCAGAGGACTCCAAATTTATTTATAAATTTAACACACTTCCAATCCAAATTAATTCTAAGGATTCATTTTTAAAATTTCTACTCATATATTTATTTTTAATTAAACTTTTTTATTTTGAGATAATTGTAGTTTCAAATGCAGTTGTAAGAAATAATACAGACAGATTCTGCGTGGCCTAATTACCTAATTTCCCCTAAAGATAACAATTTGCAAAACTATAGTACATTATCACAACCAGGACATTGACAATGATACAGTCAAGACACAGAACATTTCCCTCACCACAGGATCTGTAGTCCTTTTTAGCCACATCTACTTGCTCCCACCTGTGATTAATCCCTGGCAAACACTAATCTGTTCTCCATTTCTATAATTTTTTTTTTTTTTAAGATTTTATTTTTTCCTTTTTCTCCTCAAAGCCCCCCGGTACATAGTTGTATATTCTTCGTTGTGGGTCCTTCTAGTTGTGGCATGTGGGACGCTGCCTCAGCGTGGTTTGATGAGCAGTGCCATGTCCGCGCCCAGGATTCCAACTAACGAAACACTGGGCCGCCTGCAGCGGAGTGCGCAAACTTAACCACTCAGCCACGGGGCCAGCCCCTCCATTTCTATAATTTTGTCATTTCAAGAATGATGTATAGGGGCTGGCCCCATGGCCAAGTGGTTAAGGTTCTGTGCACTCTGCTTCAGCAGCCCAGGTTTGCCAATTCAGATCCCGGGCAAGGACATATTCCACTTGTCAGCTATGCTGTGGTGGCACGCTACATACAAAAAATAGAGGTAGATTGGCACAGATGTTAGCTCAGGGCTAATCTTCCACACCAAAAAAAAAAAAAAAAAAATAGAGTGATGTATAAATGGAATCCTGTGGTGTGTAACCTTTGGTGATTTCCTTTTTTTACCTGACATAATTCTCTGGAGCTTCATCCAACTTGTTGCATGTATCAATAAACAGTTTATTCCTTTTTATTGCTGAGTAATATTCCATGTTATAGATGAACCTCAATCTGTTTCACCACTCATCTGTAGCCAGAAAACTGAGTTGTTTCCAGTTTTAGCTATTATGAATAAAGCTATGATGAAATTCCTGTACAGGTTTTGTGTGAACATAAGTTTTCATCTCTCTGGGATAAATGCCCAGGAATGCAATTACCAGGTCATATGGTAATTTCATGTTCAGTTTTTTAAAGAAACTAGCAAACCATTTTCCAGAATGGCTGTACCATTTTACATTCACACCTGCAATGAATGAGGGATCCACTTTCTCTGCATCCTTGCCAACATTTCATAGTGTTACTTTTTTTTTTAAATTAGCCTTTCTGGTATGGGTATAGTGTAGTGACAACTCATTGTAGTTTTAATTTGCATTTTCCTAACAGCTAATGATGTTGAAGTGGAAGAAGAAAGGTGAGGAATAAAGAATTCTCTTTAAATCTGAGTTTTAGTAAAAGGACACATATAACACATGAACACATAGACACACATACATGCTCACACACAGAGAGAGACATGATATATTCCAAGATGAGAAGATTTATAATGTAAAAATGTCAGATCTCCAAAATTCATCTATACATTTAACACACTTGCTGTAAAAAAACCCAAAAATGCTTCTTGTTACTTGGTAAAATAATATAAACTTTATCTGGAAGTATAATAGACTAAGAGTAGACAATAAAATTATGTTAAGGAGCAGTGATGCATAATAAGTTTCCCAATAAGACATTTAGTGTTTATAATATTATTATATATGTGATATAATTTTAATGCAAAATTATTAAAATAATGTCATACTGGCTCATGAAAAGACAGATCAAGGAAGCAGAAGGAAAGTCCAAAAACAGATCCGAGCAATTTTTATACATTTAGTGTTTGAAAGAGATTGTACTTCAATTTAGTAATGAGACAAGTTTTGCCTTTGAGAGAAAAATTAGAGTTAGGTCCCCATTGTACCATACAGAAAGATAAAATTGAGATAAACTAGAAAACTCAATGTAAAAACGAAGTCCTGAAATATGATCAAATATTTACTACAACATTGAGTCCTAGGAAATGGTTCAATTTACTGATATGCGATCACATGGAAAGATAGTCTCTGATTACAGCCAAGAAGTTTATTATTTTCTCATATTTCTATGCTTTAAAAATTTTTTTCTTTAACAACCATGTAATACTTTTGTGATTATGAAAAAAAGCATCAAAAAGTTAAGTTGTGCCTAAAAATCTTGGAAAAAGAGAGTGCTGCTTTAACGGAGCTGAACATAAAAGTAAACCAATGGCAGCTGTTACAAGGAGGTGTTGAAAGAAAGAACTGCATGGCAACCCCTAACCGTTAGCTAGAGCTAGGAAGTTAATTTTTTGAAGGTTTCCCTTTTTAATACGTGAGCAGATATTTAACTCTTTCATTTTTGGACAGACACAACTTCATGTCTCCACTCTGTCTTCCTTCATCCGATGCTGCATCGCTGACAACACAATGTCAAGTGCTGTGCGTGTGTTATCTCCTGCAATTGCCATGCTTAGGAGATGGTGCTGCTGTTGTCCCATTTGGCAGTTGGGGATCCAAGACACGGAAAGGTTAAGTAAATTGCACACAAATAATCATTGTTGAAGCTAATATGTAGACCCGGGACATTGATTGCTTTCGTGTATACCATTCTGAGGAAGGGTCCACCTCTTACCAACAGCCCCTGGTCACTTCTCTTCAGCCTCACTGGTGCCTTGTTGTTTCTCAAAGTCCTCAGGACCTTTGCATTTGTTCCCTCTGGTAGGAAAACATTCCAACTATAGGCATTCAGATACGTGATCATTTGTCAAGCTCTTAAAGAGGCGTTTCTGATCACACTGACTGAAATGATGACCCCCGACACACCGTTACTGTGCTTAATTTTTCCTCATCTCTTCTCACCACCTGACCTTGGATTATTCATTTGGGTGTTTATTGTCAGTTTCCCCAGTAGAAAGCAAGCACCTGTTTTGTTCAAAGCTATATTTCCAGCATCTGAATGAATAGATGAATGAGATACTAGCTGCTTATGGAAAATGAATTCAGTAGTACCTGAAAAGGATAACAATTATAAAAATGATCCCTAAAGAATGAACTCCCTTAGCTGACATCTAGAAAGAAGCTCTAGAAACTCCGGACACTAATATTTGATTTTAACACCCCATTTAGTGAAATCTATCATGTGTCTAAGAAGCAATATGACTTGTTAAATGAAATATACCAGGGTGTACATTTCTAAGTGGTACTTTCATCTCAAATCAACCCCTTGGCAGGCAGCACACGGACCCCAGTGACTCTAGCATTGTTCAAACACGTTTCTTGCAACAATTTTTTGCCATTACCTTCAGAACTTGTGAAAATCTAACTTTAACATAGTTAATAATGAATATTTTTATCTATTGAGAGTGGACTCGGTCTTGGAAATAGCCAGAAGTCATTTAAAGCCCACTGTGGGAAACGTGGTATGAACAAAGCAGATCTTATGAATTTTTCCTCAAAAAAGCGATGTGGCTAGAACATCTTTCTCACTGATTGCTCATCAAGTGGACCTGGAAGAACTTTTGAAATCGTATTGTGAGACTCGTTTTGAATGTCTTAGGATAACAGGAATCGTGGTATTGACTCCCCAGATCATTATCTTGGATGGAACAACACTCATTTTGATGTTTAAACTATATGTTTAAAAAAATGCCAATCCATTTCTATAGTTAATGTATACAGAGTTTTCTCTCCGGTCTCCATGTATCCTTTAATTTTAAATATCTCTGCTTCTGCATATGGATACCTTTTCTGTTGTTCTCTACATAATCATATTAACTAGCTAGGTGGATAACTTCATTTTGCCCAGTGGATGTTTTTCACATGCTATTTAACAACCTAATTTTAACAGTCAGAGAGTTATAAAATTTTAAATGCAGAAAAAAATTGGTTTTGGAAAAGGCAAAACTATGGAAACAGTAACAAGATCAGTGATTGCCAGGGGTTGGGATGGGGGAGAGAGATGAACAAGTGGAGCACAGAGGATTTTTTAGGGCCGTGAAACTACTGTTTATGATACTATAATGTTGTATACATGGCATTACACATTTGTCCAAACCCATAGAATGAATAACACCAAGACTGAACGTAAACTACACACTTTGGGTGATTATAATGTATCAATGTAGGTTCATCAATTGTAACAAAAGTACCACTCTGGTGGAGGATGTTGATAATGGGGGAGGCTATGTGTGTACTGGGACAGAGGATATATGGGAAATCTCTGTAATGTCCCCTCAATTTTGCTGTGAATCTAAAACTACTCTAAAAACGTAGTCTCTTAATTTAAAAAGAATACATAGAAGGCCATCTAATAAGGTATAGCTACTCAAAGAGTAGGGCTAGGAGCTGGGGTTGTTTAAGGTCAAATTTCATGTTTCAGTTGATTCCTTTCCATACTGTTAAAATTGTATGTTCATGCTTTTCTCTTACATGAGACTTCTAGGGAATGTCACACCTTTGGTAAAGTTCAGTCTAATTTTCTGCAAATTTTATATAAGATGAATTTAAAAGTTATATTTGTAATGATATTTCAGAAGTTCTGCAGATTACTTACATGCTTTCTAAGTCATTAAAGAAAGATTAAATTAAGTCTAATATGGTTTTCTGTCAAGCATATTTTATTATGTTCTAATTCTTTATAGATTTATTATATATAATAAATATAAAATATGTATATAATAGCTGGTAACTCTCAATTAGCCTGAACACTTCCTTGTCCAAACACTTAGAATAAATATAAACATTCAGAATTTTTTTAAAACAAGTAAAGAGAAGAATTTGGTCCATGACCTCCTAGCTGTCTTTCAACTCGATGATAATATCACTCTCTGAAAGGAGGGATGTCAGGAGACACCAGTTCGTATCCCAAATTGGGAATATACTACCTGCGGGTCTCAGAAAAGATACCTAATTGTTCTGGGCCTCAGTTTCTCCTGTGCCAATGTGAATGCAGGACAAAGCACTGTAATGCCTTCCCGTCCTAGATATTCTTTTATTCAAAATAAACATATTGTAATATATCTTGTAAAGTTGATATTTATTCTTGCTTCATCCTTTTTAGGAAAATATAATAAGTCTGCATGAAACCGGGTAAAGCAACATAGCTTATTATTGGTGAGTACACATTAAATGTGTAAGACACAGAGTTTCTTGTTTGTTTTCTCTTAATGAATAAGATATTCTAAATACAAACCTACATCCTAAAAGGTTGAAATGTCAAACTGCTAAGTAATGACGGATACTTGTGAGAAGATTTTTTCTGAAGGGAACTGACTTGCATTCTATTATTTTCTAACATCCACAAAATATCTCAAATTTCTTAGGAACAAGGATTTCACCATGTCTTAGCAAGAGGCATTTTATGATATCAAAAAAGAACACCCTGACTATGCAAATACTAGTTTTAAACAGATGGAGTGAAAACCCTAATTTTTGCAACCTCGTTCTTAAATAGGAATATGTGGGCTAGATACTAAATACAAAACCATGACTTCAACCTACTCACCACCCCAAATTGCTTGCTATTTTCAATCAACATCCTCAGGTTCAAGAAAAAACAAACAAACAAACAAAAAGCTCCCAAGACAGAAAAAGTCTACCTGAATTGATGTCCCAACTTATCACACCCCTCCTCTTGTGTTAACAATCTTTGTTTGATTGCTTCCCTGAAAGTTTATTTATAACACAGTCAGCATCCGTGGATATGTTTAAAATACTAGGAGCTGTTAGCTATGGCCAAGAACAAAGTAAAGCCTCAAAACCTGTCAATCTGAGTTTCCATTGCCTCACAATTATGGAGATAACGGTCACAAACATATGGCTTCACTGCTACCTTGAGATGCGTTTTATCGGAAGGCCAGGAATCAAGTATTTTCACTTGCACATTTGTAGAGACGTTTTTGCATCTCTACAGCAACTATTTACTGAAAGGCTAGTCCTTAAATAGCCCCAGGGAAGAAGATTTGTAGGAAAAATTTCTTTTTTAGTCAAGTACGGGAGATCAACTAAAATCACAAATTCTCTATAAGCCTTCCTTCCTTACTCCCCAGTCCTTAAAAAGTCTGTGATGTTTGACTGAAAAAAAAAAGAAACAAACAAAAAAAAATGAACCATGGTGTGGCAAAATCTAGCCTTCTGGGGTTATCTGAGACTTAGTCTATGAAGGGCAGTGGTGTGCTTATAGGAATTTAACGACCAGCTCTCCAAAATATATATATATATATATATACACATATGCACAGATATATACATACACAAGTTGAATATAATTTTACTGATATAAAGATTGTGTAGTACATAATTTTAAAATAACAACAAAGTAAACAATACTCTATTGTAAATTCCATATAGCCAATTGATTTTCACAGAATCCTTTAGTTGGATTTTGCTGAATTCTCGTATCCAGAGCCAACATACCATTGCAGTTGATGAATGTGTGTAGTTCTGACCTGAACGTTGGTCATTCATTTTTCATTTAAGTGAAGGAGTAAGAGGAAAGTGAAGCAACTGTGATACATGCGGGAACTTCCCTTGCTGGTCTTTGATGTAAGTGACTCCTTTCTTGAATTGGATGATAAACTTGTGAATGCTGGAAGAACATTTCCTCAATTTTTTGTGTGCTAGTCACAATATAATGCCTATGGGCACTATACAGTTTTACCCATAATCTGCATTATTAGCTTTTTCCCTATCATTTTCTTAAACTTAGACGATTAACAAAACCATAAATTAAGTCTACATTTGTAGCATTTGCTGATTTCTGAGGTTAAATACTGTCACCATGACCTATTTCAAGCAACTAACATAATTCTAGGGAATGTGAAAGAGAGAAGAGACACACAAAAGCACACCATGATATAGGATTCTACCATTCAGATAATAGATGGAAGTAACCCCAAGGGCATAGATAATAGTAAAATGGAGTAAAATAACTAGAGAGTGATGAGTTTCGAGTTATGCTTTTTTTTAAATTTCTTTTTTGTATGTGTGAGGAAGATTTTCCCTGAGCTAACATCTGTGCCAATCTTCCTTTACTTTGTATGTGGGATGCCTCCACAGCATGACTGATGAGTGGAGTAGGTCCACACCTGGGATCCAAACCCATGAACCCCAGGCCACCAAAGCAGAGTGCACAGAACTTTAACCACTCAGCCACAGGACCTGCCCCCGAGTTATGCTTTTATCATATTTTTTAATTGTAAATTTCTCTAAGTTAACTTTCAATAATGGCTGGTATTTAAAAATAGCTTAATTTTTAATGATGTTTAACAATGATGGCAGACAAAATTCCTGAAAATTTAAAAATTAGCTCTTATAAGTTGGTCAAGCAGTGCCAGCACATTACTACACGTGGGAAAGACATCTGAAACCTGAAAAAAAGACGCTACCTTCTCCAACTTACCTTAATATCCACATAAGTTAAAGACATTATAGGATACTAAGATTCTTTCCCAGCCACAGCTCAGTCTTTACTCTCGGCCACTCCCTTCCTCAGCTGGACTCTATACCACTTGATCACACCACCCAGTAGGGAAGGTGAAAAAAAAGAATGGAATCATGTCCAGTTATGCTTGAATTAGCCTTTTGGTTGCCTTGGCATTTCCTTTCTACTGGCTACATTTCATAACATGTAATTGATATGCTGTAATTATTTTATACTTCAAATTCTGTAGGAAGTAAAATTTTTCACACTAAATCCAAAGACATCAGAAAGCCCACATTTATGGAAGTTAAAAAATTTTATGTATTATAAAAAAGCAAAGATTAAGAATTTTCAAGTATTTGATTGTCTTTATTTAAAAAATAAAATAATAGCAATGTTTAATATTTCAGTGAAAGAAAATTGATTCCTGAATAACTTTATATCCTACCAAGTAATTATATGTAAATAAATTCTTAGAAAACGTTAAGTTGATTGTGATACTGAGCCTCCTAACCTCAAGTTCCTGTGCCTGGTGTGCAGCAAGCCAAAGACAAACATCAGTGCTTGGAGATGGAGAAAGGTTCATTCAAATTGGCCAAAACATGAAGGTAGGAACATGGGTTCACTCAAATCTGCTTTAATAAGAGCAGAAAGCAGGGAGTTTTATAGAGCTAAGGGGCTTGGCAGGAGGAGCTTGAGAGAAACAAAGGGGTCACTCCCGATAAGTTCCTGGGCAATCTGACTTCTGGGCATCAACAGCAGCTGGGGGCCAACTATCCAGGGTGATTGCAAAGTCATTCTCTTTCTTCTGTAAAACAAGCTCACAAATCCTCGAGACCCCTGAGTCACCCCTCAAGTTAAACAAGAAAACAGCAAGTTGGCAAGATTCATCTATGTCCGTGATGGGAACAAGGTTGAAAAGCAATCATGTTTTTATTGGAAATCTACAGTAACCCTCAGGTACCTGGCTTTAACTGCATTGAAATAACACATAGTAATATTTAACATTTTCTTTTATTTTTGCCATGTATATGTTCAGACCCATGACATTCTTCTTTATGATGACTCTGGAGCCCAGCATTCAACCTTTCACCAGTCCATAGTACTGATATAATAGCTAAAACCACTAAGGGAACATGAGCACATTATCTAAAATAAACACATAAACACTACTAACTAAATGAAACAGAATATTTGGAAAACAGAAACTAAGACTTTAAAATTAGCAAAGAAAATACACTCAAATAGTCAAAGTATTTGAGTTTAACAAATACAAGATACAACAATGAGGCAAGAACAAGAAGTCATAAAATTTATCCAGGAATAATTTTAGGAATAAAAAGTATGGTAGTTTAAATGCATACTAAAGTAGAACAGAAAAGTGCAGGATGGATATAGACAAAGAATAAATAAGAGAGCTGGAAGATCAAATTGAGATATCATAACAGAAGACAGAAGATGATAATAAAGAAATATAGATTTAAAAGCTAAGAGAAATGGAAGGTAGGATGGGAAATGCCAATATCCAGATAATACAAATCCCCAAAGGAGGTTAAAAACATAAGATTAAATTTCCAAGAAATAAAAAAAGATGAACTGTCTTATTAAAAAGATTCATAAAATGTCCATCTAATTGAAATAATCATACCTTCATACATGAAAGTCAGAAAATGAAATAAAAAATTGTAAAAGTATTTAGAAGAAAAGAATGGATTAACTACAAAGCTAGGAATCAGACTAATCAGATTTTCTTTTTAACAGCAACATTGTATACAAGAAAACAATGGTGTAATTTCCACTTAGAGCTTCAAAGTGGAAAACAAATCAACCAGGATTTTATATCTAGCCAAATTACCATTCAAATGAGAGAGGATAATAAAGGTATTCTCACATTAAAAAGTTTCAGAAAGTTTTCTCCATGAAGATTAATTTTTAAAACTCTCTTGGAGTAAGTATGCAAATGAGAAAGGAAGTAAACGTAGGAGAACACTACAAGTAGAGGTAGTAAATAAAGTTTATTATTTTCTAAAATATGAAGCAGCAAAGGTGTGACATATCAAAAGTATATTAATAAAACCCCAAAACTTTAATTCTAGGTAATATAAACATTGCCTAATTGGGGGCTGGGCAGGAGAGGGACAAGAAAGATGTGATAGCATACTTAAAAATACGAGGTTTTAGAGGAAGACATGGATAGTGATAAGTTTTAAAAATGTACAGGGCTAAATACCAGTATGGGTTTTAAGGATAATCACCATGTGAACAAAAATAGAGCAATCCACTTTTTATGCAAGTTAAAGAAAACTTGACCTAACAAATTAAAAACAGAAAAGAGGGATAACGTTACCAAAAGGAAGTAAAGTAAATGAAATATATGAAAAAAAATGGCAGAAATAAGAATAATTACAATAAATGAAAATAGATTTAACCTACCAACTAAAAGACAGGAATTTTCAGATTGGATAAGAAACATTTAACAATATGTTGGTTAAAAGAGACACACAAAACATTAGGATATAGAAAGGTTTATAATAAAAGAATAGAAAAAGATAAAACCAAGCAAGTATAAACCAAAATAAAGTTGAAATAGTAATCTGGATATCTAAAAAACTGAAATGAAATTTAAAGCATAATTTAAAGCAAAATGACATAATAAGGAAAACAAGAAATGAACAAAGAAGAAACAATAGAGCAGAATATATAACTATCACAATGCATAGAAAACTAAGTATAAAATTAATATATATAATGTAATATGTAACAATATGTCAAGGAAAATAGAGAAATCACCAATTATAATTTAAAATTTTAACAATTCCTCTAATAACAAGCACGAACAGAAATATAAGTCATCTGAGCAATATAATTAACAAACAAATTACTAGGTAAGGATAGAACACTGCATTCAAAAACAGAGATGAGGAGAGACAGTATGCACAGTACGTAAGCACGGTTTTAAGTATATTTATCAAGAAAAAAATACAGGTTAAAATAAAAATTAGCGAAGTATTCAAATACGGGAATTGTAAGGAAAACAACAGAGCAAACCCAAAGAAACAAGAAGAGCAATTATTATGAAGAAAAGGGCAAAAGTCTTTGAAATAAAAAACAACAAAAAGCTGTAAAACAAAGCAAATGATTGTTCTTAAAAAATATTAATAAGACAAACCTCTCACAAGTGTGACAGAAAAAAGGCTGGATACAAAGAACATTCATGAAAAATTACAAGACAGGACTATAGATCTAGAAGAAATTTTTAAAACGTAATACAAACAAATGAACTCTAATAAACTTTAAAACCTATAAGAAATTGTTCTCTATCTCAAAATATTTAAAAGGCAAAGTGGTACAAGAAGAAACAGAAAACTTAAACAGATTAATCATTAAAAACCGAAATGGTAAATACTTCCTTTCTCGCACTCTAGGATCATACAAGGGAGTTAATAGAACTCAGGGTTAATCTGTATATTTTTACTAGTTCTAAAACAGGAAAGCGTGAAAACCATCACTCACTTCATGAGGTTCGTGTAATCTCAATTGCAAAACCGGATAACAATAAAATGGAAGAATACCATAAGTCATTTCCCTCATGAGTATATATGTAAAAATCCTAAATAAAATATTAGCTAACTGAATCCAACAGTACCTAAAGTATTATTTCATACAGTTTCTTTTTTAAAAATTATTTTATTGAGGTCACATTGGTTTATAACATTGTATAAATTTCAGGTATACATTATTATATTTCAGCTTCTGTATAAACTGCATTGTGTTCACCACCCAAAGTCTAGTTTCCATCTGTCACTATACATATGTGCCCCTTTACCCCTTTTGTCCTCCCCCAACCTTCTCCCCTCTGGTAAACTACTAATCTGTTCTCCTTATCTGTGTGTATTTGTTTATCTTCCACATATGAGTGAAATCATATGGTATTTGTCTTTCTCTGACATTTTGATTAGCATAATACTCTCAAGGTCCATCCATGTTGTCACAAACAGCACAATTTTGTTTATTTCATCCTATATATATCTAAACCACACCTTCTTTATCTGTTCATCTATTGATGGGCACTTGGGTTGCTTCCAAGTCTTGGCTATTGTGATTGATGTTGTGATGAACATAGGGGTGCATATATCTTTTCAAATTGGTGTTTTCATATTCTTTGGATAAATACCCAGAAGTAGAATAGCTGGATCATATGGTAGTTCTAGTCTTAATTTTTTGAAGAATCTCCATACTGGTTTCAATAGTGGCTGCACCAGTTTGCATTCCCTCCAACAGTGTATGAGGGTTCCCTTTTCTCTGCATCCTCTCCAACTCTTGTTATTTCTTGTCTTTTTAATAATAGCCATTCTGACAGGTATAAGGTGATATCTCATTGTGGTTTTAATTTGCATTTCCCTAACAATTAGTGGTAGTGAACATCTTTTTGTATGCGTGTTGGCCATCTGTTTATCTTCTTTGGAAAAATGTCTGTTCATATCCTCTGCTCGTTTCTTAATTGGGTTGTTCATTTATTTGTTGTTGAGTTGTATGAGTTATTTACATATTTTAGAATTTAACCCCTTGTCGGATATATGATTTGCAAGTATTTTCTCCCATTTGGTGGGTTGTCTTTTCATTTTGTTGACGGTTTCATTTGTGGTACAGAAATGTTTTAGTTTGATGTAGTCCTATTTGTTTATTTTTCCTTTTGTTTTCCTTGCCTGAAAAGATACAGTATTCAAAAAGATACTGCTAAGACCGATATCAAAGAGTGTACCACCTACATTTTCTTCTAGGAGTTTTATGGTTTCAGGTCTTACATTCAAGTCTTTTATTCATTTTGAGTTAATTTTTTTGTATGATGTAAGATAATGGTCTGCTTTCATTCCTTTACATGTGGCTTTCCAGTTTTCCCAGCACCATTTATTGAAGAGACTCTCTTTGCTCCATTGTATGTTCTTGGCTCCTTTGTAAAGGTTAGCTGTCCATAAATGTAAGATTTTATTTCTGGGCTCTCAGTTCTGTTCCACTGAACTGTGTGTCTGTTTTTCTGCCAGTACCATGCTGTTTTGATTACTATAGCTTTGCACTATAGTTTGAATTCAGGGAGAATGATACTTCCAGCTTTGTTCTTTTTCACAGGATTGCTTTGGCTACTCGGGGTCTTTTGTTGTTTCCCATAAATTTTAGAATTCTTTGTTCAATTTCTGTGAGAAATGTCATTGGGATACTGATTGGGATTGCATTGAACCTGTGAATTGCCTTCGGTAATATAGGCATATAACATTTTAACTATGTTTATTCTTCCAATCTGTCAGCAAAGAATATCTTTCAATTTCTTTATGCCTTCTTCAAGTTCTTTCAATAATATCTTACAGTTTTCAGTATATAGATCTTTCACCTCCTTGGTTAAATTTATTCCTAAGTATTTTATTCTTTTTCTTGAGATTGTAAATGGAATTGCATTTTTGATTTTTCTTTCTGCTAGCTCATTATTAGTGTACAGAAATGCAACTGATTTCCAGATGTTGATTTTGTACCTTGCAACTTCAATGTATTTGTTAATTATTTCTAATAGTTTTTTTGGTTGATTCTTTAGGGTTTCTATATATAGACTCATGTCATCCACAAATAGTGACAATTTTATGCCCTCCTTTCCAATTTCAATGCCTTTTATTTCTTTTTCTTGTCTAATTACTCTGGCTAAAACCTCCAAGACCATATTGCATAAGAATGGCAAAAGTGAGCATCCTTGTCTTGTTCCTGTTCTTAGAGGGATAGCTTTCAGTTTTTCACTGTTGAGTATGATGTTGGCTGTGGGTTTGTCAAATATGGCCTTTATTATGTTGAGGTACTTCCCTCCTATACCCATTTTGTTAAGAGTTTTTATCATAAATTGATGTTGAATCTTGTCAAAAACTTTCTCTGCATCTATTGAGACAATCATGTGACTTTTATTCTTCATTTTGTTAATGTAGTGTATCACATTGATTGATTTGTAGATGTTGAACCATCCCTGTATCCTGGAATAAATCCCACTTGATTGCACTGTATGAGTCTTTTAATGTATTGTTGTATTTGATTTGCTACTATTTTGTTGAGGATTTTTGCAGCTATGTTCATCAGTGATATTGGACTGTAATTTTCCTTTTTTGTGTTTTCCCTGTCTGGTTTTGGTACCAGGGTAATGTTGGCCTTGTAAAATGAGTTAGGAAGCATCCCATACTCTTCAATTTTTTGGAAGAGTTTGAGAAGGACAGATATTAAATCTTCTTTGGATGTTTGGTAGAATTCACCAGAGAAGCTGTTTGGCCCTGGGCTTTCGTTTTTGGGGAGGTTTTTGATTACTGTTTCAATCTCTTTACTTGTGATTGATGTATTCAGACTCTATTTCCTCATAATTCTGTTTTGGGAGTTTGTATGATTCTGAGAATTTATCCATTTCTTCATGGTTGTCCAGTTTGTTGGTGTATAGCTTTTTGTAGTATTTTCTTGATACAGCTTAATTCTTATTTATCAGTATGAAAGGAAATAAATCTATCAGCATTCTAGAAATAGAATAGGACTTCCTCAGTTTGATTAAAGAAAATATATACCAATTTTACTATTGTATAATGTATAGGATCTCTGAGATAATTTTATAAGGAAAAAAATAAACGGAGGTATCAAGATTGAAAGGTGATTAAAATTAGAATTTGTAAATGGCATGATTATGTAGAAAAACAATAGAATTAACAACTAGAATTTGTAGGCTAGCTCAGTAAATTGTTAGATTAATCACAAATCCCAATCTGAAATTCCAGATGGTTTTTTTAAAGGATATGATAAACATATTTTAAAATTTATACAGAAGAATAAAAGTCCATGAATAGCTGTGTTAACCCTAAAAAAGAACAATGAAGGACTTGCTCTACTATATTGCAAAAGATACTCCCAAATCATAGTGATAAAAGTGTGATAATGCGGGCTGGCCCAGGGGTGTAGTGTTTAAGTTCATACACACTGCTTTGGTGGCCCTGGGTTCGTGGGTTCTGATCCAAGGTGCAGACCTATACACTATTCATCAAGTTACATTGTGGTGGCATGCCACATATGAAATAGAGGAAGACTGGCAGAGATGTTAGCTCAGTGCCAATCTTCCTCAAGCAAAAAGAGGAAGATCGGCAACAGATGCTAGCTCAGGGCTAATCTTCCTCACCAAAAAAAGAAACAAAGAAGTGTGATAATGATACATAAATAAACAAATAGATCAATGAAAAAAACCCAGAGATTACAGAGATAGACTAGTGTATAAAGGGCAACTTAATTTGTACTAAAATCTCCACAAATCAATGGGGGGAAAACAGATTGTTTGGTAGATGGTGCTGTTAAAACTAACTCACTGTATGGAGAAAATGAACAAAATCCTTGCTTACTACAGATGCAGGAGGGGACTCCATCTGGATTCAAAAAACCAAATGTAAGAGGTAAAAGTTCAGCTATGACAAGGTAATATAGGAGAATATCTTGTGACCCAGGGGCAGAAAAAGAGTTCTTCAAAAAACTCCAGAGCACATAAAAGCACATTAATCCATTAGTTCTGAGGATAGAATCATGAAGGCTACAATCATAACTAAGGACCAATTCACACAGTTTCAAATATAGGTTTTTAAGTTTTACTGGAAAGATGTTATGTTTGATAAAGATTCAGTTGAAAAAGTTAGAATGAAAAGTTTGCTAATAACTCATTTAGGTTATAGACTTGGAAAATGAGATAAAAATAAATCAACAACTTCAGAGTTGTTCTAGGTAACAATGAAGCATTGTAAATTCTGCCTGTCATATCTTTCTAGCTGAGGAAAAGAATTGATTTACTGGACCTGTTAACATACTTAAATCTGCTCTGTGTGTGTGTGTTTGTGTGTGTGTATGCCAAATAGCATTAAAAATGAATATATTCTAATAGATATAATGGCAACTGACTGCATCAAAGCAAAGGGTTACTTTTCTTAAGTCCCATTCAACCCTGGAAAATACTTTTTTTTCACGACTCACTGAAAGTGTGTTTTATTTTTGGACTGTCTTCTGAAAGCTAAGGTCACATCAGCCAACAGCTTGCTGATGAATATTTCTGTAATTTGAAAAAGAAAGCTTCTAAATCTAATTTTAGCCATAACTGCAGTTTTCTCAATTCAATTGTATTTAGATTAGAAGATTACTTCAAATGTTTTTGATAACATGATAAGATTTAGATAAAACTTTAATAATGCAAACACAGATTTGTTATTAGTAATATTCACTTCCAGACATTCACATTGATTATTGCTTCCTACTGCAATAGTTTAATATATAGCATAAGTGAAATCACATTGGTACAAAAGTCGTCTTTAACATTTTTCCAAATTATTTTTAAATTTAGAGCAGAAACATTTATTACCATCTTTGCTTACATTTTTATAATGAATATTCTTTAGGGCAGGATTTCTCTTTAAAATAATATTTATAAACAAAAATCCTTAACCATAGAGTAAGCACAAGCACCCTGAAAGACACCTTCAGAACATGTGCATACAACTTTAAGGCAGCCTTTTTACAAAAAGTACCCGATATTATCTGAGTCTTAACTACCTTGTGCTACTTCATCTCCTGTCCCTGCACTGGCCTAATGAAAGCACTCAGACGTTATTCAGGAACAAGACCACCAAAAGGAAGAAGGCCAGGTTTTTCTTTTCTTTTTCCCTTAATCAATCTTAGGTCATGTCTGGTTTCTTTCACACTGTGTAGCACAAGTGATTTTTTTTCCCCAGATGGACATTTAAAAACTTTTTTTATTATGGAAAACTTTGAATACATTCATAACTAGAGATAACAGAGTGAAAATATCTGATGCGCTCAATATTCAGCTTACATAATTATCAATTCCTGGATAATGTTGCTTCATTTATACCAATATCCATGTTCTCACAGCATCAGATTATTTTGTAGCAAATTTCAAATATCATATCCTTTCATCTGCACATATTTCAACACCTATTTCTAAAAGAATATTTTCTTGAAAAAATACATAGCCACAATGCAATAATGATGCTTTTAAAAATTAGCAATATTTTTTTTTTTTTTGAGGAAGATTAGCCCTGAGCTAACTACTGCCAGTTCTCCTCGTTTTTGCTGAGGAACCCTGGCCCTGAGCTAACATCCGTGCTCATCTTCCTCTGCTTTATATGTGGGACACCTACCACATGATGGTGTGCGAAACAGTGCCATGTCCGCACCAGGGATCCGAACCGGGGACCCCCCGTGGCGCAGAGAAGCGGAATGTGCGAACTTAACTGCTGCACCACTGGGTCGGCCCCAGAAATATTTCTTAATGTTATTAGATATCCAATCAATATACAAATTTCCCTGATTTTTAAAAATTTGTTTGAACTGAGATAGAATAAAGTACACTTATGGCATTTAGAAGGTATGTATCTTGTCTCTTTTGATCAATAGGTTTTCACCTATAAATTTTGATCTACACACTTAGTCTCCCTCTATTTTTATCCCTTTTTCGAATTTTTTTTTAAAAACTGTTTCATTCGTTCTGTATAGTTTCCCAGTTTGGGTTTTGTTGATTATGTCCTCATGAAGCTGTTTTCCATACTCCTCTGTCAACATATTTCCTGTAAATTGATTAACATGAGAGGCAGAGATTGATGGGTTTCAGGTTCCAGTTTTCATACTGCTGCTTCTTAGGTACAATTGTGTATTTTCATCAGGAGATACAGGGATATCTGGTCATTTTTCTGTTTGTTATGATGTAAGCAACAGTTGATAATCATTGATTAGTTCCATTGTTTCAAGAGAGGTTTCAAAAAGTGTGATTATATTTCTATCAATTATTCTTCATTTATTTTTTTTTTAAAAATCCCTTCATCGATTATTGGTTTACTGAAGGTATAATTTATACAGAAAAACAGGATAAGTGTGTATTTCCCTTTATTTTCCAGTTTTCAAAATAATGAGTTTTTTTTACCTTGAACAGTGATGAATGATTTTTTTTTAAGAAGTATTATTATGACCTCATATATAACCATGTTTCAATCTATGGAGGTTATTATTCTTTTTCGTGTTCAAATTGTCCCATCTTTGGCTGGTGGAAGCCTCTTCAATTGGCTCCAGGGTCCTTTTGATATATGCTTATTGGCTTTAACAATTCCTTGCTTTCTGGGCTGATATGTACATTTCCTACCCTAGACCTGAGTGAAAACAGCCATTTCCCCAAGGAACGCTGGTTCATTTTAGTGGGAAATGATACTTAGGGACTATAATCTAAATATTGGGGAAAAGGCTTATCACTGCTTCTAAGTCCTTATTTTAGGGTTTGCTTGTGAATGGACAAAGCTAGATTTTTTTAAAGATAAAAACATCATGACTTCATACACGTACTTTCAATTCAAATTTAGTACTAGTGAGTTTTTAATTAAACTTATCTATCTTGTCTATTTCTCCCTTCACCTACACCAAGAATCCCAGTTTCCAAAGATAACATATAATTACTTACATACTTTATACTACAGTTGACCTTTAAAATTCTTAGAATAGCGATACTAACACTACCAACAAAAATATGACTAAAGAGTAAGATTTTTTTGTTAAGGTTTTATTTTTGTCTTAGGGCATACCCTACTAGGGATGTATAACAAAATTACTTGTGTTTTAAAAATCTTCTCTATAAAAGTATAATTAACATGCAATAAGATTGACCATATAGGGTTTTTTTCAGGAAGATTAGCCCTGAGCTAACATCTGCTGCCAATCCTTCTCTTTTTGCTGAGGAAGACTGGCCCTGATTTCACATCCATGCCCATCTTCCTCTACTTTATACTTCGGACACTTACCACAGCATGGCTTGCCAAGTGGTGCCATGTCTGCACCGAGGATCCAAACCAGAGAACCCTGGGCCGCCAAAGCGGAACAGGCACACTTAACCACTGTGCCACCAGGCTGGCCCCTTAAGCCTATAGCTTTGACAAAGATATGGACTCCACCATAGTTAAGATACAGACCAACTCTATTAGCACAAAATTTCCCATATTTCTCTTTATAGTCGATCTCCCCCTTGCCTAGCCATGGTCCCAGATATTCATTGAAGTAGTTTCTGTTACTATAATTTTACCTTTGTGAAAATTTGACATACATGGAATAATACTGCATGTATTCTTTTTGTCTGGATTCTTACTCTCAGCATAATGTTTTTAAGATTCATCTATGTTGTTAGGATCTCCTTGTAGTAGTTGAATATTATTCCATTGTATGAATATGCCACTTTTTGTTTATCCATTCTCTTGTTGATGTACCTTTGAGCTGCTTCCAAAATTTGGGCTATTATTAATAAATCTATAGACATTCATGTACAAATTTTTGTGAGTACATAGACTTTCATTTCTCTTGTGAAAATACCCAGGAGAGGTGCTTCTGTATCATAGGGTAAGTGAATGTTTAATTTTATTTTTAAAAACCCGCTGAATTTGTTTTCCATTTCCATCAACAATATATAAGTGGCCTAGTTAATATATTTTCCAACCGTTGGAATTATCAGTAGTCTTTTTTTTGATTTGAGACATTTGAGAAGGTGTGTGGTGGTATCCGTTTGTGGTTTAAAGTTGCATTTCCTTAATGACTAACTATCTTGACAAATTTTACACGTACTGTTTTGCTATTTGCATATCTTTTTGGGTGAAATGTCTGCTCAAAGCTTTTGCCTATTTTGAAATGAATTTGTTTGAGTTTCAAGTGTTCTTTATATTTTCTGGGTTAAAATGTTTTATAAGAAATACGTTTTCCAAAAATTTTCTCCCAGTGGGTGGCGTGCCTTTTTATTTTCTTAATGGTGTCTTTCAAAGAACAAAAGTTTAAAATTTTGGTGGAGCTTGACTCATCACATTTTTATTTTATGGTTCATGGGGTTTTTTTGATCCCATCTTAAAAATTTTTGCTTAATCCAAAGTTATGAAGATTTTCTCCTAAGATTTCTTCTAAAAGTTTTATGGTTTTACCTCCTATATTTAGGTCAACAATATATTTTGAGTCAGTTTCATTATATGGTGTGAGGTAAGGCTCAAGATTTTACTTTCTTTTGTTTTTATACAGATATCTAATCATTACAACACTATTTGTTTAAAAGACTATCCTTTCCCATCAAATTACCTTGGCACACTTGTCAAAAATCATTTGACCATATTTATATGGAGGTTTATTTTTCAACGTTATACTGTTCCATTGATCTATATGACTATCATATATTCCCTCTATCAGTATTTCCTATTTTTATTAATATAGGTTTATAGTAAGTTTTGAAGTCCTCTGGTTTTGGGTTTTGGTGTTTGTTTTTTCTTTTTTCAAAGTCATTTTAGCCAGGCTGGGTCCTTTTCATTTCCACATATGTCTTAGAATCAGCTTGCCAATTTCTTTGAAATTGCCTGTTGGGATTTTCATTAGGATGATATAGACTCTATTGCTCAATTTGGGAAGAATGGACATCCTAACAATATTGCATCTTTCAATCTTTTGTAGTTTTCAGTGAACAGTTCTTGCACATATTTTGCTAAATTTATCCCAAGATATTTCATGATTTTGATGCTATAATTTCAATTTTTAATTCTTTATTCCTAGTATTATGAAGTATAATTGATTTTTTGGAAATTGATCTTGTATTCAACAAACTTGCTAATCTTATAAATAAATTCTAGTAACTTTTGGCATCTGTATTTATAGGCACTCTTACTTCTTTTTCAATCTGCATGCTTTTTCTTTCTTTTCTATGCTTTCTGAACTAGGTAACACCTCCAGTACAATGTTGAATATAAGTAATGGAAATAGGCATCTTTGCCTTTTTTTCAATTTGGGGAAAGGCATTCAGTCCTTCTTCATTAAGTATGATGTCACGTATAAGTTATTTTTTTAGATACCCTAAAATTTGAGAAAATCCTATTCTTGTGGTAGTTTTCTGTTGGTTTTTATCCTGAGTAGGTATTGAATTATTTAGTGAAATGTTTTTCTGCATCTGTTGAGATGATCATATGGTTTTACTTTTTTAGTAATAAAATCAAGTCTACAAAATAAGTAGATTTAAAGGTATTAGACTTGGAATAAGGAATTGAAAATATATTTTTTAAAAAAAGCAAGACCGTTTGAGTCTGAAAGGCTGATTTAAAAAAAATAGCTAATTACAAATTGTGGAAATCCACAGTTCCTAAAATAAGAAACTTGAAGTGTGGTTTAAACATATTACTAGACACAGCCAAATTAGGAAACTGGAAGATTTTGAATGAAAAGAGATGGAAAATATGAAACAGAAATTAAGACTCATGGATCCAAATGATTCTAATATTTCTAGAAAGGGAATGGAGAATGAGTCAATATTGAAAATATTATAGTTGAATTTTTCATATTTTATGAAAAGCATGAACCCCCAATCTATGTTACAGTAAGTTTGAAGCAATATTAGTAAAAAATACATACCTAGATACCTTGTTATGAAATTTTACTCCCTAAATGGAGATTAAAGAATGATCTATGTACAATAAAGTGGGAAAGTGGATAAAAAGAAACAACAAGAAAAAAACCCCAAAATAAGATGTTGAAATTATTCCAAATATATGAGAAATCATAATACATGCATATAGAATAAGCTTACTGATAGAAAACCAACAACAAAGCTTATATTATACCCACACATCTGTATAATCAATGTGCCATTTATAAAAGACACTAAAAAACTTAAGAATATATAAAAATTAAAAGTAAATGAATGAAAATAATCTATCAGGCATATACAAATAAAAAGGAACTAGGAGTTATAACAATAGTAACATCAGACAAAATTTGTTTAAAGGCAAAAGATAAGAAGGTAAAAGAGGGCCAATACATAATGCCAAGAGGAAAAACTTGCCAATATTATAAGTCTAAACTTAAATTCAACTAACATTACAGCCTCAAAATGTAAAGAGCAAGGGATAGCCTGGTGGTGTAGTAGTTAAATTTGTGCACTCTGCTGCTGCAGCCCAGGGTGCACAGGTTCAGATTCTAGGCACAGACCTACACACAGCTCATCGAGCCATGCTGTGGCGGCATCCCATATACAAAAAATAGAGGAAGACTGGCACAGATGTTAGCTCAGGGACAATCTTCCTCAAGCAAAAACAGGAAGACAGGCAGCAGATGTTAGCTCTGGGCCAATCTTCCTCACCAAAAAATATATACATATATATAAAGCAAACACTGCCGAAAAAAATAAAAACTGACAAATAGACAACCATAGTTTTAAAAAAAGTTATTAATGTATCAAGAATTACATATTGCAAAAAATTGACTATTCTAGCAACTTATTTGAAAAAAATTTCACTACAAGAAAAACCTCATAGCTAAAGAATTGATATCATACAAGTTGCATTCAATAATGACATGTAATTAAATGGAAAATAACATCAAATTAACTAGGAAAAAGGCATTTGGAAATTTTACAAAATAAAACTGCTTCCAAATACCTCACAGGTGAAAACCTAAGTGATACCAGAAATGAGAAAGCTAGAAATAAGTTTAAATACATATAAATCTTAAAAAAATTAAACACTAAATATTAAATTTGTGGAATTAAATGCTGTGGAATATAACTAAAAGACCATTAAGAGGAAAATTTATTGCTATAAATTCTTGCATTAGAAAATCATAACCTGTAAACTAACTATGCTTGCAACTCAAAAATTAGGGAAAAAACTAGAGAAAACCTAATAAAACTTATAAAAATGAGTTAAGCAATTAAAGTGAAGAGAATAATGAACCATAATATCAAGAAACAATTAATAAAATCAGTTGCTGATTTACTGAAAAAAGTAGTAAAATAGACAGAACTCTGACCATAAGATGAAGGAATTAGGGAGGGCGCAAATAAACAATATTAGAAAGGAAAGGCTCAAAACTATAGACATGATGATATGATAGATCATAAGAAAATATTCTTAATAAATTTCTATATCTACCTTTGGATATGACTAACATGAGAATAAATTAAAAAGATAAATTACTAATGACAATTTAAACAACCGAATCATTTCTTCCCAAATATCCTCCCCTCAAAATTTGCCAACAATACCCATATAGTTCCATAGACAATCTTACATAAAGTATGGCAAAAACTAGAAGTAAAGAGAGAAACTCAGTAATTCATTTAATCAGTCTAGTATAAACCTGATACTCAAACCTGAAAAATACAGTAGGAGAAAGTATGTTCCAGTACCATTTATGAGCAAAGATACAAAAATGCTAAATAAAATTATAGGTATTGGAACAACTGGCTATCAAAATAAGGAAGGAAAGAAGGAAGAAACCAAAGAAGAAAGGGTGGAAGGAAGGAAGAAAAGAAGAAAAGCAGGTTAAACAAAATTGACTCTATCCTTACACTATACACAAAATTAAATTGCAGTGAATTATTGATCTAATGTGAAAATTAAAATGTATAGTAAAGAACAAGAGAAAAATCTTTATTATCTCAGAGTAAAAAGGACTTCTTAAATAGGCAAAATACGAAACAAACAGTTGGTAAAAACTGACAGCATTCTAATAAGAAACTTCTCTCTCAGAAATAGAAAAAAGGTCAAAAGCTGAGAAGACTATTGGTAATGCCTACTAACTCTTAAAGAATTTATGTCCTGAATCTGTATAGGGAGCCCTTTGACATCATTAAAAAGATAATCTTCCCGAAAGTGGGCAAAGCTATGAATAAACAATTCACAAAAGAGCAAACCGAAGTGACAAATAAACACAAAAGAGTTCAAACTCACTAACAGGATATAATTGTGCATCCATCACATCGTACAAACTAAAAAGTCTGATAATATCAAATATTGCTGAGGTTGTGAAGCAATGTGCTATTTCATGCACTGTTGGAAGAAAGACAAATCTGTAGCACCCATTTGGAGAGTAATTAGGCAATATAAAGGTGTGTATATTTTTAATACGGTAATTCTACTTCTAATTTATGCACATTAGAAAATTCTTGCACAGGTACACAAGGAGCTGCTTCTGTAACTTTGCTTGTAATAATGAGCTGACAGAGGAAAGGAAAGAAAGGACAAAAAGGGAAAAGAAAGAAAAAACTTATATGTCCATAAATAGAATATTGACTAAGAGTTTCTTGTATATTCATTCTATTGAATTCCATGTAGTAATCAAAATAAATTTTGTGCTATGTATATCAATATGGATACACAAACATAATATTGAACAAAACATGCACAGTTCAGAAGATTAAAACATTTTATAATATTTTATAAAACATACAGGGCAATGCCTTACTATTCTTATGGATATCTGCAATGCGATGAATAAAAGTACATAAATATTTATGGAAATGACCTATAGCAAATTCAAAATGCCAAAAATGATCCAGGACCTTTGAAACCAATAAGTTCCATATAGAAAAAAGGAAACAGAGGGGCTGGCCCCAAGGCCTAGTGGTTAAGTTCAGCACGCCACCTTGGTGGCCAGGGGTTGGTTCCGGAGTGAGAACCTACACCACTTCTTGGGCTATACTGTAGCAGTGACCCACATAAAAAATATAGGAAGACTGCAACAGATGTTAGCTCAGGGTGAATCTTCCTTAGCAAAAAAGAAAAAGAAAAAGAAAAGGGAAACTGAGAGTAAATTAAGCAGGTACCAAGTGTATAAAGATATTCTATTCTCTTATTTCTTTCTTCAAAGGATATGTTCCCTTAGAGTTTATATGTTCATGTGGGTAAGTAGTGCTTCAGGTTTATTCAGCTACTGGTTAAAGAATGGATGTTTTTAAAATCATAAATAGGGATCCAGTAAGGAGAACTGAACTGAACATTAAGATATAATGGAAGGAAAATTGACTTGGGGATCTGACGACCTGGATTTCTAGTTACAAGATGTGTTCACTTCAGCAAGTGATTTTGTTTCTTTGAACCTTAATATCCTCATTTGTAATAGTAAAATTGCAATTGTTAATATCCGCCTCAAAAGATTACTGAAACTTGGAAAAGATGGTGAAATATGGGAAAGAACTCTGTACAGGTATCCGCAACTTTGATTATGTCTCTTACAAATAGGGATACAGCTCGGTAGGTAGACAGGTAGAATAATATAGATAGATACACACACGTCCTGAACTGTGGCTAAAAGCTTTCTCTCTAGGTATTTCAGTAATTCATTCAGGCCCAGTGACTCAAATGTAACAAGAATAAAGTAAAGTAAACTTGCATTCTTGCTCTCAAATATCTATGTTGTTAAATAGAATATTAAATGGGAGGGGTCGATTTTTTTTATAGAAAATCTATATTATCCTAAATATTAAATCATTTAACAGGATATTGAGCACCTATTTTTGTGCCATACACTCTGCTAGGTGATGAAGACACAAACATAAGCAAAAATCTTCTCTTTACCTAAATGTACACATACTTCAAATGCGGCCTTTGTGGTCCTAATTCTAGACCATGGCAAGGATTAGGATATTGAAGAGACAGATGTGGGGAAAAGGGAGATCATCACCCCCATGTGCCCAAGAGAATGCAATCTTTTTAGATATAAAAGGAAAAATGAATCTCAATTAGCTTATTTTAATTTACTGTGATTTCCTAATATGGTAATAAGCCTCTGTTTAATTTTAATTGTTCTATTGCCTGAATTTTACATCCATTTAACATACCTTTCTGCTATGATTTTTGTGGTGCATTAAATATAAAATTACATTAATGATGATGCCAGCTCTCTTTTTAATTTCAAAATTTTAAAGATTTCCATTGCATTATAGCTTTATGAACATTTACAAATTCAAATTTAGAAAGAACTTGAAACACCATTTTATCATTGTTCACTTTCATTGATTCTCTCACTGTAAATGTTTTGTGATAGTACAAATCCTTCACTTTCGACCTAGATATTCTAGACATGTCAGTCACACAAAAATGGAGTCTCTAGCAGCTGGCATTCCCAGACACTAGAAAAAGAAAATGACCTGTTCATTTATCATGTAGCAATCTGACAACTTGCTTGATTGCTCCCTCTCAGAAGCTGCTCCAATTCAGGAAAGTGAAGGGATCTCTAGCCACAGCACCAGCATTATTCAGAAACTGTGGTCACTGAGCCAGATTTTACCCAGACCATGTTTTGTTAGTCTGGCACTGTTTTTTTTAAAATAATTGAATTCAATGATGATATTAGGAAATATAAAGATTTTAGATAAAATTCCAGATTCCCAGCTTGTCTGAAAAATTAGGCATGTTTAGCAACAGTGAGTATCCATTCCTTCTAGCCCTGGTGTACTCTTACATTACACCTGTTATTAGAGCTGTAGGAGGCTAGGACCTGTCCAAGAGCTGGACTGGGCTCAGAGAACTATGATTGGACACAGTCATCAGTCCCCAGCTTCTTTTGAAAAACTAGATCTGGCAACAGTGGGTCCCCAATCCTGCATGTCAGCAAGTAAACTAGAGCTGTGTAGTTGGTTGCCAATAGCGCTTACCATTCTCCATTGTTTATACCTTGTCTTCTTTACATTCATTTACTTGTACCCACTTTGGCAGATTGTGTTATTGTTCAAAATATTTGTTACCTCTCCCTATTGCAGGATTATTCCTTCCCAACCCATTGACATCAGGCTTGGCCACATAACTTACTTTGGCCAATGAATTGGGACATACGCCACTTCCAAGCAACAGCTTTAAGAGCCATCATGTGGCTCTGCCTTCTGCAACTTTTCCTCAGCCAAGAGACCAGGTTTCCTCAGATGGCGGCTGCTCCTTTAGTCTAGTCCCAGAATGAAGATGATAAGGAGTACAGCTGAAGCAGACTCAAGATGCACATATAGCGTGAACTGAAATAAGTGATTGCTATTGTGAGCCTCTGCAATTTTGGTGTCATTTTCTATCACAGCACAGCTTAGCTGAAACTAACCCATACATCCCTCTAGTTTGTCTCGCCATTTTATTCTGTTAAACATGAGCAGCAATCTCTTGACTGCCTAAAAAGTAGGTATTTGATCCAGAGATCTAAATCTGAAATTTTTGAAAAATGGGATTATATAGAGCATGGTAGAAGGATTCAGTTGTTGTATAAAATGGCATAAATGTTTCCTCCTTAGTTTTACAATTAAGAGCAAAATGGATGTAAATTACTACTAACTGAAGTCCCACCATGTGCCCAGTGTTTTTCATACTTTACCTCGTTTTAAATGATCAACATTATTTAAATGTATAGTTACTGTTCTTCTCAGTTCTCAAATAAGTAAATTGAGGCTCAGAAATTTAGATGTGTCTGTATTTGAATACGTATATTTTTTAGTCCTAAGCTTATGTTCTTTTTTTCTAAACCCACTCCATTCTTGAAAACATAGATCCTAAAAGGTCTTATTCAAAAAGCTCTACTCTATAACACAGTAGCATTTAAATTTTACCTGACTTTTGAGTAGAGAGAGTGATTCCTCCATGGATCTGTGACATACCATGATGAAGTTTTATTCCTACTCCCCTGCCTCCCTAAGATATGGATAAATGAGATAAATAGGAAAATATGGCAGGTTTTTTTTCATAATGCTCCATATCATCCATTAAAAAAGGATTGCCCTTTATTTTTAGATTATGACCTTTTTATGTTTTTATGACAAAATGTGTTTTCCTATGAAAAATGATAATGATCATAGATGTTGATTTTGCCTAGTGTCTATCTGGAAACATCAAGGCAACATGATGTCAGGTCCTCACTTTCCGTTAGTACTGCAATTGTCCTGCCCTTGCGTGGTGGGACGTATTTTGAAACATGGAAAAATTATGCTGTTTTTTCCCCCAGGATCCAAAAGCCCTTCCCCCTGTGAAAACTAGACATTAAGCACTCCTTGCCTCAGGGGAAAGTTGTTTAAACAGAAATGGAGTGTTTTGAGTTTTGAGGTGGAATTTTGAAACTCATGGCATAGATAATTTAGGAACAATTTTATTTTTAACTTCAAAACCATGGCTTTAAATATCAAAAGACACAGATCAGTAGAATTCAAGACATAAAGTTTCTGTCATAAGCCATAGTCATAGAAAAATCTATGATTGGTTGGAACCAATTTTTCTTACCATTCTTTTTAAACTAACAAATGAAAATCAGAACAGGAGAGAGTGGTATTAAAGGAAAGGAGTCACAAATGAAAGCAAAAGATTTAGATGCTGACGTAAGTCTTCAAAAAGGTGGTTAGAACCTTGTCCTTTATACTGCCTTGTCTCCAAACTCAGTGTTTGGGGATCTAAAAGCCAACAGATTATTCTGGGGATCTTAAAGCTAACAGAATCTGTGCCTCCATCCCCGGGAGATGGCAGGCCTTACAATCAGTCTCATGTGGTATGAGATGGCAAGAAATGGCCGTGACACATCTAGACAAGGCTTGATAGAGTGCCCCACCAATCATTTCAGAGCCTACAGGAGCTTTCTTGAGAAGTGAGAGAAAGCCAGTAGATCTGAGGAAACCTGTGGTCAGGATAAGGAGAATGCTGAGTAACTTGTGTGGTCCAATGACTTAACCATGGAAGGAATGGATATTTTGAGTAGATGTCTGTTGGGATTGATGCTGATGACAAAAAGCAAAAAACAATGCAAAATCTGTCTGTTCACTGATGTCAGCCAGGCTAGGGATGAGGACTCAGGACCAGGTTTCCATTCGTGGGTCCACTGACACAGCCCCAGAAGAAGAAAGAGAATCCCACACTTACTAAAAATCCCAATTGGACCAAGAAAACCCTGAATGAAATGAGTTGCTGATTAAGTAGACTGGAGGCCCATGATCAAAATTAATTTCAGTTATAGAAAAATAATCAGTTACTTTTTGCATGTATCATTTTAAGAAATATAAACTTTTTGCCCATTGCACATGAGCCCTCAAAATCTGAGATCTTATTGCTTTTGAGGCCTGTTTTGTTGTGGTCCCTATCAAATATGATTTACATTAAAATAGAGGCCTTTATGGAATAATGTCCTGTATAATAAATGACGCATAGTGGCTTGCCCTTATAAAGAAAAGATGAGAGGTTGTAAGTTGAGAAGGGAGTTGCCAATTGGAAGTTACTCAGAAGGTAAATGATGCTTTTGTGGCTAAGGGATACTTAAACAGCTCACCCATCACAAATGATGTACTTGTTCACCAATAACAGGTAATAAAGTCACAGACAGAGAAATGAATGTGTTGGACAGTAACAGTTAATCAGAGGAATCATCTTAACAGTAAGATGACTATGTCTAGAACTGCCCAGGGAAACATACAGCCCATCCCCCCTTCCTATAGATTTATACCTCGACATGGAGTACCCAGGGAGATGGAACTTTGAAATCCTTTGAGAGGAAAACTGCCTTTACAGTTTCTAGCAAGAAAAATGTAACGTTTTGGAGAACATGGCTTTTATTTGGGGCCACTAGTAAATATCTCCACATTATTTGTGGCATGACTGGTGTTTGGTCAATTCAGACTGGACTGTTATGTCTTCTCTGAGTCCATCAAAGGCATCTCGGAAAGAAAGGGCAATCAACCTAAGCATTGTCGGGCTACAGATTGTCTTCTGGGTCTGGATGAGGTGGCTTCCTCTCCTTGGCCTGAGCCACAAGGGGACCCAAAGCAGTAAGTGAGGGCCTGTGAGCCCCAAGAGGAGCAGCTGCTAATAGATTTGGAGAGGACCCTGTTCACGCTCACGGATCAGAACAGTGAGAAAATGCAGCCTTGTGACTAGCACAAGGTAAGGTGAGATCAGCAGAGCAGGAAGGAAGAAATGAGACAGGGCCACAAGGGCATTGCGAAAGCGTAAATATTCCAAGGATTCTCAGAGGCAGGTATCAAGTTTCTGCTGTCATTCAGGTGAGAGATAAAATATACCCCTTTGGGCTATGTATATTAAATTCTATAAGACCCCTAATGGGGAAAATATATACAAACACGAAATAAAGTAACGTTTGAAAATAAGGCCTTCAAAATCACATACTGAGTTTAAAGAAAATGATACTAATAACTGATGGAAACTACAGTATCAAAGACAAAAATAACGATACTCAAAGTCAATCACAAACACACTCTGGAACTTTACTGACTGAGTCTAAAATATTTGGCTCACTTTACGATCACTTTCCTGCTGTAAGGTCAAGAGGGTCGAACATAGGATGATACTGCTTGGCTTTTAAAAATAGTTGTAAAAAGAGAACAGCTCTACTTTGTCTTTGCTGCAGTTAAATAGAATACTTCTATGATAAGTTCCTTTTTAAGATTCTAAACTTAAAGGCTAGTGGCCAAGTCATTGGTCAGTTCTGGTGATGTGTGTTTGTGTGTACGTGTGTATGCATGTGTGTCTGTATATATATCTATGCACATGCAGATATGCACATGCATGTGCTGTTGGTCCTCGTTTGCAAAGGCTTTCCTCCTTCTGTGTGTAACCCCTAGTTGAGTGAGGTCTTGATGACCCTCCCTTGATGACCAAGTGGTCTGCCTGACCAGCATTCTTCAGCACAGAGAAGCACCATCCTTATATATTAAGATGATCAGTGCCCTTATTTGACATTTTTCAAAGGACAAGTTTGCCTTGTGGTTTTCATTTAATCAGGGTTCTGTAGAACTTGCTGATGAAGCCTTCCTGACTCAGTCAGCAGGTCTCTGAACTAGGTAGCTTCATGCCAAATGCTGCCTAATCTGACCCAGTTCTTCCCCAGGAACAAAAATCCTAAAAGAAATGCTGGAGCTGAGTCGATGCCAACAGAGCACACTGGACAAATGTTCAAAAACAAAGCTCAGAGCCCTGTTTGCCTTTTTTTCTGATATTTGTCTGGCTGTTTAGCAATTTCTTATTCTTACTGAAACTAATCCATAAAATGAAGATAACATCCACCTCCTCTGAGCTCCTATGAAGATAAAAGAAATAATATACAAAGCAGCATTTAATGAATCTTAATTGCCATCCATCTCTTGTTGAAACCTAGACAACCAAGTTATTTACCTGCCTCCACCCTGATATACACTGAACTCCAGCACAACATAACTTTGGAAGAAGCAGAACATCACTTTCCTAAGTCAGGCCCAGCCTAATTCCTAATCTATAATCCCTCCCCACTAGATTCTCACTCTGAGAGACCTAGTTCTGCCCTTACTTCTGGATACTAACCCACTCCTGTGCACAAGCTCAGATTTTCCTGAGCTCCCCATGCCTGCTGGCATTCAAGCCTTTGTGAAATACAGATGCCCATCTTCTTTGGAACCTCAGAGCTCCTCAACCCCTGTGTGCTCCAGTTCTTATAAATGCACTTTTGCCCTGGTGCGTATTTTCAATTTCCCTTCTCAAAGCCTCCTGTCTACCCATGCCCTGCTCTTGGCTGTCTTTCCTTCTCACTACACTCAGCCTGACTTCCTGTCTCAAAGACCATGAACCATGCTTCAGATTCCTGCAAAATGGCTACGGTCCACCTCCCTGCTGATGCATCCCTAATGCCAACTGGCTACCTCCACTTCTAAGTGTTGTCACCAGAGATCCTTAGATGCCTTATCACCATATTCTGATACAGTTTTACTTTGTTTCAAACATCTTGATTATCAGCCACGTATACTTGGATGCTCTCTACTTTTGCCTTGCTACCTGATGCATCATGTGTTTTACTGGCCGCTGGGTTAAATTTCTCCTAACTGCTTATGCCGCTGCACCAATGGGGACCATCCTGGGCTGTTGTGGGTGACTATAGATATTGTGCCCCAGGTCTTGCATGGGGCCCAGTCATCAGGCGAGCCTCCGTAAAAATTTTCTAAGTCTGCCTTTGGAGGCTGGAAATGACAGAAGGGCATTCCAGGATCCCTTGTGAGCCTGGGTCATTGGAAACACCTCCTGAATACTTTTCCATGTAACTTGGTCTGGCTTCAAGGAGTAGTCACAGTGCCAGATCCCAGACTATTTGTTCCTGCCTCATTCTACTACATGTAATCTGAGGTCAACAGCTGCATCTAAAGAAACAATCACTCAGACATGTGAGAATGGATACAGCTATGAGGTATGGCGTACTAGGTTGGCAGTGCATGGGTGAATAAGGCTGGGGATTGAGTTGAGTCCCAGAAGTACCACTCATTAAAGTACTACACATGGGGAGAATTAGCTGGACAGCAAAAAGACAAGGGGAGCCAAGAAGTCCATGGACCAGTGTCCCAAGGAGAAGCTATATGAGGAGTGGCTCAACAAGTTTTGGCATGCCATTACCTACGGTAAAGGATGGGTGATTCCAGTTCAGATGACAGGACACAAAAGCAGTGATAATTCAAGGGCAGACAGTAAGGTCAAGTCATCGTTGCTCAGAGAGATCTATCCCTTTGTGACTCCAGCCAAAAGCTGGACAGCAGGTATGTGTGTCTCAAGGGAGGGGAGTAAAAAGAAAGTAGGAGCTAAATAGTCAGAGGAGACAAAGACTTACCACAAAAATGAGTTTGGAGCAACATGCCAGTCTTCCATGAGGCATTAGGGAGCTAACAAAAAGCAGATGTACAGAAGTTAGAAAGCATTGTGAGTCAAAGGCCAAACCAATCCCGGGTCTCTTCCCAGGCACATCGGAGACTGACAAGGGTGGTAGCACAGCTAGACTCTAGCCAGCACAAGATAGAGAGAGTAGGGACAGTGACCTCGCTCCCAAATTGGAGAGAAGTGTGTTTGGCTCTGCAGGTTAGATTCGTGAGTAAATCTAATTAAAGAGAAAGACATGGGATAAAGGAAAAGTTATTACAGTCACACCCTTGCTCAGTGACTTTGATGATGCCTCAGTAAGGATTGAATTTGAATCCTCAAACTCCTATCTCCAGTCTGTCAATCATATGGCAGGTTCCACTCCTCTCAATTCCCAGGCAGATCTTTAGTAGTCACCTTTCAGCTCTACATCATGGCATCTAGCACAGCCCCTCAAACTTTCTGCTGTTTCTGCCTCCATGACTGCGCTAGTCCCTCATCTGCAATTTCCTTTCCTCTTTCTGTTGCCTTCCCAAGGCTTGTCAAGTCATCAGAAATGCTATAGCTCTTATCGTTAGTGTGTATCTATAAAGCACTCTTCTGGACTTCCTGGAATTGTTAGCTTGCTATATATGGGAGTTTGAAATCATCTCAAGGACATTGGTTTTTTTCCTTATTATTTCTTTGGAGTTCTCTCTGAATCTTAATTCAAAACCTTGCACATGATATAGCCTTCAGAAATATTTTACGATTGACTAATTGGTTATGCGTATCCAGACACTAGTTAACTTAGTCTTCTCGAGGTAAAATTCAAGCAATATTTCAGTGGAGGAGTGTTTGGTATTATGCAATGTCAGACTGGTTTGCTACCACTATACATATTAACATTTGTTAACATGTTAAGTAACATATGTTATTTTCATAGTTTAAAAAATTAAAAGCAAAAGCACTTTCATAATAGAGTTACGTATTTTAATATTATATATTGAAGTTGTAATATACCATATGCTCTGTGTTATATATTATATAAAAATATATATATATTTTTTGATGAAGAAGATTGTCCCTGAGCTGACACCTCTTGCCAATCTTCCTCTACTTTGTATGTAGGATGCCGCTTGGCTTGATGAGTGATGTGTGGGTCTGTGCCTGGGATCCAAACCCATGAACCCTGGGCCACCAAAGCGGTGCATGAACTTAACCAGTATGCCACCAGGCTAGCCCCAATATGTTACATATTTTATCTATCTACCACTACTCTTTTACCAACATGCCCATAGCTAACTGTAATCCCATGTTAGTCAACAATCTTAATTGATTTCAGCTTTTAAGTTTCAAATTTTAAGTATGAAAATCTCAACTTTCATAATCTCTATTGTGACCCTCTTAAGAAATATGGATAACTATCAGTTCATATCATAAAAATAACGGTGTTTACATTTATACAGAGCTTTATAAAACACTTGACATTTCTCAAGGCACTTTCAAACATTAGCTCCCTTTACAAAATATTCTTCCATTTTTATGAAGCAATGTGAGATAACGTATAAGATTCTGAAAGACAGTTCAAGGTTAAAAAGTCTTGTTTTCTTGCAGTTAAGATAATTTATTTTCCTCGAAGCAATCATGTTGCCCATGAATAGAATTATAGATGCAGAGAATGGTTGGATCTATTTACATGCTTTGTTTTGAAAATATGTTTATTTTATCACTTGTGATGGGATAAGCCATGTTCAAAATGATTGCATGGAGAATTCAAAATATTATCTTAAAGACCCAGAGGTTACTTCAATTCCAAATTATGACAGAAGTTCTGAGAATGAAAGCCACATCTCCAGATATTTATGCTGCAGAGACACAGTCTCAAAGAATGAAAGAACTCAGAACTAGGAGTGGCATGAAGTGTGAAGATCAAGGTGACTTGAAAATGGTCCAGGGCAATGTGTGTAATAAGAGTGACAGAAGGAATTGGTTTAATTTATCTTTCAACTTTGATCCTGTATTGTTAATGGATGGCAGTAAAATGAGTTTCCTCTCACTTCATTTTTATATTTTCGTAGATTATATAAGTTATAAGTTTTTCCTCACATTTCTTTCTCTCTCTTTTTTTTTTAATTTTTGCTGGGAAAAACTTGCCCTAAGCTAACATCTGCTGCCAATCTTTCTCTTTTTCTTTTCTTTATGTGAGCTGCCGCCACACATGGCCACTGACAGACTATTGGTGTGTTCTGTGCCCAGAAACTGAACCCAGGCCACTGAAGCAGAGTACAGCGAACTTTAACCACCAGGCCATAGGAGCTGGCCCCTCACATCCCTTTTTTAACTATAAAATAGAAAAAATATTTTTCTTGTTTTTACAAGTTAAATTTAATTTGAATCTATAAATTATAATATAAATTATAAAGTATATTTTGCATATTTAATCCATTTTGTTATCTATCTGCTAATTTACACATTGTACTTTTCATATTTCATTCCTTGGTAAGAATGGAATGCTTTATTTCTTTTCTTCTTCCCTTTTTTCTCTTGAGAACTAAAAATTCTAAAAACATTTCTTCAGAGAGAACAGAATAACATTTTAGACAAATTATCTGCAATTCAACTAAGTGTATGATTAAAACAGAACAGATTTTTTCATTTTAGGCCTCATTTCTTTCATCACACTGCACTCTGGTATAAATTTACTACTACAGAAAAGAACAACAGAGAGATTGAAAGACCTCCCTATGGTTGATGGTGCACTTGAAACCTAGCAAAGACATATCTCTTGTTTGTGACATATGTTAATGCTTCTTGCAATAAGAATTAGAGATATGCTCCAATTACCTCAAGCAGCAGAAGTTTATTGTCAGGATACAATACACACGAGTAAGAAACGTCTCAGAAGTAATGCATTCAGGCTTTAGGTGAAGTGGAATGTTATTCTTCACTTTCAGTAATCTACTACAGGCTCTGATGGATCAGCAGAAACTCTAGTTGTCAGCCATATTTGGGGTCCAACTGGTCCTTCTGTGATTCTCTCACTAGTTACTGCTTCTTCCCATTTCATTGATTGTTCCTATTAACTTCCAGGATTTATGTTTCCCTCCATCTCTGTTTGCTAGTTACTACATGACTCTACATGATAAAGTCTACCTTCTGCATCTCTCTGTAGCCGTTTACAGGTGGCAACTTCTGACAAGTGGAATTTGATGGCTACGGGACAGACATGAGAGCCTTTCTGTAAACTGTTTTTAGCATTTTGAGTTTCGTACCTTGTGCATTTATTTAAAAAACTAAAAAAATAATAATTCAAAAGAAACTCTAGAGAAAGCAATTCATAAATGATAATATCATGAGAAGCGAAAAAGAACAGAAGAAAGGGAAAAAAGAAAAAGACGAATATGTCAAAGATTAAAAAGGAAAAGAATCCAGAGGCTATTTTCAAAATCAAAATGGTATATAATATAGAATGTTAGCAAAAGAAAAATGGGAAAATAACACTAACTTTCTAGCATAAGTAAAATTTGCTTAAGAACTGGGATCAGAATGCAGGTTCAATGACCAGAATACTAGACTCGTCATATTTCTAGTCTGAAAAATTAAAACTATGAAAAACGTTTTAATGCAACACCCATGTAAACCAACAGACATTACTAGGGCCAAAATTTCAGTAGTCTGGAGCAAACTGACGTGAATGACAAGAAAAACAAAAATAAGAAAGACTGACTATAAAGAGGTCCTTAGATTTTACATTATGCCACTCTAGAATGCCAGTGCCTGGGCCATTCATTAGAACCTTAATCACAGAAGAAGAATTAAGACAGATTATCAAGAAGTGCATCTAAAGAGAAATAAAATATTTTACAGCATTTCTTCACATATAGTACTAGTGTGCAGGAAGGATAACTCACTGCCACAAAATTATGTAATAAATTTCACAGTCATCTAGGTTCTGGTGAAATGATTTTATTTCAAGAATAAAGGGATTTATTTCAAGATATTTTACAGATGCCAAGAGAACCCTTTTTCTACTTCAAATTTCACATAACTCTTGGGTTCACCATAGCCCCAAAATGTTGATGATCTAGAAGTCTTTAGGGAGGTAGAACAGTTAATAAAGAAATAGGAAAGAAATCATCCTTTCAAACATAGCAATTTGTCAGGTTATGAAAAACTGACAGATACACCTGGCTACTCATATCCCAAATCACAGAGAATTTAAAACATCAGGAAGGTCTGCCTGAGTAAATGCATTGTATTGTTTCTCTAAGATATATAACTGCTGCCAATGCAACATTTTAAGATTAAGCAACAGCCTTTTCCTCCCTCATAATTCTGGTATTTCCACTGTAATTAAGTTCTCCCCAGGCAAACAAGCTCCCCCACCAGGCAGGTATTCCCAGCTCCTCCTACCTCTAAACTCCGCGTCTCACTAGCTCTGTCCTGACAACTTTAATTCTACACATATAGTTTTATTCCAATTTCCAGAACTTTTAATTGCCGCTATAACCTGTGATTCCAGAAACAAGACTGAGGCGGCAGTCCTGCTGACAGCCAGACCTCACTTAACCTTCCTGACTGGTTCCCACAAGTAAACAAACACTTTGCAAGAGTAGTTGGAGCTACTGCTCATTGCTTTTTACCGATTTACTTTTTGTCATGCAAGTAGCCCAAATGTCCAAAGACGCTTTGTCCCTGGAAGACATTAAAACAGTTGAATTGAAATTTGAGAATATCCTAGTATGACTCCCTGACTTTATGTGAACTTGACAAATACAGCTTCTCGCCCTTTACAGACAGAGACAACATGTAGGGGTCTTGTCTACAATGGTAAAATATGAAGCAATTTGACGTAGTCATTTGTCAGTTCAATCCCAATTCTGTTTTAAGCTTCATTTACCTTAACAAGGCTCACTTACCTCTACTCAACCCCTGTATTTGACCGATCATTTACAACTGCAGCTCGACCAAAGTGTCACTACCTAACAGCTTGTTTTTGCTAAAGACCCCATTTATTTAGAGTGAATGAATAACCAAGGATATTAGATGGAACATCTAGGAAGTGATGCAGGTTAAACCTCTTAACAAAGATTTTTCTTTAGTTTGAAAGTAACAATCTAACATGTGATTTCAATTAAAAAATCCTTTTAAACAAGAAATACTAAGTATGACTTCAATTGCCTTAACAGAATATTCCTCTAAAAAGCAATATTTCCCACAGAATAGATTTTCCAAAGGGACTAACTAGATATTAGACATAGTAGAATAAAATAATATATAACAGCATACCATTTTGTACTTCTGAAGTGTTTGTTTAATCACAATTCAAGAAGACCAAAACTAAAAAACAAAAAAAATCATAGGTAATAAGTACTTTTTTCTAAGTACGCGTTAGATAAAACTTTACAATTATCTTTTTCTTAGTTTTTGTCCTCTTAAAAAAAAAGCTTTCTGTTTTTATTCTAGTTTCTTTATGTATCAAAAAGATATTAAGGAACACTTGAGTGTGTTGTAGCTTTTTTCTTGTAAGCCAACATCTGCTGCCTCCCAGCTCAGTTAACACATTGACACTTGGAGCTGTTGTAACTTTATAAAGACTACTGTTTTTCCATATGTAGAATTTGCAAAACAAAATTCATGAGCTTGCTGTTTTCTAAGGTAAAGAGTTGCTGTTTTAATTCCTGTTATCTGTTTTTTTTTTTTTTTTTGAGGAAGATTAACCCTGAGCTAACTGCTGCCAATCCTCCTCTTTCCACTGAGGAAGACTGGCCCTGAGCTAACATCCGTGCCCAACTTCCTCTACTTTATATGTGGGACGCCTACCACAGCATGGCTTGCCAAGTGGTGCCATGTCCGCACCCGGGATCCGAACCGGTAAACCCCCAGGCAACCGAAGCAGAACTCATGCACTTAACCACTGCGCCACCAAGCCGGCCCCTGGATATCTTTTAAAACAGTACATAACAATTATTTCCCTTCAACCCCCCTTTCCTATGATATTTTGGTTTTCAGATTTTCAAGTTAAAACTGTAACAATAAATATAGTAATTAATACTACTGAAGAATGTGTTTAATAATTTCAAACTCTTACTGACTTTGCATTTCAGCCAAATCATTCTTAATCATGCTACAGTAAAATTCATGGTATTCAAATAGTAATTTGTTGTCTTAGCCTGTGAAAACATAACTGATTTGGACAATAATGTTATGAGTGTTAATATATGAAAAGGAATTGGAATTAAAGGTCAGAAACCATTTTTATCTTGAAAATATTTATAGTGAGTTTGGCTTCAGTTCCTGTGCATTCTTATCCCTTGAGGATTCTTTGAGATTCAGGTTTAAATGAGCCAGAAAACTTAAACTCAAAACTTATCTCACACTGCAAAACTTTACATGGTTTCTGCCTGAAATAATAAATCAAACTTGAAATTCAGTCCAGATTTGTCCAAAATCCAATTTCATGAAATTGCCATGGTCCTGAAACTTTAACAAAACTTGCTATAAACGTAAAACAAGTATGTAAATCAGAAATCAAGTAAAATACCAATAAATTCACATACCAAAACATAGATCTATCAATTAGTAAATCATCTTTATTCGTGATGATTTCTGCAAACTACGTATGGGGACAGCATAGATAATTAGCATAGGAAATTTAAAAGATAACATTTTAAACGTTAAAAACTTGAAGTTATCCATGAGGGTTCTCAAAATAGTCATGTCAGAATAAAAGAAATGGAAAAAAAAGCAAAGACTCTGTTCTTCATCTTTCTTGGATTCCATGAAGTTCCAAACGATCCTGTCATCAGCCACTAATAATTAACAATTTAGGTTTTTCTGCCACGTGGAAGTAATAATGAAAGCAAAAGAGTGAAGAAGGAAAAAAAGTATACAAATTCTTATCATTTTGTTGGGTAAAGATATAAAAACTGCCTATAAAAATATTCTAAATGCATTTATTTTCAGAGTTTTAAAGTTTAACTCCAGAGTGTAGCTGACTGGGTATTCCATTTCATGCAGGAGGAGCTGGGTGGCTGGATAAGAAAAGTTTTAAAAATAAGGTAGCAAAAGAGCTGTCTGGTGTGAACACCAATTGAATGAGTAAGAAAACTGCGACTCTTAAAAAGAAGCTTTATCTAAATGGGGGTTAGATTCTGAAGGTTTAACATCGGCAAGAGTTAAAAATAATAAAAGAAACCATCAAGAACTTTGATCTGTTAGCACTGAAAAGGACAGAAGCCAATATCTTAGTTCCTGGGAATTGTTCCCAAGAGTTTTCAAAAGCAAGTACATATTCTCTACTTTTTGTGGCTAAGAACAAAGTGCTTGTGTTTTTATTGCTTTTTGTTGATATATTTAAAAAAGTATTGTTTGTACATTCTAGTTGCGTGTGGGTTGAGCAGCTGGGATTTTGTGGAGTGACAGCAAATGGGTGGGCAGAACTGAATGCAATATCCCACCCAATAGGTTAGTTCAAGATGTTAGAGTGGCTTGCTAATTGAAGTCACCCTACCAGGTGAACTGAATTTAAGGACTCCGCAAAAAATGGAGCACACTGGGATGATGGAAAGCTACCAAAACTAACCAGGTGGTTTTATGTTTATAACTTCCAGTGTGGAATTGGATTCTTGATACTCAAATGCACTCACTATTCACATAATTCATTTTTTGAAAGAGGCGATGTTTTATATCATGACCTAGTGACTCTTAAAAACGACTTATAGTACTTCCCAGAAAAAAGAAGGAGTAATCTATATCACAAGTCTGTCTGCCCTATGAACAAACACTCATTCTGATTTTTCTTTCTTGTCTTTCTTGACAGCTGTTCTGTAGTTTAGAGATAATGTGGTTGGAGTGGTTGTCTGGGAGTCAAAGCAAATAGTGAACCTTGAAAGATAATCTTTGGATAACAACAAAATCATTTTACTCTGAGAAGTCTTCAAAAGATACTAAACATGGTCTGTGTCGACTTGCACAAAGGAAATGCAAATGCCTGTAGGGCCTCATCATTTTATAGCCCTCAGAGAAATCCTATAGGAGAACACTTTTCGGAATACATTATAGGATTCCTCATACCGTAAAGTTTTGTTATGGCGTCTATGAAATATGTCTTAAGTGTCATCACTGTAGTTCTTAAATTTCATATGCTACTCAGTGCTATCCAGATTGGATTTTTCATGTTTCACATATTTTTCAGCTAGAACAATAGTCCTTTTGCTGAGATGAGATATACTAGGTTTTTATGCCTTTCCCCAGATTCATTTAACTCTTCATTTTTCAGTCTCGTCAAGCTGTTTAATGAACAGTCCTATTATGTACGTGAAATATTGAATACCTATGCCAAGGCATCAATGATGAAAGGAAAATAGAAGACTCTTCATGCATGAGGGTTATCCAGATGTAGCAGACTCAACTATTTAGCTGGTCTTCCAGCTTCACAGCTATTCTCTTCCTCATAATTCTGTGTTTTTCTTTCCAAATTAGATCTTACCAGACTAGAATGACCATCTGCTATTAGTATAAAAGTAGCTGTACTCTTTTTGCGCTAACTTTCAAAAGACTCCTAAAAATCATGGAGATGTGACTGTGAGCACAGGAGACATAGCACCAAGAAAGCAATGCTTAACAAAGTCAACAGGCATCTAGTGACTCTTTTCTCTGCTTTTCTTTCTTTCTTCTTTTCCATTTTCGTTTTGTTGTTGTTGTTGTTGTTTAGTGGAGATATACCCAACGTGAATTTTTGATCACCTTTTTTGAAACACACTGCACTAAATACTAAGGAGCATGGGAATGGGACACAATTCTGCTTTCAGCAGATTGATATTATTCATTCATTCAACAACTATTTCTGGAGCACATATTATATATCAGGTACTCTCCTAGGTAAATAGGATCCATCAGTAAACAAAATAAACAAAAATCTCTGTCCTTGTGGGGTTTATCTTCTTCTGATGAAGGCAGACTGTAAATAACAACATAATAAAAGTAAGATACAGGTAAATTTTACAATACATGTTATGGAATGTGACAAGTAATGTGTAAAACATTTAGCAGGGTAGGGGGTTCAGGAATGTGGGATGACAAATGTGAGGAGAGGGGTGAGTAGCATATAGCAGTTTTAAACAGTAAGCCTTTTTAAGAAGCTGATATTTGAGCACAGATTGGAAGGAATTAGCCAGTCCTCAAGTTAGACCATCTCCAAGACACGACTTATATAGCTGGGCAGCAAGTACACAGATAGACTAAACATGACAAAAAATACCAAAAAGCAACACATCTCAAAGAACAAAATAGAGTATAGTGGGTCTCTATGGGTGTTGAAGGAATGCATAGCACAGAGTGACTAGAATTTAAAGATGTTGATAAGGATTGAAGGATGGAAAGAGAACGTTCCTGCTGAGAGTTGGGTAAAGTTTAAAGGCAGAAAGAAATAAATGCTGTGATAGGAATGAGCAAATCTTTTTAACGAGTAAACTTAATTTTATCCTACTGACGACCTGGAAAGATCTTTAAAGTGTTTTTCTGCTTTCAAACATGAAACTTACGCTGGGGACTTATGTGAACCTAGGAAGATTAATCAGATTAATTAAAAGGAATGACTAATCTGGATTCAACCTATTAACATAGAGGTGATAGGATGAAAACTTTAAAATCATTAATGACAGCAAATCAGCCTTTGCAAAGCCAGAGAGTCAAGAGAACATATTGAGGCATTAGCTTCAAGGTGGTAGTGCCACAGAAAGAAACTGAGAGTGGGATGGGATACAAAGAGAACCACAAGCCTTGCTGTGTTCTGAATGGAAATACAGAGACAGCACAGAGAATGTCTTGGAACTTAACTGTTACTCTCACAAAGGAAAGAAAAAATCAAGTGAGCATACCAACAAAAAATACTGGATAAACTTTAGCTTATGTAGTAAAATGAATATAAGACTTAGCAATTCTAGATAGGCTTAAAAAAGCATAAAATATTAGTATTGGATAAACTTGATGCTAAAATGAATAAAGTGGTTATAGAATTCAGAGAATTAATATAACTCAAAGTGCATGCAAGAGAATTAATATAATTTATAAAATACTTTCCAAGTTAAGGTTATATTTAATGAATGAATTTGTACGGTACCTAGAGATTATTTAGAGGTACAAGAAGTACATTAAACCATTCATAAAAGTTAAAAGGCAGGTTAAAAGAGTTTAAGATTTAAGAGCAGCTTGATTTATCATTTTTATCAGCATTTACATTTTATTTGAATTAGGTTTAGAGGTGTATGGAAGAATGTGTCACCTCAGAATTATTTTTGCTCAAGTTCTTACACATGGGCACAAGAAGGAAAAAAAGTTACATCTCTCAATATTTTTATGGAAAATATGCCAAATCTGAAAGAATCTCATTGAAAATCTGGGCTGCTTCTTTTTTTTTTTTTTGATGAGGAAGATTTCCCCTGAGCTAACATCTGTTGTCAATCTTCCTCTATTTTGTATGTGTGATGCTGCCACAGCCTGGCTTGGCAAATGGTGTGTAGATCTGCACCCGGGATCTGAACCTGTGAACCCCGGGCTACTGAAGGAGAGTGTGCGAACTTAACCACTATGCCACGAGGCTGGCCCTGTACTTCATTTTTTTGTTCTGTAATAAAAACATATTTTAAAATTTTCATCTAAAAAATTTAACTGGATTCGTTTTTTTTTCTCTGAACTTGCCAGGACTTAGTTCTCTTATATTCAACTTCTAGGCCAACTTTTAAAAAGTCAAAAACCAAGACAACAACATCATCAACAACCAATTCTTTCCTGAGGACACGATTCTTCCCCCAAAACTCTTCTACTACAAGCAATTTGGTCTCAGAAGAAGAGTTCATTGATGTGACACTCAGGTCCTCCTGATTTCTGGATATCTTAGGTTTCCTATCCTATGTAACATTATATTTAATTCTCCTCATAAGAGGAAGGCATTCATGCTGTCCAAAGAATGAATTACGATGGAAACGGAAATTCATAATAACTTTATACAGCTAAGCTACTTTCCACCAAAGTATTATATCATTTAATGTTCTACAAGAAGAATTATGTATAAAAGAAGTAAGCAAAATAAAGAAGTAATTTACATTTTCCTGTTTATATTAAATCGCATTTAGTTTTTCTTCTGCTGTCTCTTTCTTGCTATAATTTATATTTTCTACATCTCAGTAGACCTATTTTTCTATTTAACTGATGGTTATATTTACCTAAGATGGAGGCCAATTGTATTAATAATCCATTACATAAAATTTTACCTTAAAAATATTAAAAAGAAAGTACTTCTTTAAGCAATTGAGTTTTCAGCAGAAGCAAATAACATTTTTTAATGCTAAAATTAAAAATCTCTCTAAAGACTAATCAACCAATGTCTAACTACCTAGAATCATGGAGAATACAGAGGATTTCCAGGAAGAAAATACAACTCATTTAGTTTTTTCAAGTATTTGCCTGCCTTTAGTATATACCTTGAGTCTTTTAAAAAACAAATAAGGTAATGTACTCCCTATTTTTGTCTAGTAATGTCCTCTTATCAACTTTTAAATAAGTCACTTTTCAGTTGAAAATATAGGGTTAAAATAACTAAGCAGAAGTCATCTAAATAATTTCTCTGTGTTCAGGTAAGATCAGACTTTGAAAGTATCCTAGGACAGGGATTGTTTACCTGTGATTCAGGGAGTCCATGAGGTTGGAGGGGAAAAAAATTTTACTATAAAGGCATTAAAAATTTCTTTGACTTTGATACCAATAGAAAGTAGATAGTTTATATCAACCACAATGTTGTAAATATCCCAAACTATCATTTACACTCACCATCTTTGGCCTTCTTACTTAATATATTGTTAAATAAAAATAATATATCATAAATTTCATCTATTTGTGTGTGTGTGTGTGAGAAAGATTGGCCCTGAGCTAACATCAGCTGCCAGTCTTCCTCTACTTTGTATACAGGATGCTGCCACAGCATGTCTTGATGAGTAGTGTGTAGGTCCACACCCAGGATATGAACCTGCACACCCAAAGTGGACCTGCCGCCAAAGTAGACCACGTGAACTTAACCACTATGCCACCTGGCTGGCCCCATAAATTTCATATTTTTAAAACCATTTAAGTGTTAGTTTCTATGAATTTTAGTTTTTTGGATTAGGAACATTATTCCAAGTTTGGCTTCACAGACTTCACCAGAATGTCAGAGGCACAGGGCACAATGGAAGATTAAGAACTCTTAGCTAATATAGCCCATTTTAGTTTGATCTCTAAAGAAATTCCTTGAACTCCTTCAAGAATACATTTAACCAGGACTTGGCCCCTTTGCCAAGTGGTTAAAGTTCTGCGCACTCTGCTTCAGTGGCCCAGGTTCAAGGGTTCGGATCCTGGGCACAGACATACTCCACTCATCATCAGCCATGGTGTGGATCATCTCACATAGAAAAAATAGAGGAGGACGGGCACAGATGTTAGCTCAGGGCTAATCTCCCTCACGAAGGAAGGAAGGGAGGAAGGAAGGAAGGAAGGAAGGAAGGAAGGAAGAAAGGAAGGAAGGAAGAAAGCAAGAAAATACATTTAAAAGGCCACACTGAGTTTTAAAAATGCTTATAATTTGGTCCTGATCTTCATTTCTTTCTTCCTTCTTTGCCCATTAGAAGGATGGATAACATTAGTTGAGGTGTATTCTAACATTTATTCTCTTGGATTATCATAAACATTCTCAGTGCAATTGATACTGGCTCAACACAAGGTTGACATAAAGGTGGCCATATTGTAGAAAAGAAACCATATTGTAACTTTGAATGACCTCTGACTAAGCAACCCAGCTGGATATGCGCCCTCCAGGAGATCTACCTGCTCTGTAGATTTTATGACCCCTGTTGTGGATGTACCTTCCAGTTGCGATAAGATGATGCCTTTGTTCTTTTGACTTCCTTAGCAATGTGATGACTCCCAGAGTTTATGTTGATAGCCATCATCAATGACAATTGAAAGATCTGGTGTGGTGACTCCCAATCTGTAACACCAGAGGGTTAACATTGCTAATCCTCTCCCCTACAACCCATTGGCCTATATAACTGCTTCAAGATTCTGTGCCCCTCTTAAGATAGTGCTGTACGATGCTAGTCCACCCTCTTCCAATTTGCTAGTTTATTGCTTAAATTGCCCTTTCTCTGCCACCATCTTGCTTCTTGATGGTGAGCAAATCGTGCCCTTTGTGTGGTAACACTGTTTTTTTTTAGGTTTTTTGTTTAATTTAGCCTGCTTAAGTGTGGAAAATATACACATACAATTTCAATTTCTTTCAGCACAGTTTTCTGTCATAGGTTATTTTCTATATTTGAAATCTACTTTGTAATTTCACAGATGCTTATAAAAACGGATTATGAATTATAACAAACCAGGCCACTAAGATGCTCCTTCTCTAGAATCTGAATTTTGAGCAGAGAGCAAAGAGACAGAAAACATTGAGTGTTCTATTCTAACTAGACAGTGGTGTTAAAGTGTATTCAACCTTGAGTTGAATAAGCAAAACCCTAATATTCTTTCAGTAAATTTCTTCTCATTTATATTAGTTGAAGTTGGTTCCGTTGAAACCAAAAACTGTAATTCTATAATCTCCCAGTTGGCATTCTAAAGGAATTGCTGCAGATGGGACTATTCTATTTTGTAATTTTTACATTAGTTTGGAACAAGCTGTTCACCCTTCTACGATAATATGATTTCCTAGATGAATGACTTTGGGTTTAAGAATTATTTCTCCTTCCTGTTTAGTTTCTCTTCTTATTTCCTCTTTCTCTCTAAAAGCTTAACAAACTCATATAGTCGATATGTAGTCAGGTTGTAAAAGTCCTATTTGCAGAGTGAAGGGGAACAGAATTTGCCACTCCAAAATATGCCTCTTTGGCATAAAGTTGATCTTGAGCTGGTTATTTTTAAGAAACTGCAGATACAGGAAAAGCTCTGGAAACAGAAGTTACCCTTTTGTGAGAAAAATTTACATTTACAAGGGAAATCTCCATTTGTAAGGGTGTCTCCCCTTCCTACCAGGAAGAGGAGGATGACTAAATGTCTAGAAACTTAGCAATGAAGAAGGCATGGACTTAAATCTGCATAACAACCATACCCTTGTTTACTGTACTTTGCCTGATAACCTCCCATAACTGGCTGCCTCTACCTCCAACATCTTTTCTCTTTAGCTGGAGATGGCATTTAAAATGATGGTTTGGGCCATTTCTGGGAGTTACTCTGCTTTCCTGAGTGTTGCTCATGTATACAGGAGGTATAAAGTTAAACTTCTGTTTGTTTTTCTCCTATTAATCTGTTTCTTTATTATATGGGAATCTCAGCCAAGAACATAGGAGGGTAGAGGGAAAATTATTTTTCCTCCTCTACAAGAGTAATAGCTTATGTGGGGGACTAGAATTGGCCACCCCAAGATATGTCTCTTTGGCATGAGGAATATTTTGGGCTGGCTACTTTAAAAAAAGCTGCAGACAGGCAAGAAACTTTGAAAAGCAGAGTTTACTTACCTTTTGTTAAGAGACATTTACATTGTAAAGGAAATCTCCATCTGTAAAGGTGTCTCCCTCTCTGTACCAGGAAGGAGGGATGACCTTATCTCTAGAAACTCCTGGCCATGCAGAAGGCAAGGACTTAAATCTACATAATAACCTGACCCTGACCCTTGTTTACTGTACTTATCTGGTAATCTCCTGTAACTGACTCCCCTCACCCCCAACATCCTCCTTTGTCTTTAGCTGAAGATGATATTTAAGGTGGTGGCTTCGGCCATTTTGGCGAGCTGCTCAGGTTGCCTGAGCCTCTCCTATGTACACCTGTTATAAAGCTTTGTTTAATTTTCTCCTGCTATTCTGTCTCATGTGAATTTAATTCATTCTCTGGCCAGAAGAAACTAGAGTGGGTAGAGGAAATGTCTTTCTTCCGTACATTTACATGTATCATGAGTTAATAATTTATATTTGCCCATGAATTTCAACTTAGATAGAACATTATATTAAATAACATGACTTGCCTTCAATCTTAAGGATAATCTATATAGATCATGTATATAAAAGCATTTTAAATAGGTAAAATAGTATCTAATAGAAGAGAATGATATTTAGAATTTATTTACTAAATGATAATGATATTTTATTATTTACACACAAATCTTTTTAGAGATAGCCTTTCATTTCCTGGAGTGCATAACCTTAAGATGTAATGACAGAAGTTTCATTCCACTTACAGACACATCCAAACAGACATCATCATTTCATTATTGACTTATGAAAACTTTTACCATACTATTTATGTTATGACATGAAATACTAATCATGAGCTGTAATAGACTTGGCAAATCTCAATGACAATCTTTAAGAAATCTACAAGTGATGTGTTCTACAACCAGAGCAGTAGTCCTATTTATATCTGTTTTATTGTTGTTGAATTAGGTAAATTAATCTTAATATTAATAAAATGCTAAATTAAGAGAACTAGGTAAGAGAAGCAAGTGACACTTTAAAATTCAATGTTTCACATTTTATTTTAAGGGATATGTTCTATTCTATGTTAACTAAACTAAATAATTCTATTTGAGTTTTCATAAATTAATCACCAATGAATTATAAAATAAACATAAAAAATTAGTTTTATTATTCAGTAGACTTAGACTGATAAGATTTTATATATCTCCCCTTCAAAATGAATCGAAATTTCAACAGTATCAACTAAACAGGAGGGTAGTCTTATTTACAAAAACAACCAAAAGAAGTAGAATGACTTACCAAGGCTCCAATTTTAGGAAGTCACAGGTTTGAACGTAAACCGTGTGAGAGCAATGGCTTGCGTATTTGTTTGCTGCTGTGCCAAGAATCCAGGACAAATCCTGGCATGTATTAGACTCTCAGTAAATGCCTGTTGTTGACATGACACTTCCCCGACTTCAGTCTCCTTTCTGTTACTTCTGAGGAAAATCTCATCTCTGTTGTTTTCAGTTGAAACTGTTAACTAAACTAAATCAAAACGTTTAGAGGACTTGTTTTAAAGAGCAATTTAATTTAATTTATATACAGGGTGTTTCTAAAGTGAGATTTACTCATAGATAACGTAAGTTTAAAAACAAACACCAACTAATCCTTTAGTTAAACAATCACAAAATTTAAATTAATAGGACCTGAATCTATCTCACTTTTAAAAAAAAAAGTTCAAGTTAGTCATCAAAACATAACCAGTGATAAAATTAGATCCTGTTTACATTTCACTGTGGAATTTACTTTTCACCATTTGGGGAGTATGAGGGAAAAAAATCTCTTGGCTTAAGAATATTTTTCTGTGTTTAATTTTAGTTGTGTATTTTTCATTTTTAGATTATTATTTTTTATTTGAATCTGTAAAGCTGTTAGAAAATGTGGAATAAATTACTGAGGTAATCATCTGCTGTTTTACCATTTCCTTCTGGTGCCAGCTAAAATTAAAATGGGAATATCAGTGTTTAGAGATTTAAATGTTAGGCATGATTGAAATAGTATCATTTGAAAGAAAGGCTCCCAGACAAATCTCTCAACATGTATTGAAAAGGCAGCTGATTTTAATGACTACCCTTCAGGTTCCCCAATTAGTCTATTTAATGCATTTTTCCCTTTCCAAAAGCGCAGTCTTGATCAGACTACTGATGAAGTGATACAGCTTTACTGCTAGAATTTAAATCTGGCAGGAAATACAAAACAAAATAAAATCTCCCTGAAATGATTATAGAGTTAACCACTCCCTCCCCTGAAAATGTATATCTCTAGAAACTTTTGACCACAAAGGTATTTAAATTACAAACATTTTTAAATAAAGGAACTGCCAGGCAGTGATGATTATTTCTTTAGAGCCTAGAAACCTGCTACAAAGAATGATGTGAAAGGATTTTCCCCCACTGTGTCCTGGGAGCACATTATATCAGACCCTAGATTTCTCACAAGATAGTAAGCAGGGCATGCATTTCCATGACAAGTAAATAGCCACCAAAGATCCTGTTTCTTGGGAGAATTGTCAAGTTATACACTTTCTCCAATAATTTAGCACTTATCAGAAGCACTGCCATTGAGTGCTAAGTTTTCATGCACTCAACCATTCAATCCACACGAGTTTGTACCATGCACTACTGAGAATCCTGATTCTCAATGAGCTCACTGTGTGTGGGCAGAACCAAGGCTAGAGTCAGCACAATAAGTAAGACTGAAGACTTTATATGTAGAGCTGGTCTGTAAACAGAAGAAAAGGCACAATAGCCTACCCTTTCTCTGTTGTTTACATTAGACCTATTGTGCCTGACCTATAGTGAGAGCTGAGTAAATATTTGTTGAATAAACAAATGAATATTTATATTCCAGGAAATATGGAATATAACACCTTGAGACAATGCAAAGTCAGGAAAATCAGGCAAATTCTTGCTTGATTTGAATTCTAGCAATAAAGCTATGTCATTTCATTAGGAGTCTGATCAACGCTGCACTGTAATCCCCAGAAGAGGCAATGGCCTGAGCTCCCAGGCAGGCATTAAGTATTGGGCAGGATCCAGTGTAAGCAACAAGGTTATATTGGTATTAGAGGATATATTGTTTCATCAAACCAGAGAAAAAAAGTTATTTTTGATATAAACAGCAGGCAAAAAATGTTGAAGAAATTCTTTAGCTTTAAGTAATAACTCAATTTTAATTGCTTTAAAAAATATTTCTATAGTTGTGTGAATGCTTTAGATTCCAAAATATATGCAAGCCACTCTAATAAAGCATTAAATTTCTAAGGAGTTATTTCTTTTCTAAAGGCTTTACCCTTGAATCCCCTTACAGACTAATCTTGTATACCTAGAACGTGAGTCAATTTACAGAAATTTCAATAAAAACTGAAAGCAGACAAGCAATAAAAAGTCTATTGCCTTTTAGCTAAGCTTTGAACTCTCAAGATTTGCTACGCACAAGAGGAAGTTTAAGGGTACCATTATGAACCTATTTTGAGGCCAAAGAAATATAAAGGAAAAATGGGTAATTATTTAAGGAAGAAAAAGGGTGACATAAAGAATATCCAAATATAGTCTAATAGGCTGATCCAATGAAAATTCCTTGTTGAATGACCTAAGAAATTTTTGCCTCTTCAAGAAAGAAAGAGAGGTATTTTCCCACTCTTTCCCAGACATATAGGCAAGGACTGAGTCTGGGCTTCTTTTAGCTCCAGGACCAACAGTTGTTTTTGAAAATTTAGATCTCTGGAGGGATTATTAAACTATTTTTACCTACATAAGAAAGTGAATAGAGGCCTTGGGACTCCTGAATATAAAAGGAAGTTGCCCAAGACCAAGATGTAAATTGGATTGTATTTTCTGTTAATGGTGGAGGCCTGCAACCTAGCCTCACACACAGGTCCTGGGAAGCAGTACCCCTGAGGAGGGGTAGCTGCATGGATGTTGTTAGAATCTGGGGAGGATTGCCCAGCATGGCACTGAGGGAGTGAATTTGACAGAAGAAATGCCATCTTTCAAGTAGACCCCCAGGATAAGTCAAGGTACAGCTTCAGTGGTAACCATAATAGATTAGCCAATCAGATCTTCTCAACCCATTTTCTTGGCCTATGTAAGCCCTAGGGCCACTGCAATCCAAGAACAGTAAGGGTGCAGTAAATTGATTGCTTTTGGACTTATCACTGACATGAGTTGGAAAGAAGTTGAAAGCTAGGTTTGATTTAAAAACCATAAGGAAAGAAGGAATGAATGAAGGAAGAAAGGAACAAAGGGAGGCAGAGAGGGAAGGAGGAAAGGAAGAAAAGAAACGAAAAAAGAAAAACAGCTAAGAAAGGAAAACTTTTAGAATTTTTAAAACCAGAGAAAATTGAAGCAATTTAAGCCTGTTACAAATGTATTAGTAACCACTTTCTAGATGATAATTATTATTTGCTTCCATTAATTGTTTTAAATTTAGCTACTAAGATTTTCAAATTAGGGTTCAAAGTCTCACCTACTAAAATATTCAAAAGATGCAGAATTCTGAAGAATCGACCTGTGGTAACTTTGTATCTAGTGTGTTTACTGAAAATGGGAGATAAGAAAGCAGCTTAAGTGGAAAGTGTCTTAGTATTTTCACAATGTTAAGTAATTGTGCGGCATGCAGCAGATAATTTCTTAATGCTATAAATCAATATAGCTTATGATAGCTAGATAGAACATTTATTTATCTTAACAATTTATTAGCATAGTTTAGAAACCTGACTCATTTCAGTGAGAATCTAAAGCAGGGGCTTCAAACCCTATCCAGTTTAGAAACAACTTGACATAATTTTTTTTAATGTCTCAGGTATACATGTAATACTTTGTTCTGATATACATTAGTTAAAGAGATAAATAGTGCCCTCAAATCACTATTCAGTAATTAACTTACATTTTTATCAATCTCAACAACTTCTCATTGTATGTGAGAGAATTCACATATATTGCAAGGAATATTTTTAATTCAATCTTTATATAATGTTGATTTCTCTTATGGATTTGTGGAGTCCATGCAATAAGCCTGCATCCTCTTAAGGTCTGTGACCCATAGATTGGAAATGTATAATCACTTAGTTACCTTAAAAAATGTAGGTTAGCATCATGGCAGAGTGAGCTCTTCCCTTAGACTCTCACCACTAACACACCATGAAAAGGACATTCACACAATTCACTAGACGTCTGAGAGACCCACGCAGCCATACATCTGAAAGTGGAGTTGCTGGACCCTCTGGGAGGCAGTGGAAGAGGTAAGGGGATCTCCTTTCCCTCCCCCAATGGCAGCAACCTAGGGCACAGTGATGTGTACAGCTCTGAGAGGAGGGGCAGAGGGGGCAGTACTCCATGGGAATGCCTTTGCTCTCCAAGTTGCTTCCCAGCCTGTGGGAAAGCTCCACACTGAGGAGGCTAAGAAATTGCAGGGGCAGGGCCGGCCCAGTGGCACAGCAGTTAAGTTCGCACATTCCGCTTCTCAGCAGCCTGGGGTTCACCAGTTCAGATCCAGGGTGCAGACATGGCACTGCTTGGCAAAAAGCCATGCTGTGGTAGGTGTCCCACATATAAAGTAGAGGAAGATGGGCATGGATGTTAGCTCAGGGCCAGTCTTCCTCAGCAAAAAGAGGAGGATTGGCAGTAGTTAGCTCAGGACTAATCTTCCTCAAAAAAAAAAAGAAATTGCAGGGGCATATTCACCAAGCCAAGCAGCCCATGAGGACAGACAGCAAGTGCACCTGGGATCACACACATGACAGAAAGTGCCCCTTCCCTTGGCTGGAAGAGCAGCTTGGTTGGTCAGCCAGAGCAAGGGACCTCTGCCAGAGTGCCTGCTCACATTCTTTGTAAAGCAGCAGTGGTGAGTGAGCAGATGGACTCTGTAAGCATAGCTTCCAAGGGAGACAGGCACAGCAGCCATGGATTGCAGTATAGAATACACAGAATACACAGCTCTTGCCCACCCCACAAATGGCAGGGGTGGAATCTATGACCAAACACTATCACTATGCTAAAGCTCAAATCCACTCCATCAAATAGTAAGAAGTATAATAATACTCCAGACCAGAAGGAAAAAGAAAAAGACAAACACCCGGAAATCAATCCTGAAGGCACAGAAATCCACAATCTAAATGACAGAGAATTCAAAATAGCTATCATAGAAAAACTCAATGAGTCATAAGAGAACTCAGAAAGACAGTTCAATGAAATAAGGAATAAAATTAATGATCAGATGGAATTCTTTGCAAAGGAAACTGAAATTATGAAGAAAAACCAATCAGAAAGGTAGGAGATGGAAAACACAATGAATGAGATAAAGGAAAATCTGGAGTCCTTAAATAACAGAGCTGATCTGGAGGGCAGAATTAGCAATTTAGAAAACAGAAATATAGAAATGGTTCAGATGAAGGAGGAGAGAGAATTAAGACTAAAAAGAAACGAAGGAATTTTCTGAGAAATATCTGACTCAATTAGGAAATGCAACATAAGGATTATAGGTATTCCAGAGGCAGAAGAGAGGGAGAAAGGAACAGAGAGCTTGTTCAAAGAAATAATAGTTGAGAATTTCCAAGACCTGGGGAAAGAGCTGGAACTACAAGCAAAAGAAGCTAATGTGACTCCGAACTACAGCAACGTAAAAAGACTTTCTCCAAGACATATATAATAAAACTGGCAAAAGTCAATGAAAAAGAAGAATATTAAGGGCAGTGAGGAAGAAGAACATAACCTACACAGCAATCCCTACCAAGCATTCAGCAGATTTCTCAGCAGAAAGCTTAAATGCTAGGAGAGAGTGGAATGATATATTCAAAATTATGAAAGACAAAAATTTTCAGCCAAGAATACTCTATCAAGTAAAAATATCCTTCAAATATGACGAAGAAATAAAAACTTCCCCTGAGAAACAAAAGCTGAGGGAATTCATCATCACAAGACTCTCCCTACAAGAAATGATCAAGAAGGCCCTCATACCTGAAAACAAAAAAGAGTTTACAAAGCCTTGAGCAAGGAGATAAAAAGGCAGACAAAATCAGAAAATTTCAGCTCTTTATCAGAACAGGTTAACAAACACTTAATTATAACATTAAAGATAAAAGGAAGGAAAACATCAAAAATAACTATAATCACTTCATTTTAACCACAAACTCACAACACAAAATGGAATAAGTTGTGACAACAATAAATTGAGCAGGGAAGAGGAAAGGGAAGGAAACTGCTTAGACTAAGGAAATAAGAGGCTATCAGAAAATGGACTATCTCATCTACAAAATCTTTTATACAAACCTCATGGTAACTACTAAACAAAAAATAACAGAGACACAAATGATACATAAAGAGAAAACTGAGAACACTATCATAGAGAACTACCAAACTGAATTGGCAGACTGAAATATATGGGACGAAAAACAAAGGAAATACAGAACAATCAGAAAACAAGTGATAAAATGGCAGCATTAAGCCTCATATTACAATAATCACTCTGAATGTAAATGGATTGAATTCTCCAATCAAAAGACAAAGAGTGGCTAAATGGATTAAAAAACAAGAGCCAACAATATGTGGCCTCCTGGAAACACATCCCAGCTCTAAAGGCAAATACAGGATCAGAGTGAAGGGATGGAAGACAACACTCCAAGCTAAGGCAAACAAGGGAAAGCACATGTTGCCATACTTATATCAGATAAAGTAGACTTTAAGATAAAACGGCAATGCGAGACTAAGAGGACAGTATATAATGATAAAAGGTCGACTCGCCCAATAGGACATAACACCTATAAATATATACGGACATAACACAGGAGCACCAAAGTACATAAAGCAACTAATAACAGACCTAAGAGGAGACATTAACAGCAACACGATAACAGTAGGGGACCTTAACACCCCACTTACATCAATGGATAGATCATCCAGAGAGAAAGTCAACAAGGAAATAGTTAAATTAAATGCAAAACTAAGCCAGATACACTTAATAGATAAATATAGAACACTCCATCCAAAACAGCAGAATACACATTCTTCTCAAGTGCACATGGAACATTCTCAAAGATAGAACATATGTTGGGAAACAAGGCCAGCCTCCATAAATTTAAGAATATTGAAATCATATCAAGGACCTTCTCTGACCATAATGCTATGAAACTAGAAATCAGCTACTAGAAAAAAGCTGGGAAAGTGACAAATATTTGGAGAATAAACAAAATGCTACTGAACAACCAATGGATCATTGAAGAAATTAAAGGAGAAATAAAAAAATATCTGGAGACAAATGAAAATGAAAATACACAACACCAACTCAGAGGGGATGCAGTAAAAGTGGTCTTAACAGGGAAATTCATGGCACTACAGGCCCACCTTAACAAACAAGAAAAATCTGAACTAAGCAATCTTAAACTACACCTAACAGAAAAAAGAACAAAGATCTAAGTCAGCAGAAGGAGGGAAATAATAAAAATTAGAGCAGAAATAAATGAAATTGAAACAAACAAAAATGGTAGAAAAGATCAATGAAACTAAGATCTGGCTCTTTGAGAAAATAAATGAAATTGACAAACCCTTAGCCAGACTCACTAACAAAACGTAAGAGAAGGCTCAAATAAATAAACTTAAAAAAGAAAGAAGAGAACAACAGACACTACAGAAATACAAAGGATTACAAGAGAATACTATGAAAAACTCTATGCCAACAAATTGCACAATCTAGAAAAATGGATAAATTCTTAGATTCGTACAATCTCCCAAAACTGAACCAAGCAGAAATAGAGAATCTGAATAGACCAATCACAAGCAAAGAGATTGAAAGAGTAATCAAAAACCTCCCCCAAAATAAAAGTGCAGGACCAGATGGCTTCTCTGGAGAATTCTACCAAACATTCAAAGAAGATTTAATACCTATCCTTTTCAAACTATTCCAAAAAATTGAAGAAGATAGAACACTTTCTAACATATTTCACAAGGCCAACATCAGCCTGATCTCAAAGCCAGACAAGGACAATGCAAAGAAGGAAAATTACAGGTCAATATTGCTAATTAACATAGGTGTAAAAATCCTCAACAGAATATTGGCAAACCAAATACAGCAATACATTAAAAGGATCATACAACATTATTAAGTGGGATTTATACCAGGGACTCAGGGATGCTTCAACATGTGCAAATCAATCAATGGGATAGACCACATTGACAAAATGAGGAATAAAAACCACATGATCATCTCAACAGATGCAGAGAAATCATTTGACAAGATCCAACATCCATGTATGATTTAAAAAACTCTGTAAAATGGGTATAGAAAGAAAGTACCTCAACATAATAAAGGCCATATATGACAAACACACAGCCAACATCATACTCAATGGGGAAAACTGAAAGCCATCCCGCTGAAAACAGGGACAAGACAAGGGTGCCCACTCTCACCACTCTTATTCAACATAAAGTACTGGACGTTTTGGCCATAGCAATTAGGCAAGAAAAACAAATAAAAGGTGCCAAATTGGCAATGAAGAAGTGAAAATCTTGCTATTTGCAGATGACATGACTTTATATATATAAAACCCTGAAGAATCTATCTGAAAGTTGTTAGAAATAATCAACAACTATAGCAAAGTCTCAAGGTACAAAATCAACTTACAAAAATCAGCTGGCTTTCTATACTCTAATAATGAACTAACAGAAGGAGAACTCAGGAATACAATCTCATTTACAATTGGAACAAGAAGAATAAAATATGTAGGAATAAATTTAATCAAGGAGGTGAAAGACCTATAGAATGAAAACTATAAGATACTATCAAAAGAAATTGATGATGACATAAGGAAATGGAAAGATATTCTGTGCTCATGGATTGGAAGAATAACCAGAGTTAAAATGTCCATACTACCTAAAGCAATCTACAGATTCAATGCAATCCCAATCAGAATCCCAATGACCTTCTTCATGGATATAGAACAAAGAATCTTAAAATGCATATGGGGCAACAAAAGACCCCAAATGGGTAAAACAATCCTGAGAAAAAAGAACAAAGCTGGAAGCATCACAATCCTGGACTTCAAAATATACTACAAAGCTGTAGGAATCAAAACAGCATGGTACTGGCACAAAAACAGACACACAGACCAAGGTAACAGAATTGAGAGCCCAGAAATAAAACAACACATCTATGGACAGCTAATCTTTGACAAAGGAGCTAAGAACGTACAGTGGAGAAAGGAAAGCCTCTTGAGTAAACGGTGTTGGGAAAACTGGACAGCCACAAGCAAAAGAATGAAAGTAGACCATTATCTTTCTCCATACAAAAATTAACTCAAAATTATTAAAGACTTGAATGTAAGATGTGAAACCATGAAACTCCTAGAAGAAAATATAGGCAGTACACTCTTCAACATAGGTCTTAGAAGGATCTTTTCGAATACCATGTCCACTCGGGCAAGGGAAAGAAAAGAAAAAAACAACAAATGGGATTTTGTCAGACTAAAGAGCTTCTGCAAGGCAAAGGAAACCAAGAATAAAACAAAAAGACAATCCACCAACTGGGAGAATATATGTACAAATCACATATCAAACAAAGGGTTAATTTCCAAAATATATGAAGAACTCACACAATTCAACAACAACAACAACAACAAAACAACCCAATCAAAAAATGGGCAGAGGATAGGAACAGACATTTTTCCAAAGCAGATGGCCAATAGGCACATGAAAATATGTTCAACAACACTAATCATCAGTGAAATACAAATCAACACTACACTGAGATATCACCTCACACCTGTTACAATGGCTATAATCACCAAGACAAAAGATAACAAATATTGGAGAGGATGTGGAGAAAAGGGAAACCTCATACACTGCCTGTGGGAAAGTAAACTGGTGAAGCCATTATGGTAAACAGTATAAAAAATTCAAAATAGAAATACCATATGATCCAGCTACCTTACTAGTGGGTATTTATCCAAAGAACTTGAAATCAACAATGCAAAGAGATTTACGCCCCCCCATGTTCATTGCAGCATTACTCACAATAGCCAAGACATGGAAGCAACCCAAGTGCCCATCAACTGATGAATGGATAAAGAAAGATGTGGTGTATATATATATATACAATGGAATACTACTCAGTCACAAAAAAGACAAAATCCTCCCATTTGTAACAAAATGGATGGGTGGTAAGGATATTATGTTAAGCGAAACAAGTGAGACAGAAAAAACAAACACTGTATGATTTCACTCATATGTGGAAGATAAACAAACATGGACAAAGAAAACACTAGGGGTTACCAGAGTGGAAGGGAGTTGGGGGGTGGGGTAAAGGGGTAAAGGGGCATGTATATATGGTGACAGACAAATAATAGTGAACAACTGAAATTTCACACGTTATAAACTATTGTGACCTCAGTAAAAAAACCAAAATATATACATTTTGATTTGTGGCTAAGTGATTTTAATTAACCATCCTCTGTTAGTCCCCTAAATGGTATCTTCTGAATCATATGCCTGGTATTCTTAATGTGATCAAAAGCAGTGAGTCATTTGTCTTTAAAACCTAATTACACCAGAAATGTTAAGTGTCTGATATGCATACAAATAAGCTCAGCTACAATATTTTATTTCATTGCATTTATTTCATTGCAGCATCTGCTCAACAAGGATTTCCCTTTTAAATATATACTTTATTGAATGCATAAATATGATCTTTTTGAACCGCACACTTAAAATATCTCTAGATATGCATGCTAATAAAACTTCCTTAGAAAGATCAGCACAGACTATTATTCTTTCAATTATGAACAGTACATTATTTACATGTAGAATAGCAGCTAATTATAATTAATATATCATTCTAGTTGCTTGGCAGGGATTTCTAAGTTTATGAATGCCTTCTAAAAGTTTCTCTGTGTAAGAATCAGATTGACATATTACAGCAAAACTGTTTGTTTTTGCTATTCTATAAAAACTGACAATTATCTTTTGGCCATACAATACTTATCTAATCTATGTGGACATTTATCTTCCTCTACATTTATACCTATAATTGTATCAATATCTATATCAGAGATGTGATTAGACCCACTCAAGCAAGCTTCTGAAGGGAGATTTAGTGTAGGCAGAGGACAGATATCGGTGATATCTGTGGAGAGCATCTATTGCTTGCTCTGCTCAGCATCCTTTCTCTCTCTTCCTCTTGAAATGCCCCCATTCCCCATTCTGACTTCAGCTTTGTAGTTCCATAGTCCCCGTATCCTTATAGTCTGAACACATGACCACACCTAGGATAATTGGTGACTTTCTCAAGTTGTTTGAAATCAGAACCTGGGGAAGAGAAACTGTCTGTCTCAAGCAACAGCACTGTGAGAAGTGAGAGCCCAAAGCCAAAATATGTTTCAACAACAGCAAAAACAACAGTTGATACTTGTTGGGTTCAGACATTCTGCTAAGCACTTTAAACGTTTTACAACAATGCTATCATTAGTCACAACATTTTACAGGTGAGGAAATTATAGATTAGAATTGTTACCCAAGTCTTAGTGCAAATGAGTGATTGGCCCTTGAAGTCAGGAAGTCTGATTTTAATGTGGCAACTTTTTAAAAAAATATTTATTTTATTGAAAAATGCGTTCATTTATTTATGATGATGTGTATTCCCATGGCACCAATGCTAAAGCTATGAGAATGTACAGGGAGAAAACCTCCTTCTAGCTATCTGGTTTCTCTCCCCAATACAGCCCTATCATGAGTTTAATGTCCATCCTTCCTAAGATATTTTGTATGTATTTCAGCAAATATATAATTCTCTCCCTCTTTTTTTTTATTTTTTGATGTCATATTGACTTTTAACATTGTGTAACTTTCATGTGTACATTATTATATTTCAGTTTCTGCATAGATTTTGTCATGTTCATCACCAATAGTTTAGTTTTTATGCATCACCATAAACATGTGCCCCTTCACGCCTTGCTGCCTGCCTCCACCCCTTTTTTACTCTGGTAATCACTGATATTTTCTCCTTATCTACGTGTTTACCTTCCACATATGAGTAAAATCACATGGTATTTGTCTTTCTCTGTCTGACTTATTTTGCTTAGCATAATGCCCTCAATGTCCATTCATGCTGTCACAAATGGCAAGATCTCATCTTTTTTATAGCTGAGTAGTATTCCATTGTGTATATATACACCACATCTTCTTTATCCATTCATCCATTGGTCGGCACTTGAGTTGCTTCCACATTTTTGCTGTTGTGAATGAGGCTGTGAGGAACATGAGGGTGCATAAGTCTTTTTGAATTGTTGACTTCATATTCTTTGGGTAAATACCCAGAAGTGGAATAGCTGGATCATACAGTATTTCTATTTTCAGTTTTTTGAGAAATCTCCATACTGTTTTCCACAGTGGCTGCACCAGTTTGCATTCCCACCAGTGGTGTATGAGGGTTCCCTTGTCTCCACGTTCTCTCCAACATTTGTTATTTCTTGTCTTGTTAATTATAGCCAAGCTGACGGGTGTGATGCGATATCTCACTATAGTTTTGATTTGCATTTCCTCAATAATTAGTGATGTTGAACATCTTTTCATGTGCCTGTTGGCCATCTGTATATCTTCTTTGGAAAAATGTCTGTTCACATCCTGTGTCCCTTTTCCAATCGAGTTGTTCATATTTTTGTTGTTGAGTTATATGAGTTCTTTATATATTTTGGAAATTAATCCCTTGTCAGATATATGATTTGTAAATACTTTCTCCCAGCTTGTGGGTGGTATTTTCATTTTGTTGGTGGTTTTCTTTGCTTTTCAGAAACTTTAGAAGAAAATATAGGCGGTGCACTCTTCAACATGGGTCTTGGCAATATCTTTTTGAATACCATGTCTACTCAGGCAAGGGAAACAAAAGAAAAAATAGACAAATAGGACTACATCAGATTAATCTGGCAAACTTTTTTTTTTTTTTGCTGAGGAAGACTCACCCTGAGCTAACATCTGTGCCTCTTCCTCCACTTTTGATGTGGGCAGCCGCCACAGAATGGGTAGCAAGTGGTGTAGGTCCATGCCAGGGATCTGAACCCACAAACTCCAGGCTGCTGAAGTGGAGCACACCAAACTTAACCACTATGCCACAGGGTAGGCGCCCTAATCTGGCAACTTTTTTTTCTTTTGAGGAAAATTAGCCCTGAGCTAACCGCTGCCAATCCTCCTCTTTTTGCTGAGGAAGACTGGCCCTGAGCTAACATCCATGCCCATCTTCCTCTGCTCTATATGTGGGACGCCTACCACAGCATGGCTTGCCAAGAAGTGCCATGTCAGCACTCGGGATCCAAACTGGCAAACTCCAGGCTGCTGAAGCAGAATGTGCACACTTAACTGCTGCGCCACCAGGCCAGCCCAAACCTGGCAACTTTTAACAGTACATTCCCTTCTACCAGTTGGAGAAAACTTGTGTGAGAATGTAATGCACATCACACAGGAATTAGACAAGTGTGTCAGGTGGTATTTGAGTCTGTGGTTTCAGTTGCTTCTGAGATATGGCTGTATCAGTGCTACAGCTTCTGTCCTTCCAACAGTTGGAATGTTTAAACATTCCTTTAGTTTCAACAGCATCTCTTGTTCTCCTAATAAGTCTCAACTCTCTCCATAAGCTAGTTTAGGTTGGGTGCTGATACTCCAAGGAAAGGAAGCACAGTAAAGGTGAGTCCCTCAGTGTTGTAGAGGATTTGGGAAGTCGTTATCCATTGTTGATCTCTCTAGGTCCCAAGGGCGGCTAGACTCCCTTTCTTTCTGCATCCCTCTGTCTTCTTTAGATCTTAACCTACATTTTATCCAGAATAAGCTGTCAATATATTCTATGTATTTAAGAAACTATTATTTAAGCAGTGTTTTTAACTTGACTGAGAGGAAAGAAAGATATACAGCCATTAAAATAACAGATTCCTTATGACACCTTGAAACCATTTTGTTATATGATGAATAGAAAAGAGACGATAAGATCCTTCACTGCTACTACGGTTTTTTCTTCTTTCCATTTTTTTACCCACTCTTTTAAGAGTAGTTCAGGAACCATGTCCCAAGATCTCCTCCAATTGATACATTTCTTTAAGCTTGTATAACTTTGTCTGAATTATACAAATACAAATTGACTTTCATAAGAGAATGAATGTACACTCCTTTAAGACAGTGACCATAGTTCGCTAAGCACCATTCTGAGTACTCAATAAACACTAAAAGTATTATTTCCAAGTCACTTTTTAAATTACCAACTGGTCAGCATTTTAAAGAAAAAGTCTTTGATCTATATTCATTCTTATATCAATTACCACTATGCCATTTTGTTTCCCATTTACGATAGGCCAAGTAGATATTGTTTGTTCATTGCAAATAGCATCCATACACTGTTGATTTTTATTACCTAAAACTGCAAATTACTCACTGAAAGCTACACAGTATGCTTCTTTCTAGTTTCTGCCGGTAAATTGGTAGGAAATAGGGTGGTCAGAGCTGGATGTCTCCAGAGGCAGTAAATGTTGGACTGAATTAGACAAAAGAAAGAAAGGAGGTATTAGGAATTGGGTTGAAGAAACAAAGGACCAGGGTACGTTGGAGGGCTGGTAATTTTTCCTGAGTTAGGTTGATTAACTTGGGGAAAACTGATCTGGAAAGAAAGCATTTGTAGCACAAGTGTTTTACATGACTTGTGCTTCTTGGTTCCTTCATCCATTAGATATTTATTCAGTACCTACTGGGTGCCAACTACTATAACAGCCTCTGCGGATAAAATTTAGCTTTTTTGTCTTTAATCAGACAGATGTGTAAACAACGTGACAAGTATGATAGTGGATCAAGGAAAGCATAATAAAGATGCCTTAGGGCTTAGCGGTGTGTGTGTGCACATGAGAGAGCGTGTGTGAAGTGTGTGTGTGGGTGTGTGAAGTTTCTCTGCCTGAAGGTAAGATTTTATACCAGTAAACAGTGTTTGTAAACTTTCTTTCTACTATTTTCTTTCCAAATATTTGCTGTTTCCTTTGTCATATTTTCCACATCAGGAATGGGTCAATATTCTCCAATAATGTATTAGTATGACTATAAAATTCCCTAAGGTTTCATGTAAATCTCAAGTCAGAGAACTGTAAGTCAGGAACCGGAAAATTTACAGTTAGTGTGATGTCTTGGAAAGTTTCATTCTATAAAAGAAAAATATCAACATCTATAAGAACCAGTGATGCTTTGATTTCATGGCTCGTGTGTCCATAAAAATTCAAGGTACAAGGTAGCAATATTTTATATAAATATTAAGAAGGAAATCCTTTCCAAGGGAATATTTTTCTCCATGTAGCTTCCTTTATAATATTTTCTAATTAGACAGGACTTTGTACTTTCTTCCCCAATTATCTAAATGTTGATAAAGTTGATAAAATCTGGTATAAACCAGCAAGATTATTCTAAGGTATCATTAGAAACTACTAAAAATGCAAAATGATATATAAATGCTTTTTAAAAACAATGGACAAAATAGACTAATTGTTTCACTTGGATTATGCCCAGGCATAAATAATCGTTCCCTCTACAAATTACCACAAGTACAAGAGCTAGAACAAAATTGACAGAGGATAAACAATGTAGGCTTGGATATAGATGCCAGAAAAATCAATTTATGAATTATTTTCCAAAAATTAAAAGCACTTACCAGATGTAAACACAAATATCTCTAAGCAGATGCAGTTTCAAGTTTACATTTATTTTCCTAAATTCATGATATTTTAGCATGTTATGAAGCATCATATATAAGTCTACTCCAACCAAAATAAATTTACGTTAAATAGGAAAGAAAGCCTAGCCAACAAATTTTGGTTAGCTAACATAATTTTTAAGGCAGTTATATTTTTAAATTGTTAGACATATATAGCCATATAAACATCAAATAGAGACATAAAAAGAAATTAAGCATATATTAAAATGTCATGATACTGACATGAATATTTACACTGACTTTACAGATTTTGTTTGATGTGTGTAGGAAAGGGATATGGAAGGAGGAACAAGAAGACAGGTGAGCAGAAAATAGAAGACCAGTCTGAGTCTGCTCCTGATGCCAACATTCAACAATAAACTTACCCTTAAGAGGGCAAGGTGGAAGAAAAGAAAGAAAGCCTGAACAGACCTGAATTCAGGGTGCAGGGAGAGGAAAATGAATAGAAGATATAAATGTCAAAACTCCTTTAATATATGATACTTGAATCCTGGTATGTGTACAAGTCCAAAAAATATATACACACATGTCTTTTTATCTATGTAAATATTTAAATAACTATCAGCTCACTTCTGACTTTATGTTTAAGAATGAGAACTAAGATTGTTAACACTGAGCATGCACACCTTGAACCTCACCCTGTTAGAATTCTTCTTGATAATTTCAATATTTCCCATTCTGTGGAGTTTCCAATATATGGTAGGTCTTTGCTATGTGTTTGAGGATCATCTTCATAGGAGTTTGAGGCAATATAGCCTACTTTGTTGACACCACACTGTTCTCCTAACAGTAGGTGTTTCTAAAGATAAGGAAAATGTTCACTGAATATAATGGAGAGTGTGTTTAGTATGAATGAGGAGTGGTCATCTTACTGTCTTTTGTGGAGCTGGTCCAACATATAATGAAAAATATAATAAAACGAATGAATTTCACTTATCTTCACCCTGATGACAAAATTCTGCATTTTTTCTTTTACATTAAATGTTCTGCTTTTCATTCTCTTTTCCTCTCTTTCTCCACTATTTAAAAAAATCTTAACATGTCATTTTCTTTCCTATATTCTTTCTCTTTCTTTTTAAAGTATTTGTGTGTGTGTGTGCATATTTATGTGTGTGTGCGACACAAAAGGCCAGAAGGCTTGAAATCACCTGTGCCCCTTATTTACTGGAATAGTCCACTTCCAACGCTAGCCAATGTTGCTCACACTTTGCACATGTACCTTAACATGGAACGAAAGTTTATGTAAAAGTAAATAAAACAAAAATATAAGTAGAAGAAAGGGCTTGTGAATTTGTGAAAGTCCTGATTATTAGCAAAAGGAAGGTCAAGAACATGGAAATGGAATCCCTTTTGTGAACTTTTCAAATCTGTCTAGTATCTCTTTGTTGTCAAAATATTTTTTCATAAGTCCAAGTTCCAAATTGGTCAGAAAATCAGTGAGTTCCTCAACAATGAAACAAAAAAGCTTGGCCAGCAGAGATCTCTTTTTAAGCTGGACTTCTATCTATATATTTTAGTTGGCTTTGTTCTTTTTCATGTCTATGATATTACAGAATTTTTATTGATTTTTAAAATATAACCTGGTTAACTGTGCATATTAATCTCATCTGAAGAAAATAGTTACCAAAAGTAGAGTTCTTTCTAAAAAGCACTAACAAAAGTTTCATGACACATCATGATACATTACAGTTGATCCTGTATCTAGTAACTCTTAAAAAGTTTAATTAAATGTTTTTCCAGGGAAAAGGCCCTTAAAATGATAACCAGTCTGTTTATATAGATCTGAGTCAAGCTGGCTGCACACTGAGTTTATTTATGATCCTTAATATCAATTAATATTTGTTGAGTTACTACTAAATACATAGGTGTACTAGATGATACTTGGCTTACACCAGACATGCCTCAAAAGTGATGGGCGAGCTTCAGGTGAACACATCAATGCCTACTTACATGTGTGTAGCCATTAACAAATTTCACATCTTTCCACTCAGGAATGAATAAGAAATACATATTGTTACAAATCCATCTGCAGGGACAGTCCCTCCAGATTATACAAAACTGTTCTCTGACCTAGGGTGGTCTCAAATTATCTTGAGGAAATCTGGAAATGATTTTCATCCTTAACCAATGGTATTCCTTCCCTGCCTATGTTTCCAAGATCAATAGGACGGTGGAAACAATGGGAAGGTAGCAAGAGGGATATGTCAGCCAAAGAATAGTTGAAGAGGAAGGAGAGTAGTCTCATCATGGGCTTTAATTTTGGTCACTCTCACAGCTGTCTCCTTTCAGTTGTCTGCCCAACATCTGAGCAAGAAGATTAGAAAGCAATAGTTTTTAGACAATTTTACATAAATTTATTTTTGAATCGGTAACACTAAAAAATTCAAAAGGTACAGAAGGTATAAAATGAAGTCTCCCTCCCACCTAGGTTACCCAAATACCCGGCTACCTCTCTAGAAACTTTTGATGTTTCTAGTGTCTTTGCGTGTGTGCGTCCTTTCAGAGAGGTTCTAAGCAAATTGCATGCACACACACATACGCACATGCAGATGTCATTTTTATTTTTGCACAAAAGGTATAATACTCTATACATAAGTTCTTCACTTTGCTTTTCAAAAATTTAACATTTGATCTTTGAGATTATTCCTATCAGATTATAAAGAGTTTAAAAAGATCTTCTCTCTCTCTCTTTCTCTGATGGCTGCCTCTTATCGTATGGCTGTAAAAGAATTTATTTAACCCATATTATATTCACAGGCATAAACAGAATTTCTAATTTTTACCACAATGAATAAACATGTAATCCTGCCATTCCTAGTGTGTCTAATTGTACCTGCAGGTACATTTCTAGAAGTGAAATTACTCAATTCAAGGATATGTATATTTGAAATTTCAAAAGCTATACTTGAATTGTCCTTCATAAAAGTTTTACCAATTTACATTCCCGCCAGCAATGGATGAGAGCGTTTGTTCTCCACACCCTTCTCAACACCATATACAAATAGATGATTCTTTTTTTCAACTTGATAGGCAAAAAGTAGTTTTTCAGGTTCTGAATGTCTTTCTCCCATGGTCTTCACTATGATTGCAGTTTCATTGCTTTACATTTAACAATTGTCCACTTCAGAATTTATTATGATGTAAGATTTAAGATGTACACCCACTTTTTTCCCCCGATGGCTACTAAAATTGTGCCCACACCATTTGTTAATGAATCCATCCTTTTCCCAAACACTTGGAAAGGTGCTTTCATCATATATTAAAACCTCATAAATAATTGGGTCTTGTGAGTTTTGCATCTTGTCCCATTGACCTGTTTTTATAGGTTTACTTATAAAGTTTTAAAATATGTTGTAATAACTGATAAGAGCATTTCCTCTTCAACACTTTTTAAATTCAGGATTTTAGTTTTCATGTGAACAAATTTTAGCAGCGTTAGGCCCCATTAGAAAGCCTACTTCAAGGTGTTTTTGGATCTGGAGTTTATTTATAAAGGACCTTGCTATACACTTAAAAGTAAAATAGTATTCTACAACATTTCCTTGCCAAGATAAAATATCTGAGCTACATGAGGGATAAACAGATTTGTGTTAACAAAATAGCCATGATTTGTGTTAGCAAGATAGTTAGCAGATAGTGTCCACATCAAAATATGTTCCCAGTTTTAAATTATTGACTTAAAAACTAATTTTAAGTACCTAAATTATTGATTTCAAAACTAATTTGGGAGTACAAGCAATTAGTAAATTGAAGGCTGACTACCAAAGGAGATATAAAACTAAATGAAAGATATTGTTGGTAGATTAATCAAGACAAAACTTTATGGAACATTAAAATTGAGAATAAATAACTAGAATTTTAATTATTTAGGACAGGGTTTCCGAAGCTGGCTTTAATTTTGCTAAACTATGACTATATTTTCTACCATTTGGAAAAACACAACAACAACCTTTAACATCTAACACCACCCATTTACCTCTGAAGTCAAGACTGTTCTATCTTTCATCCAATTCATTAGCAACTGTGGAATCAGCAGTCCACAGATTCCATTCAGCCATGCCGCATTTGGCTCAGGGGCATGAATATGGGCTAGGGATGAAAACTGAAATGAAAGACAGAAATGGAATAGACATCATTACTTCATCAAGTAGAGAATGAGAGGCCAGTAGTATGTTTTAAAGGATAATAAAGAAAAGTTAGGGAATGAAGCAATCCAATGCTCTGTAAGTGTCAATTTCTGCAGCCTTCTCATAAGCTTTGGCCAGAACCAAGTCCTCCAGCTCTTGCAAAGTGTAAATGCCAACTGAACTGTTCACTCCAGCCCCTACCCCGCCCCAGTGCAGTCAAATCACAATCACCATATCTGTCCAAAGCAGTGTGTCCCGGTGCACAAAAGGATAGGAGGGAGGGGTGAAGAGAGGGATTGGCTAGTGCTAAAGGGAGAGCTTTTCCACAGAGTTCTATGGTTGCTATAGTAACAGCTTCTTTTGTTTGTACATCTTCAGAGCAGCTGCTTCCTTTGGGTTTCTGGTGGCAGGGACGTTATCATGTTGTGGAGATAACTGAGAGGGAAAGACGCACCACTCCGACCATGGAAAATAGTTTCCATTGTCACATTATTCTTGTTTAACTGGGTTTAACTTTTTACTAGGATTAAATGTGGGTTTTGAATGTTGGTAACAAGATCTTTTAAAAGATGAATTCCACCAAGGAAAGACCTGGATGTCCTGTAATCTGCAAGATGTCCTGTGCTAACTTGAACAACAGACCTCCACTCTGCCTTAAGGCTTGAAACTCACCGTTCTCTTTCACCTGATGTACGTGCAGACTGCATTGCCAGCTCCCTGGGAGGTATCTGTCTCTTGTTGAGAAAATACCCCTTCTGAATGCCCACAAATCCCTGTTCACCTTTCCAAGTCCTAATTAATTCCTCTAATTAGAGCTTTTTCTGGCTGCAACCATTTACAAAGTTGAATTGCTGCTTAAAAACAAATTTAATGAATATTCATAAACTAATAATACTCGTGGAATTAACCATCCTGTTGCCCACATACCGCTATTAAAAGCAGCCTATTAAGGCCTTCTATAGACCTTAGTAAAGAAGGGCCATCTCCAAGGGAAAGGTAGAGAAAAATACTGTTTTATTTTAAGGAACAAATGCCTTTATCTATCTAGCTATCTAGCTATCTAGCTATCTATCTGTAAGTAATGAGGAAAAATAAGGTTTTATTTTAAGGAATAAACACCCTTCCAACATATGTATATACGTATACGTGTATATGTGTGTGTGTGTGTGTATATACATATATATACATAAATATATATATTTGTTAGTATATGGCATAAAATAGAAACCCAAGGGGTTAAAAATATTGATGCAGAACATTAAAAATGGCATCTGCTACTTGAGTAGTCAAATTTTGTAAATACACAAACTTAAGATGCAAATAAGCAAAGCAGAAGGCACAGACGTCCTTACAAACAAATTAATGTTGAACATAGGTGTACTATTGAGTTCCTAACCCTTTGGGATTTTGGAAAAGTGCAATAGGAAAGCAAAGCGACACTTTTGTTTTTTATTAAAATTTATTCATCATTTGCCTAATGAGGGGCTTTTAAACTTTGAATTTTAGTAAAATCCATGAAATATTTGATTGGTTTAATTTGCCAACTGCAAGTATTCACAGGTACTACATCTTAAGCCTCAGTTCATGGCAATTTGATTACATATTTGCCTGAATTCTCACCACAACACATTCATTTTATCCTGATATTGCATAAAATCTGAATGAACAAACTTTGATTAAAAATTTGATAGAATCTAGAGAACAGTAAAGGCGTTTAGATTATTTAATTAAATCTAGAATTCCTGAGAATTACTATTGGATCTCATATGTATGCATATTTATTTCACTTATATAATAATGATATTTTAGACCCAAAGATTTTGTACTAACTTCAGTTCATTATAAATTACTAAAGGTGAAATTTCGAGTCCAAAGACAAGCACAAATATTCCAATTTCTCTGATTTCCGACTGCTTGATTTCGGGCAAGTTGTCTAACCTCTTTGAATAGCAGTCTCACAAACTATAAAACAATTCTACTAACACCTTTGGGGCATGTTTCTAAGAGAATCAATTAAGATGAGACATGTAACTTCATGCAGCAACTGTAAATATCATATGATGCTGTTACAATGACACATCTTATTACGAGAAAGTAACCAGTCTTTGTTACTTTTCATCTCACGAATTGTTTTGATTTTCACTTTTATCCTCTTCTTATATTCTCACATATTCTCAATATGATGATGATATCTGAATCTCCTAATTTAGTAACATTTTCTTTTAAACTTCACACCTGAATTTCCCCAATGTTTGCAACTGACGTCCTGTTGATATCCTAAATGCATTGGATTCAAATCTGAACAACTCATAGTATCTTCTGAACCAACTTCTCCTCCTCCTGTCATATTTCTTGTAAAGGCATTATCTTTTCTCCAATTCCTAAGGTTCAAAAATCTCAGTTACCTTTTCCTTAAATCAGAGTGATTAATTTTTACACCTTCACAACTTGGGGCTGTTCTCATGGATTTGAGCTTTCATTTTCACTCCCATTAAACTCTCGTTGAAATTATGGATTTGTTCAGACTATTGTAGAGAGTCTCTAGAGCTCCAAGTTCCCCAGCATACTGCAGACCAATTCCTTTTCTCAAAGCACATATTACTGTCTCCCCTAAATAATGAATGATTTCTGGCTTCCAACTGTTCAGATGAAACTTCTTATGCTGACCGTCAGGGCATTCCATGATCAAAACCCAGCTTAAATGTTACTGTTATTTTCGCTGATCTTGTAAAATGAAACTTCTCATGATCCTCTAACATTATGCACGCATTTACAACTTTGCTTTTTGCAAGTCTATGTTTACTCTGTTTCACTTGCCGTGGGTAGCCTTTCTCTATCCCAACTTGTAGAGGTCAAATGTCACTTCTTTATGAATTTTTCCTCAATTCCCTCCGTCATATTGAGGTAGACCTTGGTCTTTCCTCTGGTTTTGTGTCATTCTTATTTTTGTATATTTTTGATTGCCTCTGTGAGATTTTTTGATATATTATTTATTCATTTTAGTGTTCACTATAGCAACTACTATAATAAACTTTAATATGGAAGGTACTTTAAATGAATAAAATTTCTACAAATTTAAACAGTTTATACATGACTATGGATAATTTCTAATCTATCAATAAAGTATGTCCCAGAGTGAAACTTGGAGTTTTTCTAAACTTTTTTCTGATCCCACACTTTGCATCTTCATAATATCTCCATTTGAATAGTTCATGAATAACTTTAAAACTACTTGTATAATGCTATGTAGTTTATAAATAAGATTATTGCCTGGATATACCTAACAAGTTGTCTTTGCTCTCAAAAAGAAATGTACAGGAAAAGACATCCCTTTTCTCCTTGAAGACAGCTGATGCCTGAGACTGAGGTATCTATCTGGGGATCCTGGAAGTGGCCAGCTTAAGAGGACATTCCCTGCAGGCTAAGGTGGAAAAGTATAAAGACGAGAAGAACCAGGTCCATGATAACAGAGCAGAGCTGTTGAATTACCAACCTTGGATCTGTCCTACCTCCAAATATCTTGTTACATAAGATAATGAATCTCTTGTTGTATAAGCCTCTTGTAATCAGGTTTTCTGTTACTCTTGGCCAAAAATATCATAAAGAATGGCACAGAAATTCAGAGAAATGAATTGATGATAGACCATGAGATCCCAGGGAGAAAGAGAGAGATATGAAGAGAGTAGGGTCACAGTAGAAATTTAATTTTTTTTTTTAAGATTGGTCCTGAGCTAACAGCTGTTGCCAATTTTCCTCTTTTTGTTTATCCCAAAGCCCCAGCACATAGTTGTATATCCTAGTTGAAGGTCATTCTAGTTCTTCTATGTGGGGTGCCACCACAGCATGGCCTGAGGAGCAGTGTATAGGTCTGTACCTAGGATCTGAATCGGCAAACCTTGGGCCACCAAAGTGGAGCACACAAACATAACCACTCAGCCTTAGGGCTGGCCCCCTAAAAATTTAAAATTTTTATGAGATAGGTAATATTTCTAAGTTATAGCAATTAATTCCCCTGTACTCTAAAATATATCCCTGTTTTATTTGAGTTAGTACATAGATATCAGGTTCTTACATCCAAACAATCTCTAAAAGAGAAGATGTATTATCACACTCAATCATCATGACAATAACTCTGTACGTAAAAGATTAATTTTTCTTCCATTTTAGAGATGGCAAAACTGAGGGTTGCAAAGGTCATAACTGGTAACTGGAGGAAGTGTGAACTTGAATGCAGATTTTCTGACTAACAAGGCTATGCCTTTTCATCATGCTATGTCCTTCATGTGGCATACACTTTACTGCCTCATTATAGTCCTTTATTTCCAACTTCTCCAGTAATATCAATTATATCACCTCTTTTGCTTCACAAAAACGATTTTTTTTTTTTTGCTGAGGAAGATTTTCCCTGAGCTAACATCTGTGCCAATCTTCCTCTATTTTTGTATGTGGGTCACTGCCACAGTGTGGCCACCAGTGAGTGGTGTAGGCCCAGGCCTGGGAACTGACCCCAGGCCACCAAAGCAGAGCATGCTGAACTTAACCATTAGGCCATGGGGCTGGCCTCATGGATCCTTTTTAACCTTTGTCTTTTTTTGGGGGTCCTAATTCATTCAATATAGTATAATTTCTCCTCTTGGAGTATATATTAAATCTGTCTTCCTTTTTCCCCACTTTCCACTGGCCTCAAGTGTTTTTAAAGTCAAGTGAGCACCAGATCAGCCAGTTCAGACACAGCTGGAAACACATCAATCTATTTTAAACTTAAGATCCTCAAAGCGCTATTTCAATCACATAGGATCAATAGTAGAGGCCAATTAGAACTATAATTAAACTAAATACGACCTTAACTTTTGCATCTCTAGCATTCTGCCTCCCTTTTCTTTCTCCTACCTCAACCAATTCAGTACATCAAATATTCATTTAGTGTGTACCAAAGTGAAAGACGCCACCCTTGTCTTTGCAGAGCTTATACAGAGGAGGAAAGAGACATACAACTCAGAAGAAAAGAGAAGAGCACCAGTTTCTACTCTTTCCATTGACAGGAACCACTGATCCCTACGCATGGCTAACCTCATCACTCTCCCTGAAGCTTTACAACTATCTTTATCCAAATAACCAACTGTTATCGAGTTTCACCTCAATTAGATCAGTTCACCTCAATCATTACAGTGATCTTTTATATACATTTATATAAAACTGTACTTGGCTAATTTTCCTATCATATCGGAATTCTTGCTAGAGCAAAACAGGCTATATTCCTTAAATTAAATGATAATTTGTAACAGTCAAATCATAGAGACAGTCTGTCCTCCAATATCAAAGGAAGAGAGTCCTTGAAAAGAGATAAATGACAGGTCTTGCTAAAAATAAAAATTTATCTAAAATCAATATTATCTACTTCCTAAACTAGGAATTTCCGAAATTATAACACCCACAAACTTATGAAATTAATCTCTAAATCGAGGAATCAAATGAACAACAATAAAAAGACAAAAATTTGTAGACATGTCTCCTTGGAATTTCATTAATTTATTCAACATACATTCATTAATATAAGCATTGTGGAAATAAATAAAAATGATTACTAGGCTTCTAAGAATTTATAAACTTGCAGAAAAAATAATTCCTTTAATATCAAGGTAAGATTTCTAAATAAACTCTTTGTGGACCCTTTAGTTACTATTTTCTCTGAGTTTCATTTTTAGCAACTAACTAGGGCAAATTTAATCTAACTGGCAGTTTCCAAAGGTCAAAATACCAAATAAGAAAGAAGTTTACAGACTAAATGTGGTTTGGTCAATATCAAACTAAAAGCCTTCTGAATATTGCAGTCACAAAGTATCTTCCTAAATAATTCCAATATGTCTTTATAAGGAACAATAATGTTTTTAGGAATTTGTATCTTGCCAACTTGAACTGAAGATGCTGGCAAACGACAATGACAAAAGAGAGAATAAGAATTGTGTTATGACTCACAAGTAAAATGAAAAAAACACAAAACAAAGCTGAAAAAGAGTACAAATCAACTTTTCCATACCTATGAAATAACCATTCATATTGTAGCTGGATTCAAGCTTTAGTTTATCAGAGTCAGTGTCATCACAAAACAATAATTAAGATAGACCAATTCTGAGGAGTATCAGTATTTCAAAAATGTTTACAACCTTAATATCATCCATTCTGGTTTTTGTGTGTGTGAGAAAGATTGGCCCAGAGCTAACATCCATTACCAATCCTCTTGTTTTTGCTTGAGGAAGATAGTCTCTGAGCTAATATCTGCATCAATCTTCCTCTATTTTGTATGTGGGACGCTGCCAGAGCATGACTTGACAAGTGGTGTGCAGGTCTATGACCGAGATCCAAACCTGTGAACCCCAGGCCGCTGAAGCAGAGTGCACAAACCCAGCCACTGTGCCACTGGGCCAGCCCCTATTCTGTTTTTAGCAGCAATGAAATGATATGATAAGCAGCAGATTGTCTTTTTTCAAGAAATACAAATACGAAAAATAAGGAATGTATGAAGATTTTACAGCCTGCAATGCCTATCACCATATTATTTGCTAGAAACACAGTCTTCTGCTTTAGGCCGTCTCTACATCAAGGGGTAGTACCATTTTTTAAAATGTACTAGTTTAGTAAAAAAAAAATCTGTTTTAGTTTGTTTTTCTTTAATTAATAGTGAGTCTAAATTCAATTTGAACTATACTGTACTTTTCATTTCATTGTCTTGGTATTTTACATAATATTTTGAGTCTTTGAGATTAGGTTGCCATTGTGACATCTTCTTTGTTGCACAAAAGGCCTTCCTCTCATGGTCTATCATGCTTTCCTTTCTACTGACATATTCTCCTTCGAAGAGGCATTGAAAATACGTGGATATGGGCTATAGAATAGAAACTGAGTAAAAATAGTTCCTACAACAACAGTAACTATCATACTGAATAGTCAAATAGATATGGACGAAATGGATATTAAAAGGAAAAAGATGGATAAGAAAAAAGAGAAAAAGGAGAGAATGTAGAAATGTATAACCAGGGAGAGGAGAGAAAAGGGAGAAAAGAAAACAGATTTTTAGGAACAAAATATTTACACTTTTTAGCCATCCATCTGCATTGCCTATCAGGAAACCCTGACCTTCTTGATGTCTCTTAATTTGCTGCTATACAATTCTATTCTCTTATTTATTTATTTTTTTGAGGAAGATTAGCCTGAGCTAACATCTGCCAGTCCTCCTCTTTTTTGCTGAGGAAGACTGGCCCTGAGCCCATCTTCCTCTACTTTATATGTGGGACGCCTACCACAGCATGGCGTGCCAAGTGGTGCCATGTCTGCATCCGGGATCCAAACGGGTGAACCCTGTGCCACACAGAAGCAGAACGTGTGCCCTTAACTGCTGTGACACCAGGCCGGCTCCATTATTTTTTTAACTACTATTGAAAAGTACTAAAATATCAGTATAAGCTAATATAGGCTTAGTTTATAGTGTTTGAAATGAAGCTCAGAATTAGAGCCGATTTAGATTACTGGTCAAGAGTGTGGAGGCTAGAGTCAAAGTGCCCAGGTAGACGTGGCTCAGCGCTTTACTAGCTCTGTAACCTTGGACAAGTTATTTAACCTTCCTGTGCCTGATTTTCCGAAAGGACTGTTGTGAGGATTACAGTGGGAATACGCGGAATGTGCATCAAGAAATGCTTGGCTAATGATGAACGCTTGACACATACTGACTGTCAATTATTAGTAAAGCTGAGACTCTTACTAAAATAAGCTATGAATCTAGTGGTATCATTCCTGTATTCAGTAGAATTTATTGAGCACAGATTACATTCCAGATTCTGAGTGAAGTGCTAGGAAAATAACTGATATCTTCCTAATGAGTCTGTTCGTTTAGCCTCTGGAGGGGAGGCTTAACATAGATACCACATGAGCATAATCCCAAGTGCTCAGCTTCATATCTAGGGATGACAAGCCATTGGCTAATACAAGTAATCTGGGCCAAACCAGCTCTTCTCTGGGAAGTGAAATTAAAATAGTGAAAGGCTGAGTCAATTATCCTTGAGTGATGAGCTGAAAGGATGTACTGATTTGAAGACTGCATTTTAAACCAAATACAAGTGAAAAATGCTGGTTGGGGGCAGAGGGAAAGAAAGAGACAGAAGAAGGAGAGGCAGATGAGAGAAAAAGAAGAGGCGAGAGAGAAGAAAGAGAATGAGAGAAAAGAGAAGGCGAGGGAGGGGTTGCAGAGGGTGGATTGGGAGAGAGAAGAGAAAGGAGAAGACGGAACCTTGAGACCATGGAGTCTCTAAAAGAGAGAGAGGGTAGCTCAGTCTTGGACTGAGTGATTCCTGATTTCCTTTTCCAGGGGGCATGGCTGTGCTTCACTTCATAATCTTGGATGGCAATGGGATTTACTCTCACATCTCTGTAATATCTGCTATTGTTCTACTCTCATTTTTACTTGAGATATCAAGATGTGGTTTTGTTTCTCATTCTTCAAAGAACTTTAACTAAAGCAATGCATAGCAGGCAAACATGAAATAACTTCCTGCCTTGGGTAGAGTATGGACATGGAACCAGCTATTCTAAAAGAAGTTTTCCATATAAACCTTCCAACAGCTATTATTTTCTCCCTCTCTCTCCTTGTTCTCAATCCTCTATTGTTGGAGCTGGTACTTGGAGCCCAGTGTCCACTCACCATCAGAGACTCCATACATATAGGCTGAGTGACTTATCATATAAAGGGGTCCTGGAATCTTTAAGATCATTCTGCTCTTCACTAAACAAGTATCACCAATATAGTACTCTCTTCTAGTGGCATTAAAAGTGAGAGGGTAAATATTGAAGTTGAGGAGACTAATACATGTTGAGCATGTCTTACATAAGCTAAGCGTTATGCCAAGTACTTTACATATACTAACTATATTATCTCATTTCATTCTCCAGCAACCTGTGAGGCTTGTATCATCCTCATTTTATAAAACGGACAGACTTAGTAAAGTAATGCAACTTACCAATGGCCTTAAGGCCGGGAGCAGAGCCAGGATTTTACCCAGAGTTAAAATACATGGCTCTGAGTAAATTCACAACAGGATGCCATAGAGAAGACAGTACCGGGTACTTTATTTGGTTCCTCATGTAAAACAAGGTAACTAGTAACATAAATTGAATTAACATTGATTGCATTATTATGCTGAACATAATGCTAAATTGAAGCAGATTTTAAAACAGAAGTTTATTTTTCTAAGACTGATTATTGTTATTTGTTAAAATAAAGTAAAGACTGTAACTTTGGCCAATATAATCATCCTTTATGGTGCGTGTTAGGTAAACGAATCCTTAAATATAAACCCAATGTGTGTACTATGAAAGATCTGATATTAATGAAGCGTTCAGCAGTAAGCTTAAACCCACTGTCAATTGTTTAAAAAGATACACCAAAATATACTAAAGACAGCAATGCACATTTACAACAAGACTGAATGCTCAGTGAGCCACCACGGTACCCATGAAGGTGAAATCATGCTGGAATTTAAATCATGTTTGCATGAGAGATAAAAGATTAGCAATAAAATAAATACCAGTGTCCATGGTGTGGTAAAACATCCGAATTCAGGACAACTGAAAACACTTGAAGCATAAGAGGACACGTGTCAAAGGAGACAGGATAAAAGAAGTTTTAAAAAAATAAGATTTTGAGGGGAACTTGATATCAAAATGAATTGGGATTAAACATTGCATTCCTTTGTTTTGGAATAAGCTGGGGGCATTTAGCCTTCTGCTCTTCTACTCACATTTGTCTAACTGTAAGGAAGAGTTCTAAGAACAACCTGATGCTATGGTAAATATTTATTCCTTACTCTTAATGTTTCCAGGCAGAGAAACTTTTGCTGCATTAACATTCTTGGCCTTTCACCCCTCTTAAGTGGGTGCATAAGGTTCAATTTAACAAGTATTATAAAGTCTATTTACTTGCGTCTAAGCTAAACTTGCCAAACCTAGTTTTCATCAGTAAGAAAATTGACCCAGCTATTAGACCCCTCATCTAATTCTCAATTAGTTTCTAAATCAGAGAGGGAAGAAAAGGCTTTCTTTTGTACTTCCTAAAAGTTTAATAGCTAAAACTGATTATATGGGGGGAGGCAGTGTCTGTCTAATTTTTCACGTCTTTGCGCATTATGACCATTTGTATATGCACAAGACTTCTTCATTGCCATTTGCATAAAAAAGAGTTGTTTTGCTTTATTTAATTTTGATTTTGTCATTTGATTAGTGGGTAATATATTAAAACCATATGGAATGATCAGTAAAGATTGGAATGGCACAGAGAGGAAAAATTTGTCTAGAGGAATCCTTGGGTGACTAGGTCGGTAACTATGTGAATGTAATTATGCCCTAGGATAGCTGTAGAAAGGCAAAAAGTGAAGCTGAAGCATTTATTAAAAATAAAAATAAATGTGAAGTTGGAATACTAATTTTTCAGAAGAGAATGATCTGATCACATCCTATATTTCCATTAAAATGATATCAATTACAACAAATAATCCTGTAATGCTAATGAATCATTTTAATTTATTCTTCAATGCCAAAGAAATTGATGTTATGCTAGAAAGTTTCCTTACTTGAGCTCGTACATGACAAATTATCTAACTGTCTACTAAGGAAGTATAAAAAAAGATGATTGAATAAGAAGAAATAAGCCAAAGTCAAGCTAAAGGTTCACTTTTGACACAAATGAAAATTAAATCTACTTTAATGTAATATAATATTTATAATGATGGCCTAATTTCTATAGATTTTAAAACATAACAAATTTATGGACAATAA